>NC_137791.1:64890519-65490519 GCF_963383645.1 Muscardinus avellanarius | reverse complement strand
CTGTAGCATCAGTTAGTGGCAGAGTCAAAGTCAGATAATGACACTTGATCCTGTGTTTATTGAACTTCAAAACCAGTGCCACAAAAAAGTTTGTATGCTATTAAAAGCTATTCAGTCAAATTTTTAGATTAATAAATGATAGTCTTATAAGGAGGATGATCTGTTCTTTTATTAAAAATAATTGTGAATTTTTTATTTTTTTAATATAACTTCATCAAATAGCTACAAAGATGTAACTTTAAAGTACATAAATAAATAATAAACACTCCAAAACCACAAAGTTGATCTAGTAAAATGATTAAAAGTAAACATAGAAAAATCCTTTTTGGTATTGCATATTTTTAATTTGTTCATGTCTTACCTTGGAAAAATAACATAGAATGTGCTAATCTTTCAGATATTCAAGAGGTTATTAAGTTTAATTTCCATTTAGATTCTAGTCATTCATTTTGTCTTTATTTACCCTGGAAGAAATTCTAAATTACTAACATTCTAAGTTATACTAAAAGATTAGAAATAGCTTAGTAAAAATTACTAAAATATTTGCTATCAGATTTAAAGTTAATTGAATATTGATAAATGTCTAAAATTATCTTTGTCTTACACAAAAAGCCTTTTATGCAATCTATGAATTTTTAAGATTGTTTTCATAATTAAAAGCTTTTCTGCAAACTAAGCAATTTGAAAAATGATTGGCAAAACTAGGGTTGGTAATCCAAAAGGTAGATATAAGAACTCTGGGGGCATTCAGAGGTGTAGCAGTCAGAACACCCTAGAAATAGGACATTCAGAAAGTTGTAACTTTATACTTTATTTTCTTAATACATTTTCTTTCTTTCTTTCTTTCTTTCTTTCTTTCTTTCTTTCTTTCTTTCTTCCTTTCTTTCTTTCTTTTCTTTCTTTTCTTTCTTTTCTTTCTTTTCTTTCTTTTCTTTCTTTCTTTTTCTTTCTTTCTTTCTTTTGGTGATATGGGGGTTGGAACCCAGGGGCATTCTACTTCCAAGCTACATCCCCAATCCTGTTTTTAATTCTTTATTTTTTAAACAAGTTCTCTCTAAGTTGCAGAAAGTCTCACTAAGTATCTGACGCTAGCCATGAACCTGCCATCCTCCTGTCACAGCCTCCCAAGTACTGGGATTACAAGCATGTACCACCATACCCGGCTAACTTTAACATTTTCATAAACTTAACTAGCTATTCTAATGCCACTCTTTGTACTAGCTAATCAGCCAGTATCTCTTAATGTGTTTATCTCTTCTGAACTGATGTCAGAAGTTACCCCTTCCTTTAAAGAGCATCCAATCTACTTGAGTAATAAGAGTCATTATCATATTAATATTGTTTCTTCATGGCCTGTTGTTAGTCAATCTACAAAAAAAAATAAAGTTCATTCTCTGACTAAATTCTTTTCATTTATGTCAGTTACTCTTGTTTGAGGTACAAAAGGGTTTCAACAGTAATTTACTTGGATCACTTTTGACAACTCACATGCTTGCTTCAAATATGTGTTTTGTTTACAAACATTCCTTACAAGGAAACAATCTGTTCTTGGCCACTCTAGTCAAATTGTACTTAATTTTGGACTGCTTTGATTTATTCAAACAATGAGATGCCCTATAACTTACATGATTATTGACATGATGATGTGTTTACTTAATCTAATGTGAAGATTTCTACAAAATCACATTATCAGTTGATCTGTTTTCATGCTACTTAAATATGAATTGCATAAACACACACACAGAATATTCTTATATTTAGAATTTCTCAGACATTTTCCTAGTTCCAGTTCATTTGCACATTTTATTTTTTTTTCTAATAGATACTCATTGTCCTCTTATTCCTCTCATTTTCTCTAGGACATCCCAAATGATTTTGGGATGATTCTGGGATGTCCTACTCAGCCTACCAATGCCCTTTTCCCTGTGTTATAGCCTCTCCCATTTACATTTTTATCTAAGCTTCCTCCCCCACCCCTAACCCAATCAGAACTTTATATTACTATTTTCCCAGCACCAAGGAAAACATAGGCAGTGCTACCAATCTTTGGCTGAAGAACCATCCTCTCAAAAGGTATTTTCTACTTAACAGAGATGATAGTTTTGTCCAAAATCACTTATTTTTCTGCCAGTGTTGTTATGCCAATATGCCCATTTGTGAAACAAATGGTGTCATATGAAAATTGTAGATACGTTGTTAGTTACAGAATTTCTTAGACCACCAGAATATCCTAATATGCATATATGAAACTTATTGTACCAAAAGAAAACATTTTCTAAGGAGCATATATTCTTCAGAATACAGTTTGAGAACATAACACTAAAGGAATAATGCTCTGGAAGCATGAATTCAGGGTATCCAGGTATTGATCATCATGGAAGAAAAGGATAGGTCTCTCCTGTAATGTCTCACATGGCCACGCACCTACCCACTAAGTAACCACCATAACTGTGAGTCCGTCACAGAGCATTCGCTTTGCTCCAAGGATCACTGTATTTCATCTTTTGCTGGTGAAAAAGCACATAGTATAGAGAGATCTTGTGCTATCAAAAGTCCTACAACTACTAAGTGACACATCAGTCATAGGCAAGAGAGCAAAAGATTATCTTGAGGTGCCACAAAACAGCAAAATACGTATAAACACAGCAGACATCCTAATGACTAATAGATTCTTCTAAGAAAAATCAGAAGTAAAATGTGTTTTAATTCATAACTTTTTGGTTTACTACCCTTCATAAAAGAAATACAATAGTCCCTTTTTCATAGTAATAATTCTTCCCAATTACCCATATGCTACTCAAAACTAGAACATTTCTTAGGGGCATCTCTTGGCATTTAAGATCTAGGTGGAATATCATATTCCCTATAGACTTTTACCCTATGGGGAATAAATTACTTCAGACATTATTTTGAAAAATCTGAATGTATCAGTAAATCTTTACAACTATACAACCTGTACAGCTCTACCAAGAATTACTTTTTTTGTATGACAGTACTATTATCTGCACCAAGAGACTGAGTCAACTCTTAGTATAAACCAGTCATTTTGTATGTGATATTGTTTAGTTAAATTTCACAGGGGGGAATAATGTGTGATATAATTATGGATTGCTTCCTTCAAGAATAAATAAAAGGTTAACTAGTCTTTTTAAAAAAATGTTTCTGAACAAAATTTTATTATCAAAATGAAGAACTTCTCTTTCTCCATTAACTCTTTTCTCTGGAAGCAACACACAATTTTATGAGTAATGCTGTATAGTTTGTTTTCATACCATATCATAGGTTTCATCAAGTTCAACGTACAGTGAATAGCTACAATATATATGTTTGAGAAATCATGGTCTTTAATAGAACGATGAAAACTATAATCAAGAGAATAGAAAAAACATTTATATGAGGTCCTCAGTCTTAAGACTTACGTGTTACATGACTCAGAAGTACAAAAAAATGAGCCATGTAAACATATATCTGAATAAACATGAAAGTTGAATGCCTTCTCATGATGAAAGGAGTAATATTTACCACTTGCTAAGTACCTGCTATGCATGGGTATAAAGAAATCAGACATTAGCATAACTAAGAAAGTTGGTATGGGTCATAAACAAGTGCTGCATTTCATATTTGAGTCAATACGCATAAATGTAGTGATAAGTATAATCAGCTCACAGCAGTGAACACAAACTGAAGCCTTAGTTCTCTTTTTATATTAATTTAGTTATTATTTAAAAGTGTATAGGAAAACAGGAGAGACCAGGAGATCAGTTTGACCAATCTGTAATAATAATCTCCATTCTTTCCTTTTTGTTATTTTATTTATTTATTTTGTTTATTTATTTACTTATAGTACTAGGAATTGAACACAGAGGCATTTTACCTCTTCATTCCACTTGTAGCCATATTTTATTTATTATTTTGAAATGAGGTCTTGCTCAAGTCTTCACTAAATTGCTGATGAATTGCCTTGAACCTGAGATCCTCCTGTCTCAGAATCCCAAGGACTGAGATTACAGGCTTATGCCCCTGTGCCTGGCTACAAATAATAATCTTGATTCATTTTGCATTGCAATTCTCTATATTTTAAAATCCTTCAAAAAGGTGGTAGATGTTTATTTTATTTTAGCAACTTACATAATTAGAAAAATTGTTCCTTGTAGCCCAGCTAGAGATTGTTCACAAAACACACAGGACAACTGCATCAAAACCTAATTCTCTATATTAAATTTATTTCTTCTTAAAATTGCTCACTATTTTTATTAAATGTCTCTAAACCATGTGCTATACATCCTAATTGTTTTATTGGAAGGAGTGAGCACAGCTGTGATCTCAGTATTAAAAAGGCTGAGTCAGGATGATGGTAGGTTAAAGGCCAGCCTCAGCCACTTAGCAAGGCCCTCTGCAACTTAGTGTGACCCTGTTTCAAAATAAGCTGGGCGTGGTGGCACACGCTTGTAATCCCCGGGCTTGGGAGGCAGAGACAGGAGGATCGCGCAGGTTCGAAGCCAGCCATGTGCGCTGGCTTAGGAGACCCTGTTCCCAAATAAAAAAATGTAAAAATAGATCTGGGACTGTAACCCGGAGCCCCAGTACCACCAAAATAACAAGTAAGTCAGACATAGTGGTGTACACCTGTAATCCTAGTACTTGGGAGGCTGAGACAAGAGAATCACATGTTTGAAACCAATCTTAGCAATTTAGTGAGACTCTCAGTAACATCCTGAGACTCCATTAAAAAATAATTAATTTTTAAAAATCTTCAAATGCAAGTGGAAGAATGGAGGTTTCTTGAGAGAACTTTTTAAAGAAAATAATACATTAAGAGTAAATGGAATGTCATAGAGAATATAAAATTCATAATACAGATTCCAGGATATATTGAATGTTACTGCATAGAAAAGGTCATATTTCAATTCTTTGGTGAGGATGTGGGTCACTTAGTAAATACTACTTAACTAACTGCCTCTATTTTTAAAAGTTTAAGTTGGAATTCTGCTTCATGTCATACAAAAACATTCTAGGTGCATTAGCTATTCATCTGTAAAAATTAAAATATCAGAAAAAATGTAGAAAACTATTTGTTTAGCATAAGAGCTGTGAAATTCTTCAGTCAATACAGAACACAAGCTATGAAAGAAAAGAGGAGCATGTTTAACACAATGAGTATTTTAAGATATTCAGTGGTAACAAACATGATAATCAAAATGATTTAACAAAAAGTTAAAAATATTTGTGGTACATAAGATAAAGTTTAGTTCCTCAATATTTAATGTAATCTTATAAATTTTAAGACAAAAGACCAATTTAAATATGAGTAAATGATATGTATGTATTATACACAAAAAGCTAGTCCAAATGCACAAGAAATATACAAAATACATTTTCCAAGAGAAAAATATTACTTAAAATAATACAGAAATATGACCATTAAAATACCTCTTGGGATAAATATGAATGTTCTTTCTCAGCTGCTGGAGGAATTGTGAATTTTGCTAGCATTTTATAAGAATAATTTGATAATACATACTCAACAATATGTCCTAAGGAGGCAAATAAGTCTCCAATCTATTTCACTGAAATTTTTCTGAAAGTTGAGACCAGTACTGTCCAACAGAAATATATTGCAAATAATAAACACAAGTTATATATGTCATTTTAATTTTGTAGAAACCATGTCACAACACTAAAATGTTTTAAAGCAATAACAATCATGTTATTACTTTGTAGAATTAATTAAATATATTATAATTACTAAATAAAACAATTGATGGGAGATCTTACATTCTCTGCTTTGTGTTAATTTATTTTCTACCAGAAGAAAGAAAATATGTAAGCTGGGCGTAGTGGCACGCTTATAATCCCAGCATTTGGGAAGTCAAAACAGGAGGATCATGGTTCACAAATAGCCTCAGCTACTTATTGAGGCCCTTTGCAAATCAGTGAGACCCTGTCTCAAAATAAAGAATAAAAAATAGGGCTAGGGGTATAGCTCTGAGGTAGAATGCTCCTGGGTTCCATTCCCAGTACTGAAAAAAACAAATTTAAGATTTCAACACTCTAACATCACAGAAAAATTTGTTTTCAACATCCTTACTACAGAATTTAATTTTGAGCTAACTATATTTTATTACTAAAAATCTTGGAACAAGGTTGCATAAATTTATAATATTGCCAAACTGAATGTGATTTTATTTAGCAATATTTATACTTATTCAGGGTTGCAGTTTTAAACAAGTGACTATGATAGGAAAATAGATGGCTTTAGGAGATGAAGGATATGCAGGGCTGGCTTGCAGATATAATGCACGGATTCCAGTCTAGATAAAAAGAGACAGGATGTAAAGAAAGTAAAGCCTAGGGATCTTTTTGCATTATGCCAATGTTTTCGCAAAAAGAGATATGTTATTTATTTTCCATTAAGAGCTATACTCTTGCCCCCCCCCCCAAAAAAAAGACATGGAAGAAAAGGAAAGAAAGGAGGAAGAGGAAATCCAAGAACATAGAAGAAAATAAAAAAGAAAGAAGAAAAATAGTGAGACAAATACTTAAACACATGAGAAAATCTGTACATAAAAGTTGATTCCTAATGGGATTTCTGAAAATCTTCTCTGAAAGTTTTCATAGGGAAAAATTCCCTTTAGCATGATCTCATCAGCTTTTGAGTACTATAGTCACACTGATCTTAAAGATAAAAATGGGCCAGAGTTGGTGGCACATGCCTATAATCCCAGTATTTGGGAGGCTGAGACAGGAGGATCGCAGGTTTGCAGCAAGCCTCAGTAACTTAGAGATTCTCTGCAACCTAGGTAATACCTGTTTCAAATTTTTTTTTTTTTTTTTTTTTTTTTTTTTTTTGTGGTACTGGGTTTTCTGGAAGCCCTCTACCTCCGGGCTACACACCCAGACCATTTTATATTTTTTAATTTGGAAACAGGGTCTCTTAAACCAGCGCGGCTGGCTTCGAACCTGCGCGATCCTCCTGTCTCCGCCTCCCAAGCGCGGGGATTACAAGCATGCGCCACCACGCCCGGCCTGTTTCAAATTTTTAAAAAATAAAATAAGGCAAGGGAGTATCTCAGAGGTAGAATGCCCCTGAGTCCAATCTCCAGTAACAATAAACAAACAAACAAACAAAGATATAAATAAATAATAAAACGTTTCCTCGATTCCAAATGTCCTCCATCTGCTTCTCTAACAGCCATACAATCCAAAGAGTATCTACATAATTCACACATCCTCATCCACTTTTACCCTTCAGTTCCTTCTAATCTTGCTTTATTCCTCTCTACTGAAGCTACTTGCTTCTATCCCTAAGGTCATCTGTGGAGGATGCTAAATCCACTGACTAACTTTCAGCCCTCATTTACCTGACCTGTTTCTGGCCAGTTCACCACTCTTACCTTCCTGAAATATTCTATTTTGAATTCTTGCCATTATACTTTTGTTTTCTTTCTTTTTTTTTTTTTAGCCTCTTCTGAGTCATACTGTGAAACTTCTCTTTTTTTACCAACACTTAAATGTTTATTTTCCATAGGTCTCTACACTGAATCATCTTTTCTTTCTACTCTATTTGTTTTTTCTGTTATTCAATGTTGCAGTTTTAAATGTCCTATTTTCCCCAATTATATACTCTAGTCTGAGCTGCCAGTCTGACATCCAAAATCCTAATATCAAGCCACTTACTTGACATCTCAAAGTAGATATTTTTTAGGCCCCTAAAATGTAAAATCTGAACTTATAAATTTGATGTTCTTCTATGACCTCCCAGTTTCTCTCTCTTCCATCAGTCATTTCCATTGGAATAAATGTCAACTTTATGATCCTCCCTAATTTTCCATGGCCTAAGCCTATGAGTTATTCTTTACATCTCTTTCCCCCACAGACCACATATTACTATGTTACAAACAGTATGTAGGTAATAGGTCTTAATAAGTCATTCACTCTTTTCTAGTTTATTGATTGGTAAATTAATTATTTACCAACTCCTTTGTTTCACTTTTCATTATGAAAATAGTCCCTGATGTGCTCTTCTAGAACAAAAATCTAATAATAGTATTCCTCTGCTTTAAAATTCTTCAAGGGATGCCATTATACTTAGGGGACTTTTACTACAGATTTATGCAATTTAACTTTGGTTTGGTTTTACATCTTTTTAAATTGTAATACCCTCCCCCCCACACACATTCAATGTAAAACTGAGAATGTACCTGTCAAATTGCAGATATTTTTGGTCATTTTTAGTCTCATTCCTTCACCTACATCAATAGTCATACCTGAATTCATTAATTTGCTCATATCTCTACAGTCCAGAAGAAAGCAAACTGAATTCTGATTTTTTTCAAGGTGATCACACATCACTTTATTAAAATATTACCTATAACTTAATGAGGATACTGCACTTTCAACTCTATTATAGAAAAATACATTGATAAAGGACTAATCTCTGAACATAATACTTATATACTTTCAGACTGGTATTAATCTACTGATACTGTTTGTAATGTTCTCACAGTGGCCTGCCAGGATTGCCATTTTTTTTCATATGCCAGGCAGAGTGAGATAACAACTAGCAAATTATGCCACAGTTTTCTCTCCTCTTCCTCTCGCACTAAGATAAATGTCACAATCATTCTCTCACTTGGTATGGTATGCTGAAATTTAAATACACTTTAAAAATCTACCAGGCTCAGTATTGTATAAGTTTTTCAAATAAATGAAAACATCCTGTTAAGAAAAAATGGAGAAATATTGTTGTTATTATTTTATAACAATACAATTCAAAGCTCTAAGCATCTTAATTAACTTAATTCTTACAATATTAATCATTACATGAATCAATTTCTTAACAGTTATAGGTGAAGTTTCAAAAAAAAACACTGCATGGAATTCTTCAAACTTCAGTAACAAAACCAAGAAACTCAAAATATTCTTATCTGAATGACCACTGGACTTACTCATACTGTATTCTTAGTACATAAAAGAAATACACTTAATTTTTGGCTTGTTTAATTTTCAATGGGTAGTACACAGAGGATATATTTTAATAAGAACAATGCTTTAAAGAAGACATTCTGGGTACAGAAGAGGTAGATTTTAATCTACCTCTTCTAACTAATCGGTACTCTAGGCCTAATTTAATTTCTTTCTTTAATTCCCTTCAAAAAAAAAAGGTAAATGTAAGGGCACCACATGTCATATCATGGGCAGACTAAATCATAACACATGCAGCTGTGTCTTACATGTCCTGGCACGAGAAAATCAAACATTGAGATGATTCTCCCCTCTTTTGAAACCTCTCCAATGTTTTCCTCACATCTTCTTTTGTATGATAATCTTTCATAAAAAACAACTGGCTATCATCCTGCATTGTATATCAGATCAAATATTGATCTTACACTGACAAAAATCTCATATTTTTAAATGAAAGAAGAGCTATGTTGAGCATAACAACTCTGTGTAAGTCCAACTTATGCATGTCATTGACCATTAAACATCTAGTGGGCTGGCTGGCTTGCAATCAAGAACTTATTCTTAGCCTATGTATCTATTTCTGGAAGTCTGAATGATTCAATAGTTAAACTCTACCCATTCTATATGGGTATAAACCCACAGGACATGATAAGAGAAAGGTCTCTGACTTATAATCAAGAGCTTAGAATAGTGAAAGATCTAAGCATTTAATGAAAAAATGATAAGATTTGTGCTTATTAATTAAAACCAATATAAATTTTGCCTCAATTTTCTAGCTTACTTTTTCCAATAGTGACCCAGTAATTCACTATTTAAAATGCATCCTATCTCATGAGATTTAAAACTATATATATATATATATATATATATATATATATATATATATATAATCCAAATAAAATGTGACCAACCAATGCAAAATATACAAATTTCATGGATTCTTTAGACATTGACTAAACATATTCTACAGTGTCATTCCTGTAATATTGCAGAACTGTAGCCTTTTGTCATCATCCCTTAAAAAGATATGTTGAATAGGGTATAGTGGTACATGCCTGTAATCCCAGTACAGGGAGGCTGAGACAAGAGTATCACAGGTTCAAGGCCAGCTTCAGCAACTAAGCAAGACTCTGTATCAAAGTAAAAAATAAGATAGGACTTGTGCTCTGGGTATATCTCAAAGATATAATGCCCTTGGATTCAATTTTTATTAACACACATAAACACACACACACAGAGGCAAAAAAAGAACATGATGACTTAGATGTTTCAACTTTAACAATTGAAAATCTTTCATAGAGGCAAGAACACAACAAAGTATTAGTATTTTCATATAATTATACTAAAAATGAATTTTTTGTGCAGAGTAGGCACTATTCTTTTGATGTTCTCACTTAGTAAGTTAGCATGATGTTCATTCATATGAACTCAGAGTAGAAACAAAATAAATGGTAGCTATTAAAAGAACACCATTATTTCAAGGGTTCTTGACATTATTTTATTTCTCTTAAGTTATGTCAGGCTAAAAAGGAATTGAATATTGACCAAAGGATGAAGGGATATCAAACCAAAAGAAGATGAAGAACAATAAAGATGAGGAGGAGAAAAATAGAGGAGAAGGAAAAAAGGAGAAATATAAGAAATGAAATTCCAAGTCAGGAACTCTTGCACTTTACACTATGTGTTTATAATGTGCAGCACAGATAAAATAAAACAATGGGAATTGCTAATACAAACAAAGTGGCAGAGGAGTTTAAAATAAAGGAAAACATGACACAGAGTATAATAAAACATAACTTATTATAATGAAACAGATACAAAGAAAATCTTATAAAAGACTCCAAGGCACTGAATAATTACTTGTCATGATTACCAAGGGAAATTGTATTTCTGGATTATTTCAGTGCATAACACTTGGAAACAGCAGGAAATTTTCTATCCAGTGGCAAATGTCTAAATAACTCATTTTTCTCTGAGTGAAAAACAAATACAGAAGGGATATAAATCCAAACAATATCTGAGATCTCTCACCACCTGTACTATCTCAGTTGCTGGAGTAAAACTTAGATACTATTGTTTTTCTTTAAAATAGAAAAAATACAAGGCCAAATAATAACATTTCTAGATAATAATTTTTGTAATATTCACTCTGTTCTGCTTCATAACTATTTTCAAAATTACTATATTTTATTTTATATGAAGAAAATAATAGACTAGCAACTGTAACTAAGTTTATTAGGTAATAGCCATTTAAACTCCTAAAACATTTGATTTACATTTGGCAGAAATAATGCTTATTACTTTAGACTGTATTTTTTTAACTCAGCAGCAAGGATTTTGGTAAGAAAACTTCATCATATTATAATTTGAAGTACTCAATAATTTTTTGTTTGATATTAAATTTATGTAAACTTTTATATCAATTGAAATTGAGTTACAATTGATACTCTGTGATACGGGAAAATAGATTATGCTTTTGTCTTTTTAAATTTGTTTTATTCTTCTCTGAAAGAGCTCTAGTTTAATACTCTTTTAATCAATCTCTCCTTAGTTCTTCTCATTAAGGATTCCTTTTCTTCTCCTCTGAGAACTATCAACCACAACAATTTCCCCAAGGATATGACAGTTTCTTTATACAGGAAGCCATAACCCCTAAATTTTTTTGATGTGGGAGCTTGATTGCTTTATTCAGTAAGTTGTCTCCGAGGCCAAACTAAGCCAATTTCTCAATAAGAACTTTACTTTTATATGCTAATATGATTCTATTGACCAATGACCTAAGAATTAAAATAATAACTAACATGTATGAAGCAATGACTATTTGTTACAGCATCTGGAAAATAATTTGATTTGTATTTTCTCTTTTAATTCCCCAAACAATTTTTGAATAAATTTTACTGTTTCTCAGATTTTGCTTCTTAATAAATAACATAGATAATGACAGATTTAGTTATTTACCTAAAATTAGAGAGAAAATAAGCAATGAAGTGAGACTGGGTCTGAGGCAGCCTGTAATAACTATAATATGTGCTCAGGTAGATGCTGTAGAAAAAGTCCCCCTGCTAACCCAAGGGTATGCTGAGGTTAAAGCCTGAAATTCTTATCAATTACTTTTTATTAAATTGTTCAATATCAAGCATAAATACTATGAAAGATCTCTCTCTCTCTCTCTCTCTCTCTCTCTCTCTCTCTCTCTCAAATCTCAGCAGAAGTGACATAATTCCAATCATTCTGAGCTGGTGTAAGGAGAGCAAGTTTTCCCAGCCACCAGAGACAGACAGGAGAGACCTATACAAGCCATATTTCTCAAAGCTATGTATAGGAAAATAAATATTATTATGTCATTTGGAGGAAAATGGATGGAACTGGAAAGCATCATGTGAAATAAAATAATCCAGATTTGGAAAGTCAAGAGTCATATATTTTCTCTTATATATGGAAGCTACAGAGAAACAAAAACATGGAATAGAAAGGAGACCAGAAACATAGAAGGGGATCAGGAAGAGGGAGGAGGAGACAAGAGAGGGAGGTACTGGGTATTGAAATTGGTCAAGCTGTGCTATGTGCACATAGAATATGCCACAATGAAACCTGCTGTTCTGTATAATAACTATGCACCAATTAAAAAATTAACAAGCTATTTCAAAGCATCCAGCACATGGCAAGACAGAAAACATGCTAGTTCTACTGCTTCATGCCTTCTGTTTTGAAATATATCAGTTACTTAACTTTCATCAGAGGCATCAAATTATACCAATAAAAATATTAAAAGTATGGAGTGGGAAATAATCTGTAGTTTAATAAATAACTACTAATGGAGGTAGTAGTTAAGTTTAAATTTTAATATCATTCATTTTAGAATGAAACAGAAGAAATATCTCTCTTATGGACATTAGTGGACATTATCTAGTTAAACATAAGGTAGAAAATATATTCTAAATAGAATTTTCATCCATTGTGAATCACGTTTAGTTTGTTTTACTACAAAGTATTTTATCTTCCCAACTTCTGTGAAAGAACAAGTTAACAGACCTCTCTACCAGCAGTTTACACAGATGTGGTCACTAAAGTCAGCCCTAGAAGGATGTCCTCATGTAGGAAACCATGCTCACCACTTCACTGTCTTATTGTTACATAACTCTTGAGGGGAGATGAAAAGTTGCTGGTGAACTGATGAGAGAATTACTTTCAAAGAGTTACTACTTAAGGACCACAGGAAAGTCACTCTATACAATGAAGTATTTGGACTAACTAACCCCTATGTGTTATGTGTGAGGAGAGGGAGGGAGGGAGGGAGGGAGGGAGAGAGAGAGAGAGAGAGAGAGAGAGAGAGAGAGAGAGAGAGAGAGAGAGAGAGAGAGAAGGAGAGAAGAGAGAGATTTCACAAAAGAGCTGGGCATGGTGGATGACCATAATCCCAGTACTTGGAAGGCTAAGACCAAAGAATTGTACGTTTATAGCCAGCCTCAGCAAAGTTGCAAGACCCTTAGCAACTTAATTAGATCCTGTTTCAAAAAATAAAATAAAATAGAGCTAGGATATAACTTGAAGTAGAATGTCTCTGGGTTCAAGCCCCAATAATTAATAATAATAATAATAACAACTAGTTCTCTTAGAAGACTACACATCACAATAATATGGACATAGGTTAACGTCAGATGACAACTTATTACAAGAAAATGTTTCATTACCCATTGCCAAATAAGGAAGTAACCGAAACAAGTGCTGAATGATCATGCTGAGAAGGATCTGGGGAAAATGCTGGGAGAAAGAAGAATAATCTTCAGGATATAAAAATCTCCTTACATCGCTCCCACATTATCCTGCATAGCAAGTGCCTCAAAGCGCTACTGGAGTTGCAAGTGAAATAAAAGCCATTTTCTGGCTAGACTGCTTAGTCTAGAAGGTTAAAGCAAATTGTACTCTATTCTATTTAACCAGTTTGTTAAATTGAGATTACAAACAAGATAATCTGCTCAGGGCTCACGAGAGTGGCTGGTTTATCTGTGGACACTAGCAAAGGCTGCTTTGCTACAGCTCATATAAGCAGCAGAGTTTCCACAAAGGTCAATGCAGTGTTTAAGATTTCAGCATTTTCAGATGTTATTAGCTCTAATTCCTTTTGTGTCATTTCCCATTGTGCAAACATATTTCTCATTTTAGATAAAAAGCAATTTTTAAAGTTTATTTATTAAAAGATACACTGGTCAAGAGAAGTGACTAGAGCTAAAATTACATGATTTCTAAATATTGCTGGTAGGAGCCAGGCATGGTGGCACACATTTGTAATCCCAGCATGTGGGAGGCAGAGGCTGGAGGATCGCGGTTCGAGGACAGCCTCAGCTACTACTTAGTGAGGTCCTTTGCAACTCAGTGAGACCCTGTTTCAAAATAAAGAATAAAAAAATAGGGCTGGGGGTGTAGCTTGGAGATAGAATGCCCTGGGTTCCATCTCCAGTTTCACAAAAATAAATAAATAATAAATAAATAAAAATGCTGGTAAGTTGCAAAACTTAATTCTGTTCAGCAAATTAAGAGAATTTCATTCTGAATATATTTTCTTGTTGCATTTATCACCATAAATAGCCCCAATAATACTAATATCCTAGATAAATTTTTTGGTTGTTTTGTTTTGTTCAGTACTGATGATTGAGCTCAGGAACTTTTTACATCCTTACATTTCTGAGCTACATCCCTGGCCATTTTTTCTTTTTTCTTTCTTTCTTTTTTTTTTTTTTTTTTTGGTGGTACTGGAGATGGAACCCTTCTCCGGCCTACACTCCCACCCATTACATATATGTATGTATGTATGTATGTGTGTGTCTGTATATATATATATATATATATATATATATATATATATATTATATGTATATAATTATACATTATATATATAATTTTTATTTGGAAACAGGGTCTGCTTAGCCAGTAAGGCTGGCTTCAAACCTGCGTGATCGTCCTGTGTCCACCTTACAAGCACGTGGATTACTTACAAGTGTGCGCCACCACGCCCGGCCATATTTTTATTTTGTATTTTGAACAGGGTCTTGCTAGGTTACAGGTGTTCACCAATATGCCAGGCTTGATTTTCAATACTCAATCCTTGTTATAACCGTTATACACTTCTCAATGCAGTTGAAAATACTTAAAAAATAATTAAATACAATTGTCTTAATGTCCACTTGAAAATGTAAAACTTATTTTGTATTCAACAAATTGACTTTTTCCTGTTATCCCCTGGTGTGGTGGTGAGGTTCTATGCACAACACCCTAAGAGCCAATTCACTGCATTCCTAGCAATTTTACCTGGCTGGATTTTGTTAGGCTTGACAGGTAAAAATGTGCGATGCTACCAACAGGCGATATTGCTATTCTTATAGAATTTTGAGGTGACCTGTAGGTCATCTGTTAACACAGATTGCATAGTGGTTTTAGAAGCTACAGAACTTTTCCTGGCTGCTGGAAACTTCCAGCTCCTAGGAAGTTTCAGACTTGGTAGGTGCCTGCTGGCCAGAATGGGAAGCGAGCTCCCAGCTCCCTGGTGCAGACTCCCCATCGGAGAAGCTGGAGGACGGCAGCAGTCAGCGGCCCCAGGACAGTTACTGTTTAGCAGTTACTCCACCAAGACCCCCATCCTGCCCGTCCGAGCGCAAGGTCACCCACCTGGGGGCGCCGGGCCACCGCGGGGCCGGTCCCTGCTCCCCGCCGCCTTGCAGGGGGCTGCAGGAAGCATCGCGACCGCGAAGCCAGCCGGGCGCTGGGGCTGGAGACCCGGCGAGCTCTGCCCTCGCCCGCGCCCCACACGCGCCTCCCTCCTGGACCGCGGGAGGGCCCCGGGAGAGCGGGTGGCAGTGGTGGCGCCGACCTTGACCTTGAGCTCGGGCCGGGCTTTGCTGAGCACCCGAGGAAGTGAAACTATGCAGGCGCTGCTCTCGCCCCCCCCCCCCCCTTTTTAGAAGGCTGTCTTGGTTTCTGGTAAGGCCCTGTGGTCTGGCTCCCTCCTCACCTTTACACTCCGGGTGTTTTCGGGCTTCTGTAACTCTAGCGTGAGCTCTTCTTGTCCCCCCCAGTTCTAGGTCTTCTGAACTGCTCCTACTTCTTGTGTTGAAGGTAGGCATCTGTCAAAAATGAGGAATAATAGCTAAGGGGGTAAATACAAATACAGATCTAAATAAAGATCTGTATTAATAAAGATCTAAAGTTTAAATTTTTAACCTTTTTTATTTTACCCAGACTTTCTAGGCTAGGCTCATATGTTGTCAAGTTATGTAAACCCCATATGAAATTTATTTCCTTCTTCTGCTCAGATTCAGAAATGGGCCCAGTAAAAAGCAAAACCTAACAGCCATGGACCTGAAGAGCCCTTCCAAACAAGAATTATACGTGGGGCTGGGGATGGAGCTCGGTGGTAGAACACTTATCTAGCATGCAGACAGAGCCTGGGTTTGATCCCCAGCATACCCCCAAAAGGACAAACATCTCTTCTTCTCTCAAGGATCTCTCATCTAGGAATTTACCTTTTGAAGTTGAAGATCTATTTGACCATTGGGTAATAGTACCTGGTCTCAAAGTCCCTTCTTCCTTCTTATAACAGATATCTAAAAGGAAGTCTTGCTCAGCAACTTCTTTTGTTACACAGTCTTTTTTAAGGAAGACTATAAATATAAAGTATCAAAAATAGTGAATTTTTCCCAATATAATTGGACTTGTTATTCAAATTTTATAACATAATGTAGAAAACTTGGAGAAATATGTGAAATGTCAGAAAAGCCTTAAAACTATTATGGACATATTTATTTTCTATCCAATGTTTCCTTTAACCTTATTATTAATTTTAAAATAATATTCTGAATTTGAAACATATAACAAAAGATTTTATCTAGTTTCTGAAATAATAAACTATCGAAAAGGTTGTTGTCTTCTAACATAATGATCATGTACCCAGAGGCTTCAGTATGCAAGGTCAAGACAGAGTTTGAGTTGCAGGCTGTAAACTTTTGGTCAGTATTTTCCAAAACTTAGTTGTTAGAAAGCTTAAGTATTTGTAAATGAACTCAATAAGGAAATAATGTTCTAACTAATACATTTGCTAGAGTGCATAATCCTCAAAATAGCAACTTTGACCAACATAAATTCTCCAGCTCTTGTTCTTTAACAAACCATTCAGATCTTCAAAGGCATCTATGTGTGCACACAAAAATGTGTTAATAAGGAAAGTCTTCAAATGGCAAGTGGTATCTGCCACATGCATGAAATAGCGAACCTGGACCAGCTGCCAGAAGGCTGAGATCTCTGTCCTGACTGCACCTCATTATCAGGGCTACAAAGCAGTTCTTAGCACTTCTGAGCTTTACATATTAGATCTAAGTGAGGAAACTGGAATAGTTATAGTCAAGTCTCTGCCAGCTCGAAATAAGGTTTACATTATATAGGGAAACTCAGTGCACATTTAGATGCTCATTTGAACCATTTGTATCACCATGACGATAGAAACATTAAATGGGAAAAAAATGAAAGCAAGAATGCGTTTAAAAGTACAAACTGACTTCTAAAAACTAGCTTACTTAATAAGATTTTGTATTACATAAACTTTTAAATTTTCCACTTAAAAGTTTAAAAATTATTCTAGCTTTTTCTTGTTTTGGGTACTGAATGAAAATACAATCCTTGTTCCAAAGTTATAAAGTAATGTATAGCCTATTGACTTATTCTTTGTTTCATTACTATTGCTATTAATAGCTACTCTGCTTTTTTATTTTTAAGAAAAATATTTCATGTGCTAATCACCATGTAAGAATTTCGCAGTGTTCAAGTCACTGGGCTCTTAAAACTATGTGGCTTTAACCGTATTTTACAAATGATGAATTTTTTTGCCAAAGGGTACATAAAAATCGTAGGCAAGTTTATACATATAAATTTATAATAATTCACCATTATCCAGAAGGGTAAATTCCAAAACCTACAGTAGAAAACAAAGAGAGTCCCAAACTATATATAGGAAAGTAGTGTATATATAATACATATATACAATATACATATACATATATATATATATATACACTATATATGTGTGTACTGTTTTTCCTATACATTCATATATACCTATGATAAAGTTTAATTGGTAAGTCAATCATAATAAGAGATCTACAACTAATAATAAAATGGAGCCGGGCGTGGTGGCGCACGTTTGTAATCCCAGCATTTGGGATGCTGAGACAGGAGGATCACGATTTGTGAACAGCTTCAGCTACTTAGTGAGGCCCTTTGCAGCTCAGTGAGACCCTGTTTCAAAATAAAGAGCTGGGGTTGTAATTTGGAGGTAGAATGCTCCTGGGTTCCATCCTCAGTACCACAATAAATAAATAAATAAATAAATAAATAAATAAATAAATAAAATGGAATAATTATATTAGTAGATTACAATAAAAGTTTTGTGAATGTACTCTTTCTAAAATTTTTTTATTTGCTATTTTTAGATTGTGTCTGACTGTGGGTAACTGAAACCATGGAAAATAAAACTGCAGATAAGGAAGGATCACTGTACTAGAATGGTCTTTGTTTTCGCACTCACTTTCCCACAGAGCTATAATCCTATGGAACGGAACATCAGTATCCCCCAAAATAGGCATGAACTGCATTCAGAATTCATCACGATTTGGGCTCTACTGTGTTGAGGATATAGACAATCACACACACACACACACACACACACACACACACACACACACTCACAATGGGGTATCTAAGACTTTCTTGTATTCTAATGTTGCTCATGCATTTATGAAAATATGTCCTAGAAAAGACTTGGCTGTGTGTGCTTGTTGGTGTCAAGCACATCTTTAACCAAAGTCGGCTTTACTTCTTGCCCTGCTTTCTCCCTAAAGGAGGTGATACTGTCTGAAATGTTGGGTTATCTCTTGGTTCACATTTGCTTTCGGGGAAGAGGCACTTAGTAATTCTCACAGTGAGAGGCTTTTCCGGCAGCATGCCACCAGCAGCGTGTAATCCAAGTGTCTGATTTTTACCTCTGTTGCAGAATGACAAAAAGTGCTAGCCACAGTCGGTTTCTTGTTTCTCTATATATCAAACTCTTGGATTCATTGACTTCCTCCCTTGCATTCTCTTTTCCAGCAGCATATTGACAGCCTTGGTATTATTACCCCACTCTGTGGAGATTATAAGAGCCTCATGCTGCCTCTGTGTTCCAATAATTGGACAGCGAAAGCCATTCGCTGTTGCCCTGCTGTGGCTGCTGTGGCTGGTTCCCTGTGCCCTTTGTAGACGGGATGCTTTCACCTCTGTTCTTGGCTATATTTCTGCTTTTAGACTCTGGATGCAGTTAAGACAAAACTGGTGGTTTCCAAAAGCAACGAAATATCGTAAAAATGAAATGGTTTGCATCTTCATGACCATTTAATAATTAGAGAATTTTCTTTCCGACAAACATATTTATATTTTTTACATTAAATAATATTATTTCCCTAGGGTGTTATGCTTCTTTTTTACTAGATCAAAGCTAAAAAAATTTCAGGTGTGTTTTTAAAAATTTCCCAGGTGGATAGTAGATTATCTCTTTATTCTGTTGATTGTTTCCTTTGTTGGACAGAAGCATTTTAGTCTGAGCTAATCTCATCTGTGTGTTTGTCCTTTCGTTGCTTGTACTTCAGGACTCATATTTTAAAAATAATTTTCCAGAACAATGCCATGGAGCACTTCCTCTATGTTTTCTTATGTTAATTTTACAATTTCAGGTTTTATATTAAAGTCTTTAATTTTAAAAATTTCCCAGATACACAGACACAGACACACACACACACACACACACACACACAAACATGTATGTATGTATGTATGTATGTGTATATATATATATATCAGAAATTCACATATAGATGAATTCATACATATGAAGATATTATTTGAAGCTCACTGGCCTCAAATAAGTTAGTTTCTTTCTAAAATCCAGATTATTTTGGACTATGACCTGGAAAGTAAAGTACAAGTGTGTGTATGTGTGATTTACTGGGAGGCTTTCTTCATTTTCTTGTTATTCTTAACATTTAACTGAATTCTGTAACACTGTTCTATGTAATAGCACCACCACCACTCCAAGAGATATTCACATCTTAATCCTCTGGACCTTAATCCTCTTCTTTACATAGAAGGTGGAAATTAGTTAAAGATCTTTAAATGGGGAGATTAACTTGGATTATTCACATGGGCCCAATATAACAAGTCACCAAGGCCTTAAAAGATGGAGTCAGAGTTGGGAGATGTGAGGAAGCCAGGATTGGAGCTAGATGCTTAGACTATGGTGGGAGGAGCCACAAGCCACGCTCTTCAGGCAGGCGGTCTCTAGAAGCCAAGAGAGGCTAAGGAATGAGTTCTCCTGCAAAAGGAGCAAGCCTCCAAAAGGAGCAAGCCCGGCACCTCGACTTTTAACTGATTTTAGACTTCTGACATCCAGAACTGTAAGACAATAAACTTGTGTTGGTTTTAGCCACTTAGTTGTAGTATTTTGTCAAAGAAGCATTAGGAAACGACTGTGTTTATGGTGACAAATGTGAGAAAGAGAATCTTGTTTACATTCTTCTAGATAAACATGTATTAAAGAACAGTTAATTCTCTTTACCATCAAGTTGCCAAAGTGCGGATGGCACAGGATCTCATTGCTAACTGGTGGTTGTCGTTTTTTGCTGTTCCTTCCTGTAGCTCTACCTGCCTTATGTACTCGCATCTGTTCTCCAGTGGCTGAATAGATGTGCTAATATTCTCTTTTCAGTTAGATCGAGGATGACATGTAGAAGTAACGAAGCTTCTGCTTTTGCTGTGACACCACTGCTGCTCCACCCACACCCCTGACTGTGCAAACAAGTGGGGTGAGTGTGCCCAAAGGAAGCTTACTCAATAGGTATGAGTTTAACAACCCACACTATAAAACGTTTAGATGCCACAAAATCGAAAACTCTCCATTTTTTTGTTTTTTGCCTGTCTGTATGAACTATGATAATTTGCTCCAACTTTTGCCCCAGAATTGTTTATTTGATTAGAGATTCAGCCACACTCCCTATGCAAAATAACATATTTCCCTTAGCACTTAATTCCCTCTTATATCAGAACCTGTTAGTGTCACTCCTCTGGAATATTAATAAAGGAGTATCATCTTTCATGTTTAGTATGCGCCTGCCATGTGCAAGGTTCAGTGCTGGGCACTAGGCACGCAGTAATGAAAAGATATGGGCCTGCCTTACAAAAAGTTCTACCTTCTAAGCATTCTGCTTTAGTTCTCGTGGAAAACTGTATAGGATAAAACAATACTAAATGGTTCTATGATATTAAAATACTTAGAAGACCATTAGAAGAATCAAGAATATTCTTGTACATAATGTGATTATAAAGGAAGATTTCATTATAAATAATTAATAGTAAAGAGACATCTTGAGAAAGAGCATATTTAGAATCAGATAACAGTAACAGGAAGTGGTTGGAGAAAACTTTGGACAGGAAGAACAGCAAAGACCATGTGTTTCAGCCAGTGGCATAACTACCTATTATTTTGCTTTGGGTCATCTCAAGAACTGTGCCCCTTGACATGGTCCAAGAATTGGGAGAAAATATAGAAGCTATTTTCCACATCTACTGTAGAATTCCATAGAGTATGGGTAGCCGGTTAACAATTTAGAAGAGAATAAAATCCAGACTAGCCTCAAATCAGTTAGTTTATTTCTAAAGTCCAGATCATTTTGGGCTGTGATCTGGAAGGTAAAAATCCTTGAAGTCAGTATGTCACTTGTTTAGAAAAATAAGATAATAATAATAATAATAATAATAATAATAATAATACTGTAGTTAGCATAACTTACTCTTTTACATATAGCTAAAAGACCATTAAAAACAGAAAGTAGTATTTTTGTGGTAAGGAATTATTATTAAAATTGAATTGTCATTTTCCAAAGGCAAATAACAGAAACATTTGAAACACAATACAATTACCAAGAAAATAGCATATCTTTCAGATCATCTGAATGTTCCTTTCCTATTTCATAGGATGCCTAGAATATATTACCTAACCTCAGAAGGACTGGCTATGTACAAATAATTAGTTGTTCCAAGAGAACATTCTGTAGGATTCCAGATGCGCTAGTGAGCCATCTGTGAGATGTTATGATAGATAGCTCTGTATTTCACAATTTTTCATTGCTAAGATAAAGTACTGTAGGCTGAGTATTATTTTAAAAAGAAGTTTGTTTGGCACACAATTTTAGAGGCTGAAATATCAAACAGAATAGCACTAATTTTGGCAAGAGTCCTCCTGGCTGCATCATATCATGCAGGTGTGGAGAGCATCATGGCAGGAGCATGGATGAGATAGAGGCCATACGCTGAGGTAGGAAGCAAGAGCATGAGACCAGGGACCAAACGGGGTCCCGGGAGACCTGTGGTCACCCTTCTGAGAACAGTGATCTCAGGACTTCCCCATAAGACCTTCCTCTTAAGAGCTCACTGCCTCTTAACATTCTTACAACCAGAGACCAAGATTTGAACATGTAAATCCTGAGGCTCAAACTACATCTAACCCAGGCTTTTGAGACCTCGTGTAGAGTTTGTGAACCTTTGAGTAATACTGAGGTGAACCTTAGGTCATAATGATTGGAACCATTGAAAAGTATTTCTTTATAAAAATCTTCAGGAATCAAAAACATCATGTATGTTTTCGGAGAAAAGAAAAAACATTATTTAGGCTTAATTTCTTTGTGAGTCTAGTTCAAACACACATAGAAGAGAGACATTAAACTTGCATTAAAGAATAAATAAACGCCGGGCGTGGTAGCTCACACTTGTAATCACCATGCTTGGGAGGCGGAGACAGGAGGATCGCGCTGTTTCGAAGCCAGCCGTGCTGGCTTAAGAGACCCTGTTTCCAAATAAAAATATAAAAATAGGTCTAGGAGTGTAGCCTGGAGGTAGAAGGGTTTCCAGGAACCCCAGTACCACCAAAAAGGAGGAGGTGGAGGAGGGGGAGAAAAAATAAGAAATTAAGTCATAGGTAGTTATAGGTATAGCTACTTCTCAGGTGGTAGCTTGAATGGATATAAAGCAGAAGTAAATGATATAGCGTATTTGTCTAATGGCTAGAGATGGGAGTGAGTTATAGAAAATGCTGCTAAGGGATCTAGAAGATGTATTTAATTCTGTGAGTGCCACTGAAAATATTTGCATAAATTTTCCTATACTTTTTTCCTGCTGACAAAATTTTGGAAAATACTAAAAATGATATTATAAAGTAATCGAGAATAAGCTAGGCATTGTGACACACACTTGTCATCCCAGTACTTGGGAGGCTGAGACAGGAGAATCACAGGTTTGAAGCCAGCCTCAGCTACTTAGAGAGGCCCTTCATAGGTTCGTGAGAATCTGTTTCAAAATAAAGAATAAAAAATAGAGCTGGGGGTGTAACTCAGAGGTAGAAAGCCCCTGAGTTCTTTCCCCAGTACCAGATACAAAAAAGTAATAGAGAATAAATTTAGAAATTGAAGATTTAGCCAGGCGTGGTGGCACAAGCTTGTAATCGCCGCACTTGGGAGGTGGAGACAGGAGGATCACGCAGGTTTGAAGCCAGCCGGGCTGGCTTAAGAGACCCTGTTTCCAAATAAAAATATAAAAAATAGGTCTGGGAGTGTAGCCTGGAGGTAGAAGGGTTTCCAGGAACCCCAGTACCACCAAAAAAAAAAAAAAAGAAAAGAAATTGAAGATTTAAAAACAAGTTATTTTTAATCTATCAATATTTACTAGCAACTTCTATGTGTATAATATTCTAATATACAGTTAATATTTCATGTATTAAAATACATAAATCATAGCCGGGTGTGGTGACACATTCTTGTAATCCCAGCATTTGGGAGGCTGAGACAGGAGGATTGCAGTTTGCAGACAGCCTCAGCTACTACCTAGTGAGGCCCTTTGCAACTCAGTGAGACTCTGTTTCAAAATAAAGAATAAAAAAATAAGGCTGGGGGTATAGTTTGGAGGTAAAATGCCCCTAGGTTCTATCCCCAGTACCGCAAAAAAGAGACATAAATCATAAAGATGTTACTAGTGTAATAAAGAACAGAAAATTAATAGAGTCAATTAAAAATAAATCTTCTTTTATAAGTACAATGCATACATATCATGAAATATCACTAAGGAATTTGAAATAAAAAAAGATCAAAGTAATTTTAATAGATTACTATGTAGTTGCTCTGTGATTATATATTGAGTACCTACTATAAGCCATGGTTTCCATTCTTTATCGCAGTTATAACTTTTACAAATAACAGTAATTGTAATAAAGTGATTGTATCCAATACTGTAATAGAGAAGGGATAATATAAACGAAGGGATTGGATTACAATCTCCAAAAGTATTCTAAATTTAGGAAAAGGCATATGCCTCTTGAAATTTATTTTTGCAAATGAACTCCAATATACATGTGGAGCTATTATAATATATAGTATAGAACATATATTTTCTGTGTGTCTATATATAATGTGTATAGTATAGATACATTTGACAGTATTTTTCTTTTTAAACTCAGGTGTACAAAACCCAACTATGCTGAGAGATTTCCCTTTTATACCTTTTATGCTTAATAAAAAGGGCTCTGCTTTTATTACTAACTGATGGATCGCAATTTTTATCTTTCTAACCATTGTTTTTAATCAGAAATAGTACCTTAAAGGAAAATGAAAAAATCTACATTTGAGAAAAATGTGTATTTTTTTTGTGGGTCTGGGGATGGAACCCAGGAACATTTGACATCTGAGCTACACCCTCTGCCCTATTATTTTTTTTATTCTTTATTTTGAAACCGGGTCTCACTGAATTGCAGAGGGCCTCACTAAGTAGCTGAGGCTGTCAGCGAACCGCGATCCTCGGGTCTCAGCCTCACAAATGCTGGGATTACAAGCATGTACCACCACGCCTGGCTAAAATGTGTAATTTTTATGTATTATAAAACACCTCTTACTTAATAGCCTCCAATAGGAGGCTGCTAGTTCGCTGAAATGGGAAGGTAATATATGGGTCTTTGAGTCTTTGCACTTGAAATTTTTTAGTCGCAGATTCCTCTAATCTCTGTGCATGAAGAACATCTCTTCATGTTAAACATTAGAACTGAAGGGGGTCTGGGGGTCTTCGGGGCCAATGAAGGGGGTTCAGCGCAGGAAAGACCCAAGGCCTGCTGTCGGAGATAAGCAAGCAAGCAAGCAAGCAAGCAAAAGCTTTATTAAGACAGCCCAGCTCCCTTTTATATCAGGCAGCTGGGAGGAGGGAGCTTCCTCTCACAGCGGAAGCTCGCCCAAAGTACGGGGCGGGGCGTTTACTGATTGGGTGGCTCATACCCCAGTGGGTGTGTTATCAGGGGACTGATTGTTGGGCATCCCGTGGCCCCTTTGGCAAGCTATGAGGTAATCAGCACGATCCAGAAGAGAAGCCGGAGAGGCGCCATCTTTGGCATGACTGGGCTGCTTATCCTAACAAGAACTTCCTCCTTCCTTGACAGCAATTTACAAAGCAAATTATATTCTCTTCCCTCATATACATTTCCTTCTTCCCTCTTGGTCACCAGATTAATAATTATGGTCCAGCTGTACCATGACCAGGTAAAGGAAGAGTCAGACCTCCTGAAAAATAAAAAGAGGGAGTAAAAATAGAAGGAAGACCTAGTCAACATATTTCTAAAATATTTGGAAAAATATAAATGGGACTGGGTCCTAAAGAAAATAAATTAATTCAAGTGAACCATAGAGTTGGATAACATAGGGTTTATCAGACAGGATGACTATCATGGGTTGCAGGATTTAACATTCTGACAGTGCCTGGATGGAATACAGATAGTGCTGGCACACGGTGAAGTTGGCATTTGGAAGTTTGGAGAAATTGACATCCCCGATAATGTACATTAAGTAAGACTGTTATGGCAATTAATAGAACAAGGATATTAAAAGTTTAGGTAGAAGGGCATGGTGGTGCATGCTTGTAATCCCAGCATTCGGGAGGCTGAGACCAGAGGATCGCAGTTCACAGACGGCTTCAGCTACTCAGTTAAGCCCTCCACAACTTAGTGAAACCCTGTTTTAAAATAAATAATAAAAACGGGTCAGGGGGTATAGCTGGGAGGTTGAATGTCCCTAGGTTCCATCCGCAGACCCCACCACCCCAAAAAAATATTCAGGTAGGCTTGCTAGTGAAGATACATTGCAGAAGCCTCAGAACTCATGAGATGACCATATTTTCTAGGGAAGCTCAAAATATGCTGTTGATCAGTGTGATATAGGATGCACCACTGAAAAGAGAGAAGCTTCATAGCCATTGTTAGTTTTTTATACCTAGGATCCAAGACATCAAAGCAGATGGGAAAGATCCCAAAGTAATCAATCCAGCATGTTAGCCAGCAGAAGCAACATGGGCATGACGAATGGTAATTAGCAGCAAAGCTGGTGTCACAGCCAGGGAAGTTCAGTCTGCAGGTACCTATGAATTGTTACAGTTCTTGGAACACGGTCACTCACAACTATCAAAGATATTGTTCAATCTATATATGTTTAAACTATATTAAAGGAAAATCATTCTTAAGCCGAAGCCACTTAAAGATTTGTATCCAACAGACTAAAATAGATCCCCAAGAAAAAGAACCCTGCTTTATCACCCCAAATTTTCATAATGTTTCCCCTAGTCCCTGACAATAATTGTTCTATATCCATTTACATAGATTTTGTATCCTTGAAAAATACTTCAGTTCACTATTGAACTCACCAACAGTACAAATTAGCTCTGAATTAATAAATAACAAATGTGCTCATCAAAAGCTGAAGGGGATTTATTTCTTGGGTGAAAGCAGACTTCCCATTAAATCTCAGAGGAGACAGTACTGAAAACATTTGCTCAGCTACATTTCAGAATTGCTATGTGCTTATGACTGCTAGGTCCCCCACCTTCACAGAAGTATTAATTTAAATTATATAGCTTCTATTATTATCAATGTATGTTAGATTTTAGGAGCAGCTAAATTGACTTAAAAATCCACCAAATTCTGTACTCAAGAAAATGCACATGTGATTAACTTTGACCAACAGAACACAAACAAGCATAATATAAGCAAAAGTCTAAAAGCTTGAATGTTAGGGTTATGTTTTATGATCAGTCTTGGAAGCCTGGACCACTACTTAAATATGTGAAGCTTTCTTGAAAGACTATGTTTATTTAAAAAATATCCACCTAGTCTGTATTTACTCCATAACACCTGAGAAATGAAAACTGTGCATTTTGGATGCTGAGGAACAGCAGATACCACATGGAGAACAAAAGAACCACCTGTCTGAGCCTAGCTCAGATTGTAAATAGTGAAAAGATAAAATTTAAAGCACTAATTACCAACAATTCATATTGTTTTCTCTGACACTGATGTCATAGCTCAAAATAATTCTAACACATGGGATTCTGGATGATTTTTTAAATTTAATGCATATCAGAGGAACTTCACACATAGCTCTGAGCCACAGGTGTCAGGGAGACATCAATGAGATTGACAACAACTGTCTATGTCAGGACAAAGGGCTTGGTCAATATTCTCTGGATCACAGATTTTTAAAAAATCTTTGTCAGCTAGTCACCCTGAGCCACTGCCCTGCTGATGCTAACCATTGCATTGTCCTTCTTATCTGATTCAGAAGAGTCTTAGAGGAAAAAGAATAGGGAAGTTTAGTTATCTGCTCTCATATACCTCCCAAGGTCTCCAATGTTCTCATCCCACTGATACCAGGGCTTTTTAGAAGTTCTTTTCTACATAGTGTATTTGGCCCTCTCTGCAGGTTCTGACTTAACTGTGTTCTAGCTCCCTGGACGTGAGTACCCACATTTTACATCCATGATTCTGGAGAGCCAGCAGGTAGAGGATGCTACTGACCACCTTGACAACCCCATAACTGTACCTGCAGTTTCAGCCCCTTCACAGGAACTGGTAGGGAACCTTCCTCCCTGTAACCTCCTCAGTGTTCCTCCTCCTTGAGATGTGAGAAGCTTAGGGCAAAGAGGATATCTCAGGCAGCATAAATTCCAGATTGGCTGTTACTTAGATATCTTGCAGAGCAGTCACACGAACCACCTGCTACTTATGGGCTCCTAGGGAGACTAAGAAAAAAGTAGTGATACTGAATGTGGGAAATGGGACTGCCATAAAAATGAGGCTGTCTTCTTCCTGTTCCCACTCCCATATTCCCAAGCAAGGAGCTCACAGCCATGGTTCTTCCTTGCTGTATTCACATTTGAGAGTGTTCTGTGGTGTTTCTCATCACTGTGTTGTTTCAGCTACCATTATCTTGTGTTATCAGGCTGGTGGCTTGAGAGCGATGTGGGGCTCATAGCACCCACTTGATACTGCTGGATGTGCCTGCTGTGAAGACCATCATTTCATCTGCTTGTATGATGTGTCAGGATAGACCAGCAGATGGTACAAAGTTTCTCAATGGCTGACATGGTAGTTTCTGAGTCTAATGGTGGACCAAGACTGCAGCCCCAGATGAATGGATAACAAAAATATGGTATACACACAATGGAATTTTATTCAGCCATAAAGAAGAACAAAATAAGGTCATTTATAGGAAATGAATGGAACTAGAAAATATGCTAAAAGAGATCAACCAGTCTCAGAAGGTCAGAGGTCATATATTTTCTTTCATATGCTAGAGAGAAAATAGGAACAAAAGGAACTTCAGCTAAGTGAGGAGAAAGACCAATAGAATAGTGAAGAGGGAGATGGGGAGGTATAAAAGGGGGTTTGATGAAGAAAGCAGTTCATATAATGTTATGTTCATATACAAAGGTATCACTACTAATCTCATTAACATATATAGGGTGGGGAGCAGGTGAGTTTTTGAGGGAATCACAGAATGTGCTGAGTGCCATGTATGGTTACAGTGGGCCAATAAAAGTAAAGGCTGCAGCCTAAAGCCTGAAATAGGTGTCTTCCAATGTGAGACACTATTTAAAGCCCAACTGTAGGACATTAGTTAGATATAATCTGTTTTCCAGACTTGTATTGGAGTTAGGCCCCAACAAATGTGACTCCTTTCACCTTGTTTTGTTCATTGGACTTTTGACATGAATATCATGTGGTCATAGCACTTTTGGCTTCTCTCACCTCTAGAGGAAGGCACTATAGTTTGGACCTTGAATTTTCTCTAAGATGGTGCTCCTGGGAGCCCACTGGGTAGTGTTTAAGCCATTGGAAATGTCTCTTTGAAGGGGGTTGTGGGCCCTTGACTTCCCACTTTGCTCCGTGGCCATGAGGAGAACAATTTTCCTCTACCATATTCTCCACCCTCCGCTCCACATGCTCAAAGCAATGGGACCAGACAATCAGGGACTTGATCCTCCAAAACTGTGAGACAAAATAAACTCTCTCTCTTTGTAATTTGAGTATCTCAGATATTTTGTTATAGTGACAGAAATTTGAGTAACACAGAAGGCCAAAGGCATGTATCCAGTGTGGTAAATGAGCTGCAAATGCATGCCTCACAAACCTAGTGGGCTATTGTGGCTGTCATCCTGGTAAAAGCTCTCTCTTCTTCTTTCTGATCATTCTCTTTTTGGTAAGGACATTCATTATGTATGTAAGACAGATACTGTAACTTTTCATTGAACTAATTTTCCCACAAGTCTTATCTCTACAGTGGGTTGCTCTAAAGTCCAGTTTGCTTTCTGCCATTGTCCTGACCAGAATGTCAGGCTACTGGCCATGGACTCTATTAGACAGTGGACTGTGTGAGCTTTCAGTTGGGGCAACTCATCCATGAATCACATCATACTATAGGAGCCATGGGACCCTTTTAGCAGCCAGTAGCAGTGTAGGCTCCTAATTTTTATAATTGAGTGACTACCTGTGATCCTGATCACATTCTGTCTTGATTATAACATTTCATTTTGATGATAGAGATTTCTCGTGCTTTCTTTGCTTCATTTGTTGCATTGGTATTTATTAAGTTCAGAATGGATGGATCAAATTTCAGCAATGTAGTATATTCAAGGATAATGGCTTCCCTATTTGTGCCCAGTAGTAGGCCAGAAGTTATTGTTCAAAGTCAGAGTGTCTGAATAATACTTGTAGAGTTTTCTGGACCTGAATTAAATTCATCACCAGATTCAGGTTGCCATTTCCTCCTTCCAAAAGCTCCAGTCAACATGGGTAAAGTTCCATGGAGACTTGCAGCTCAGAAGAACTGAAGGGCTCAAAGGGGATCAAATGTAAGGCTTGTCTCCTGTAGTTTGTACTTCCTCCAGGGCACATTTCTATTTAGGGACCCAATTTAAGGTCCATTTTTATGAGTTACCTCAACCAGGGAGGACACAAAATCCCAAAATGTGAAATGTGTTATCTCCAAGATGTGAGTATCGTGTCACTTTCTGTTATTTAGAAGGTAATATAAATTTTTTTTTTAATTTTGTAGGAATGCCATGCTATGATTCTCTGTTCAAAGTTGCATCTATAAAAGGACTTAGTGGAATATCTTTGAGCTTTATCATAGTTCCCATTCTAGCTAGTTGAAATTATAGTTCAGGGCTCCTTAAATTGTGCTATAATCTTGTCCAACTAAAATAACATCATCAATGGAATTTACACAGAGTACTGAGACTAGGAATCCAGATTTTTATAAACCCAGACTTAGCCACGTGTGGCAGATAGTTGGAGAACTGACTATAGAGAAGATCAAGATATATTGATCCCCAGCTATGTAGAAGCAACATAGCCCTGGTCATGTACCTCAAAATAACAGGAAGGGGATGTATTTCCCAGATAAAGGATAGCATAATACATGCTATCCTGTTCTATCAATCACTCCATGAATGAAATAATGTTCACTTCATCTAGGAAAAACAATGCACACTGGTAGTTAAATTGTGGTAGTACATTTTAAGTCATTCTGTCCTGAGTGACTTTACCAGCCAGCCTGGGCTGTTGTACTGAGAAAGAGTAGAACTCAAAACCCGAGCCTTCATTATATCTTGAATCAAGATTGTTATTTCCTTTCCTCCACTTTGGATGCAATACTGTTTGATCTGGACCACTCTTTGTAGTGTGGGCAGCTGAGGGATTTCTCATAAGGTAGTACTCTACCTATAGGTGGGTGTGTCCTCAGAGTTAGTGATAGATGCCTCATGGACACATGGCCAAATATCTATATGTATTATGCATTCCTCAGTGGCAACCATGATCACTAGTGTACGTAAAGGATCAAAGGCGTTAACTCCTCTTCTATGGGCAAAAGACTTCTCTTCTTCTGAAATCCATTGTCTTTGCCCATAGTAGAGGCCAGGAATAGTAAAATGTCCTAAGCCCTGTAGCCTAAGAGACACATAAAAATGTATATACCACACTTTTTTTCTTTTACCCATGCTGAAACATTGGGCTGTTGGTTTCTGGCAGGCCCCAGAGATATTGGTCCTATCCATAGTCTGTTTTCTTAGAGGAGTTTAAGTCAAGGTAGAACAGTGGTGGGTATAAATTCCTTTCTCTTTCAGTGACTCTTCTCTGGTTAAGCCCTTATCTTTGCTTCAACATCTCCTGTTATATCATCAGGGACATGCAGAGTAGAAAAATGCTAGGCATGTTTGTCTCAATCCAATGTACTTTTCTCTTCTCAGGCATAATGATTAGCAGCTACTGGACAGACAACTTTTATACCAGGCTCAGAGGGTACAGTATGTCCTCACAGAAAGAGGACAAACTGAGTACAGAAGTTCCAGCTCCTTGTGTTGTATGCATAGTAGATCAACTCTGCAGGGGCTATATGGACAGTATAACTATATACAATCAACTTTATGCTGTAGTAAAAACATCCTGTCCCTTGTTCCATGGAGTCCAGAATATAAAATGTTGAGTGCATGCCTGAGGGCCAGTGGCACATGAATAGTGGCCACTGGCCACTAGAATAGCTAGGTGGTTCTGAGAAAAGTGTACCTCTGCATAATACACAGGGAGCAAGGATATACTAGTATTATTCTTTTATTTTATGCTTCAGTAATTTTATTATTACAAAGGCAGAAAGAAAAGGCAAAAATTACAAAGCATGGCATTAAAGAAATAAATACAGTGGAGTAACTTGAAAATAAGTTACTGAAGTTTTTGGATTATAGAACAGTTTTTATAAGGAATTTTATCTCCCATCTTTGCTTAACCAATAGTCTTTTTTTTTTTTTTTTTTTTTTTTGCAGGTCTGAGGATGGAACCCAGGGGCATTTGACCACTGAGCTACAGCCCCTGCCCTATTTCTTTCATTCTTTATTTTGGAACAGGGTCTCACTAAGTTGCAGAGGGCCTCACTAAGTACCTGAGCTGTCTGTGAACCGTGATCCTCTGGTCTCAGTCTCCTTAATGCTGGGATTACAAGCATGCACCACCATGCTCAGCTAACTAATAGTCTTTCTGACCTGACTAGATCCACCCCTTTTCAGAGGCAAGCCTTTGGATGTGGAGATCCACTATCTTACATTCTGTCTGATTAAAAGTCTTCCTCCTGTAGGTATAAGCTCAAATCTTTAAGACTTCAAAATGTGTTACTCAATTATCGAAGTCAGGGATTTCTCAAAGGCTTGTGCCATACCAGCATTATTCTAAGTAGCTCCTATGTGAGAGGATTTATAAGCTCAATGGCATGTAATTTTAAATCCTCCTAGAATTTATAAATATTTGCCTACTAAGAAATGATGATGATAACGATCATAGTGTTGGCCTTTACCTTCTTAATGATTGAAGGCTCATAACATCCAGAGATAGAAAGTTTGGAGCTGTAAACTCAGAAATATTTCTCCTAATTTTCTCTCCTTGGCTAAGATCCCTTTGATAAGAACAATGTTATAAACTTTAAAACTTAAGAAAAGCATAGGTGTATGACGATGATCATGCAGGCTCTCCCTGAACTTATGTTGTATTTTAATATTCTTTTCAAGCCAAGCAAACCTAATCTGCATTTGTCTTTTCCTCTTTTATGAGTTTTGAGTGATTTGTTTCACTTTTAATAATTTATTTATTAGGATAATAATGTTATTAATAAGTAATAATATTAATTAACAATAATAATATTGTTTGACATCTCATTGGAGTGCAAGAATTTAAAGTAGTGTACACCTCCTTATAGGTCCTAAGGTTGTTCTCATCACAGCAATGTGGGTTCTTCATTGGGAAGAGAAGTGTAAAACTGACTTGTTTTGAATATATTGTTATCAAATGCTTGCAATTTTTTTTGTTATGACTATTAATTAAATATTCCTTTCCTTCTACAGAAAAGCAGAAACTGTCCAGATGTCTTTGACCTCCATTAATGACCAGCTCCTTATCCCAATGTCACACATGAACACCAATAGCCTCACCCAGATGACCAGGACCAGGTCATCCTCCTCCGATAACCAGGAGCTATTTCCTAAATGGGATGTGTTACGTTTTCAAAACATCTGCTATCGATCAAAAGAGAAGAGTGGCTTTCCATGTTGCCAGGAAACATTTGAAAAAGAAATATTATCAGACATCAGGTATGTACATGAACTTTTTAGAAGACCACTTTATTGATGTATAATGAATTCTGCAGAGTTTTCCTGTTCACAATAAGTTGCTATGAACACATGTGTTCACATCTTTTTATAGATATATTGATATATGCTTTTATTTCTTTTCCTAAACTAGGGCTGAGATGATTACATCACATGCTAAGTATACATTTAACTTTGTAAGGAACTAAATACTGTTTTTAACAATGACTATACCATGTAAGTTGGGTTTTGTTTGAGAAAGTAAACAATAATGTGTCATTTAATTTTTTTCTGGGTAAGTCTTCTGTTTGTGGGCAAGGAACCATGGCTATATTATTTGTGCTTTTTGATTCTGGGGATATGACTAAATTTGAGCTTCAGTTTTTCAGAGTTTGAAATAGACTACCTTCTGATAATCTTACTTGTTGAGCCAGACATTTTCTAGTTTTTGCGTACTTAAGTAGTGAGGATATTGAAATGATAGCATACTGTGAAAGTACTTTGCTTCACAAATAGACCTATTTTAAATTAATGGCCTATTTGTATTACTTCATAGTCTAAAACAATTTATTCAATATTTTTTCTCTAATCTCAGGTAGAAAATATTAGAACATAAAGCAAGTGTAACTTAACTGAAGCTACACAGTTTAAGTGCAGAGTGATGATAATTTAAGAGGCAAATTAATGCAGTTAATTTTATTGTAAAAGCACCTATGAATCATTATTTGCACTCTTTTTGTCTAGCAGTAGATTTAGAATTCAGAGTGTGGTGCTGAAATGGGACCAAGAGTGAGAGGGAAATGACTGCAGACAAAGAATCTACTTGCTATGAGGCATCTGTTAGTTAATAGATGGTGACCATTAGAGCTGTCAATGTTTTTCTGATTTTTAGAGAATTGAGCCTTTACTTCCTCTCTATAGTAAATAAAAGTGAATTTGTCTTGTTTGTTTAATAGTGGAAATAATTACTTCTAGAGCAAGCTAGCAACTTCTCTCCCAGGCAGGCAGGGGAATGGTCATAAAAGAGTCCTTTGACTGGCATGGGTGCAGACCTATAAGAAATCAGAAGCATGTCTTCATTTCTCATTTCTTGATGTTTTGTATGCAGCTGTAGTCTTTTCTGCTCATATCAGCCAACTTTCCTTAGAGAGAAGGAAAATGGCTTCATAGGCTAGGAAATTTGGGGGTGTGGGTATGTGAGAAATGGTCTGAGAGTTTTCTGGGCTGATACCAGGAGCACTGTGCAGGCTCAGAGCTCTATGCACACAGTAGCACAGCCTGTTGTACCTACTTCTTGTCTCTTTCTTGTGCTAGAAGAAGTTCTCACTAGCAGAAAAAGAATAGTGGATGCAAGGTTTCTTTCTTGTGTAGTATATTTCAATAGAATTGACCTAAGAAACCTGACAAGTTTTTATAAAACTTAATCAAGAAAATGCTGGTCAGGCATGGTGGTGCACACTTGCAATCCCAGCATTCGGGAAACTGAGACTGGAGGACTGTGGTTCACAGACAGCCTCAGCTACTTAGTGAGGCTCTTTGCAACTCAGTGAGACCCTGTTTCAAAATAAAAATTAAAAAATTGGGTAGTGGGTGTAGCTTGGAGGTCAAATGCCTCTGGGTTCCAGCCCTAGACCCACAGAAAGAAAGAAAGAAAGAAAGAAAGAAAGAAAGAAAGAAAGAAAGAAAGAAAGAAAGAAAGAAAGAGAAGGAAAGAAAATGCTGGTCCCTTCAAATTTTGTGCTGAAAGGCAGAAGGTAACATGATTTTCATATGTGCCATTTGAATATGTGTATAAGTGCAACTAAACTTGGTCTTTGTATTTATCCTGAAGCTGCTATAGGCACCATGTAAACCAATGGGCCTGGCTGTGCCCCATCTCCACTTCTTATGAAAACATAGAACAGGAGATCACTGTAGGGTGCTGATCCCTGGAATAGAATGTAACTTGTTTTTTCTGTTCCTTTATCTGCTTCCTTGTGTTAATTTCTACTCCATATCCTAGACAAGGGTTGTGTATGCACATAGTAGACAATGTGCTGAGTAGATGAAGGTGGAGTGACCCACTGCTCCACATTAGAGCTCCTGCATTGTGATCCTACATTATGATTTTCTATAATGATAGGCTTTGTTGGCAAAGCAAGCCAAACTCAGGGATGTGTAAAATTCTTTGTGTTAACACATTTAAGTTTAGTTTCTAGTTGAATGATTCAGGATTTCTTGATTTGCTATTTTGACTATATCTACTTTACCTGAGTAGGTGTTTTAAAACCCTGTACATGTTTTCTGGCACTGAAGCCTTAATTAAAAAACAAACTTGTTTAGCTGGGTGTGGTGACGCACGCTTGTAATCCCTGGGCTTGGGAGGCAGAGACAGGAGGATCGCGCAAGTTCAAAGCCAGCCGTGCTGGCTTAAGAGAGCCTGTTTCCAAATAAAAAATTGTAAAATAGGTCTGCGAGTGTAGCCCGGAGATAGAAGCACTTCCAGGAACCCCAGTAACACACACACACACACACACACACACACACACACACACACACACACAAGCTTGTTTCTTGTCAGTTAAGAAGCAGATACTAGATAGCTATTAATGAAGATGCATCAAATGCTACAGATAAATGCACCTTGACAGCCCACACTTTGCTGGGCCTGGTGGCACACGCTTATAATCCCCACGCTTGAGAGGCAGAGACAGGAGGATCGTGCAGGTTCGAAGCCAGCCGCGCTGGCTTAAGAGACCCTGTTTCCAAATAAAAAATATAAAAACATAGGTCTGGGAGTGTAGCCGGAAGTAGAAGGGATTCCAGAAACCCCAGTACCGCCAAAAAAAAAAAAAAAAAAAAGAAAGTCCACACTTTTCTTAGTATGTTTTGTGCCAGGAGAGGAAAGGTCAACAAAAGAAACAGATTTTTCTGTGTTACAGCTTGATCCAGGTGACCCCATTCCCATCATCTTTGCCCAATGTCTCAATGAGAGGTACCCCAGTTAATGAGCAGTGAAAGGCACATCTCCCCACGCCCCCACGCACAGCATCTCTGTGACAGTTCAGTAGCAGCAGGCAGTGAGTGCTGAGCTCCTCCTGGATGGAAGCCTGCGGTACAGTCGCACTAGGAAATTCATCACTCATGACAGCTGTGTGACCACAGGATGAATGGACCTCCATGAGAATCACCTGAGAACTAAATAGCTGTCAGCATTGACCTGACACTAGGAATAGACACTGTTTTCTCTGTGTGATACGTGTTTACTAACTTACCAACTCTAAAGAGAGACTGGGCATAGACACAAACGTTTGCTTGAGGTCAAGTCAGGCCTCCATTTCATCCTGCCCATGTACCTGCAGGTACCATGTTATAATTTTTTTCTCCTTTCTACTTTATCTGAATATTCACACTCTCACACATCCACCTATTTTAAAACATACTCTTGTCTGTTTTGTGCCTGGAGATCCTAAAGAAGATCCCTTACCGGAATGATGTCTCTCAGTCTCTTAATTCTAAACTGAGCATTTTTGAGTTTCCTTTTAGACACTTAAGGAAGGAAATGCTGTAACATGAAGGCATGTGTTTGCTTTACTAAACATTAAGACATTTATGTCAAGTCTCAAGAACTGGTGGTGTTTTCTTATCCTCTGGAGTGCTTCATTGCAGTCTTTGGATTTCTACTTAGGATTTGATGATTTTTGTTCTGATTATGTTTTAATAGGGAGAACACTACTACTGCTCTTCTATGAGCCAGTGGTCAGGTGTCTGGAACTTGACTAGGTAGCAAGTGAGGTGATCAGAAGACACTGATCACCAACAATGCTCAGAAGCTATTATGTGTCGTCAACTGTGATACTAGGAGTGAGTGTAACTGAGAAGCTTAGGAGCATCTGTCACTTATTTCAAGGAACTTTGTTGTCCTGGTTCCTTGGAATGAAATCCAGGGCATTCTGTATGCGAAGGCACTTTGACCATCGGATGAACCACTTACCCGAAGGGTAAGTGCTTTTGATGATAAATCAAAGAGCATTAAAGGAACCCGGGCGATCTTTCTCATAGACACTGATTAGTGATTCATATTCCTTGTATATTATACTTCTATTAGTCAATGGTTCTTTATTCCCACCTTGAGATGGTGTCTGTTTTCACTCTGCAGTTTTTTCATCCACCTTGTGTATTTTCAATGCACATCCTAAATTAATGGAACTTTTTTTCAATGTGACACAATAAATCATTATGATTTTGTATTTACAGTGGGATCATGGAACCTGGCCTCAATGCCATCATGGCATCCAAAGGTCAAGGCAAATCACTGTGAGTATAACATAACATACATATATATATGTACACACACACATTTACACATATTTACATATATATAATTTACCTACATATAATTTACCTATATATAATTTACATATATATAATTTACATATATATATATATATATATATATATATATATGGTAGTGAAAATATACAGGGGGATTTTTAAAGGCCATTTTATAAGTGAAAAATCTAAATGATACTGTTTCCATGCAACAAGGGTCTTCGCACAATATTCTTTTTTTTTTAGTTTTTTTTTAATTTATTTTAATTTATTTTTTTTATTGGTGTACTGTATTCATACATCACAATGGGATTAAAAAAAATCTTTTGTAGATATACATGCACACATTGCCCAATTAGCCCCTACGTGATCCCCACGAGGGGTGCCAGGTTGGGAGTTTTCCTATGGTGTGATATCTCTGCCACTGCCACTCTCCCACTGGGTCAAGTACCTGGGAGTGTAGTACTGGGATTTCTTCTTAGGGGCCACAATTTGAGTCACTGTTGTTGAGTGTGCTGTTGGAGCTGTAGTGAACACGGTGAATTCGCTGCTGCTGCCGCCAGTGGCAATATGGCACCACTGCCACACCCTCGGCCATGAGGATGGCGTATTTCTTCTCTGGTTTTGAGCTCCACTCTAAGTCCCTGCAGGGTATGCTGAGCCTAGCCACTTGGAGCTTTAGAAGCTCCCCGTGCTGAAAAGTCTGCCAAATTCTGCCCGGCTGTTCCGCAGTGGCTCACCTCGGCTAGCTGTCTGCCGCTCCTCTCTGGAGCCTGGTGGGCTGTTGAGTGCATTGGTCTGGAGCGTCCGGTGAACTCGCTGTTGCTGCCAGCAGTAAGGCACTGCTGCCATATCCTCGGGCGTGAGGCCGGCATATCTCCTCTCTGGCTCTGACCTCCGTTGTGAGTGCCCCCTGCTATCTGGGGCCTCTGCTGCAAGGGAAGATGGTGCCCGCCACTCCGCGCCATAGCTCCGGCCGCAGCACTGTGGTCTGGTTTCTTTCTGGTGTCTTGTTTTTCCAGCCCTCTTTTTCTCTGTCCCTTGTAATTACATTTTTTGTTTCTCTGCTCATGGTGTTTTTTTTGGCTATGAAAGGCACTGATTTTGTGGTAATAGAGATTGGTTGTTAGTGGGGCTCATAAGTCCCGCTTTTCTTTGTCGCCATCTTCCCGGACATCTCACTATTCTTCATAAATCATAATTTTGTTTTCTACTTTGGTTTGCTTCAAACCAAAAATGTCCTCAATAAATTACTCCATGTTTTGATACTGTTGTGGTATTGTGGTATTGCCATTCATTTTTTCAACTTTAAAGTTTTGTGACTATATGTAAATTATGCAATGTATATGTTTCCTTTAGATTGTTGTTTTCTATATGTCTGTGTTTATCCCATGAATAATTAAACTGGAGTTTCTCAAGGAAATTATATCATAACTTAACCCATAGACTTTGCTAATTAAAACACTTTTAACATAATTTTTATTCAAAACCAATTGTTACGTTTGTCCAATGTCCATGGGAGCCATGCAGGATCAGGAGACTAGGGTGAGGATGACAAAAAATGGGCAGCTCAGGCGCCACTGGCTGAGGTAGATGGAGAAGGAATGGCAAAGGAGCTATGTAATGGAAGCTCTTGGTGCCTCTGGAGAAAGCTGGCGGAGTGCTTGGGTGCCTGTGACTATGCACCTTCCCAGGCAGGCGGGGGCTCAGCAGAGCGGGACAGGACTCCAGTTCATCCCAACTTCTTTACTGTGTAAAATTCCACTGTTAGAATCTCTCTCTCCTCTCTCCTCTCTCCTCTCTCCTCTCTCCTCTCTCCTCTCTCCTCTCTCCTCTCTTCTTCTCTTCTCTTCTCTTCTCTTCTCTTCTCTTCTCTTCTCTTCCCTTCCCTTCCCTTCCCTTCCCTTCCCTTCCCTTCCCTTCCCTTCCCTTCCCTTCTCTTCTCTCTCTCTCTCTCTCTCTCTCTCTCTCTCTCTCCTCTCTCTCTTCTCTCTTCCCTCTCTCTTCTCTCCTCTCTCTTCTTTCCTCTCTCCTCCCCCCCCATATACAATTGGTTTTTTTTCATTTTGTAGTGCTCAGGATCAAACCCATTGTCTTGCACATGCTGGGCAAACCCTCAGCTACTGAGCTACATCCCAGTCTCTGAAATTTCATTCATTTCTAATGATGACACTGTGCATGTACATTGGCAGAAAAGTTTAGAGTTCAAGTCAAAACTCTTGGTCATATGGATATGAGTTTGTTTCCAAAAGATTCCTCAAGTTCTTGCAGTGCCCTGCTGCCCTGTGTGGCATTGCTGAATCTAGTACCTGAGCTGGGATCTGAAACAGAACTTCCTTGGGGACACTGGGAGGAATCTTAGCTTGTCCAATGATCTGCGCATTAGCTCCCCAAACAACAACTAAATTTTCAATTAAATTTAGATATCAGTCTAATAAATTGCATTGTTTATATTCTCTAAAGGACTCTGTCCAATGCATATAAAGTGTTTATCTCAAAAGAGAGATTCGACTATGTAGCATTTTTATATAATAATAAATGGTGTGCATTTATACCTGTAACTAAAACTCTTCTTTTTTAATTTTGCTTTTTCTCTTTTTAAAGATAATTTCTTCAGTTGTGTTGGGACTGGTTGTAGGTGGCTTTTTCCTGGGACTAAAATATAAATGTCAAGAAATTCAATATAGGTAAGTAAATCTGGATCTTGATTTGGAGGAAATGGTGTTATCTTTTTAAAGCTTATAAACATCCACTTTGAGCTTAGTGCAGTGGCACATGACTGTAATCTTAGTATTTGGGAGGCTGAGACTAGAAGTTGTAGGTTTGAGGGCAGCCTCAGCAACTTAGTGAGATGTTCAGCAACTTAACCAGGCTGTTTCAAAATTAAAGAATAAAAATAGATGAGGGTGTAGCTCAGAGGTAGAATATCCCTGGGTCCAATTCCTAGTACAAAAATAACAAAAAAAAAGTGTTTACATTTATGATAAATATATGGTAAACATCACAGTTCTATTGGAGTAAGATGAATTAATGTGGTGAAAACAGAATGGAAGAGTTTATTTTCTTTTCAACCTATATAGTATGTGTGCACATCCTATTAAACTACACACAACACAAAGTTTACCTTTTTAACCATGTTTTAAGTGTATAGCTTTGTGACATCAAGTGCTTTCTCACTGTGCAACTATCACCACCATCCTACTCAGACCTTTTCTTAATCTTTTTGGATGGAGCCTCTATATCCATTGTACAAGTAACTCCCCACGTCCACCTCTCCCAGCCCCTGGCAGCCACCATTCTACAGTCTATCTGAGTTTAATGACTCCAGGAACCTCAAACACTTCCACTCGTGCGGTGTGTGTGTGTGTGTGTGTGTGTGTGTGTGTGTGTGTGTGTGTGTGATAGAGAGAGAGAGACAGAGAGAGAGAGAGAGAGAGAGAGAGAGAGAGAGAGAGAGAGACTGACTTATTTCCCTTAGCATAATGTCCTCAAGGCTTATCTAAGTTGTAGTATGTATTGGATTTTTTTCTTTTTTAAAGGCTGGATTGTAGTCCATCCAATGTATACACTACATTTGGTTAACCCATTCATCTGCTGATGGAGATTTGCGTTACTTCTATCTTTTGGCTATTGTGAATAATGCTGGCTATTGTGGATAATGTAGAAATATCTCTGCATCATTGCCTTCAGTACTTTTGTCTATATCCAGAATTTGAATGTTAGGACATGCAATTTTTTGAGAAAATATCATACTGTCATAACTGCAAGTGTGCCATTTTACACTCTTGCCAGCAGCAAACAAGGATTCCAATTTCTTCATGTTTTCATCAGGATTTTTTCTTTGCCTCCTCCTCCTCTTCTTATTTTTGCTTTTCTTTTTGTTAAATTATAGAGATTTTTCAGACCATTTTCTCATTATAAATATGGATAGTTTTTTGTTATGGTTGAGTTGGATTTCTTTATATTTCAGGTTTATTAATTCCTTATCAAATACATGATTTGAAAATATTTCTCCTATTCTGTGAATTGTCTTCATACTGTTGAGAGTACCAGTGATGCATTAATATTTTAAATTATGATGTAGTCCACTTCATCTCTTTCTTTCTATTGTTACTTGTGATCCAATTTACTTGAATTTTTTTTTATTCATTTGACTTGGGAGTGTAAGGTACAGAGACAGGACTCTTCTCCCCTATTATGTGGGTAGCACTTGGCATTGTGATGCTTTCCTAGCTTTTGTTTTAATGTGACTTTAGTGAGACTTTTTAATGGCTGTGTCATTTTCAAACATAGGTGTTCAGTAACATCTCAGGAGCGCCCTTTGCTAGGTACTTGTTTATATGATTGACACGCAAAGCCTCAGGTTACCTCCCAGCAGTCACAGGGGTATATGGTCTGACCCCTTTAATTTTTGATGATGGTTGAGGAAGCTTATGTTGTCTGTACTTTGATATCATGAAAGGAATATCCTTCTTCTTCCTCCTCCTCCTCCTCCTTCTTCTTCTTCCTCCTTCTGTCTTCTCCTTCTCTCTTCTTCTTCTTCTTCTTCTTCTTCTTCTTCTTATTATTATTATTATTATTATTATTATTATTATTCCTTCTTTCTCCTCCTGCTCTTCCTCCTTCTTTCTTCTTCTCTCTATCTGTCTCTCCCACCATTTTTGGAGGGAGGGGCACAGGGTGTCAAACCCAGCAGCAATCTACCTCTGAGTTACTCTCCCAGAAATTTCCTTTTATAATTTATTACTATTAATATTATTATTTGTAGTAGTAGTAGTAGTAGTAGTAGTAGTAGTAGTAGTAATAGTAGTAGTAGTAGTACTGGGGATGAAAATGAAACCCAGAGGCTTTTCTACCTCCGTGCTATACTCTCAGACCTATTTTTTATGCTTTATTTGGAAACAGGGTCTCACTAAGTTGCTGAGAGCCTCACTAAGTAGCTGAGTCTGGCTTCGAACCTGTATGATCCTCCTGTCTCAGCCTCCCAAGTGCAGGGATTACAAGTGTGTGCCACCACACCCAGCTATAATTTATTATTTTTTAAAATGTTGAAACAGGGCTCACTAAGGTGCTAAGATTGGCCTTGAATATGCAAATCTCCTATTTCAGCCTCCTAAGTAAGGGCTGGTTATTAATAAAGTAAGAATAAGCATTGTAGCCAGGCATGGTGGCACACCATGTATTTAGGTATATCCCCAGTATTTAGGAGGCTGAAACAGAAGGATGGCATGTTTGAGACCACCATGTGGCAGCTTAGTGAGATCATTAGCAAGACTTACACAACTTAGCAAGACATAGACAATATAAGAATATAATGTACTGATAAAAGTATAAAAATAAAAAATAAATGAAAACTATTAAAGATAATAAAAAGTGAAAAAATAAAATGAAATCAATGTAAGTGTCTAACAGAAGATGAATGGATAGAGAAAATGTGTACGTATACCTTGGAATACTGTTCAGCCTTAAAAAAGAAATATTGCTATTTGTGACAACATGGAAGAAATTGGATAATTCGTTTTTGTTTTTTTTTTTTTTTTTTGTGGTACTGGGGTTCCTGGAAACCCTTCTACCTCCAGACTACACTCCCAGACCTATTTTATACTTTTTTATTTGGAAACAGGGTCTCTTAAGCCAGCAAGGCTGGCTTCGAACCTGTGTGATCCTCCTGTCTCCGCCTCCCATGCGTGGGATTACATGCATGAACGTGCGCCACACGCCCCATGCCCAGTCTGGAATTGGAGAATTCTATCTTGCCTGGGACAGAAACGAGATAACAATTAGATCTGAACCTTCTCTTTATGTTTCTTAAATTAGCTTTTAATTTTATATAGGTTTGTTTCTGAACTGAATGTTGTATAGCTGTTTCTCTTGTAGGTCTGAATGCTTTTTATTCATTTTAATTGCTATATAAACTACTGTACCCTTAGTTTTTAATTCTTTTAGTGTAAGAAAAATTTTTATGTGTGTATGGTCTCTCATTTTTCCGTTAAGATAATTCAGGTTGTTCACTTGGGTTTACGTTTTTAAGAATTTTCCACTTGTTTTTAGTCATTTGAATGATGCTCTACATTATTTTTTCAAATTTTCAAATAACAATCTCCATGTCTATTGAACTGTTTGGTTATGAAGCATTTCCATATTTTATAAAATGAATAGTTTTCCCACAACCACAATGTAGATTCATCCAATACTTTCTTTTCTTAAACTTAAATTATTTTACTGAAAAATAAATATTAATAGTCTTCCTGTTTTGTGCAGGTGCACAAATTAATTTTTCCTTCATTAGTCAGCATTGCCTTGATTTCTTTTTTGAGGAATTTGGAACCTGTAGGAGGGTGTTTGTGCTAAGTCATGGCTAATTATCAGGGCTTTGCAGATATGTGGGGTTTCTGTGATACAGAACTCAGTGTTTCCTATATGGTTCTGTGTTTTTCTTCCAGGTAGCTTACTTTCTTCTTTACTCCACTTTTATACAAAGTGGCTAATTGAATGTCTTACCCTTTTGGCTTTGTTTCTAACTCTTTCTCTGTTTATATATTCGCAATAGTACTTGGCACTTTTGCTAGCTTAACTGAAGGGGATATTATTTTTATAGTCCATGCATTATCTTGGGTTGCAATACAAATACCATAAAGTTGGAGACTTAAGTAAACAGGAAGTTTTTCCCCCTTAGTTCTAGAGTCTGGAAGTAGAGATGAAGGTTCAGTTCCATATGGCAAAGCTCCTGTGAGGGCCCTTCCTGGCTTGTAGATGGTCTTGTCTTGGAGGATCTACTCTCCTGAACTCATCTCAAGCCCATTACCTTCCAAAGCACCTACTTCCCCAAACTATCACATTGGGGGTTATTAACCTACAAAGTTCAGGTGAGCTCAATTTTGTTCACAGCAAGCAAAGACCATGAAGATCAAAAAGTGCTATGATGTGGAATCACAAGGACAGAACTAAGGAAAAGCCGGGTGGAGAGAAACAAGCTAGGGTCAGGTTTCCTTCTCCCTTTAAAACAGAACAATTCTACTATTTGTAAAAAGAAAAAATATATTTAATTTTATTTTTTATCACATTTTTAATTATTTTTATTAATAATTTTTTATTGGTGCATTGTAGTCATACATCTCAATGGAATAAACAACTTGTGGAGATATACATGCACGCATCACTCAGTCAGTCCCTACCCAATCTCTAACTCCTTCCCTCCCCTTCCTTCCCACCCATGCTTGGCTTCCTGATTGACTTTGACATGTTTAAGTACATCATGTGCTTTAAAGAGTTTCTCTTATCCTCCCTCTTATCCCCTCAGATAGGTCACCTTCATTGCTTCTCTATAGGGTCCCTTCTTCATTTAGAGTTCCTCCTGTTACCTATTTCTCCCTAATATTTTGCACATTAATAAAAGCATCTGATTTTTAATTTTTTGAAGGAGGGAATGCTAGACATACTTCATGGGGGATCTACGTCTTTGCGGGTCCCCTGATTGAGCTTTCTCAAGATCTGCATGAGATGTTGTAGCACCCTGGCCCCCAGTGCAGTGCAGAGGAGCACAGCGGCCCTGAGCGGAGGTCTCCCGGGACCTCCGGCGCAGAGAATAGGCCTAGCAATATGGACGGGGCTCCCTCCAACTTGCCTCAGACATTTCTCTTACATAGTATATTGTCCAGAATGCCTGCAGATGTGCGGCAAGAGCAGTCTACTTCTGGGCAGATATTTTAAAAAATTAAAGGTGGATTGGATTAGAACTGTCTGCCTCTCCTGAATACTGGTCGCCGCCGCTACCGCCATTTTTGTTTGTCTCCACAAAACTTTTTCTTACATAGTATGTTGTTCAGAGTTCCTGAGCATGTGGGGCAGGAACAGTCTACTTTTGGAGAGATTTCTTCAAAAATTCAAGGTGGATTTGGTTGGATTTGTCTGCCTCTTCTGAATACTGGCCACCGCTGCTGCCTGCTTGGTCTCTCCTAGAGTATGTTGTTGTTAAGTATTACTGTGCATGGGTGTCAGGAGCATTCTACTTTCTGATCTCTTCTGGGATATCCCTCCAAAAATCACTTTTCTTACAGCGGCAGGCACCGCGCTTCAGTCTTGCATCTAATTCCGCCATTTTCTACACCCTCTCCTATATTTCAAATAGGAAGTCATGACTGTAAATGTTTCTGTGTGTTATCCCAATCAGTTATTAAATCAAAATCTGTTGTCCAGGGTTTCTCAGAGGGATGAATGCTCTATTCAGCCGCTACCAACCTACACTGCTCTGGCTGTGGTCGCAGCTGCAGTTGCAGCCACCGCCATCTTCCTCCCTTTTCAATATTTTTTAATAAAAGAAAACAGTACGTGTCTTTTGCAGGAGTTGGGGGCCCAAGTCCTTAGTAGCAATGTGTTTTATCTCCCCACCAAGAGCGGAGACCCACAGCTTCACCATGGAGAGCTGATTCTGCTGCTCTGAGTGCACCCAGCCCCGGCGCCCTTGGCTCTCAGGACACGGGGCGCCAGCTGATCTGCCTACACGGGGCTCCATCTGACGTGCCCCAAACGTTTTTCTTACATTGTATGTTGCCCAGAGTTCCTGAGCATGTGGAGCAGATGCAGTCTACATTCGGGGAAATTTCCTCAAAAGTTCAGGGTGGATAGAATGAATTTACCTGCCTCTCCCCAATACTGGCTGTTGCCACCGCCACCATCTTGGCCCTCCTCCCGAGCATTTTTCTTACGTAGTATGTTGTTCAGAATTCCTGAGCATGTGGGGCTGTGGGGCAGGAGCAGTCTTTTTTTTGGGGGGGCGGGGATTTCTCCAACAGTTTAAGGCGAGTTGGATTGGTTCTATCTACCTCTCTACCTCTCCCGAATATTGGCCGCCGCCATCTTGGTCCATCTCTTCTCTCTTATATTTTGGTTAGGAAGTCATGGCTATAAATGTCTCTATATATTGTCCCAATCAAATATTAAACCAAAATCTGATGTTCGGATTTCTCAGAGGAATACCTGTCCTATTTGTCCTACTGTTGCTGTGGCCACAGTCGCCAATGTGACCACAGCCTCTGCCATCTTCCCAGAAATCCATATTTACTTTTTTTTTTTTTGGTGGTACTGTCATTCCTGAAAACCCTTTGCCGGGCTACATTCCCATACATATTTTATATTTTTACTTGGAAACAGGGTCTCTTAAGCCAGCGAGGCTGGCTTCGAACCTGCCCGATCCTCCTGTCTCCTCCTTCCAAGCGCGGGGATTGCAAGCGTGTGCCACCACGCCTGGCAAAAACCATATTTAATTTTATATCATGCACGAAAATAGTTCTATGGGTAAAAACTGACCTATTAGCACTGACTTGACTGTGGTACTTGTGTTCCGCTTCTATCCTGGCAGAGCCTGGACACTGTATCTGCTGGTCACCCTCCAGTGTTTTGCTGGCCTGTCAACCAGGAAGATCTTTATCATTGAAAAGAAGTTCTTTATGTGAGTAAGTCCCTGTTCAGGAAGGGGAATGGGTGGTTGATGGCCACAAGGGGCACAACATCTGCAATCAGGTCAATGATGAGATCTCAGGGATTATCAGCATTTCCTTTTCTCTTCCTTTCTTTATTGTTTTACTTTCTTCATTTGATTAATTGAATAATGTAAATTATATTTGCCTATCAAGTATAACATGACATTTTGATGCAGGTATGTATGTGAGTTAGTCATATTAAGAAGGAAATAACATTTATAGTCAGGGTAGAAATTGAAGAAGACTTAGAGCCTGATTGCAAGGGAACAAAGAATTTTAGGGTTAGAATTTGGTCAGCAAATTCCTAGGTTGCAAAGAAAGCAAGTACTTAAAATGATGAAAAGGACTTACCATATTTGCATGTGAGGGAATGGGTCATTACAGATAAAAAGAAGAAAGATGGAAGAATTTTGGAATTAGCTTGGGATTTGGTAGCTTACTGGGCTGTATGTTGGAGGTGTGGTCATTGAAGAAATTTTTCTTGTTTAACATGAGAGCATCAGAAGTTAAAAGAGCTCTGGAGTTCAGGGATCTTAAGCCCCATGGGGCCTTGGAGAATAACAGCTTCACCTTTATACTTGGAAATGGGGAAGAACTCTCTTCCTCACTGCTGAGTTTAGCCCCTCAAATGCTGCTTGGAGAGATCCAGCACCAGAGAAGCAGAACCCCTGAGGAGAGGAGGAAATGAAGAATCTAGGTTCCTGGAAGAGGTCTCCTGTGCCCAGAGTGGTTGGCTTCAGGGGGAAGTGCTGTAATGAGGACAATCAGAGGGAAAGCTTCACGGTGCTGAAATCCCAGCAAGGCCAACCTGAGATGGGGAAGGTGTGCTTGGTACACATGGGCAGCTTCAGTGCTGGACCTTGGGTTAGCAGAGTCTACACAGCGAGCTCCTCGGCTTCTCTTCTCTGCCTTCTTAAACTCATCTGTCCTATATGACATGTGCTTTTTCTCTATAGACATGAGAGTGTCAGTGGATACTACAGAGTGTCATCTTACTTCCTTGGAAAACTGTTGTCTGATTTACTACCTAGGAGTTTGTTTCCAAGTATTCTATTTAGTTCTGTCGTGTATGTCATACAAGGTAAGTAACGAGACAAAGAGAATGTGTCCTTATTGCTATATATGGGATGAAGTAAACTTCTCTCAGCAACCCTGTTTATGGTTCCCCACACTGAATCCAAACCACTAGGTACAGAAGCATGTGCATTGTGCATTGTCTAGAATGGCTGTTTGATGTGGACATTGCTGTAAAGACTTTCCCACCCCAATGCACTTTTTGGTGGGGCACTCTAGTAGGAATTAAACCCAGGGCCTCTCACATGCTATGAAAGCACTTTACCACCGAGCTACATCTCTACCTCATTTTTAAATTTTTGTTTGAGTCAGGGTTATCCTGAGTTTCCCAGGCTGGCCTTGAACTTAGGACCATCCTGCCTTAGTCTCCTGAGTGTCTGGGCTTGTAGGAGTGTATTCCCATGCAGGGCGCAACTAAACTTTTTCAACTATTTATAAAAAGACATTTTATGGGGATCTGTATCTCATACACAAATGTATAGAATGTGTATACAACTATTTCAGATTATGCTGGAGGAATTGGGATATTTATTGCATATACATACTTTTCTCTATTTTCCCTATATGTGTGTGTGTGTGTGTGTGTGTGTGTGTGTGTGTGTGTGTGTGTATGGAAAAAATATAGAGAGAGGAAAGGGAAATAATATACTTATAAATTATCTCCCTCTCTTCTCACTTAATGAAGGAAAGATAGTGACCTGGGGGTTTACTGATTTGACAGTAAGGAGTGGAAAACAGATTTAACAAAACTTACTTATAGATGTGGATAAAGTCATTTGTGCATTACACTCAGGCATCACCCCAAGCTCAATGCATCAGAGTTTTATGTAGTTTTATCCCCCCCCCAAATATCTATGAACTATAAGATAAGAACCAGGGCTAGAGCTTAAACTTTACATTTTACAAATACAAGGTGTGTCACAAAGAATTAGTTATGGAATCTAGACCACCAGACTCCTCATACGTGTTCTTGCAGCTGTTCCAAATTCTTCAGACTGTATGACTCAGAGGATTAGCTCATTGTAATTTATACAGTATTTTATGAAATGTACCCATCCACATTCTCAATCTCAGAGTCATGGGGTGATTTGTCCAGGGGGATGTAGGTTATGGAGGCTCCTTCCTCCAAATATTAAGCCAGTGCTAGTTGTGGAATCCTGACCTCAGTGTCTTCACTACTGCACTTAGGACAAACAACAGGTAGTTATGTGGAGATGTTGGGCAAGTGAATTATTGACACAGGGTAGATGGATAGAAGGTGACCTTTTTCATTCTGTTATCAATTTCTCAGAATATTATTGTGTTATTTGTATAATAAATATCTCAAATACATGGATACTTGGGCAGTTGGACTGATTCCCTTCTTTTCTTTGCAAGGATTGAAACCAGAGGCGCAGGCCTTTTTAATCACAATATTCACCCTTTTGTTGCTGTTTTATTCGACCAGTGTCCTGGCACTGGCTATGAGAACACATGAGATTACGCATACAGCAGAATTTCAGGCCATCTATATTCTGTTTATGCTGGTGAGTATGAACTGCGCTTCTCTGAGGGAATCGTTTCCCTGTTCCTTCCTGACCTTCTTCTCGTGTGTAAAAGCTGCGTTGAAGACTCTGTCTGTGGGACTGGGATGGTTTTAGGAGGCCATAAACTGAAGTATAGTTTATATTAGAGATTATACCAGCTTTCCAATGCTACTTGGCACTTATCCAATGCTTTTCTTCTGTTCTAATGTAGTTATTTTAACTTATTTAACATGTCATTGCTAATGAGCTTTTTAATTTCTTTTTGGGGTATTGAGGATTAAACCTAGGGGCATTCTACCTGTGAGGTACACCCCCAGCACTTAGTAAATTGAAACAGGGTCTTGCTAAATTGCTGAGAGTCTTGATAATTTACTGTGGCTGGCTTCAAACCTGGGATCCTCATTTCTCAGCCTCCCAAGTACTAGGATTACAGGCATGTGCCACCAAGCCTGGCTTCTGATGGCTTCCCTAATTTTGCCTATAATGACAGGTACTTTTCTTTCTTTTAGGCCAGAATCAGAGTCCTGCTGCTGTTCTCCCACAGCAGAGGTGGTTGGTTGAATTCACCCTTTTCTGAGGTGGAAGTGATTCTCCAAGAGAGGTGTACCAGTGCATAGTATAGCAGGGGGCAAGTTTTGCTTGGGTCTATATTGTATTTGAAAAGAAATGTTTTAAAAACATAAAGAATTCCAAGTCTACCATACCAGGTCACTTCCTTTCTGTGTCCCTAACAGTCCTTACTTAAACATATTTTATCTTTTCTCTTTCTCTTATTTTTAATGATTACTTACTTCTAATCTCACATACCCCTAAATTTTACACTCACAATGTTGAATGAACTGATGAACAGAACTAGTTACCACATTTGTCCTCTACAAATCAACTAAAGTAAGCATTCTGCTCATCTTTTTATGGAACATGCCCCTTCTGCCATGGCCAAGGTTTAAATTTCTTTAAATGATGCATAATTAGCATAAATTCTTGACAAAGGCTTAACTCTTCCATTTCTGAATTTGTCAATGACCGGTGTTTATCAGTGAGAAAGTGGTAAGTCTAGTCCTATACTTTATTTTTTTTTTGAGCTTTAAACCATACTTTAATTTTCAAAAACTGTAATCTACTGGTTGATTGAACCAAATGTAGAAATATTTAAATGACTCGCTATAAAGTGAGTCAAATCAACAATAGGATGTACAGAAAAGTGGAGATAAGTTTTGGGAAAGGTGTAAGCTGGTTGATGTAGAAGATGATAAATGCTAATTTTATTAACAAATGGTACTAAATGCAGATGAATGTTAAATTAACACAGCATAAAAGAGAATAGCTTAAATAAACTGGGATCACATATTACAATAGCAAAGTTATTTATGACAGAATGAACCAGACAAAACAGTTCTGTAAATTCTCTTTTCAGCTTACTTCCAATAGAAATAGTCAGGCTTTTTTCCTGTACATAGTTTGATGCTTTGTCTATACCATATATAGTAGAAAAATAAATTCTTTAGCAACCAAGAAACAGTTTATAAAACACTTAAAGTTTAATTTTCTTTGCCAGACATGCCGATGTTAAGCTGACAGCTATAAATTAAAGCTATATAGACAATAGGTATAAGTAATATAGAACAAGTTAAGAATACTACATTTACCGGAATTTTTTAAAAAAATTACTGTACTTTCTTAATTCCTGTGTGCTTTGCAATAGGAATAATAGGGACTTTTGTTTTCTTAGAAAAGATAATAACATGTAAGAGTACAACACAAATAAGATAATTTATAATATACATGTACTTCAACAGCAGCCTGGTTCATGTCAACATCTTGGTTCTGAAGTTAAAATTGGAAGTACAATGCCTAGGACATAATAGTTGGGAAAGAATATTTATTTTAGGGAAAAAAAATGGAGCAAATCAAACTCTTAGGAGTCTTGAATCTCAAAATCATCTATTTACTATAATATACATAAGTAACCTTAAAACTGAAGTATAAAGATTATTAACATTGACCAAAGAATTTCTCCTTTACTACACAAAATATGATCTAGCAATGGAATACAAACCATTTTTTTTCCTGGAAAAAAATGGCATGGTTTGATAATGGAAGAATTTGAGCAAACCCTAACAAAATTTACCTGTGCCACCTAATCTGAAAATTGTATCCATAATTTAGTATTCTGGTTGTATCGTCAGTAACCAAATATTTAACCCCTAAAGCAGCAAGCAGCCATTTAGAGCAACTCTGGTACCAATATCAAAGAAACTGGTTTTAAAATGTTGTGAAAACCATTTGGATTTTAGTACAACACATCACAGAAAAGAATATGAATACAAGTTTGTAATTTTACATAGACATACTCCAAGGAGTCTGTCAGTACCCAAAGTGTTTTTATTGCTGTATTAGCAATGGTTTTTGGATATGTTTCTAAGGGCCACATAAAAATAGATTCAAGGAACAGATTAAATTGAAGTCCTAAAGTGTTTGGTTTAAAGAATTTTCTACAACAAATTCCATGTTTATGTATGAAAAGTTATATAACCTTATATGAAAATGTCATGAAGTATTTTTCTACACTATACTAAATGTATTCCCCAAGAGGGAAAAAATTAAAATATCTAAAATATATTAGATTAAGATTATAAGACCATCATAGATCTTTTGAACATGCATCTGTTTACAGAATTGTATACAAAATGTTTATCTCATTATGGACCATAAAGAAATGAGTTGGTGACAACTACCCTTTGCACAACAGTATCAACTCACTTTAGCCACAATTATGTCCTTGGTATGTGCATGAAAGAAATAGGTACATTTCCCCTCATCAAATCATCCACAGGTTTACTTAGAAGTAAAGATGAAGGTGTAGAAATGTGAAATATGCTAAGTGTAATTTTTCTTTCTTTCAAACAACATCCCAAGCATGGCCTAAGAAGCCTGAAATTATAAAATATTTAACTTGGGCTTTTAGTTATCTATACAGACTGCTAGAAAGTAAATTAAGTTGCCCAAATGAGCACATCAAATAACAAAATCAGCCATAAAGCAGGCTGAAAGCATTAAATGTTTCATATATGTGAGTTTTTAAATCATTTAATTTCTATAGAAAAAATTTTATTCACAATATAATGTGACAGAAATTGCCACAGGAATGATATACTGATTGCAATAAGGTTGCATGCAGCAGTAGCTTTGTATTTAATAGCTATTTTTGTTTATAAAAATTAAACCTCTCTAGTCATGCTTACCACATGGTCTTAGATTTGTAATGTAAGTGAATAAGGAATAACCATACAGTTATTTATCTCCAATTTTTCTTTCAGTTCCTGGGGGTCAGAGGCATATTAAGTGCTAGCGCCGCCGCTCTCCTCCGCCGCCGCCTCTGCGCCCGCGCCCCGGGGGTGGCAGCGGCAGCGACATTCCCGGGGAGCGCTCCGCCGCCGCCGCCGCCGCCTCCTCGCTGGCCGCCCCAGGGCTGCCGGCCCGCAACACCCGCCCGCGACGAGGAGCCCCGGGGCTGCCCTGCTCCCGCCGCGGCCGCCGCGTCCTCCCCGGCCCCGCGCCCGCCGCCGCCTAGTTATATACTTTAATTCAGTATATAATATGTCCTTTATTTTTAGCCAGGCGTGGTGGTGCACACTTGTAACCCTAGCATTCAGGAGTTGAGACAGGAAGGATCATGGTTCGAGGACAGCCTCAGCTACTACTTAGTGAGGCCCTTTGCAACACAGTGAGACCTTGTTTCAAAATAAAGAATAAATAATGGGGCTGGGGGTGTTGCTCGGAGGTAGAATGCCCCTGGGTTCCATCCCCAGTAACACACACACACACACACACACACACACACACACACACACACACACACAATTCCATTTAGAGCTGGGCATGGTGGCACATGCTTCTAATCCCAGCATTTGGGAGGCTGAGACAGGAGAATCATAGTTCACAGACAGCCTCAGGTAATTTTTTTTTTTTTTTTTTTTTTTTTTTTTTTGCGGGTCTGGGGATGGAACCAAGGGCATTTGACCTCCAAGCTACACCCGCTGCCCTATTTTTTATTCTTTATTTTTTGAAACCCAGTCTCACTAAGTTGTAGAAGGCCTCACTAAGTAGCTGAGGCTGTCCGGGAACGACGATCCTCGGGTCTCAGCCTCTCGAATGCTGGGATTATAAGCATGCGCCACCATGCCCTGCTAGCCAGAGGTATTTAGTGAAGCCCTTTACACCTCAGTGAGACCTTGTTTCAAAATAAAGATAAAAAAATAGAATTGGGGGTATAGCTCAGAGGTAGAATGCCACTGAGTTCCATCCCCAGTATGGCAAAATAAATAAGTAAATTAAAATATATATATATATATGGATTAAATGAAAACACTATTCTATTTTAAAAATAAAGGCTTTGAGTCTCTGCAGTTTTGGTGTCAGCAGACTGGGAGGCCTAGAACTAACTCCCCTCAGACCAAGGAAAGACTGCTTTTTAAATCTATTGTGTGCAGTTACAGAGAAAGCTGCTGATAAATAATAGTGTTGGCAATTAAGGATCTTCAATATATGATATTAATTACAGGTACATTATATTGTCCTTTTCATACCATGAGCAGCCTTAGTTCTAGGGCTGTATACATATGAAGGAAGAAAATGAGTATTCAGAGTAAGTAGAAAAAATTCAAGAAAATGTTGGCACTAGTGGAAATTTTTAAAGGATTTAGGGTTCTTAAAGAGGATCTTGTCTAGAAGTCTTTGTATATAGCTAGACTGGCTCTGACTCATGGTTTCCCCATTTGCGGGTTTTCTTTTCTATGTCAGTGACTTTCACAACCATCCCACCAATGCTCTTGTGGCTCCAGCACCTCAGTATCCTCTACTATGGCTATATGGTAGGTTCCTCCTCTTCCGTCACTCTGAGTGGGTTCCCACACTGACTGAGAAAAACCAAATAAAAACTCATTCCCCTGGCCATAGCTGGGGATATCTCTAATCCAGGAATTCCCTTTCAGCAGTAATGAATGAGAATCTCCAAATAGTCTAGGTTAGCACAAGGTTAAGGCTCATCTAGGTTTCCTTAGTCACCCAGGGTTTAAAGATCAAACTTGGGAAGAAATCTCATTGTAAAGGGGAAAGATTACTCAGATGATGAAATACATATTGTGTTTATCTTCAATTAGGAAGTAAATGAGAGCATGGGAGACTAGAATGAGTAGTTTTATAGAGAGAAAAAATGAGAAGGGGAACGAAGACCATATAATTGTCATAGGCTTATTGAATTTTGCAAGTTAATTATCTCCAAAATAAACAGTCTTAAAGTGTATGAATAAATAATGTAACTCTCATAATTATAACTGGATTTGATGAAAATGAAGAAGCAAAGATTGTTACCATACCTCAATAAGATTTCTTGAGCACTATTATATCATTCTTATTATAGCGTTTATGGGGTTATAAAATTAGAAATAAGGAAGGGGCTATGACGTTATCTATCCAGAGGTCTTCCTACCTGGCTAACTGGAATCATCATCCCAACCCTGGACCTCGTGATTATCAGAAAATAAGTTTACTTACTTCGATGTGAGGAAGACAGATGTAAAAGTTGTTATGCTTGTCGATGAAGATTATACTTGAGGACATAATTGTGATAATTTCTTGAAAACTTTTGAAATTGAAACTAGTTCCCCTGATCAGATTCCCTGTGTGTTACAGGCTTTGCAGCATAATGAATTTTTGGGACAAAACTTCTGTCCAGAACTCAATACGACAGAAAGCTACGGCTGTTCTGACTATGTGACGTAAGTTTGTGTTCAGTGTCACCTTGGGTTTTCCTACTACCATGGTGTGATGTGGACAGGCCTCCAGGCTTCGAGCTGGTAGGAGCCCTTTTAGCATTAGGAACTTCTGAGCCTTTTTCTCACTTGGAAAGTGAGTCATTGTTCACTAATGTATGAGAAGATGCTGTACAATTCCTGTATTCTACTGTGGCCAAAATTGTATATTATGTGAAGATATATTTGTTTTGAGCATTTTAAAAGATTGTTTCAATTTTTTAAAATTTTTTATTAATGCAACACAATTATACAGCATAGTGAGGTACAATGTGATAAAAACATAACATGCACATAGCTCTTTGTGGCATTCTCGCCACACACACCCCTTTTTCCTTCCCTATACCAGTTTGTAAAGTTGGAAATAAGCCAACATACTCACGCTGCCATAGTACTATTATTTTCTTTGGTACTGGGGATTGAACCCATCCATGCTACCTCTAAGCTACATCCCCAGCCCTTTTTTATTTTAATTTTGAAACCGGGTCTTGCCAGGATGCTGAGATTCTCCTTATGTTGCCAAGGATGTTTTCTGATCCTCTTGTCTCAATATTCCAAGTACTGAGATTACAGACTTGCACCACCACACCTGGTTGCTGAAGCTTTACCTGAACTGTTTTCAATACTCCCTTTCCCTCTAACTCCTTCCCACAATATGCCCCTCCACTTCTTTAAAGCTCCCTCTGCATTAAAGTTCCTTATATTTCCTATTTTTCTCTAGCTTTCACATGTTAGAGAAAACATAGGCCCCTGGATATTCTGAGACTAATTTCAAGTAACCTGATATTCTCCAGTTCCATCTATTTTTCTGCAAATGACATAATTTTGTTGTTCAGGGTTGAATAAAATTCCATTGTTACATTTTCTATATCTGTTCATTTTTGGGTGGACATGGAGGCTGGTTCCATAATTTGGCTTTTGTAGATTGTACTATTATAAGCACAGGCATGTATATATCAACATAGTATTCTGACTTTATATATTTTGGAAACATACCTAGGAGTGATATACCTGGATCATAGAGTGGTTCCATTTCCACTGTTTTGAGGAACCTCCAACATAATCTCCATAGTGTTTGCATTTATTTATTTATTTATTTATTTATTTAGTTATTTATTTATTTATGTAACTAGGCATTGAACACAGAGGCAATCTAACTTGAAGCTACATTCCTAGACCAATTTTATTTTTTTATTTTAAACAGGGTCTTATTAAATTCTGAGGGCCTTGCTAAGTTGTTGAGGCTGGCCTTGACCCTGCTATCCCCCTCTCATTTTCCCAACTACTGGGATTACAGGCATGAGCCACCGTACTCAGCTTGTAATAATTTGTAATTCCATCAATAGTGTATAAAGTTCTTATCACTCCACATCCAAAGCAACACTGACTTCTGCTTTTATTTTTGATGGCTGCCATTCTCTTGAAATTAGGTGGAATCTCAGTGTAGTTTTGGTTTGCTTTGTTAATGATGTGGAACTTTTTTCATATTTTTACTGGCCAATTGTATTTTTGGAGAAGCGTCTCTTCATTCCTATGGCTCACATTTTGATTAAGTAATTTTTAAGTGTAAGGTTTCTGAGTTACTTATATATTTTTTATATTAGTCTTCTATCAGAGGAGCAGCTGACAATGGTTTCTATCTCATTCTGTAGGCTTTTCTTTCCTTGATATTGTCTTCTTTGCTTTGCAGAAGCTTTTTTTTTAAAAAAAATAACTTAAAAAAATTTATTAGCGAACTGTGGTTATACATAATGAGGAAGTTGAGAGTGATAGAGACATATATCTACACAGCACTCAGTGAGCCCTTCCCTACCCTCCACGCTCTCTCACTCTTCAACTCCCAGCACAGGACATTATGATTGTCATTGATAAATCTGTGTATGTACAGCCAGGCATGGGGGTGCATGCTTGTAATCCCAGTGTCTGAGAGGCTGGGACAAGAGGATCGCAGTTTGTGGACAGCTTCAGCTACTTAATAAGGCCCTTTGCAACTTAGTGAGACCCTGTTTCAAAATAAAGAATAAAAAATAGGGCTGGAGGTGTAGCTCAGAGGTAAAATGCCCCTGGGTTCCATCCCCAGTACCGCAAAAAAAGAAAAAAAAATTGTATATGTACAACATGTCCATTGAAGTGTTTCAGAATCTTTTAAATTGTATGCCATCCCATTTATTGAATCTCAGGCTTTTTTTCAATTTTCTGAGCATTGAGGGTTGGAGAGTTGGTTCTTTGGTTTCTTCTGGTCATTTCATAGTTTGTAGTCTAATTTCTAATCCATCTTGAATTCGCCTTTGTGTTTGACTGCAGGTTTGAGTTCTTAGTTTTCAGAACATCTGAGTTTGAAACAGGCTGCTTTGATACTTCCATAAGGGCTTATTGTCTTTGAACATATGGATTCTGTGCTAGCCCTGAGTTCAGCACATGGAAACATGATAGGAGTAAATGCTAGGAGGGCAGCAGTCACATAAGAGGAGTGAACTTTGCCAAGATCCTGGCACTTCCCTCTGCTCACATCTTTGCGAGACAGCCTGAATTCATAGGCTTCATGATGTGTGTGTGTGTGTGTGTGTGTGTGTGTGTGTGTGCATGTGTGCAAACTCATTTGAAATGTACTCAATTAAAGGATGTATCCACTAAAGTAAGAAACACATATTGCAGTAAAATGAGAAGTAAAGCTTATGTGTGCATGCCATTGCAACAGAAGTGCAGTTTCTTTCTCCCCTTTTTTGTGGCACTGAAGATTTAACCCTGGGGTATCCTAACTGATCTACACCCCCAGCATTTTTTAAATTTTGAAGCAGAGTCTCACTGAGTTAGCAGAGCCTTGCTAAGTTGCTGAGGCTGGCCATGAATCTGTGATCCTTCGGTCTTAGCCTCCCAAGTACTGAGAATGAAGCCTTGTGCCACCATGCCCTGCTGAAATGAAAAGATTTCAATACAATCAGAAGCTTTTATTTTAAAAATTTAATAATATTTTCCTTTTATATAATTGTTGTTAATGATTTGATTTTGATACACAAATTAGCAAGAATAAATAGAATGCTGGTATCCCAAATCTCTACTGGATATTAAAATATTACCAAAATAATTCACTGTAATAACACAAGCTTATATTTTGAACTACTAGCAGGAAGAAGCCTCTATATAAAGGGGTTTTCTTTACCATGCCCACATTCTTAGTTTGGTCTGGGTGTGGCATCTGTGTAACATAAAGTCAGTGCCTTAGTACCAGCTGCTTTTGTGACCCGTACAGGACCACTCCACCTGCTCTGCTCCAGCTGTACCCAAGGTTTGAGTCTCTAATTCCTGACTCTGCTGGTAATGTCCTGTACCTGGATGTCTGTGATGCTCATTACCATCTGGGTGCAAGAGCTGACAGAACCTGACAGCAGCCTAAAGCCCTTGCTCCCTTCTGCTCCTAGTCTGAGGTTTCTTGGCCTGTGTTCTTTTGGACGGCTGGCTGTGGCTAGGTAGAACCATAGAAACCCTCCCATCATCTTAGTAGGGCCTATAAGTGTCATCAGTTGATGCTGAGGGGTTTCCTGTCAGGAATAAGGGGAAAGTAACTTGATCCCTGTTTCCTTAGAAGGGAGTAGCATTATAGACTTGGAAATAAATTGATCTGAGGAGGCTGAAATCATGGTTCATGTGTGATTTTGTTAACTGAGAGAAGATTACTAAGCCCACTTCCCTTCCTCTTTCAAATGTGCATGATACCTATTTCCTTTGGCTTGTTTAAAAACAGAGCCTTTAGGTGCATGCCACTTAGAAAAATATCTAACAAAATTATAATCACTCAGTGACTTAACTATTATACATGAAGGGATAAATATGAATGACTTGGTTAGCCTACAGACTTCTTTAACAAATAATCAGTGCATACATTAAGCAAAATGTAAAAGATGTTAGCAATGTAGCTATATTCTTGTGTTTCATTTCAGATGTACCGGTGAAGAATTCTTGACAAACCAGGGCATCGATCTCTCAGCATGGGGCATGTGGAAGAATCACTTGGTTTTGGCTTCTATACTGATCATCTTCCTCACAATTACATACCTAAGATTGTTACTTCTTAAAAAAGCTTTCAGGTTCCCCCAGTAATTTTACTATGATCACCTTCACAGTAACAAAAGCACACCTTGATGTAAGTAGCCCATGAAGATATTTTGTTGTCTGGTTTTCCGTTGCAATTATACCATTGTTCAGCAACAACTATTTTCAATAGATAAAATTCACTCAAATCACACCAAACAGAATTTTATACATGAGTGAACCCAAACCCAAGTATAATGATATTTTTGTTTCTTGTCTTAGTTCATATCACCACCCAGTAAACAAGGGGAAAAATCCAGGCTGAATTGCTGATCTGAAAAGGACACTTGAGTTTTAGAAATGCTCAACAAATTGCTGATATCTCTGCTGTCAGTTTTCTCATCTTTAAAATGAACAGGAAGATTAGTAGCCCTCTGATTATTAATAGTCTGTTGGCCTCCATTGTTTAATAAATAACAGATATGGAAATGCTGTTTTAGAAGTGTGATGTCTAAAATATGTTGAAAATGTTACTTCTAGGTTAAGAAATCTATGTCAAAAGAAAAAATTGAGTTATTAAGGTTTATTAAGGTTGATAGAACTTATTGCTACTTTTTCAATGAAATTGCAATATCTCAGGTGTGCCTGGCTGGGGGCTTCTGGCTATAAGTGTGGTAGAGAGCCAGAAATATGGGGGTAGGTTTCTTGAACAATTGCTAGGGCCTTTTGCCTTGAAAAGTCACCTCAACTCTATGAGATAACTCAGCAGTATATAATCTGTGTGCACCAGAATATCCTTTGGGACTTTGCTAAGACACAGGTGTCTTTCACTGCAAAAGTATCAACAGAGCTGATTCCATGAAGCTATATCCTCTTGGATTTGGTCATTTCCAAGTCCTTCTCAGCTCTGAAAAATGTGCACCTATGGTTTAATAGCTGTCTTATCTGTGCCTACACCACCAAATCCCCCCACCACTTGTACACCTCAACTGTTTCCCCATATACTGTCTTCATTCCAACATTTACTTGTAATAGGAAAGTATTTACCAGTAGTAAAGACATGTTTTTAAACTTCATTTTATGAAAAAATATATTTTTGTTTGTTACATTTTTATTAAAATGATAGCATTTGTTAAAAGGCAGTATAACAAAATGTACAGCTCAGTGAATTACCATAGAAAAATAACACGTGTGCAACTGCTATTGGAGCTCAAAATAGAGAACATAACCAACACTTGGAAGCCCTCATGCTCCTCTCCCAACCACCACGTCCTCCATTCTCCACGTGTTAGTTTGGAAATGACAAGTGTGCATTCTTCTCTGATGCTGTTATCAGTGCAGTTCAACTTTATGCTGTTTGCAGAAACACATACTTAAGTCTTCCACTTTTTTTTTTTTTTTTTTTTTGCAGTAGTGGGAATAAAAAACAGAGGTATTCTACCTCCGAGTTACACCCCCAGCTCTATTGTACTCTTTATTTTGAATCAGGGTCTCACTGAGTTGCAACCTCACTAAGTAGCTGAGGCTGTCGGTGAACTGCGATCCTCCTGCATCCACCTTGCAAATGCTGGGATTACAAGCATGGGCCACCATGCCTGACTTCTTCCACTTTTTAATAAACCTTTATTTTCAAATAAATTTACATTTACAGACATGTTACAGAGATAATGTATAAAGTTCCTGAGTGCCCTAAACCAGATTCCCTTGATGTTGACATCTCATATGCTACATGTAACACACAGTGCATTGGTCAAGCTAAGAAATTGGTTGGGCATTAACTAAACTGCAGGAGGCTCTAATCAGAATTCACCATTTTGCCACTGTTATTCTTCCATTATACCAAGTTCTAATTCAGTAGATCACATTACATCTAGCTACTCGTTTAAAAAGTAAATATAGGACTGAAGCACACTAAGGATCACTGTAGTAGAGATTCCCCTACCACTCTGTTCCTTTTTCTATATTATTTAGCCCATCAGTGGATGCCCTAGCATGTTTCTGGAAGGAGTCCAGGGAAAAAGTTTTATATTTTTATCTTTGAAGTTTAAGAAACATTTTTATTATGTCTGATTAGTGTTTTATGTCATACATATTATCTGTTGCTCCTGTCTTTATAGGAATGTCACAGTCAATCAATTTTTCTTATGTTTGGTACAATTGCAGCTTTTTATGTAATTTTGTCTTACTACAAACATATTTTCATTTTGTAAAGAGATAAACAGATCTACACCATGTACACAATCTGTGCCTACCAGAAAAACAACAACAACAAAAGGTCTAAATGACTAATACCTATCTTTATATAAGAATTCCTTAAGGATTTACTTATAAACCATTATGTTTATCTCCTTTTGTATTATAACTGTCTTTGTATATTCTTCTTTATTATGGCTGGAAATAAATATCATACAACTTATCATTTCCCATTTTAAATTATGGAACATTTTAAAGTGTAATTTTAATTTTCTTTAAAGTAGAAATGATAAATGTTAGTTTTTAGGTGTTTACAGAACAATATGTACATATTCTTTTCAATGTTTTATTATTTGCCTGTATGAAAATTAACCTAGAATGGAGTGGACAGATTAATTTGGCTGCAAATAAAGAAACCTGGGAATAAATGAAGGCTAGTTCCATTTATGTTTCAGTTACTCCTTTCAGGCCATGAAGGAAGACTGCTTCTGAGGAAAGCACTCTGATACTTGGGGGAAGGGAGTAGGAAAGAAAACATCTGTGGCTTGGAAAGAGATGCTCAAGATTAAGTGCATATACCTCTTCTGTGTCTTTGAAGCCATTCCACATACATCTTAGGTTTAAAGTTTACTAATCATAGCATTTGTGTTAGATTTTCTATGACTGTGACAAAATACCTGACAAGAACAACTTGGAGAAGGAAAGATACAATTGACACATGGTTTCAGAGGTTTTGTCCATTGTCTTCAAGGCAGACATATTGCAATGACCTGGTATAGTGGGGAAAGGAAGGTCAGACCAAAGAAGTCAAGAAGCAGCAGCAGCAACAACAACAACAACAGAAGAAGAAAAGAAGAAGAAGAAGAAGAAGAGGAAGAAGAAGAAGAAGAAGAAGAAGAAGAAGAAGAAGAAGAAGAAGAAGAAGAAGAAGAAGAAGAAGAAGAAGGAAAAGGAGAAGGAAAAGGAGAGAATGAATCCAGGGACAAAGTCCTCAGTCTATACAAATGAGTGACCACCTTCTCTAGCCATGCCCCACCTTTGAACTTTGTTACACTGAAGACAAGGCTTTTCAACATAGCATTTCAAGGAGACATTTTAAGTCCAAATTATAGCACTCTGCCCTGATCCCAAAAGCTCATGTCCACGTCACAATGCATTTAGTCCATCTACAAGAGTCCCCATAGTTTTTATTATTCCAGCATTGCTCATAAATTCAAGTCCAAAAGTAAGGTAAACTTTTAACTGTGAGCCCCTGTAGAACTTGAAAGTCAGCCAGACACTTCAGATACTTTTTCTAAATCCTTTGTGCCACAGCACTTCAATGTATGCCTATTTATTTCCAGCTTCCAGTGTCTGAAGCATTCTCCTTATTCAGAAAGGCTGCTCCATTCACCATAATTGCTAAGGAATTATTACCATTCTCCCAGAGTAGCTTTCCACTCAAAGTCCCACTTCCTTAAGATGAATAAGACTACCCTGTGTTCCACTCTTTTTCAAGTTGAACCAAAGGATGAAGGGTTCAGTCGCTTACAGCATTGGCCAGCTTGATAACATCCCTTTTTTTTCTTTTGGTGGTACTGGGGTTCCTGGAAGCCCTTCTACCTCTGGGATACACTCCCAGACCTGATATATATATATATATATATAATTTTTTTTTTTAATTTGGAAACAGGATCTCTTAAGCCAGCGAGGCTGGCTCCGAAGCAGCGCGAACCTCTTGTCTCCGTCTCCCAAGCGCGGGGATTACAAGCCTGCACCACCATGCCCAGCTGTAACCTACCTTTAATTGACACTTACCGTCTTGTCTTCCCCACTCCAATATTCCTATCAGGTACATCTCCCCAGATCAACTCTGTGGAGCCCTTCTCTGAGGGTTTCTTCTGAGAGAACTAAAAAAATAAGACCATGCATAGCTTGCTCTAGCATCTCATGCAGATCTTGAGAAAGCTTGATCAGGGGATTCTCAACGACATAGATCCCCCATGAAGTATGTCTAGCATTCCTTTCTTCAAAAAATTATTTTAGGATTTGCTGAAACGAACTTGCTCAGTCGTGGGGGGCAATAAAACTGAGTCCGTTTGAGACCGAAATCCTCAGAAAGATGAACAAGGTCCTAGGTTGCAGTCCTGCAGGGGTTAATACCTGCAGGGACTCCTCTCTCTTAGCAGGTAAGAGCTCCTTCAAGCCCCTGTAAGTGTGGGGTCTTGTCCAGGGGACCTGGGAGAGAGGATTCTGAAAAGAATCACTGGACAACTGCCTTCCATGCAATTGACAAAGTTTTAATTTCCATCACCAGTATTTATACCCTATACCCCTGTGTGCACTAAAGGACAATAGTGAGGCATTAAGTGCAAACAAGATAAACAGGATAAAAGAGGATCCATGGAAGCACAGTTCAAGGTTCATCTGCAACTAGGTGATTAAAGTCACTCCCCTTGGCCTTTGTCATTGGAATCAGGTTTCTGGCTTTGGGTGAGCCTTAGGGGGCAAGGTCCCAGAAAGGCATCTGGACAGGCATCAGTAAAGGTGGGGGTTCACACCCAAAGTCCTTTTTGGGGAAATTCAGTCTTCTAGGATCTCCTTTGATCCTTCCAGAGTCTTTTTGTCTCTAGGGCTTAGTCCAGGCCCTCCTTTATCAAGATCCATCTGCTGCATTGCAGATTTGTCTGGTCCTGTCTGCTCCACCATCCCCTATGAGGCAATACTTATATTACAGTTAGTAAAGTAGGGCAAAAACATTATAACACAGGTGATTGGATTTCTATAATTGTTCTTTAATGTATGATTTTGGAGCAGACTTTTGAGTTTTTTACTGTCCTGCTGCTGAGTCCTAAAGATAGGTTTGTTAAGGCTAGACAAGAGCTTATTAGCATCTCTTAAGAGGAAAAACAATTGGGCCAGGTTCCAGAGACAGTTTTACATCTCTTTGGGAAATGGGGCAAGAGGTGGGTTTGCAGCTTCCCCTGCTGGCAGAGAGGTGCTGGGAGCTAATCTTTAGATCAAAGGACTTGCCTTCAGAGAAAACTGAAAGGAATTTTGCAGCCCCTGAATTCTGGCTTCCCTTTACTAGAGAATTTATCTTTCATGCACTCAATTTCTTCCACAGTCCTAATTCTTGGGATCCTGTTTTACATCATTGGAGCTTTTGAGTGTAGAAATCTAAGAGCAGGGAGTATTTCTGCCAGAGATGACACCTCCTTCCTCGGGGCGTGGTCTCCTTGGACCTTGCTGATTAATATGGCGTTTTCATGCTCGTATATGCCGAGGATATGGCATGGATTATTTGGATTAATATGTATAATCGGAATTTTATGTATAAGCATTATAACTAAAACTGATGGGCAGCGGCTTGTGAGAGACTCAGGCAGCAAGGATTTTTTCCCAAGGATAATGTCATTGGGCCAAACATTAAGTTCAAACTGACCTTAGTTTGAGCCACTGTATAAGATTAGGTTTGAGTCAGCCTTGTGAAGTGAGACAAAGCATACTATGATCATTTAAATGTCTGGCACCCTTGCCCTAAACTCTCTATAAAAAATAATAACTTTTTCCCATCCTTGGAGATCCTGCTTGCATGGCTATGCCCTTGCTTTTCTGCCAAAAAATAAAATATAAAAGCTGTAACAAATCCTGAATAAAATGAAGAAGATTGATCTCATGTGGCAATTCTTCTCTCATTCGACCTCGGCTCCTCTGTCACCAACACACGAACCTCGACTCTGCTAGGGCTGGACCCCGGCAATAGCTACCTTGTGACTAAAGTCTAATTGGTTACCTAAAACGTGTATTTGGTATAGTAAGCATGAAAATGTGCCATTGTGTTGTTTTTGGACATAGAATCATGAGGTGACTTTGTTCCAAAGTCTAAATCTTTTCAAATGCATTCAATAAAAGGTCTATTCCCCAACTGTTTCTACATGGGAAATAGTTCTTATGTCTGTTCTCATCTTAAGTTCTTATGAAAAAGGAAAGTGTTCAGTATTATGCATTATGAAACTCTTGATTGTCAAGAGATGTGCACATATAACATCTTAATTATACTAATCAAGGTAAAAAATGATAGAGAAGGGATGAGAACTGAATTATTCATGACTAAAGAAGAAAAAGGTTGAGCCTTTGGGATGAAAAGAAAGAAATCTGCCAAAATTTATAAGATAAATGAAAAAGTATTATATAATAAAAAGTGTAATTGTAAAGACTTGTACTGATCATAATCAATATATGAAACATGGTCATTGCACATGGATACCACACAGCGAAGGCACTTCATACTGAAATTTGTTCACTTGTAACAACACAATCCACATACTACACATGAACTCTCCATACACCTGCAATGCAAACTTTCATGCCAAGAATAAATAACTTTGCTTAGCACATCTTTGAAAAAAGTAAAAACAGATGAGCCTTGGAAATAACTGTTAAAGAAACTCAGTATATTTTATTTCTGTAGAAGCTAACCTACAAAGACCTGTCTGCTTGTCTTTTCATAGATATTTCACTGGCAGATTTTACCAATTAAATAAGAAATCTGACAATTTAAGAAATAGCATTAACAACAGGACTCTTTCCTAATGGTTCTCCAACTAAGGTTTACTTACCAACATGCATGGTCTCTTGCTCTTAAAAGGTCATATTACTCAAGGTTTGGAAAATACCATTTTTACTTTTTATTGAGAAACAGATCCACCTCCCCACACACAAGATTTGGTGAGGCCATCCCCCAATGAAATCAACTGCTTCTAACTCAAACTTTGGCTAATATTTTCTATTAAGTTAATTAACTTTAACTTAATTTACACATGTGGACTATAAATTCTAGTTTTGAAATATGTAATCAAGACTATTGGAGAACTGTATTTTTATAGTACTACAAAACCAAAAATTTAATTTTGTAATGCTTTATGAATTTTAAACTTCCTTAAAATCTTACTTTACATGAGCATATTTGCCAAGTTAAAACAGTGTATATTATTGCTCCGTTTAGACTACTTATAACCTTAAGCTCTTATAAATGAGTTGAGACACATGAGAAAGAGAAAATGAAGATATCTTCATATTAATCAAATTATTGAACAAGTCAAAATTAATACAAATTTAAGGTTTCTTCCAATTCTCCTGTTTTATTTAGAAACGCTGTATTATGTTTAAATTAGTCCTTGTTGGTTTTCTCAGCACATTTCAAATGAGAGCTAAAATAATATAAAAATCAAATTATGCAGTTAGCTCTACAGACATTACATATGATAAAACATAGCACTTAACATTTCTGTTAACATTTCTATAAATTCTAGCATAGTGACTACAAACCCATTCTACTGTTGTTCTTTCTACTTCATGTTTTACAAAAGTTCACCTCAGAAAGTGGCTAAAACCAGACTCTTTTTTAAGTTTTATTAGTACATTGTAATTATGCATCATTGCAGAACTGAAAGTGGTACAAGTGTCCACGCGCACAGCACTTGGTGTGTTTCCTTCCATCCCCCGCTCCCTGCTGCTCTCTCCCTGTACAAGTCAGTGAGATTCGCGGCAATAGTTTCATATATTGCTATAGCATCATCTGAATCGTTCCCATCCTCATCCTCCTTTGTCCTCTCTCCTCTCCTCTCCCCAACCCTGCTCCACTATTCTACTAGACCCTCTCCTCATTTATCTAAAGGCTCTTAAGTTTCCTATTTTCTTTCTATCTTCTGCACATGAGTGAAAACATATAACCCTTGACTTTCTGAGACAGGCTGATCTCGCTTAGAAAAATATTCTCTAGTTACACCCATTTTTCTGGAAATGACATAATTTAATTCTTTTTTTATGGCAGAATAAGATTCCATTGTGTGTACATAGTAACGTTTCAACATCCATCCATCTTTTGATGGACACCTTGTCCTGTAACTTGGCTATTATAAATTGTGCTATTATAAACATGGCTATGCATGTAGTATTCAGACTTCATTCTTTTGAAAAGATGCCAAAGAGTGGTTTAGCTGGGTCATTTATGGCTCCATTTCTAGTGTTTTTGAGGAACCTCCAAATTGATCTCCATATTGGTTGTCCTAATTTACTTTCTCACATACAGTGTATAAGAATTCTATTTCCCCACATACATGCCAGCACTTATTATTGTTCATATTATTGATAATTGCCATTTCTAACAGGGAAATGCAAACCAAGACTCCTTTCTTAAAAGAAAGAGCAGTCATGGGTGACAACTGAGTGGAAAGGAATGCCCAGTTTCTTTCACATAGTGGACAAAAATGGCATTGCCGGTTTTTATGGTTAGCAGTGAATGCTGAAGACCTTTGGCAATTCCCTTCTAGCTTTAGAAGGCCGCTTCACGCTTCACTGTCGTCTGAGACAGGAAGGGAAGCAACAAGGCATGACACTCGACATACTTTCAAATATTTTTTTTTCTTGGAACTCAATATACACACAGAGATTTCTTATATGAGAAAAAAATAAAAGCATCTTCTTAGATCCACAGGTAATATTCATATGAAATGAAGTGCAGAAGTTACAACAAGGGTTACTAAGACCAGCATCACCACTGGGTGTGGTCCCCATTTCTATAATTTCAGGACTTGGGAGGCTGAGACAGAAGGAGAGAGGGTTTGATACAATTGAGTGAGACCCTGTCTCAAAATAATAAGTAAAAAGGGCTCAGTGGTGCAGTGCCTCTTCACCTCTTCATTTCATCCCCAGTAACACAAAGGAAAAACAAACAAAGCAAAGAAGGGCAGCATATGGTAATCAGGACGTATAAACTGGGTCCTTGTTATGGAGATGGGGCACAGCTGCCTTCTCAACTATCAGGTGCACACACACCAACACGTGTCATATATGTGGACACTGGCATTCTCCTTCCCACTTCTACCCTCTATACCATCTGCAGAGTTGGAGGAAGAAGGGCAGGAGCTCCTGGCGGGGGGCTGGCCATTGAGTCCGACAGGTGCACCTGGACCACGACCTCCCTGGGAAGCGGCATCATCAAACTTCCAGGCTCCAGCTCTTCCCGCACCAGCTGCTCCATCTGGTCCCCGTGGATTCACTATCATGACCCCGTCTGCAACCTAACAAGGGAAAAGAACTGGGGAACTGCAGGTGATGCATATTCTCCTACATGTAAACTGCCCTAGGAAATCCCAGGATCAAATCATCTGTTTCAATAAAAACTGGAGTTAGGTAAAGATGGAGAGAAACAGCAAACTAGAGCAATTCTCAGAGTCCCTGGGGCACCGGGGAAGGCAGGAGCATCAGTGTGTGGATCTCACTGGATCTGCAGTCTTGAAGGAAGATAGTCTCAGGTGAAGGGAGCAGAATATAAACATTGGATATTTTATAGAATCAGACAGTAGTTCTGTTTCAGAGGAGAAACAATCTGAAAATGACAGTGGAAATAATGAGAAATATATACATGTCTTTTTTTTACTCTCTTCAACTAGATAACAGGTTGTGTGTGTGTGTGTGTGTGTGTGTGTGTGTGTGTGTTTAACAACAAACACCTTGTTCACTGGCCAGGTGTTTTCCAACCCATCACTCCTTACCTTGGCCATCCTGGGAAGCAACCCCTTCAGTGCATCTGTATTCACTGTGTCCTGCTCCATGATCTGCAGCTTCACGTCAACCTTGCTCACCATGATGCTGGTGGAGTGCCCATGTGGTCCACGTGTCTCACTAGGCTGCAGGAACCACAGGGGTGAGGGTCAAGGCCACTGGTCAGTCTTTTCAGTCCAGTTGGATTTTCAAAGGAAATAGTAAGGTGTTTACTTTTTTTTCTTTCTTTCTTTTTTTTTTTTTTTTTTTTTTTGTGTGTGTGTATTTTGCTGCTGTGCTGGGGATGGACCCCCTACCCCCTGCAGTAGGCAAGCACTCTACAACTGAGCAACAACCCCACTCTGATACACATTTTAAGGGGTATTAAGGTCTGGAGACAAATTCACAGGCTGCTGGTGGGAGCACTGACGTGACTGGCTCAACTTCCTGCTGGAGGACACTGGATCTGAAGTCCTAAGGATGTAGGCCCAACTTTTTATTCAGATGCTCTAGGTTTAGAAATTTTCTAAAGGGAAGTTTTACATGTGTAAATCATGGTCACAAAGATCTTCACTAGAGTGCTGTTTATTAATAGTGCATCACTGAAAAATGGTTACATGAAACAACTGAGAGGAAATTGTTTAAATATTGTTAATCTATGCAATGGAATTCTAAATTGACTCCAGAAGTTATATTGTAGCCATATATTTAATGAAACAGAATTATGATCACAATATATTAAATATAAAAAGCTAGAAAATACTGTGTAAAGTATTACCCTATTATTCTGAATTATAAAATTTTATATAAATATCTGAAAACCATATAAACTGCAGTTTTAAACACACACACACACACACACACACACACACACACACACACAACACACCCAAAACTTTGTGCAGCTGTCGCCCTTAGCACCTTTCTTTCCCAGCTATAGCCTCTCCCCTTGTGCTCATGCTCAGATCCTAGGAAGACTGGAAGGAATGAAACACCTTTGTATAATTTGCTATCGTTAAATATTTACAAACAATATTTTGCTGTATAACACCAGCACTCATTTCCTTCCATCAGTGTTCAGCTTTGGGTGGTATCTTGGTCTGCTGTGTACTGCTGTAACAGAATACCAGAACCTGGCCAATCTATATACAAGAGTATGTTTGAGTCACTCTCTGGAGGTTGGGGAGCCTCAGGTTGAGGGGCCATGTCTGGTGAGGGCCTTCTTGCTGGATCATCTGTGGTGGCAGGTGGGGGGTACAGAAACACCTGAGAGGGAGCAGGTGGGGACAGAGCTGGCTTGCATTAAAGCCAACCCCACAAGGTGGATACTGATGGCTCAGGGAGGAGATCATGACCCAAACACCTTCATTAGGCTTCTCCTCCCAGTGCTGGGCTTCGGCAATTCCCTAGACAGCACATGGTCTTCAGAGACACAGAGGACATTGTCTGTTGGGAGTTTGTTCTTATTTCTTAATCCACCTACTTTCAAGTTTTTAACTAGACGTATTATTTTGGCTTTACTGATGGTTATTTTATTTTTTCAGCTGCTTTTTATACTTTTATTGGTGCATTTTGGGCCCACATCATAATATAGTTCGTGGTAATAGTAACATCATGCACACAGCAGCTACCACTTTTATTTTTTATGGGTACATTATAATTGTTTGTGATAGTGACATTTATAGTAACACATTCATATATGCACACAACATTATGTGGTCTCTCTGGTGGTTATTTTAAAGAATATGCTTAAACTGTATTTATTACATCACTGACTGTATCATTCCTTGCTATCTAAGGACATTACTTGTCATACCTCTCTGCTGTCTTAACAGTCAGACTGTCATTTTCTGACATTATCAATGTAGTCCGTAGTCACATTCTCTATTATAGTTCTTATTGTCTTCGATGCTTTTTTTTATTACAAATAGAAATAGCATTTACATTATTCCAGTTATTAAATTACTCCTTCCTGATAAACAAAATAGCGTAGGTTTGCCAGTTGTAGAAAAAATGGTGATGTCATGCCATTAGAACTGAAGAATGACTGTTCTAAGTGTTGAGGTCAAATGGAGTTCCTTTAAACTCTGTCCTTTTAAACCCTTTATTAAATTATTAGTGTGAGCAAAGACACATTTTATTTCTAAAATATTGAATATGAAACATTAAAAATCTTTGTTCTTGCTTCAGAACACCTATCCTTTGCTTCTTGATTCTGAAAATGCTGATTAAGAGATCTTTTCTTTTATTCTCTTAATTGTCCATTTTCTCCAGGAGTGTTCTGCTGGACTTCCTCCTTTATGCTGTTGAAGTAGGGTAGGTTTTTCACGGACATGAATAGCAGGGCAAGCTGGTGGATGTGGGAGCATGGCTTTCCACTCTCCCTTGATGAGAGGCATCACAAGGTCTCAATGCACGTGAGCTAGAAGTACGATCTAAAAGTGCATTTAGGTGTTGCTTGTCGTGTTTTTACTATTATTTTCACTTTTTAAAACACCACTTCTAGTCAGGTATGGTGGTGCACGCTCATAATCCTAGGATTTGCCCGAGAGGTTGGATGCAAAGCCCAGATATGGGCAGCAGAGGGCAGAAGAGAGCAGTCAGCCAGGGCTGACTCTGAGGCTCAAGCCTCCACTTTCTGGAGGCAAAGCGGAGGACCCAGGGTGTGTGGAAGAGAAGGCTTAGAGGTGGCGAATCAGGGCATGGAGCTGGCTAGACAGGCTAGCAGGCGGGTAGCGAATACCAGGGTCCCGCTGCAGTTTTGGTGCCATCCAGCCTGCCCAGGAACAGGTACTTAACCTAAGAGCCACCCCTGCGCCCAGGGGGCTGGCACAAGCCTCCTGTCCGCCAGAAGAGGGTCGGTGTCCAATCCAGCCATTCCAGAGAGGAGCACACAAACACAAGCCTGCTCTCCTGTACAGACGTTTCAGCATCCGTTCAGAAATTTAAGAGAAAATAGAACTAAGAAAACAATTCTTTGTGTTAGCTTCAGTGTTGCTATTATTAGTTTATTGTCACCTTACACTGTGTTTCCTACTTGATATTTAGGATAAAAAGTTGATTGTTCAGTGAAATAAATGAAAATAGACTGCGATGAACAGAATGGTGGCCCCCAAATTCCTGTGTGTCTTGACACCCCTCTCCACCGTGGAAAGCCGTGAGAAGATGCTGTGTCTAAGAGCCACGAAGGGACCCTGGCAAAAACCACGCTTGCTGGCATCTCCATGACCTGGCACTGTGAAGACCAAGCCTGGGACGAACCACCCTGGCTGTGGCAGGCTGTGTGAGACACCACGCTGGCAGAGCACGGACCCTGCCACCACTATTTCATTTGGAGCTCTTCTGTCACATCAAACAAACAAACAAAGAAACAGAGAAACCATGACAATGGCCTTTTAATGGCCTGTTTTTTCCTCTTTCCCCCCAAATTTATATTGTTATAAAATACACATAACATAAAATTTATCAAAATATCATTTTTTATTGTACAGTCAGTGGTATTAAATACACTCTCATTGTTGTGCAAACATCACTCCATCCATTTCAACAACTGTTTCCATCTTGTAAAACAGAAATGATGCTCATTAAACAGTAAGTTAAGTTCAGGTCTTTCTTCCCCAGCTTCTGATGACAACCATTTTCTGTCTGTCTATATGAATTTGACCACTCTAAACTCCATATATAAAAGGAATCACATAGTATTTACCTTTCTGCGACTGGCTAGTTCTACTTAACATAACGTCTTCAAGGACAGGTGGTAGCATATGCCAGAATTTTCTTTCTTTTTAAGGCTGAGTGATATTCTATTGTGTGTTTGTCTATGTCACATTTTATCCCTTTATCCAGCGATGGACACTTAGGATGCTTCCATTTTATGAACATGGGTATGCAAATATCTCTTTGAAACCCTGATTTCAGTTTTTTGGGGCAATGTGTGCAGTCATAGGATCGCTGGGTCATATGAGAATTCTGCTTTTGACTTTCTGAGGCACTATCTTACTTTCTGAGGCGAGAGTATTCTGAACATGTCAAATTATTGTATTACATCCTCTGTTTCTTTTCTCTGTGTGATGGGGTGTTGCAGTCTACAGCCACATTTGTAGACTGTCCACTTACGCCCTCAGACTTGCTTCATCCATTTTGATGATTTTTTTTTAAGTGCATAAGTGTTTATAATTGCTGTACACTCTTGCTCTATTAAACCTTTAAATGTACAGCATCCTTCATCTGCTTTGTCTCCTGTCCTTCTTGTCTTTTTTCTTACATTACCATGGCCACTCTGGCTTTTTTCTAATTACTATTTTCATGGGATTTTTTTTCTTTCCTTTCATTCTTTGTCTTAGGACCTGATGATTCTGTCAGCGCAACTGTCCAGATGGGAGACAGATTCCTGCTCCTCTTAGAATCCTTTCCATAAGGATACTTGGGAGGAAATTGAGCATCAGCTATTATAGGGAAAGGCAAATGTTACCTGACCAAGGAGAGCTTCCTCAGTATTTCTAAGGAAGGGTCTTCTATCCCTTGCTTTGCTGCAGGGAAAGGTGGTATCAGAGCCACAGTTTTCTTGATAGATTCCTCAAAAACAGTCTTTCGCCATGTAGTTGCATATAAGAGCCATTCAAAAAAGGTTTTAAAAATACATATCTGTATTTGATAAACTTGAATCTGTAGGTATAAATTGCCGGGGTGCCTATAAACTGCCCAAGTGGTTATAATGCACATTGAGGTTATGGATAGTTTGAGTTAGAAGAACAGAGGTGTCTAACAGCTCTCAAAGGGGGAGACAGAGAGTGAGAGAGCACCCTAAAATCTGGGGGTGGGGAAAGGTACAGAGATAAGTTTGTCCGCACATCTTACTATAAATAGGATATTGGGGGGAGAGTGCACAGTATAGAAGTGTGAAAGTTTAATTGTAAGCCAAGAAAGAATAAAAATAGCATCCCCCATACCAGATGGGATGGGTAGCCTGAACATGGATTCTGATAGATGCTAGACGGGAGGCCAGGCAGTGTTACCCACTGATTCTCCATGGTTCTAAATGTAGCTGAGCTTGTCTACACTGGGCACTGTCCTTTAAAAGCTGTTGCTCCTGTTTCTCACCCTATAATAAAGGCAACTCAAAATGGACCAAAGACCCCAATATAAAACAGAAACTCTGAAAATACTAGAAGAAAAAATAAGAAAAACATTTTAAGACATTGCTACAGGTGATGATTTCCTGCTAGGGCTCCAAAAGTACAGAAACAAAAGCCAAAATGGGCTAATGGGATCACGTCAAATAAAAAGCTTCTGCACAGCAAAGGAAACAATTAATAGTGGGAAGAGAACCACAGATTGGGAAAATTATTTCTCAACTATCCTTGTGACAGAGAGTTAATATCCAGAATTTATAAGGAACTAAAAAAATTAACACTAAAAAAGTAATCCAATTAAAAAATGGGCAAGCTATTTGAATAGATAGGTGCCTCTCAAAAGAATAAATACCAATGCTTAAACACACTCCAAAATATTCTATGTTATTATTAACCACCAGGGAAATGAATATGAGCAATACCATCTACTCAGGAGACTAAGGCAGGGGGATTACACGTTCGATGCTGGCCTGGATAACATAGTGAGACCTGCCTCAAAATACAATTGTAATTAGTCTGAGAACATAGATCAGTGATAGCGAACTTGCCTAGCATGCGCAAGACCCTGGGTTCAATGCCTAGTACCACAACACAACAAAACAATGTAAACACTACAACGAAATACCACCTCATCCCAGTCAGACTGGCAACTATCAAAAAATAAAAGAAAATAACAAATGCTGGTGAGGTTGTGGAGGAAAGGAACTTTCATACATGTTGGTGGAAATGTCAAGTAGTATAGCCATTATGAAGAACATCATAAAGATTGCTTAAAATACTAAAAATAGATGTATCCTATGATCGTCTGGGGAGGTAGAAGTTGAGACTGTGAAGATGAGGAGAGATCTCTGTAGAAATGGCAGCATCCTGCACCTCGACCACACTGGTATTAATATCCTGTGCTCCAGGTGCCTTTTCTCAGCAATGATTTGCGTGTAGGAAGCTGGGTCCCCAGCAAGGCCATGGTAAGAGAGGGTGGGACCTTTAAGAGGTGGGCCAACTAGAAGTTCACCCAGCCATCAGAATGCTGTCCTCTGAAGGGGCTCAGGCAGTTCTTACAGGACCCTGGTTAGTTCTGCAAGAGCAAGGCTGGCCCCTCCACTGTGGTTGGCCTCCTGCCTCACCTGGACCTCTCCCATGCCATCTGCCGTAAGGTGTCACAGCCCAGGCCCTCAGCCGAAGACACACCTAGGGGACTGCCTGATCTTGGAGTTGTCAGCCTCCAAAACCTCAAGCTAAACACATCTCTTTTCTTTATGAAGAACCCATCCTCGCATATTTGGGTGCAGCCACAGAAAACAGACGACCGTATTGGGTTATGATATCATTCTGTGGCTTAGAGATATATTACTATTGAAGGGAACAGGATAATTGATGGGTGGGATCTCTATATTATTTTTATGACTGCATGTGAGTCTCAACGATATCCAAAGATCCCCAACGATCTCCTCTTTGACATGCTTACTTTTAAAAAGCTAAACAGCAACGGCAGACCAGGGAGGCAGTTAAGTCAACTTGTCAGTTAGGCGTGAGCCTCGGAACTGTGACTTCACAATGCTGCACGGCACTGACCAGCGGAGAATCCTGGGACTCCAGGGCTCAGTCCGTAGTGCTCTACCAAGCATTGTAGACATGATCCGTTTTCGGTGTCGAGAACTAAAGAGAAAAGAGGTTCCCTGTCATCGGAAAGCTCTCAATTCAAGGCTTATATGCACAAGGTAGTGTCTAGTACATTCTTTTTTATTATCCAGCAGACTGGTGGGCCCAGGAAATACTCTGTCTTATCTCTATGAAACATGAGCTAATTTTTTAACATCAGATCAACTTAACTGCTCTCAAGGGTGCTCATCTTCCTAAGTTTAGGGCTGTGGACCTCTGGGGAACAGGCCTTGTATTCCCAAGGAGACAATCTCTGTATTTTTCTAAAGGTCTATGAAAATGTCTGTTTTAAACATCAGAGAGGATTTATATTCCATTCAGTCTACTGGGTTATACCTATTTTGACCACAAAGTTCTGATAGGAATTGGTCATAGCTCAACCAAATACCTAAGACCTCCTTGTATTTAGAAACTTTTTCATGTTTCCAGTATTATTTGGTCTTCTTTAGCAACTTTTCCTCAAAATTTGAATACTGACTTAGATAACATGAAAACTAATTTTTCAGACTCCTTAATTATCTAAAATGTTCTGGTAACAAAATTGTATCTACTTCTTTACAGTTCTTCATATATTGTTTTACATACGTTTGGCCACAAATTGTCTCCTTTTAATCAGTTCAAATGCCTGATGAGTAAAAACTATCCTAACTATTAAGTGTTCCTCAAAGAGTGTAACAGGTACTTAGGTAAATATTCATTAGGTAATTGGATAGAAATATGCCTTCAAAAGATATAAACAAGAATAAAATATTAGAAAAATATGATTTTATTTTTCCTTGAAAACATTATACAAACTATTTTTTTTTCTTTTGGTACTAGGAATCAAACCCAGGGGCATTCTACCTTTTTGATACACCCCAACCATTTTTACATTTTTTCTTCTGATACAGAGTCTCACCAAGTTGCTAAGGGTCTCAATAAAATTGCTGGCCTTGAACTGGTGATATTTTTTTTCCCTCAGTTTCCCAAAGTCTGGGATTACAGGTGTGTGCCACCATACCTGACTGTGGAAACTTTTCTTGAAGGACGTATCTATCACTTTCAATCAGAATTACTTAGCAGCAAGTATTTACGGAGAAATTTATAGTTTAAGAATTCTTTTGGCTGGATGTGGTGACCCAGGTCTATAATTGGGTGGCTGAGACAGGAGGATCACAGGTTTAAGGACAGCTTCACCAGCACAAAGAGACTATCAGTAAAAACAAAGAAAAATTTAAAAAGGGCTGGTGGTGTATCTCAGAGGTAGTGTCCCAGGTTCAATCCCCATCATTACACACACACACACACACACACACACACACACACACACACGGAGAATTACTTGAGTATAATAATGTATTAAATTTATAACTCTGTAAAGAGGTACAATTTTTCCAGATTAGACATAGGTAATCTAAATTTTTAAGTGGCTTTTAGTATAACTTATGTGTTCAAGCTATATTATGGATTGTAGTGTTAGCTTTAAAATAGTACACAGTTGTTTCAAGCGTGGACCTATGCTCTTGGTCCTGCCCTCGAGTTTTTGGTTCCAGCCCTAGGCTCTTGGCCTCGCCCTGCAGTTCTGGCAACACCATTAGGTTTGTGGCCCCTCTCTTGGGCTCTTGGTCCTGCCCTTGGTCTCTTGGACCTGTCCTTGGCTTCTTGGCCCATCCTTGGGCTTTTGGCTCCACCTCTCGACTTTAAGCACCGTTTTCTGAGTCATCCTTACTTTATCATGAAAAGTAGCCCACACTCTAGCTGAGTAGATTCCTCAGTCGGCCTGCCCTCAGCGGAACTTGGATCCTACCACCCTGTTTAACTCTGTGCTCTTTCTGTGCCTTCCAGCCCAAGCTGGCAGTGTTTGTGCCAATGTGAAAGGCTCGCAATCTTCGTGGGTCTCCCGCAGCATCAGCTGTCTTCATCAGACAGAAGTCAGGCCCTCCTGTCCTTCTGGGTGAACCCCAGGGTGGCAGATGCCCTTACGCTTTCAGTCCGCTGGGTAGGCAGGGGGATCTCTGAGGCAGGCCTGTAGCCTCTTTTAGGAGCCCGTGCCTCTGCAGACCCACCTCTTGATGGTTATAAAATGGCAGCAACAGATAGAACAACCACACACTCAGCTTTCCCTTGGGCCACACTTGCCTGAAGCATGCTCTCAGCTTGAGCACCTTGGCATCTGGGCAGGTTGAGGGTCTCCCGAAGCATCACATTCTGGTTCTCCCTTGTTTACCAATTCTCCCATTTGTCTTTCTCTTCTTACAATGTATATAGGCAGGCTAGAGAAAACAAGAGCCACCCTTTCAATACCTTACTTGGAAATCTCTTCTCCCAAGTACCTAAGTTCACTATGTAAAAGCCTGTTTTCCATGTTACTACTGGACACACTTCACTGAGGTTTTAACCCATTATGACACGGACCTTCCGCCCTAGGGTCTGCAGCGTGCTCCTTCCGGGTGCTCATCAGTAGTGTCTTTGGAGCCCACAGTTCTGTCTGGTCTGTGTGTGGGACTTGAATCCTCTTGAGCCATTGAGTTTCCCTCCAGTGCTTCTTGGCACCAAGGAACCCTGTCTTGCTGAGTCTTCCCGGTTTCTAGTAGTCTGTTCAACACACTCTAGGCTTTTTCTACCATGCGCATCTGCATTTTTCCAGCCTCCACTCTGCTGATTGAAAAGCTGCACCCATATTTTCAGGTGCTTGTGACTACAGCACCCTTATCCAGGTAGGAAAATCTCCATCCATTGTTAAGACGTAGTGATAAAATGCCACCACAACGTAGTGGTTTAAAACAGTAGGACATCCCTGTGCTCTTGTTCTGTAGGTCAGAGGCCTGGGGATTGACTAGGTGCTCTGCTTGGCTCCTGTGGAACAGATCCAGGTACAGGTAGAAAGGAGTCCTGCAGACTTTGGAGCTGCGTTCCCAAGGTTCCCTTTCCTAGCTGCTAGCTACACGGGTAGCTGCCTGGCCTTCGCTCCTGTATCTGGCTGCACTCCTTCTTGTGCCATCTGTGTGGCTCCTACCGGCAACGGCAGGTTGAGTGTCTCTCACATGTCAGAGCTCTCTGAATTTTTTAATGATGTCTAACTCCATCAGATAAAGCTCTATGAAGCTAAGGTCTCTGAAGCTAAGATTAGGTTGGGAGTATCAGGTTTTTCTCGTTTGTAGCCCTAGTTCCATCTGCAAACCCTCTTTTGCCACATGTTGGGCTGTAGGGGTGAGGTGGTAGCAGTCTTTGGGCATCCTGTCTACCACATGCCTACAACTGTTACTCCATCATATCAACAAAGCCCTTCTAAGCCAGTGGTCATTTCCAGTGACCTCCTGCCTTGGCCTTTGTTTTGCATCCAGCAGGGCTGGTTACTTTCTTCTTGTAACTCCTCAGCCTGTGGGCTTTCCTGCTCTCCTCTGACAGTGTGCAGTGTGCTATGCTGCACCCCCTTCCCATCGCTAAGACTTGCCATGCCCCAGAGCTCTCTTCCTGATTGACCTCTAGCTTCCTGAGTAATCTCAACTCTTCTGTTAGCTTTTAGAACTGTAATTCAATAACACCTGGGTGTGCGATCGAAGCCTGTTTGAGGAATTGAGAATATAATTTTTATCATGGGTCACCATGAAAATTTGGCCTAAAAGTCTGCCCTGTGTTTGACTACTAACTAGCCCTTCCATGGTGTTTAATGTGCAGCATGAAAAGCCTTTCCCCTGATGTGGAATCCCACGGGGACAAAACAGCATCACTGGAAGATGCCGGCCAAACTCCGCTGATCTACAGCCCTGTGGTGCTCAAAAGCGGCTGGCGAAAGCGGAAGCGCCATCTCTTCCTGTTCGATGACGTGTTACTGGTGACCAGTACCCGGTTATGTATGCACTGTGCACTCCGGGATACCAGAAAGTAGGTTTGCATGAACTCTTACTATAAGAAATTACAAAGTGGTCTTTGCTGGTGTTGTTCACAAATGATTTGATCCTTCCTTTATTAAACAAGTATCCACGAAGGCCCTGTGCTGTGACCCCTTGCAGAGAACAGAATCAAGAAAGTATCAGGCTGGGACCCTCCTGCCTGGGCTCACAGACAGATGAAACCAAGGAGGGGACCTTCAGATTGTGACTAGTGCTTCTTCTTTTTTTTTTTTTTTTTTTTTTTTTTGGTGGTACTGGGGTTCCTGAAAGCCCTTCTACCTCCGGGCTACACTCCCAGACCTATTTTTACATTTTTATTTGGAAAGAGGGTCTCCTAAGCCAGCGTGCGCGGCTGCCTTCGAACCTGCGCGATCCTCCTGTCTCTGCCTCCCAAGTGCGGGGATTACAAGCGTGCGCCACCACGCTTGGCATGACTAGTGCTTCTAATAAGAAGATAGAGGAGGCTGCTGGGTGGTGGTGAAGATGGGGCAGTGTTACAGAGGGGTCACCAAAAGCACCTCTCTGCAGTGGTGACCTTTAAACCCAGTGTATGAGATGAGCAGCTGCCATTCCTAGATAAGGCAGGGCCCTGCTCAGCTGCAGACACATTCAAGGACGTGGTCCTGCTGTCCATCCCAGTCTGCAGACTGCTCGAATGTTGTCTCTTGGGAAACATGTTTTCTTTTGGCAGTAGTCAGGGAAAGGACTTCTGTTTTCTACCCAGAAACCATTTCTTGTCATAGAATCCGCCACCCTCTTTTTTTTTTTTGTACTGGGGATGAAACCCAGAAGCACTCTATCTCCAGGAGACACCCACCCCCAGCCCTATTTTTATTCTTTGTTTTGAAATGGGGTCTCACTGAGTTTCAAAGAGCCTAAGAAGTAGCTGAGGCTGTCCCTGAATCATGATCCTCCTGCCTCAGCCTCTCAGATGCTGGGATTACAAGTGTGTACCACCATGCCACGCTTGCCACACTCTTAATGGTTCCCAGAGAACCTGCTGTGTTCTGCTTAAAGCACTTCATGTAAAAAGCCGTCTTCCCTTTCCTTTAGTAAATTGCATTTATAAGCCGGGCATGGTGGCACATGCTTGTAATCCTAGAATTTGGTAGGCCAAGACAGAAGGCTTGCTGTTTGTGGACAATTTCAGCCATTTAGGCCCTTTGCAACCCAGTGAGACCCTGTTTCTAAATAAAGAATAAAAAAAATAGGGCTGATGATGTAGCTGAGAGGTAGAAAGCCTCTGGGTTCTATCCCCAGTACCACAAAAAAATAGAATATTGTATTTATCAAGAAATGATTTTTTTAAATTTTGATTGGTCCATTGTTCTAAAAGATGCATAATATTCTCATTTATTATCATTATTTTTTTGTGGTACTGGGGATAGAACCCAGGGGCATTCTACCTCCAAGCTACACCCCCAGCCCTATTTTTATATAAAATCTTATAAAAACTAAGGTTTAAATGTATTTTAAATCCCTGTCAACCAGCTTACATGGTGGTGCATGACTGTAATCTTAGTGTTTGGGAGTCTGAGACAGGAGGGCCACAGGTTCAAGGGCAGCCTTAGTAACTTAGTGAGACCCTTCAACAACTTAGCAAGACCCTCTTTTAACAATAAAAATAAAAAGGCTAAGTTGTAGCTCAGAGGTAGAATGCCTCAAGATTCAGTTCACTCACACACCTATAAGCCAAGGTTATATATTTTTAGTCTGTTTATTTTATTTTATTTTATTATTTTTTTATTTTTTGCAGTATTGGGGTTGGAACCCAGGGGCATTCTAACTCTGAGCTATGCTCCAGCCCTAATTTTTATTCTTTATTTTGAAACAGGATCTCACTGAGTTGCAAAGAGCCTCATCAAGTAGCTGAGGCTGTTTGTGAATCCAGACCCTCCTGTCTCAGCCTCCCAAGTACTGGGATTACAAGCATGCACCACCATGCCCGGCTTAATCTATTCATCTTAAAAAAAAAATGCACTTTTAAGTCTTTGTTCAGCACTTCAAAAAATTTTTGAAGGAAGCAAGACATGGATCATAGATGTGTTGATGGTTCTTTAGAAGGCAGTCTCTTCAGAATACAGACTATACGCATACTCAACACACAGTATTCAGGGGAATGCCCACAGTCTCTAGCTGTTTCCCCGGGATGAAGTGTGCTGGGGCCTCCCTGGCTGGGCTCCTCTCAGCACGGCGGTGGCCAGTATCAGGGCCTCTCATCGTTGGCTGGGCATGGGTGGCTGGCGGGGTGACCAATGGCAGGAGGCAGACGGTGGCTGACGATGTCTCAGCACAAGCTCAGCTGCTCATTTAAGACATCACTAACAGAGCACTTCTTGCTTATCTTTCCAGTTATAAAAAACATTTTAATGTCAAAGCTGAAGTCCCACTGAGCGCTCTGTGGATGGCCGACTGTGTGGACAGAGGAAAAGAAGGCTCCGCACACTCCAGCAAGTCCTTACTCTTGGGCTGGCCCATGGTAAACTTCCTGGCCACCTTCAGGTAGGACTTGCAGCCTGATCCTGTGTCTACACGAGGTAGCTGTGGAAGGACATAGACCATTTACAATGGGACAGACATTGTAATGAGATTTTTCTCAGAACTCTTTCTAAAGGAAAACCTTTGGGTGTGGTTATGTATCAAGCCCCCAACTCACTTCTGGAACTCCTGTATGACAGTGCTTTCCCCAAAGAGGTTTTATGAACAAATGAATACAGCTGGATCAATAGTAGGCATTGGGGAAATACCCATGGGTTTTGATCAGTGGCTTCCAGTAGGGCTCCAAGGATACCTGAGGGTGGAACTGGGTTGTGGGAGGAGCAGAGGGACCAGGCTCCAGGCCCCTCCTCAGCACTCTCACGCATAAAGCCCACAGTGCCAATGCTTCTGAATGTACAAAAATAGACCTATTTCCAGCAAATATTATTGAACCATTCAACTAAGTTTTATAAAGAATCAAATATTATGGCTTTTTCACTTCTTAGAAGACATTGTTTCTGGGACAATAGCATCAATCCATACAAACACCAAATATCTTATGTGTGCTTAATCTTAATAATTGTGTGTGTGTGTGTGTGGTATTGGAGGTGGAACCCAGGGGCTTTCTACCTCTGGGTACTCCCAGACCTATTTTATATTTTATTTGGAAACAGGGTCTCACTAAGATGCTGAGAGCCTCACTAAGTAACTGAGGCTGGCTTCTAACCTGTGCAATCCTCCCATCTCAGCCTCCCAAGCACGAAGATTACAAGCTTGTGCCACCACGCCCGGCATTAATAGTGTTTTAAAATGTGTGTATTTTTAATAGATGCATTGTAATCACACATCATGATGAGGTTCAGGGTGATAGACTCATAACATATGCCCAGCACTCAATGAGCCTTCCCCCAGGAACCAACCCACTCCCTCAGCCTCTCTGTCATGACACTGAGATTTCATTGATAATTTTGTATATGTACATCATGTTGGTTGAAGTGTTTCTTTCATGGAGTCTCTCTCCCTCTACCTGATTCCTTCTCTTAAACCCCTCTGTCAGCAGGGCATGATGGTGCATGCTCGTAATCCCAGCATTTGGGAGGTTGAGACCTGAGGACAGCCTTTGCTATTTAGTGAGGCCCTCCACAACTTAGTGAGACCCTGTTTCAAGCTAAAGAATAAAAAAGAGGACTGGGGGTGTCCCTTGGAGGTAGAATACCCCTGGGTTCCATCTCAGTATCGCAAACAAACAAAAAAACAAACAAACAAACAAAAAAAATACAAACCTCTGTCACTCCACTAGGGTTTTCCTCCTTTGTCTGGAGTCCCTCCTGTATCCCATTTTCTCCCTAGCCTCCAGATATGAGGGAAACCACCGGACCTTTCACTTTTTGTGACTAATCTCACTTAGCATAGTATTCTCTAGCACCATCCATTTCCCTACAAATGACATGATTTTCTTCTATTGTGTATATATCCCATAATTTTTAATCCATTTATTTGTTGATAAGTATCACGGCTGATTCCATAGTTTGACAATTATAAGTTGTGCAGTTATAAACATTGATGTGCATACACTACTATGGTAGTCTGGTTTCAATCCCTTTGGGTAGATACCTAGGAGTGGTGTATAGCTGTGTCATAGGATAGGTTCATTTGCATTATTCTGAAGACCCTCCACACTGACTTTCAAAGTATTTGCACTCACTTGCAATCCCACCAACCATATATCAGAACTCCTACTTCTCTACATCCTCGCCAGCATTTGTTATTATTTGTGTAAAATATGTGTATTTGAATAGTACTGTGAGCCACAAGAACACCTTGAGGTTTCACTGACCCCATCCATTGTAGAAACTGGATCTCAGTGTGGTGGAGGGACTGGCACCACAGAGCTGCTGTCAGAGCCTGCGTTCCAAGCCAGCCTCCCTCCCACCTCTGTGCTGAGGCCCAGTCCCATCCCCTGGAAACACGAGGGCTCAAAAGCCCGCTGTGAAAGGTACCACTTAAAACCTGCATCCACACTGGTCACAGTGATAGTGAACAGTTTCATCTGGAGTGACAGTCTTGAAATGTCAGTATATTTTATGTATTTAAAGTTTTTCTTCCACTTTTTGAATTGCAGTTCTTCAGAACAAAAGGAACAATGGCACTCTTACCTCCAAAGGTATGTTGTCCGTGTGCATATTTTAAATCCTTAATTTGTGATCAGAGAACAGAACTCTTTGCAAGTCAGCACCTCCGAGGCACTCACCCTCTTCTTAGTAATAAGGATCATGCTATCTTCAGAAATCTTCTTGCTTGGATTTACTTTGCTGCCATCATTAATGTTCTCTCATTTACAAGCGTGCTGCGGTTATTTTTGAGGACATTCTGGTCAGCACTCTACTCTTTCCCTTCTCTCCAACCTATATATTTGACCTAACATTATTTTGGAAACATACGTTAAATTTTTATAAATGCAAGTCATTCTGCTGAGCAAGGTCAACACAACTGCTGCTTCCTTGAGCCCAGGAAGAGGCTGGGCCTCCTGTCCAGGCAGGTGTGCTTTGAAAGCTTGTCTGCATCCCATATCTCACATGCTAGGATAACCCTTCTGAGCCACCTCTTGTTTTTCTGAGATATTTTTGCATTATTTTCCAACTCATAATTGATCTTTCTGACTCTGTCCATACTAAAAAGAATGCAACATATCAGGAATACTAGCAACATAAATGGATTTGTAAGCGAGCTGCTAGCTAAATTATTTTATTTTGTATTATTATTGAATTTGATTAGGTACACCATCCTTGCCAAAGAGAAGGACAATCCACAGAGCATTCCCCTACAGATCTGTACCGAGAACGTCCAGAAGGGCGCCCATGTAAGTGTTTCAGAGACCAAGTACAATTCCAAGTTTCTGACTTAGGCAAAGTATGACAGAAAGAAGGGGGAAGGCTTAGAAAACACCATGTAAAAACACATTTTCACGTATACATACATGTCTGTGTATATAAAATGCAAGCACTAGGTAATAGGGGGCAAAAGGAATCCACATTGTCTTAAGCTTAGGAGAAGTACTGCAGCTAAACATCCATGGATGGTGGTAGTTTGTTGCAATGGAATAATTTACCCAAACAGGTATTTCCTAGTGGGATTAAGTATTTGAGTTTATTTAGAAATAATTGCAAATATAAAAAAGACTTTACATCTTTCCCTAGATTGAACTATTTGGTAGCACTTTACTTCATTTGCTTTAGTATTTCTTTGTCTCCATCTCTCTTTCTATATACATGTGTAAGTGGACACATATTTTTGACGATCTGAGAATAAATCTCTTCTATTTAGTAAGTAGAGCATGGCTGTAACGGTTCATCCTGCTGTTCCTGCTCCAGTCTTGTCAGTTGACCCCGTTTCCCCCTTCTTCCCAGTACGGGATTCCCTCTGGAGCCAGGAGTTGTGCTCATTCTTATATCAGATACAGAGGAGCTTTGAAAGGCCTTCATTCTGGAGAATGTCAGCTGGGAAGAGTGACTTTGTCTCATTCTTTTTTGTTGCTGTTGTTGATACACTACTGGGGGAAATAAAACCTTTAGCTTGGATAATGTGTAAAATTTGATTTCTAAAATTATAGTACAGTAGTCAAGATCTTTATTAAAAGCAAGATATCCTAGATATTTTTATGGTGCTGCTTCTGTTAGAGTAGCCCAAGATTATGTGACATAGTATTGAAGTTGAAAAAAGGATCATACAAAAATTTTATCTCCTAGCTCAAAGAAAAGCCAGGGGAAGTCTGATTGTCTCTAAGCCCAGGCACATTGCTGGAGGGAGGAGCAGCCTCCTCTTTATCTGCTGATTTTAAATGGGCAAATGGGTACTGTCAGCATTTTTCATGGAAAATTATCTTGACGTCTAAAAAGTCAACTGTTTTAAGATAAACGTTCATAAAATAAACTCATTTAATAATATCTTTCCCAAATTCCTGAAGAGCCAAGCTTCTGTCCATTGTCTTGATTTTATTCTGCAGCAATTTGCCTGTTGCCAACAGATTTAGTTTCAAGACCTTCAGTCTTGAAAGATATTTTCTCTAAACCTAGACCCTTCTTGCTAACTTCGCTCTCAGCACTTCAGAGCCGTCCCACTGTCCCTCGGTCTGCAAGCTTCCTCATTTCACATCCATCCTTTGTTTGTGATTCTCATTTTTCTTTGACTGCTTTTAAGGCTTTATTTTATTGCTTTCAGCAATGACACTAGAATGCATCAAAGCATAGTTTTTAAAATCTATTTTATTACAGATTATTATGAACTTAAACTTGTGAATTTTTGTCTTGTAAAATTTGGGGAATTTTTAGCTATTGTCACTTCAAACTTTATTTCCTTCCGCATTGTCTTTCTCCTCTCATTAAACCTATGGCTCCTATCCACAACCCCTCACTCAGACTGTATTCATATTTTCAGTCTTTTGTTCTTCCTCCTAGGGACGGAATACTCTCTATTGATGTATTTTCAAATTCACCAACTCTTCTGCTTTCCAGCTCAATTATGCTATTTATTTATTTATTTATTTATTTATTTATTTATTTTGTGTGTGTGTGTTTTATGTTTTATTTTATTTTTTTAACAATTTTTTTTTGCCGGGCGTGGTGGCGCACGCTTGTAATCCCCGCGCTTGGGAGGCTGAGACAGGAGGATCGCGCAGGTTCGAAGCCAGCCGCGCGCGCTGGCTTAGGAGACCCTGTTTCCAAATAAAAATGTAAAAATAGGTCTGGGAGTGTTGCCCGGAGGTAGAAGGGCTTCCAGGAACCCCAGTACCACCAAAAAAAAAAAAAAATTTTATTGAATTTATATAGTATACATTTACACTATATTTGGTGCCCTCGCCCCCCCCCCCCGTCCCCCCCCCCCAATGGTTGTCCAGGTTAACCATGTCTTATTCATAATTTTACACATGTTCAGGTGTAGACCCTCCTTAATCAAGATCGACCTTTCTCCTCTCCTATCTTTCCATTAAAACTTAGCTAGTATTTCCCCTCTACTATCTGGGGTCCTACTGGTATCCTTTGTGTTTTCTAGTTTGGGCATATTAGAGGAAAAATGTGTATCTTCTCCTTCTGTGCTTGGCTGATCTCACTTAACATGATGCTCTCCAGGGCTTTCCATCTTCTTGCAAATGATATAATTTTGTTCTTCTTTATGGCTGAATAGAATTCCATTGTGTGTATTTCCCACAGTTTTGCTATCCATTCACCTGTTGATGGTGATCTGGGTTGGTTCCATATTTTGGCTATTACAAACTGTGCTGCTATGAACATAGGTATGCATATGTTGCTGTATTTCTCTGAATTCAACCCCTTTGGAAAGATACCCAGGAGTGGTATAGCTGGATCATATGGTGGATCTATTCCCACCTTTCTTAGGAATCTCCACACAGATCTCCATAGTGGCTGAACTAGTTTGCACTCCCACCAACAGTGTAAAAGAGTTCCTCTTTCCCCACATCCTCGCCAGCATTTGTTGTTGTTTGATTTCTTTATGCTTGCTACTCTGACTGGGGTTAGATGGAATCTCAGTGTAGTTTTGATTTGCATCTCCCTGATGGCCAGTGATGAAGAACATCTTTTCATGTATCTATTATCCCTTTGTATCCCTTCTTTTGTGAAGTGTCTATTTAGTTCATTTGCCCATTTCTTGATTGGGTTGTTTGTTTTGCTAGTGTAGAGCCTTTTGAGCTCTTTGTATACTCTGGATATTAGCCCCCTATCAGAATGGTGGCTGGTAAAGATCCTTTCCCATTCTGTAGGCTTCCTCTTTAGGTTATTGATAGTTTCCTTTGATGAGAAGAAACTTTTTAGTTTGATGTTATCCCACTTGTTTATTCTTGCTTTAATTTCCTGAGCTTTGGAGGTTTTGTTGAGAAAGTTACTGCCTGTGCCAATATGTTGTAGTGTTGAACCTATGTTCTCCTCTACTAACTTCACAGTCTCAGGTCTAATTTCTAAGTCTTTGATCCATCTTGAGTTGATTCCTGTGTTAGGTGAGATATAGGGGTTTAGATTCATCTTTTTACAAATGGATAGCCAGTTCTCCCAGCACCACTTGTTGAAAAGGCTGTCTTTTCTCCAGCGTATGTGTTTGGCCCCTTTGTCAAAGATTAATTGGCTAAAGATGTGTGGGTTTGTTTCTGTATCTTCTATTCTAATCCACTGGTCAGTATATCTGTTTTTGTGCCAGTACCATGCTGTTTTTACTACTATTGCTCTATAGTATAGTTTGAAGTCTGGGATTGTAATGCCTCCTGCGTGTTTCTTGTTATTGAGAATTGCTTTGGCTATTCTAGGTCTTTTCTTTCTCCATATGAAGTTCATGATTGATTTTTATAGGTCTCTGAAGAATGTCACTGGTATTTTAATGGGAATTGCATTGAACCTATAGATCAGTTTTGGCAGAATGGCCATTTTGATGATATTTATTCTGCCTATCCATGAGCACGGGAGATCTTTCCATCTTCCAATGTCTCTTTCTATTTCTTTCCTTAATGTTTTATAGTTTTTGTTGTAGAGGTCTTTTACATCTTGGGTTAGGTTTATTCCTAGGTATTTTATTGGTTTTGAGGTTATAGTGAATGGAATTGTTGTTTTTGTTTCCTTCATTGTGGGTTCGTTGTTGGCATAAAGAAAGGCCACTGATTTCTTTAGGTTGATTTTGTAACCTGCGACTTTGCTGAATTTGTCAATCAGCTCCAGAAGTCTTTTGGTTGAGTTCTTTGGGTCTTCCAGATAAAGGATCATGTCGTCTGCGAATAACGATAATTTTACTTCCTCTCTTCCTATGTGGATTCCTTTGATTTCCTTCTCTTGTCTGATTGCTGCAGCAAGAGTCTCAAGGAGTATATTGAAAAGGAGTGGTGATAGTGGGCATCCTTGTCTTGTTCCTGACTGTAGCGGAAATTCTTGCAGTTTTTCCCCATTCACTATAATGTTGGCTTTGGGTTTGCAGTATATTGCCTTGATGATGTTGAAGTACTTTCCTTCTATCCCAATTTTTTGCAGTGTTTTTAACATAAATGGATGTTGGATTTTGTCGAATGCTTTTTCAGCATCTATTGCTATGATGATGTGGTTTTTGTTCTTGGTTCTATTTATGTGGTGAATAACATGTATTGATTTGCGTATGTTGAACCAGCCTTGTTTTTCTGGGATGAAACCGACTTGGTCATGATGTATTATTTTCTTGATATAGTTTTGCATGCATATAGCTAGTATTTTGTTTAGAATTTGTGCATCTATGTTCATTAAGGATATTGGTCTGTAGTTTTCCTTTCTTGAGGTATCTTTATTTGGTTTGGGGATTAATGTGACACTGGCCTCATAGAAGGAATTTGGAAGAGTTCCATCTCTTTCAATTTCCCGGAACATGTTATGAAGTATTGGTATTAGTTGTTCACTGAAGGTTTTGTAGAATTCAGCTGGGAACCCATCTGGGCCTGGGCTTTTCTTTGGTGGAAGAATTTTTATTGCCATTTCTATTTCTTTGGTTGTTATTGGTTGGTTTAGGCTTGCTATGTCCTCTTGGTTGAGTGTAGGAAGGTTAACTGTGCTTAGAAATCTGTCAATTTCTTCCAGGTTTTCAAATCTATTGGAGTATAAATTTTTAAAGTAGTTTCTGATAATATTTTGAATTTCTTCACTATCAGTGGTGATATCTCCTTTTTCATTTCTAATTTTGATAATTTGAGTTGATTCTCTTTTTCTTTTGGTTAGGTTGGCCAGGGGTTTATCAATTCTATTAATCTTTTCAAAGAACCAACTTTTTGTTTTATTGATTCTTTGAATTGTTTTTTTGTTCTCTATTTCATTTATTTCCGCTCTAATTTTGATGATTTCTTGTCTTCTGCTGGCTTTGGGAATAGACTGTTGCAGAATTTCTAGATCCTTGAGTTGTGTCATTAGGTTCTTTACTTGGTGGTTCTCCATCCTTTTTATGTGGGCACTCAATGCAATAAACTTTCCTCTTAGTACTGCCTTCATGGTGTCCCATAGGTTTTGGTAGGTTGTGTCTCTGTTTTCATTTGTTTCCATAAATTTCTTTATTTCTTCCCTAATTTCTGCTCTTACCCATTCGTCATTCAATAGTGTATCATTCATTCTCCATGAATTTGAATACTTTCTTTTGAGTTTCCTGTTGTTGATTTCTACTTTTATTCCATTGTGGTCTGATAAGATGCATGGGATTATATTACATTTTTTGAATTTGCTGGTATTTTCTTTGTGTCCCAGGATGTGATCTATTTTGGAGAAGGTTCCATGGGCTGCTGAGAAGAAAGTGTATTCTGTAGTCCCTGGTTGACATACTCTGAAAACGTCTATTAGGTCCATTTGGTTTATGGTTTCCTTTAGTTCTAAAGCGTCTTTACTCATCTTTTGCCTTGAAGATCGATCCAGTGGTGTGAGAGGCGTATTAAAGTCTCCCAGAATTATTGTATTTGGGTCTACTTGGGATCTTATGTCCAGAAGGGTTTGTTTTACAAATGTGGTTGCACCCACATTTGGGGCATAGATATTTACTATCATTATATCTTCTTGGTGTATTGTTCCTTTTAATAAAAGGAAGTGCCCTGATTTGTCTCTTTTGATGTGTTTTAGTTTAAAGTCTGTTTTGTTGGATATCAGGGTTGCTACCCCTGCTCTTTTTTGGTCACTGGTGGCATGGTATATCTTTTTCCATCCTTTCACCTTCAGCCTGTGAATGTCTTTGGCTGTGAGGTGAGTTTCTTGCAGGCAGCATATATTTGGATTATGTTTCCTAATCCACATTGCCAGTCTATGTCTTTTGATTGGTGAGTTAAGTCCTTTGACATTAAGTGATATTATTGAAATATGATTTTTGTTTTCTGCCATTTTGTGTTCTGTCTACTCTTGGGTGGTGTGATCTTTCTTCTTTACTTAAATGGCCCACTTATTAACTTCCTCTCTTCTCTGATTCTGAAGTCTGCTTCTTTTTTCTTCCTTATGATTTATTTCTTTAAGAATTTTCTCTAGTGTTGGCTTTGAATTCATGAATTTTTTGAGATTCTGTTTATCCTGAAAGACTTTGACTTCCGCATTGATCTTGAATAGTAGTTTTGCTGGGTAGATGAGCCTTGGTTGGAAGTTATTTTCTTCCAGGGTCTGAATCACGTCGTACCAGTCTCTCCTAGCATTCCTGACCTGGGTTGTATAGTCTGGGGTGATTCTTATTGTTTTGCCTCTATATGTCACCCGTCCTTTTGTTCTCACTGCTTTTAAGATTCCTTCCTTGGCCTCTATGCTGGTCAATTTGGTTATTATGTGGCGTGGAGTGGTTTTTAATTGGTCCTGTCTCAGTGGAGTTCTGTATGCCTCCTGGACTTGAAGATTCAAGTCTCTTTCCATATTTGGAAAATTCTCTGAGATTATTTCCTCGAAGATATTACAGATGCCCTTGGTCTGTACCTCTATCCCTTCCTTAATGCCTATTATCCGTAAATTAGGGCGCTTCATATTATCCCATAATTGCTGGATGTTTAGGTTTTGTTGCTGTAAAGATTTCTGTATATCGCTGACTGTGTTTTCAGTTTGGGATGTACTGTCTTCTAATATTGATATTCTGTTTTCCATTTCATCTAATCTTCCAGAATTTCTTTCTATTGCTGTCTTCATTTCACTTATTGCCTCTTTCATTTCATTCCAGACCTCTTTCTGATTCTTTTTTAGTGTTTCTAATTCCCCTTTAACCTCCTCTATACTTGTTTTAAATCATTTCATCATACTGATCATCAATATTCTGAACTCCTCTTCTTGCATTTCTAGTAGGTCAGTATTCGTGATTTCTGCTGTCTCTTCATAATTCCTGGTTCTCATATTTATAGCGTTCTCTGTCCTGTTTTTCTGATTTCTACCCATCGTTCGTGAGTAATGTGTTTAGTCAAATCTTAATATTAGGAGTTTAGGGGTATTGGCTAGTCAGCAGAGCCTTTACAGTGTTGAGGGCGGGTGATGTGTAAGGAGCTGGGGTGATTGGTAAAGGAGTCGGATTAGGTGGAGGATATGTTAGGTTGAGAAAGACTTTAAGTATGATAAGGTAATAACTTGCTAGGAATGAGAGAGAGTTAACTACTAGGACTCTTGTCATTAGTAGAGTAATTATAGATATAAGAAATACTTTGAGTATTAAACCAGGAGGTATATTATGGGGAAAAGTTTTGGGGGAGAAAAGTATGTAGGTTAGTGTGGGAAGGTTTTTAAATAGGGATGCTGGAAGGAGCAGACAGACATAAAAAAAAAAAAAGAATCCACACAAGATACTAAGACTATTATGTAATCCAAGAAAAAGGAAGGAAAACCAATCAAAGGAGGAGAATGAAAAAAAAAGGAAGGAAAGAGGAAGAAAGAGGAAAAAGGAACAGGAATAAAATAAAAGGTGCTAGCAGCTGTGTGAATTAAAAAAATAAGGCAAACTATCCAATATATATATATATATATATATATATATATATATATATATATATATATATATCAACAAGTTAAAGAAGTGTGGGTTAAAAGAAAAAAAAAATAAAACAGCAATAACCATACCAAAACAAAAGCACTGTAAAAGCAAAATAAAACAAAACATCCACATTAAAAGTAAAACAAACAGTCCTCCTTATTTACGCATATGGGGTCAGGTCCATATAATATGTGCGTATCTGATTGCTTTGGTAGCTTTCAGAATACCATCCAATTTCTCTTAGTTTTCTTTGTACTCTATTTTTATCTTCTTAAGTCACTCTGGGTGTTTGGACACCTTTCTCTCCTTTAGCTGCTTTAGGTTTATGTGTCCGGATGTCTGGTTTCACTGTTATTTGATTCTGTACAGTTCACAGGTTCTGCGAAATTCTAACCTGTGGTCAGCACCTCTGCACTCACCACCCTAGCCTCCAGCCTGTGGTTCCCTACAGCAGGGGTGGAGAATGACCAAAGTATAATTGGAACCTCCCCCTGAGGTCCTGAGCAGATTTTGTGGCCCAATGGATTTTCTTGTGTCTCTGGAAATTCCAGCTGGGCTAGCCGGTGTGGTCCCAAGATGTACCCTGGGCAAATGGATGCTGGTTCCTGGATGCCCACACTTACTGCCAGAGCTCTGCCTATTCCAAGAGTGCAGGCTGGATGCGCTGCTAATACTGGACCCAAGTGAGAGTGGATGCAGCTGTCTATTGCTGCTGGTATGCTCTTCCAAGGTGTATTGAGCTGTGTTCTCGCTTAGAACTAAGCATCTGGCTACCAGGAGGGTGGGAACACCCAGCGGTGGGCCAGGGGTGCAGGGTAGGTGTTCAAGGGTCCAGTGCGCGGTGTCCAGCAATGGTCTCTGCCTCCCGCGGGACGTAGAAGCTGGGGGTGCCCCAAGGAGATTTCCGGGTCACACAGGGCTTTCGCAGCCTGGAAGGCAGGCTCTGGCAAGGTGGCAGGGGTTAGACACACAAGCAGGCTCCAATTTAGGGGTGGCAGTGTACAGGCACTGACTACTAGCAGGGGACCGTGGCGCAGGGAAGGTGCGCGAGGAGAGTGCTCGGCTCTGAGGCTTGAGCCCGTGCTGGGGGGTTGAGGCTGCGCACACGCTAGGACCCCAGCTTACCAGGGCTCCCTCAGGTACCTGACTTGGTGCAGGAATCCGTGGGAGTCTCTATGCAGTTGTGATCCGGTCGCTGGTGGGCACACAGAATTCTGGTGGGTGCTGCTCGCTGCTTAAGATGCGGTCCTAAGTCCGTTTTTAGTCCCGGATTATCTTGCCGTGGTAATATCGGGTAGGCAGCTCCTTGGGCAGCTGCAAACGAAGCCCGCCGATCGGCGGTATTCCGATCATCGTTCCGAATGTATCTGCAGCAGGTCCCGTGTCCGATCTTTGTTCTTATTCTTCAAGTTCAGGGTTCCGCCGAGGTACCAGGATGTGTTTTGGTTCCTGGTATGTATTTATTTTGTTGATTAACACACTGCTTTCTAAGTATTTAAACTTTATTTGCTTCAGCTACTGAGAAGTGCTGTGACCCTCAGTCGCCATTTTGAAAAAAAAAAAACTCAATTATGCTATTTAGCTAATCAAGTTAATTCTTTCTTTTGGATATTTTCCAAATCTAAAATTTTTATTTTTAAATATTTTCCATTTTAGTGCTGATGTTACCTACCTATGTTTTTATTATTGGACCATTTCCCTTTATATCATTGATCATACTTAGAGTTATAGCTTTTTATCTCACGATTTTAACATTATATGGTTAACTGGGCTGGGTTGTGGCTCTGTGGTAGAGAACTTGCCTGGCATGTGCCAAGCCCTGGGTTTAATTCTTAGTTACATGCCCACACACACACACACACACACACACAGTTTTAACAGTTGTTAAGGTAATCTGTTATATCAAGCAATTAGGCCATAAGAAGGAAGCATAAAAGGAAGGTAATGAATTATAAAAGATTTCTTTTCGCTTTCTTTTTAATGTTATCTATTTTTAGGCCCATAGGTATCCACTTGTGTTGTTTTCTTTAAGCACTGTCCATCAGAGGACACAGCTCTCAAATAGTATAAAAATGTGCTCAGTAAATGTTCTTGTGGACATACTGTCTCACTTTATAACACTGTCTTTTGGGATTCAGGTAATTCAATGGTATCTACTAAGAATTTTCTTAGTCACTTTTAGATTATTGTATTCAAATTGCTTATTTTATGGTGTGGTTTCTCAATGAGAGATGTAGTGGAAGCTATTGTAGATATCTTATTCATTGGCAGAGTTGGGAATGGAACTCAGATTAATAGAATTTTAATTCGTGATTCTTAACTCATCATCTCAATGGATTTCAACAATAAAAAAATCCAAGTAATAGTGCTGCTTGACAGAGAAGGTGCCCATTACATGGTGGTTTTCCAGAAAGATCTTTTCGATGGCTGAGGAAATAGCTAAATTTGGTAGTTGCTTTGTAATCATTTGATCTAAAGTTCTTGATTTATAGTATTTTTTTCTCATTTATGTTTTTCTAGTTTGTTACCGTACCTGTAGCCAACTCAGACACAGCAAATGACATTATCAACAAGGCACTTCCAAAGCTAGGATTGACTGTAAGTCACTTACAAGCTATTTTGACTTAAAAACCAACTTTACTTTTTGAGAGTCATATATTAAAATATATGTGTATATATTTGTTTGTGTAATATATTTCTTGTCATAAAATAGCTGATTCTCATCAAAGTCATATCCCCCTAATTTTAGGAACCAAAGGTAGCCAAGTTATAATAATCTATATATGAGTGCTACTCCTGCATTCTCATTTTAAATTTCATGCAAACTAAGTCATAGCATAATGGAATTGGGATATGGTTTTAGAATGCTATTAAAACATATATTTTTATCGCATATTTTGTACACATATACAATAAAATTTGTATAAGATTCTTAGTAGTTCTGGTCTGGATTGTTCTTTTTGTATCTTCTTTCTTGGCCCCTTTTTTCCATACCTGCTTACCACCTGAGGACTTGATCTTCATCTGATGAATCCTAAGGAGCATGACGTGTTCTAAATTTGACATAAAGATCACCTGGTTAGAAGCCACATCCCTGGACACTGTTCCTGAGAATGGGGAGAATTGAGTCCTCTCATGAATTGCAATAGGGAGACACATTTTTAATGAGACTGTGAGCTTGGGGAATGTATGTGCATCTCACTTCCATCCTGTTTTGCTTTTAATTATTCTTACTTTTTTTTTGCGGGTCTGGGGATGGAACCCAGGGGCATTTGACCTCCGAGCTACACCCCTGCCCTATTTTTTATTCTTTATTTTGAAACATGGTCTCACCAATTTGCAGAGACCTTCACTAAGTAGCTGAGGCTGTCTGCAAACTGCGATCCTCCGGTTTCCGCCTCCAGAATGCTGGGATTACAAGCGTGTCCGCTATGCTCGGTCTTACATGTTTTGATAGGGCTGTTATTTGTTGAATTTTGTTTTGGTTTTGGCGGAAGAGATTGTCACATTTAAGGAAAAGATTGTAAAATGAACAAGGAAAGTCCACACAGCTGGAAACTTTTATTATGAAGAATGATAGTCAGATCCACAGGAACCTATGGAAGCACTTATCTGACATGGCTCCTTAAAAACAAATCTGAATTGGAAAGTTCCTTGCCACTTTGAAATCATTTCTAAGATTTGAACTTAAATATTGTCTAAGCAAGCGTTATAAACAAGCTCTTAAAAAACTCGGGGCAACCATCACCTCACATAAAAGATCAAATATTCCTTGCTAGTGGAATGGATAATACACTTAAAATACAATTGAATGTATATGCACCTAGGAAATCAGGCACCTCTGCATTGATTTTTAACCTGTCTAATGTACATGTTCCATTTAAGAATTAAATCTTAGAAGCCCGGCATAGTGGTGCATGGCTGTAATCCCAGTACTTGGGAGGCTGAGACAGGAGGATCACAGGTTTGTAGCCACCCTCCACAAGTTAGTGAAGCCCTCTACACTTAGTGCCACTTTGTTTCAAAAATTAAAAAAAATTCAATCTTGGAAAAGAATGGTTTTAGGGCTGGGGCAGGGGGATGAAATATAGTTTATAATATTCATGTCTATAAGTTCCCTGTACTAAAAGTGACTAGCATCCTCAGATAAAAAAGAATATCCCTGTTAATAAAGAATTGTGTTTATTTGACTATATATGTACCTAACTTAAGGAATTCTAGCCTTGAATTTATAAGGAAATATTTGTATTAGATATGCCTGTTTGCCGTACAATACTGAGTAGAGTTAGCTGTGTGTGTGTGTGTGTGTGTGTGTGTGTGTGTGTGTGTGTGTATGCACGCACGTGTTGGTGTGTATGCGCATGTGTATGTAAGGGCTTCCATTACACATACATGTCCTCCACTCTATGAGGACAAGGCCATGATTCTTCATCAGGAATCAAAGGCATGCATAGTACTCATCACTAAAGCCTCCTTCCTTTTGAAACATAGCTTTGCTCTAGCTTCTTCTGTTTAACTTTTTCACACAATATGCAGAATGTGTATAACTTAGGTTTGTTTATCTTAAGTGAGATCCCAATGTTACCGAGTGTTAACTCCACTGGTAGCAATTGTTTTGTATCTGGCCCATTCCCAGCTGAGAGTCCTCGTTTGTCCCTTCCTTCTCCAGAGCTGGGCTCATTTGATTTCACCATGCCTCCTCCTCCTCGGGGCCTTCTGGGTGCTTGTCTCCTTCTTTGCTGGGGGTTGCTGAGCTCGCCATGCCTCCCCGGCCTCCTGCTCAGGGTGATCCTGGTGGGTGGGTGGCAGCAGGTTTGCTTGGGCAGGCTGCTGCGAAGGCAGAACTGAACGTTGAAAGGCTAGAGGCAGCAGGAGCCAGGACTTTGCAATTAGACTTTCCTTTCTTAGTAAGGGAGCATCAGCATGCTTTCTTATTCCATTTTTCACTCAGAGAGTGAGAGGCTGAGTGCATTGTGGGTCCACAGACCTCTGGCTCATTAAAACAGACAGGACAAAATCAGGGTTGTCTGATGGAGGTTGAGAAGGGACTAGGTTTTTGAAATGAGCACTCTTTAGAAACTGACCAGCTATTGGATAGAAAAGTGATTTATTTTACATTGGTCCCGATCCATCTCCTTTTATAAACATAGGAACAGTAGGGAAATGTGTTATTCATGTATCTACCTTGAAAGGTGCTTAGTGATGCTTACTTCTGTTCTGCCCCAGGCCTCTGAGAAGGATTACCAGCTGTGGTTCCGTTCTGGTGAGAAGAAAGCCCTGTGCCCACTCATTGGTAAGTATCAAGAATTGAGCAGGCTCAAAATTGTACCTTCAGAGTCTCAAAGTATTGCTGTTAGGTCTTAAGCTTCAATTTCCCTAGAAGTGAAAAATCCCATGCACTAATTATTCATACATTTAACTACCAAGTACCTACACCATCCCAGAGACCTGAGAACATCTCCTCGACTCAACAATTTATGGTCTGGTTGAGGAGAGAAACATAAGGTTTTTGTTTTCCCTGATTTTTCACTGGCAAGCTTTCAAGGTTTCAGGGTTTCAAGTCCTGCGGTCTTTCCTGGGCTCATCCACTGAGCGCCTGTAGAGAATGGCAGTGGGAGGGAGCCAAGCAGAGCAGCCCACCACTCTTGGGAGCCCTGGCTGCAGAGCTGGCTGAAAGGGACACAGCACCTCTCCAATCAACTGTGAGAGAAAACACTGATTCTAGGGATCCTTGATGTGCATACCCAGCTACTTAAAGAGCATTTCTCACCAATGCTGCCCATGTGCTTCCTTCTCGACATCTCTGTGACAGCACATAAGGCTGGAAGGTCAAGTCGTTCCCTAAAGATGGATGCCTGGAGGTGAGGTCAAGGCCCAAGGCAGACACTAGGAGTCTCAAGTAGCTTCAGAGGGAACAGCAGGAGCCCCCACTGTGTGGTGGCTGAGGGCTCTCTTCACCTCAAGGCAGCAGGACACATTCCCTTCTCTTCACCCTGTGAAACTCTGGTGTGTGGGCACCTGCCTCACACAGGGTCTCCCAGTAAGTGCTCATGTTGCTTGCTCAGGAGGAAAGCCTTCTTGAGTTCAGAAGTTTCCAGAGAACTATGGCAGGCACCAGTGTGGCACAGAGCTCACAGGGAAGAGGATGGCCAGCCTGAGTCTACATTAGGTTTCTCTCCATTTAGGACATGAACATCCCTATGGGATTACGATGAACCACCTCGGAGCCGCTGCATTCCTTCCCTGGGAACCCAGAAAGTCTGTGTCTCCTTCCACGGTCTCAGAGCCCTGCCTGGGACATATATCCCCAGCCATGCAGGGCCGGTTCATCCTGAAGCCCAGGCACCCAGCCAGAGGCCAGCAGCGGCACAGTGAGTCCCTGCCCTGTCCATAGAGGCCTTCCCCCACCTCCCATCTCCATTCCTGAGAACAAGCTCAAGATAGCTGCTCTTTCTCAGGGTAGAGGGTGGCTCAGGCTGGAACCTAATGCTCTCCCACCCTTGGCTGAGACAAAGCTCCCAGGGCAGAGTATATGCTACGAAGACTTCTCCACTCCTCCAGGTGGAGAGTCACTCTCTTCTGTGTCCCTGGAACTCAGCGTACATATCCTCAGGCATGTACACATCTGTAGTCTCCTTAGAGCTCGGGTGCTGGTGGCCTGGGTACCCATGTCTTCTCTGGCCCAGGGGTGCACTCTGTCTCTGGACCAGAGCAGGACGAGGTCTAGTGGCAACATGACTTGGACACTCCTGGACTGGCAGGTCTTGAGGACAGAGTGGTGATGCTGATGGCATTTATTCTGGGCATGGGCAAAGTGGCCGTGGGGTCTGGCCTGACTCTCTCCTCTACCCACTCCGCAAGCCTGCTCTCCATATCGCCTTAGATCAGGGCTAGAATAGATCCAGACTGGGTGATTACGGCCAGGAGCTTATCAGTCTTCCTCCTTGCTATTTCCCCACTATTCCAGAATTCTCTAATGATGTTTCTTTCTCTGATGAAAGTGTTTTATCTATTTGGAAAATATTTTGGCAAGAATTCTGCATATTTTTAATGTGATGGTTGTTATTCTAAAAGCGCAAAGTTTAAAGTTTAGTAACTCGTCCAACTACGAAATTACACCACACCTCCAATCCAGCACACAAAAGCAACCTCCATGTGTACATGTACGGACACATTCATCACATCAGAAAAACCAATGTTAAGGATTGGCACTAATCCCCTATAACTGGATTCTCTGTTGATTTTGAAGTATGGGGTATAGGTTATTTGAGGGAAAATTAAGACAGACACAGGGAAAATAGGCAGAGTTGAGTAGTAGGAACTTGGACCCCAGATTTCCATGTGGACCACTTTTTCTTTGATTAAGGCCCCTTTTCTTCAGCATGTCTTTGACAGAGGCTGTTGAGTAATTAACACCATTTCTGGGTTGACTGACAGAGAGCCAAGGAAGGAGGCCACCTGGGATGCACCACACAGCTAAGGCTGCAGCAGAAGAAAGAGGAGCCTCCAGTGGGTTTCAGCCCTTTAGAGTGGGGCGTCAGAGGCTGTTATGGAGGTGGGGTCAGGCAGGCTGTGTCCTAAGAGAAGATTTTGTTGACCATGGCAGAGATTCAGCAAGCCAAATAAGAAATCCAAAAGTGGGAGGGGGCCGATCATGAAAGATTTTGCTTGACTTTAATACCAAATATTGTCATCTTCAATGTGGGCCCTGACACCTCACCTGCTGAAGCCTTGTGCACCTGGATATGGGTGTCTCACAATGGCCTGCAGTAGGACAGATGACACGGTTCAGGACATGTCACCCCTGGAGAGCCAAGCTTGAGGCCCAGCAGGCCTCTAGGCTTAGCTACCAGTGCAGGTTTGAGGGAAGAAGACTATGTCAACACTGTGAGTCAATCTGCCGGCTGGAGTATGGGAAAGTGTGTGCTGTCAATGAGTCCTGCTCTCTGTCCTGCAGGCACAGCCTGCAATGGGGTGGAGACAGGGGGCTGAGCTAAGCTAGTGTGCCTGCTTGCTCTTGCTTCCTCCTCAGATTCAGAACAAAAGACAGCTAAGCCCTTTTCATGCTGGGCAATTTGTTGTGGCTCCAGCACCTCCCAGGATCAACCCTGCTCGGCCCCAGATGTTCCCAGGGCAGGAGAGCTCTTCGAAATCTCTCTCATAGACATTTCTGAGAATGACAACCTCCCCGCACCAATTCTGGTGAGTCCCACCCCCACCTTCTGTAGCCTTCTGAGGAGAGAAAACGAGTCCACATGTTCTTATCCAGTCCTCCCCCCAGATGGAGCAATCTTAGGCCCTGGCCTGGGCCAAGCGGCTTGTATGTCACTTCAAAGACTGGAGGCTCTGCAGAGCAGTAGCACACTCCGCTTTTACCTGGTCCATGGCTCCAGCAAAGCCCACATGCCCTGCTCCACAGGGGAGGAGGACCTGGGTGTGAATCCTGGAGTCCAACCTCCTCCTCTTCCTCCTCCTCCTCCTCCTCTTCCTCCTCCTCCTCCTCCTCTTCCTCCTCTTCCTCCTCCGCCTCCTCTGCCTCCTCCTCTTCCTCCTCCTCTTCCTCCTCCTTCTCTTCCTTCCCCTCCTCAACTTCCTTCTCCTCCTCTTCTTTTTCCTTTCTCCTCCTCCTTCTTTTCCTCCACCTCTTCCTGGAGTCCAACCTCCTCCTCCTCTGCCTACTCCTTCTCTTCTTCCTCCTCCTCCTCCTTCTACACCTCCTCCTCCTCTTTCTCCTCCTCCTTCTCCTCCCACTCTTCCTCCACCTCTTCCTCCTGCTCCTTTTCCTCATCATCATCATCCACCTCCTCCTTCTACTCCAACCCCTTCTCCTCCTCCTTCTCCTTCTCTTCCTCCTCCTCCTCTTCCTCCTCTTTTCCTCCTCTTGTTTCTCCTCCTCCACATCCTCCTCCTTCACCCCTTCTCCTCTCCCTTCTTCTTCTCCTCTTCCTCCTTCTCTCCATTCTCCTCCTCCTCTTCCCCCTCCTTCTCCCCCTACCCTTTTCCTCCTCCACTTCCTCCTTCTCTTTTTACTCCTCTTCCTCCTCTTCCTCGTTCTCTCCCTTCTCCTCCTCCTCTTTCTCCTCCATCTCCTCATCCCCTCCTCCTCTCCCTTTTCCTCCTCCTCTTCCCCTTCTCTTTCTACTCCTCTTCCTCCTCCTCCTCTTTCTCCTTCTCTTTCTACTCCTCTTCCTCCTCCTTCTACTCCACCTCCTCCTCCTCCTTCTTTTTCTTCCCCTTCAGTGACTGCCTTAATTCCAGCTTTAAAGAGTATAGGAAAACCAAGAAGGGGACATGGGCTTGCAGTTACTTGAAGAGAAATGGCAAACTGGACATGACTATGGCAGGAAGATTTTCACCTGGGGAAGGGTGTCCATGCTGGAGACCCAAGAGAAAGAACATTGAGGGAGGCCTCGAGAAAGAGGAGTTGGATTTAAACATGTCAGCTTTCTGGAAAAGAAATCTATGCAAACAACATTTAAAACATCTCAGGGTAGAAACTTAGAGTGAAGAATGTTAAGAAAATATGTTTACAGGCAACAAGTAAATTGAAAACCTACCTGCCCCCTAGGCTCTGGAAACCTGGCTCAGCCGGCTTCTGTTGTCAGGAGGCAGGCTGGCATTCAGCTCGTGAACATAAAACACCATGTCCCTTCTGTCCTTTTCTATAGGACATGCTGTCCGTGCTCATCAAGAAAGGGCCGCTGACAGAGGGCATCTTCAGAAGGCCAGCCAGCATAAGTTCCCGCATGAGTTCCTGCATGGCCGTGAAGCAAAGGCTAAACTCTGGAGAAAGAGTCAACTTTGACAGAGAGTCTGTCCTCGTGGTGGCCGCTGTCTTAAAGGTAGGAAGGTCCTTGTATCATCCGATATGAATACACTTCGCTGCCTAGGGCAGCATGCCGTTTGCTCCATTACGAGGACTCAAGAGCAGCAATGGGCAGGAGACTATGAATCCCAAAACGGAAAGACATGTGTGTCACACAGTCCAAACCCATGGATGTTACCTGGGTTGCTTTATTTTATTTGACACTGGGGATTGGACTCAGGAGCATTCTACCTTTGAGCTATGCCCCTTTTCATTTTTGTTTTGAAAAAGAATTTTCCCAGTCACCAAAGACATTCCTAAGTTGCTAAGGTTGGCCTTGAACGTGCCGTTCTCCTGTTTTGGCCTCCCAAGTACTGGATCACAGGCATGCACCACCACACCCAGCTGCTGCTTGGGTTACCGAAAGCCTCATGTGTTAGATACCCTTGCTGGGTGATTCGACCACCCTTCCATCTTTACTTCTCACTCCATAAAATAAGAATACAGTCAATAATAATAATAGTGGAACACGTTTTTATTATTTTATTGATAACAATTAATAGTCACAAATTTCAAGTAATACACCAACACTCTACAATGTTTGCAAAAACAGGCATTTTGCGTTTGACTTCCTCATGCCTTCCTATTGAAAGCATACTAATTTGTATACTTTTTGTATCCAAAAGACATTTTTAATTTGGAACCTAGTTATAGAACTTGTCCAACATGAGAAAACATTTGTCTCAGAATGGATTAGAGGATGCTCAGGGCCAGCGAAACCCGCCTATGCCATCACCATGCCACCCCCTCCCAGACCTTACCCTGCAGTGTTGCAGGGCTGCCACCTTTGGTGCCTTCCCTCCTCCTTACCGCCTCGCTCAGCATTGGCATGCTCACCCGGCACCCACAGTTCACTTACACAGTGACCAGCCGCCACTCTGAACCTCTTCTCTAAATCCCATAGGCCACATGAGTACAGAAGCAACAATGTATTCCAATTCTGAAAATTCAATAGATTTATGCCAAAAGTAGGTACGTTTTGAGATGATGCTGCTAAACAGAAAACACCTGGGTACATTTCTACCAGAGGAAATAACCTGACAGAAAAAGAATTGTATCACGCTCAGGTAGTGGCGACAGCCTAAATAGAAACCTGGTAACGTGGTAATGAGGACCAATAGGTTCTTGAAATCATCTTAGAATCTCTTCCTGGATCTTACTGTATTCCCATAAGTGGTCATCTGCATGAGGAACTGCTGGCCACAGGTATATATATATATATATATATATATATATATATATATATATGTATGTATGTATATATTGACTTGCAGCCAACCTTAGCTGTGCCGGGACCACAGCATGACATCCTGGTTGTGCACATAACAGGGCATATGGTGCTTTCTATGAGCTATACCGACAAAAGTGTCTGAACTCTCCAGAAGGATTTAGAATTACCCATCTCCAGACTTTCCAATCTTTGCCCAACAGTACCCTGTCAGATAACTCGAGCTTGCTCTCCAGAGATGAATGTGTGGGCAGAGCCACACTGGATCTGCTATTGAGCCCCTGTAAGCAGTGGTCCAGCACCAAACGCCCTGGGAAGTTTTGCCTGGGTCATATTCTAGAGGCACCACCCAGCTCCACAATGGACTGGGGCCCAGGGGACTAGAGGAGAGAACCCACTCTGAAGGCATGTAGGTTTAGTCCCATCCAACAAAGGTGCTTCCACGCCCCCAAACCTCCAGAGCCAGCCACAGTAGGAGCGGATTCTCTCTGCACATGTGGGTACCCCCTGTGAGAAAGTGACCCCCATGGCAATACTGTATGCCATAATGCAGTGGGCTGCAAAATTGTGTCCACACTTGACCCCATGCTCAACATGAGGCCTGAAATTAGCAGCAGCTCACTCGGGATGATTGTGAGTGAACAGCTACTGCATTATAACCACAGGAGCTACCGAGAGGTACTTCCTGAGCTAGTTACTATGAGGGGAGTTTGGGTCTATGTAGTAAGACCAGTGAAACAAGTTGGAAACTTGGGCAGACAGCCAACAATCTGTTGCCTACAAGTTCAGACAGTTGAGTTTTTCAATAGTTAAGAGAAATAACAGATGAAGCTCCGATGAGTGTTCTCCCAAGGAGCACACAGAGCTCAAGAGCAAAGGCCCGGCCTTGCTGAAGACCCGTGCATGAGCGCCTGGGGCTGTGTGAAGTTCATTTCTTTCACAACCTTCATGACTGGGCATCAGAAGCACAGCCTCCAAAGAAACAAGCAAAATGTGTATACTTAAGTCTTCTTTGAAAACCAAGAAGACTCAGGCTGAGTCATCACCTGGCCTCATCAGTCTATACTGGTTTGCTTGAATGTCCCTACAGAGGGAGTTTTGGGTGAGGGGAGACTGTACCTTGATTCTCACCAGGGTCTGTGTCTGCTCTTTCTGCTTTTCTAGTTTTAGTTGGAATGAACCCACGCACCTGCTTCTGAGTGAGCCATGTCGGTGTGGGTCACATTTTGTGTAGCTGTGGAGGGAACTGGGGACTAAACTGAAATTCCTAATTCAATGGTTTCTTTGTAATTGCTCCAATATACTTACATTTTCTTCACACAACCAATATTATTTTTCTGTGTAAGGATTTTCTTCGACATATCAAAGGAAGTGTATTCTCATCTAATCTCTATGATAAATGGCTCGGTATTGTTGAAAAAAGAAGTGAGGAGGAAAAAGTAGCCACAGCAAAGAGGTAAGTGCAGCAGAGCTCCTGTGACTGGACACATGTCAAAGCCAGCATGCCTTGGAGGAGCTCTGGCTTGTGTCTTAGTTTTGTCCACTAAAATCCCGGCTCGTGCCCCAGTTTTGAGGCAAAGCACGTGCCTCTCCTGATGGCCTGGAGGTGGACTCCTTGGCCCAGGCACACATTTTGAACATAAGATGACAGCAAGGGATGGATCCATTAACAAAACCTTGTTAGATGCTTAATTAACCAGACAAGTTCACCTTGGCTCAGGAACTGAGTTCAGGGAAACATTTTTGTACCGTTCATCCTTGGGATATGTGTTTTAGTTACCAGGTAAGCTCTGTGCTCTTACCTAGATTTTATTCTGGAATCTCTACCCTATAAAAGAAGGGAAACTTTTAATTTAATTTTTAAACTCATCAGCTTTTAGTTGAACACATTCTAGAATGTTACAGGAGTGTTTCTGATTTGTTTGGTTTGGTTTGGTTTGTTTTGGTGTGGAGTGGGGTGGTGTGGTGTGGTTTGGTTTGGTTTGGTTTGGTTTGGTTTGGTGCTACTGAGGGAGGAACCTAGAGCCTTTCTACTTCTGGCATATACTCTCAGACCTATTTTATATTTTATTTGGAAACAAGATCTCACTGAGTTGCTGAGACCCTCACTAAGTAGCTGAGGCTGGCTCCAAATCTGTGGTATCCTCCTGTTTCAGCCTCCCAAGTGCAGAGATTACAAGCATGCGCCACCACTACTGGCTACAGGAGTGTTACATGTATTTATACTCAGTTAGCTATTAATCAAAGTTGCCCAAGTTGAAACACATTGTAGTGATTTGGGGAAGAGGTTATTAGCTTATATTCTTCCTTTCTTTTTTTATTTTTATTGAGTTTTACAAACAGTAGACCAAAGCACTCGGTTCTCTTTTTCTGGATTTGAAGCTTCCTAGTAGAATGACTTGCTGTAAAGTTCGTTTTTCTGTTCAGTCTTTTAGGACAGCTACCAAAGGCCAACGCCCTGCTCTTGAGGGGCCTTTTTGGAGTGTTAGAGAGCATTGACCAGCATTCATCCTCCAACCAGATGACGGCCTATAACTTATCAGTGTGCATTGCCCCGAGCATCCTTTGGCTGCAGAGGGCTAACAGCTCACATCTACAAAACGAATTGGCAAAAAAGGTAATGAGTTCTCTTATTTTTATGCCCTGGAAAGCAGAGTCCCACTTGGAACCTGACGTTGAGGATGCTTCTGGCAGACCTATTTTGAAATACACCCTGGAGTCACACTTCTCTGGAATGGCAGTCACAAACCTCCTGCATGGAGGAGTGGGAAGGAGAACTGAGAGAGTCACTTCTTTCCCATTTGGAAGACAGAGCACTAGATTGACCAAACCTCAGAGCAGAAGGTAGTTTGACGTGCTAGGAAAGGGTGTGGCCCTTGGAGACCAGTCATTCCCTGCCCCACTGGCTGATTCAATGGTAAGGGATGTGTATCCTGGAAATATCTCCAAGTCACAGCCTCCTCACCTGCCCTGTGGCTGCAGTAACATACCCAGCTGCTCTGGGCACTACTGTCTGGCTTTCAAAGAACCAAGGGCTCCATCTATACAGCCTTCTCTCTGCCAGCTATGGTTCCTTTAGAGAAGTATGTGACTCCTATTTTCTGTTAGATTCCCATCACTATTGCAAAATACCTGAGAAAACTTTTAACAAGAAAAGATTTATTTGGTTTGCAGTCCATGATTGAGTGGCCTGTTTGGTTGCGTTAGGACCGGTGTCGTTGGACCATTATGGTGGGAATGCATTACAGCAAAACCTCAGGGCAAAGAAGGAGAGACATTTTTTGCAGAGGCACGCCCCCATTAACCTAAATACCTCCCGTGAGGTCCCAACTCTTAAAGTTCTCCAGGGTGACCAAACTTTCCATACATGTGCCTTTGGGGGGACTTTGACATTTGAAGGATGGCACATTGTGTCTTTGTTACTAGATTGAGAAACCATATTAAAAATATCCTAGGACATACTAATAAATCTCCCACTTGCCTATCAAGGCCATGGTTCTTCCCCCTGCATAATTAGAAAGCAGCTGAAGCAAGGTGGTTGTGCAAGGAGAGTCTGCAGCAGACTGGCACGTTTCCTGTCCCCCAATCCTGTCCCTCACCAAGACACACAGAGAATCTCTGCTTTTCAAGTTTAAGCCCAAGAAGTGAATTTCATAAGTTTTCATGTATTGGAAATTTTTATCAAGTTGAGTAACAGAACTTCCTGTGGAGGTGACTTGAAAATTATCCTACTTTTAAATGTAAAATCATGCATATAAAAGTATTGGCAATAAAACATGTGTCAAATTATAACTATAGTCTACTAATTGTATTTTAAGGTCTGTGTTCAAAATACTCCTGAAAGTAAAATTGTTTCCTCTAGAGGAAACTGTTTTTTATACTAACTCTGAATTTTTCTCAGAATTCTAAATTTCACACTTTTATTAGCTCTGAGATTCCTCTGTGATATGTGATTTTTAGCATGATCTTTTCTCTTTTGTGCCCCAGATTGCTCTTGTGCAGTTTCTCATTGAAAATTATGTCGACATATTTGGAGATGTCAGTTCTGTTTTCGGAGAATGCTCCACAGCCTGTGACAGCAGCCAGGAGACTTCTGTCATGCTGAGGAGTATCTTGCGTGGCCCTGGTGAGGAGGGGAGAGGGAGGGTCCTGGGAGATGCGGGGGGCAGGGAATGCCGTCCTGGACTGGGATGTTTTCAGCACGCCACCATACCTGTTCACCAGGCAGCTCACACATCTGGGGTTCCTAGGACAGGAGGAGGCCCTGAGTTTAAGCAGTGGCTAGTGGAAACATAATGTCATCAAGACATGTCACTGTAGGGTTCAGTATTAGGGAACCCTTCCAAACTAAGTGACATGGGACCTCACATGTATGAGCTGGAGGTTCTGGGGTTGGCACCTAAGACATGGCTCTGGGATGCTGCCACTTCCCCATTCTCCCACTGCAGTGATTCCAGAATGCTTTGGAACCATTGTAAAGAGTGTCATCACCGAAAGATGGCTTGACACCCACTTTCCCAGAGGATCAATCTGGGGCCACTGTTTACCACTGGTCTCTTCATATCTAAAATAGGAAAAACATAATCTCTAAGTCCCAGGGAGATGTAAGGATTGGAAAGTAAGATAATGGATGTAAAATAAATGTTTTTGACATGATTGGGGTACAATATAGAGAAGATTAGCATGGTCCCAGTGCAAGGAAGACATGCAGATTCTTACTAAAGCCACATGGCTGGGGCTGGTCCAAGTGTCCCTGGAACCTCACACAACTAGCTTCAAGAATTCGCTTTAGAGTGGAGTTGAGCTTTAGAACCTGAGGACATGTTTTACAAGTCTCTCCACCTTTTTTGCCATTTCTTGGTTTTGTGATGTTGCATCATGGTCCTGAGGAAATCTTTAGGAAACTTCCTTTCATCAGGAATTGAGATGAGTGTAGAACCTGAGAATGTTTATGCCAAGACAGCTTTCTGTTCTCCATTCAGCTGAGAAGACAAAAGAGCCTGATGTATCCAAGCCAGTGAGAAGAGTGAAGTTCAAAATGGTAAGAAAATATGTTTACAGGCGACAAGTAAATTGAAAACCTGCCTGCCCCCTGGGCTCTGAAAACCTGGCTCAGCTGGCATCTGTTGTCAGGAGGCAGGCTGGCATTCAGCTCGTGAACATAAAACACCATGTCCCTTCTGTCCTTTTCTATAGGACATGCCATCCCTGCTCAATGAGAAAGGGCCGCTGACAGAGGGCATCTTCAGCGGGCCAGGCAGCATAAGTTCCGGCATGACCCTGAAGCAAAGGCTGAATTCTGGAGACAGAGTCTCCACAGCCTGTGATACAGCCTGCTCCACAGCCTGTGACAGCAGCCAGGAGACTTCTGTCGTGCTGAGGAGTATCTTGCGTGGCCCTGGTGAGGAGGGGAGAGGGAGTGTCCTGGGAGATGCGGGGGGCAGGGAATGCCGTCCTGGACTGGGATGTTTTCAGCACGCCACCATACCTGTTCACCAGGCAGCTCACACATCTGGGGTTCCTAAGACAGGAGGAGGCCCTGAGTTTAAGCAGTGGCTAGTGGAAACATAATGTCATCAAGACATGTCACTGTAGGGTTCAGTATTAGGGAACCCTTCCAAACTAAGTGACATGGGACCTCACATGTATGAGCTGGAGGTTCTGGGGTTGGCACCTAAGACATGGCTCTGGGATGCTGCCTCTTCCCCATTCTCCCACTGCAGTGATTCCAGAATGCTTTGGAACCATTGTAAAGAGTGGCATCACCGAAAGATGGCTTGACACCCACTTTCCCAGAGGATCAATCTGGGGCCACTGTTTACCACTGGTCTCTTCATATCTAAAATAGGAAAAACATAATCTCTAAGTCCCAGGGAGCTGTAAGGATTGGAAAGTAAGATAATGGATGTAAAATAAACGTTTTTGACATGATTGGGGTACAATATAGAGAAGATTAGCATGGTCCCAGTGCAAGGAAGACATGCAGATTCTTACTAAAGCCACATGGCTGGGGCTGGTCCAAGTGTCCCTGGAACCTCACACAACTAGCTTCAAGAATTCGCTTTAGAGTGGAGTTGAGCTTTAGAACCTGAGGACATGTTTTACAAGTCTCTCCACCTTTTTTGCCATTTCTTGGTTTTGTGATGTTGCATCATGGTCCTGAGGAAATCTTTAGGAAACTTCCTTTCATCAGGAATTGAGATGAGTGTAGAACCTGAGAATGTTTATGCCAAGACAGCTTTCTGTTCTCCATTCAGCTGAGAAGACAAAAGAGCCTGATGTATCCAAGCCAGTGAGAAGAGTGAAGTTCAAAATGGTAAGAAAATATGTTTACAGGCAACAAGTAAATTGAAAACCTGCCTGCCCCCTGGGCTCTGAAAACCTGGCTCAGCTGGCATCTGTTGTCAGGAGGCAGGCTGGCATTCAGCTCGTGAACATAAAACGCCATGTCCCTTCTGTCCTTTTCTATAGGACAACCTGTCAATGCTCAACAGTAAAGGGCCACTGCCAGAGGGCATCTTCAGCAGGCCAGGCAGCATAAGTTCCTGCATGGCCCTGAAGCAAAGGCTGAATTCTGGAGACAGAGTCAACTTTGACAGAGGGTCTGTCCTCGTGGTGCCCGCTGTCTTAAAGGTAGGAAGGTCCTTGTATCATCCGATATGAATACACCGCGCCGCCTAGGGCAGCATGCCGTTTGCTCCATTACGAGGACTCAAGAGCAGCAATGGGCAGGAGATCATGAATCCCAAAACGGAAAGACATGTGTGTCACACAGTCCAAACCCATGTTGTTTACCTGGCTTGCTTTATTTTATTTGACACTGGGGATTGGACTCAGGAGCATTCTACCTTTGAGCTATGCCCCTTTTCATTTTTGTTTTGAAAAAGAATTTTTCCAGTCACCAAGGATCTTGCTAAGTTGCTGAGGTTGGCCTTGAACCTGCCGTTCTCCTGTTTTGGCCTCTCAAGTACTGGATCACAGGCATGCACCACCACACCCAGCTGCTGCTTGGGTTACCGAAAGCCTCATGTGTTAGATACATTGCTGGTTGATTTGACCACCCTTCCATCTTTACTTCTCACTCCATAAAATAAGAATACAGTCAATAATAATACTAGTGGAACACGTTTTTATTATTTTATTGATAACAATCAATAGTCATACATTTCAAGTCATACACCAACACTCTACAATGTTTACAAAAACAAGCATCTTGCCTTTGACTTCCTCATGCCTTCCTAATGAAGGCATACTAATTTGAATACTTTTTGTATCCAAAAGACATTTTTAATTTGGAACCTAGTTATAGAACTTGTCCAACATGAGAAAACATTTGTCTCAGAATGGATTAGAAGATGCTCAGGGCCAGCGAAACCCGCCTGTACCATCACCATGCCACCCCCTCCCAGACCTTACATCGCAGTGTTGCAGGCCCGCCACCTTTGGTGCCTTCCCTCCTCCTTACCACCTCGCTCTGCATCGGCATGCTCATCCAGCGCCCACAGTTCACTTACACAGTGACCAGCTGCCACCCTGAACCTCTTCTATAAATCCCATATGCCACTTCTGTACAGAAGCAACAATGTATTCGAATTCTGAAAATTCAGTAGATTTATGCAAAGAGTAGGTACGTTTTGAGATGATGCTGCTAAACAGAAAACACCTGGGTATATTTCTACACGAGGAAATAACCTGACAGAAAAAGAATTGTATCACCCTCTGGTAGTGGCAACAGCCTAAACAGAAACGTGGTAACGTGGTAATGAGGACCAACAGGTTCTTGAAATCATCTTAGAATCTCTTTCTGGATCTTACTGTATTCCCGTATTGGTCATCTGCATGAGGAACTGCTGGCCACAGGTATATATATATTGTGACTTGCAGCCAACCTTAGCTGTGCCGGGACCACAGCATGACATCTTGGTTGTGCACATAACAGGGCAGATGGCGCTTTCTATGAGCTACACTGACAAAAGTGTCTGAACACTCCAGAAGGATTTAGAATTACCCATCTCCAGACTTTCCAGTCTTTGCCCAACAGTACCCTGTCAGATAACTCGAGCTTGCTCTCCAGAGATGAATGTGTGGGCAGAGCCACACTGGATCTGCTATTGAGCCCCTGTAAGCAGTGGTCCAGCACCAAACGCCCTGGGAAGTTTTGCCTGGGTCATATTCTAGAGTCACCACCCAGCTCCACAATGGACTGGGGCCCAGGGGACTAGAGGAGAGGACACACTCTGAAGGCATGTAGGTTTAGTCCCATCCAACAAAGGTGCTTCCACGCCCCCAAACCTCCAGAGCCAGCCACAGTAGGAGCAGATTCTCTCTGCACATGTGGGTACCCCCTGTGAGAAAGTGACCCCCATGGCAATACTGTATGCCATAATGCAGTGGGCTGCAAACTTGTGTCCACACTTGACCCCATGCTCAACATGAGGCCTGGAATTAGCAGCAAATCACTTGGGATGATTGTGAGTGAACAGCTACTGTATTATAACCACAGTAGCTACCTAGAGGTACTTCCTGAGCTAGTTACAATGAGGGGAGTTTGGGTCTATGTAGTAAGACCAGTGAAACAAGTTGGAAACTTGGGCAGACAGCCAACAATCTGTTGCCTACAAGTTCAGACAGTTGAGTTTTTCCATAGTTAAGAGAAATGACAGATGAAGCTCCAATGAGTGTTCTCACAAGGAGCACACAGAGCTCAAGAGCAAAGGCCCGGCCTTGCTGAAGACCCGTGCATGAGCGCCTGGGGCTGTGTGAAGTTCATTTCTTTCACAACCTTCATGACTTTGGAGGCACAGCCTCCAAAGAAACAAGCAAAATGTGTATAGTTAAGTCTTCTTTGAAAACCAAGAAGACTCAGGCTGAGTCATCACCTGGCCTCATCAGTCTATACTGGTTTGCTTGAATGTCCCTACAGAGGGAGTTTTGGGTGAGGGGAGACTGTACCTTGATTCTCACCAGGGTCTGTGTCTGCTCTTTCTGCTTCTAGTTTTAGTTGGAATGAATCCACGCACCTGCTTCTGAGTGAGCCATGTTGGCGTGGGTCACATTTTGTGTAGCTGTGGAGGGAAGTGGGGACTAAACTACATTCCTAATTCAGTGTTTTCTTTGTAATTGCTCCAATATACTTACATTTTCTTCACACAACCAATATTATTTTTCTGTGTAAGGATTTTCTTCGAGACATCCAAGGAAGTGTATTCTCATCTAATCTCTATGATAAATGGCTCGGTATTGTTGAAAAAAGAAGTGAGGAGGAAATAGTAGCCACAGCAAAGAGGTAAGTGCAGCGAGAGCTCCCGTGACTGGACTCATGTCAAAGCCAGCACGCCTTGGAGGAGCTCCGGCTTGTGTCTTAGTTTTGTCCACTAAATTCCCGGCTGGTGCCCCAGTTTTGAGGCAAAGAGCTCTATGGCTATGAGGCAGAGGGTAACTCCCAACTTACTAGAATGATCCCTAGGGGGAAAATGTAAGGGAAGGGCTCTGAACTCTTGGCCCAGAGTTGAGTCTCTCAACAGGTGCAGTAGTTTTTACTGGACCGGAGTCAGGCTGAGGACTTACCTAAGTTCTCAGGGCATGGAAACCGAGTTTTGCACTCTGGTTTTAGAATGAAGAATACACACTGAAGAGTATGGTAAAAAGTAAGAGAAAATGTTATTTTGGTGCAGATTATCATGATAACAGGTCTAGCAGGATGTAGTGAATGAAAGGGTTTAAACTTTTCTAAATAGCAAAAGTGTGGCCTCCCTGGGTAAAATGCCAGAAGAAAGGGTGATGTAAGTAGACCTCTAGAAAAAGGACAACTGGGAATAGGGAAAGCCCTGCCATCTCCTGTGGAAACCCTTTTTAAGTTGGCTGAGATTTTCCTAACTAGCCCAGACATAGACAGGTGCAGGTGGGTTGTGAAGGCCTTGAATCAATGGAGAGAGGACTCACAGTGTTTTTAAAGTAAAGGTGTAAAGTTCTTACATGACTTGTTTCTCCTTTGACTGGGCAAGGAGAATAGAATTTTGGCTAATTGTTGCCATTCATTGTGCTCAAAGATTAACACACAACTATTTAGCTCTCATATCCCAGGCGCAAGTCTTGAATTGTTTGTTTGTAGGTTTGTTTGTTTATTTATTTTTCTTTTCCAGTTTCTAAAAAGCTTTGGGGTAGGCTGGGAGTGGCGGCGCAGGCTTGTAATCCCTGTGCTTGGGAGGCTGAGATGGGAGGATCACACAGGTCGAGGCCAGCCTTAGCTACTCAGTGAGGCTCTCGGTAGCTTAGTGAGACCCTATTTCCAAATAAAATACAAAATAGGTCTGGGAGTGTAGACCAGAGGTTGAAGGCCCCTGGGTGCCACCTCCAGACCCCCCCCCACACACACAAAGTTTTGGGGTATAAAAATTATTAGAGATTACTTATTTTTTTAAATCATTTTACTGTGACATGTGTGGGTATGGTTTTCTTGTGTTTAGCATATTTTGTATCTGTCCAGGTTTTTCAGTCTGTGGCCCAATACCTTCCTTGGTTTTTGAAAATATTTGGCCAGTATTTCTTTAAATATTGATTTTGCTCCATTTCCTGACCTTTTCCAGGTGTCTAGTTATATATATGCCAGACATTTTACTTCTTGTCCTGTGTTTCCTACGCACTTTTATGTATTTCTCTTTTTTCTCTTTTTCGTGGTGATAATTTTCATCACCCATAATTTTTTTCCTAGCTATTTTCTAGATAACAGCTTTTTGGTTCACTAATTTGCTTTCCCAATCTTTGTTTACTATTAAATCATCTACTGAATTCTTAATCCTTTCTCCCTCTGGTGTGGAAGATCAAACCCAGGGCTGCAAGCATATGCTCTCTCTGCCTGTGAGCGCTATACATCCCAGCCTCTATTTTTTTCTCTAGGAGACAGGGTCTCGCTGTATTGCCCAGACTGACTTACCTCAAATTTATGATCAGCCTGCTTGAGCCTCTGTGTAGCCTCTGTGACTATAGTTGTTTTTTTTTTACCACCCTTCCCAGTTTGACTTCTTAATATTGCTTTTGCTTGAAATAGATTCTGTTTCTTTGATGACAATCTGTTGTTTTATTCTAGAGTTTACCTTTGTAGTTGATTGGTCATAACAACCAGAGATGTAAAGTCTGGAGCTATAAATGCAGAGAAATTTCTCATGTCCCTCACTTCTTAACTAAGCCTATTTTGGTAATAGAATTTTGTAAACACCAAAAATAAAAAAAAATCAGGGGTAGATAATGATGATGGGATGGTCATGTAGGCTGTCCCTGAAGTTGTATCAAAATATGCTTTTCAAGCCAGACAAATCTAAATCTTACTTTTTTTTCTGCTTTATGTTTTTTGAGCAATTGTCATACTTTTGTTGGTACAATGTAATTATGTAATTATGCATCGTAGTGAGATTCAAAGTTATACAAACATACAAGCATACATCATTTGGTGAATTTCCCCCTTTTTATACTCTTAACTGTTTACTTATTTGGTATCTCATTGGAGTGCAAGTGTTCAAAGTTGTGTTCTAAAGTTGTAAAGGAATCCTCTGCAGGGAAGTTTACAACTGACTTGGCTTAAATGTACTGTTCTCCAGCATTTATAATTTCATTTATTGGGAACATCAATTTACCATCATTGTTCCCTCACAGAAAGGCAGACACTCTCCAGATGTCTTCCAATAATGACCAGTTCTGTATCCCGATGTCAATAAAGAAGACCAATGGCCTTCCCGGGGATCCAAAGACAATTCCCGAAGGGGCTGTGTTAAGCTTTCACAACATCTGTAATCGAGTAAAAGTGAAGAGTGGATTTCTGTTTTGTCAGAAAACAGTTGAGAAAAAAATACTATCGAACATCAAGTAGGTGCATGAACTTTTAAAAAACCCTTTATTGACCTTCAGTGAAGGTTTTGCCTATTACCAATAAGTTGCTGGCATTTGTGTGCTCATCTTTATGCACATATATTGACACATGCTTTAACTTATTTTGGTTAATCTAGGACTGAAATGGCTGTTTCACTTGCTAAGTATATGTTTAATTTTGTAAGGAGCTGTTACACTTTGTAAATATGGATATACCATGTATATCAAGTTTTGCTTGAGAAACTGAACAATGAAGGTATCATGTAATTTTTTCTGTGTAAGTCTTATGTTTTGGTGCAAGAAAATCTGGCTGTATGATTCACTGCTTTTTATTATTATTATTTTTTTGGTGGTAATGGGATTCCTGGAAACCCTTCTGCCTCTGTGTTACACTCCCAGACCTATTTTATACTTTTTATTTGGAAACAGGGTCTTTTAAGCCAGCGCGGCTGGCTTCGAACCTGCGCGATCCTCCTGTCTCCGCCTCCCAAGCGCGGGGATTACAAGCGTGCGCCACCACGCCCGGCGCGATTCACTGCTTTTTGACTGTGGGGATTTAATTATAACTTTGAGATTTAGTTATCCAATATATGAAATAGAAGACTGCTGATAGACTTTCTGAGTCAGGCTTTTTTGGGTACTTATACATATCCTTTACATTCTAGTAACAAGGAAGTTGAAATGGTAGTATATTGTGAAAATACTTTGATTTACACATAAGCCTATTTTAAATTGACGGCCCGATTATAGTAGCTTAGTGTGTACTAATTCACCTAATGCTTTCGTTCCATAGTAATATCAGGTAGAAAATATATATAAGGCAACAATAATTTAACTCTTGTTGTTCAGTTAAAATGCAAAGTGATAGTTTAAGATCCAGAGTAATTGATTCCATATTAAAAGTACCCCATAAGTATTTTCATTCAGCAGTAAATTTAGAATTTAAAATGTGGTGTTCAAGTAAGAGCTCGTATGAGGGGGAAATGAAGGGTTCTATGGAATCTTCTCACTATCAGGTATGTATTAGTTCACAGATGCTAGCCTTAGCGTGTTAATGTTTTTCTGAATTCTAGAGACCTGAATCAAAACTTCCTCTCTAGAGTGCAGTAAGTGGGTTTGGGTTTGCTCAGACAGCGTGGCCTATTTGTCTTGTTTGTTCGATAGGGGAAATCATTCCTCCTAGACAAAGCAAGCAAATTTTCCTGACTTTCTAAGGCTGGGGAAATAGTTATAAAAATAGTCCTTTGACCCCATGTGTCTGCAGATCTATATAGAATCACGTTTGTCCTTTTTTCCTGACGTTTTGTGTGCAGCTATGGTCTTTTCGGTACAAATACAGAGTAGAAAGTTTCAGGAGAGAAATGGGGAGGAACTGAGAGCTGCCGGAGCTGAGGCCAGGAACACTGCAGGATCAGAGTCTGTCCTTGCAGCAACCCTCGCTTTCTTCTTAAAAAAAAAATTCCTGGTTAGCACCGGGTACGGTGGGGTACATGTCTGAAATCCCAGTACTTGGGAGGCTGAGACTGGAGGATCACAGTTTTGAGGACAGCCTCAGCAAGTAGTGAGAGACTCACCAATGTAGTGAGACCCTATTTCAAAATAAAAAATAGAAAGGACTGAGGGTGTAACTTGGAGGTAGAATGCCCCTGGATTCAATCCCCAGTGCCGCAAAAGAAAAAGAAAAAAGGTAAGAAAAGAAAAGTCCTGATTACCCGAGTGTGTGGGGCAAGTCAGCCTCAGCAACTTTGCGAGACCCTGTTTCACATAATCATAAAAATAACAACAACAACAATAATAATAGTAATATAAAGTTGAGGGTGTAACTTGGAGGTAGAATGCTCCTGGGTTCAATACTCAGTACCAGAAGGGGGAAAAATCCTGCCTACATGGGTACGGAGAAGAAGGGTGGCTGCAAGGCTTTTGTCTTTTGTTGCATCATGAGGTCGAACAGACTTATGAAACTGACGAGGTATTTGTGCAACATAATGAGCAAGACTTTGTGCTGAAAAGGTAGGAGGCAACATGATTTGAGTGTGTGCAGGTTGGGTAGGTGTGGGACGCATACCGTATAATGATGCATTTGTCTTGTTTTTGTGTGTGTGCTGGGGATTGAACCATGGGCTTTGAGCAGGATAAGCATGGTTCCCGTCACTGAGCTACACCCCCGGCCCCCAGTGTGTGTGTGTGTGTGTGTGTGTGTGTGTGTGTGTGTATGCATATGGTAGAGACTGAACTCAGGGTCTTGCACATGCCAGGCAATAGCTCCACCACTGGGGCACATTCTTAGCTCCTCTTGCTCATCTTTTCAATGTAGTAGATTAGTAACTTAACCCAAAATGTTTCATGGATGCAAAGTTTTCACCATTTTTATGCCTTGCTAGTATGCTTTTCAGCAAAGGAAGTCATTGTCTTGTGCTTTTCTAGATGCATAAAAATGCAGTCAGGTCTTGGAGTTCAGTTGAGGGCAGTGAGAATGGGTGTACTTGCCTACTCAGATTGCTGCTCTAGATATCCATGAGAAGGTCCATCCCCTTTTTGTCTCCAGTGCTTCCAATCTTTCTCCCACGTGTTGGATTCAAATAGGTAGAGTCTCGTGCCGGGCGTGGTGGTGCACACTTGTAATCCCCGCGCTTGGGAGGCGGAGACAGGAGGATCGCGCTGGTTCAGAGCCAGCCTTGCTGGCTTAAGAGACCCTGTTTCCAAATAAAAATATAAAAATAGGTCTGGGAGTGTAGCCTGGACATAGAAGGGCTTCCAGGAACCCCAGTGCCAACCAACAATCAAACAAATAAACCCAAATAGGTAGAGTCTCTAGGATGTGTGAAAATTGCTTTCATTATCTTATTTTTGACTTGGGTTTGCTAGCACCAACACCATGCATAATGATAACTGTTTGGAAGAGCTGGTTATAATATTGATTTTTTTTTGTTTTTTCCTTTCTTTTGTAAAAATAAATTAAAATAAAAATTTCCCATGAGAATTCAGAAGTGTTTTGGGCCTGATGAGACATCTTTGTCTCTTGCTCATTTTTTCTGCATATCCAGCACCTGTGGTACAAACCATCCATTCCTGTCGGTGTGGGGTGTCCTATAATTGTGAAGGGAGTCCATTACACTCTTTGGGAGATTCTCAGATTAACAACTTATTTTGAAATAATTGCAGGTATAAGCCTGCACGCACATGCCCCGTCCCTCAGATTCTCTAATTTCCCTGTTGTTCCATTTGCTCCAGTCTCTGTGTCTCCTTTGTACCCATTGTCATTACTGGGTGTGGGAACCATCTGAGAGCGGGCTGTGCATGTGATCCTCCTTCATCCCTAGCCTCTGCAGCATTACTTTCCAAAAGGAGGAGCCTCTCCTTTATTGTCATCACTCGAGCGTTGTCTGGTGACAGCGGAGGGAAGATGTGGCCTGGTAATGAAGGCAGAGTGGTCCCGAGGGCGCCCGTCACCTCGCTCCCCACGCAGCTCACTGACCACCACGTGGCATCTCTTCAGACTCATCCCCCTGCTCTTTTCTAGTCCCCGCTCACTGCAGGTGTTGTTAAAGGTGATCACCTGGGCCTGTTGCTGTCTGCTGAACGTCACCACAACTCGGTGATGTTCCTCTTTGTACCTGATTGGCATTACAAGAGGAGACGCTGTGCCATTATTATAGAATCCTGTTCCTCAACAAACTCCACCGTCACCAACTCGTGATGACTCCTATGTGGGTCAGCAACCGCTGTTCTAGTTGCCAACGGGCGATTTTCTAATTATATTATCTTATAGTTTGTATTCTACAAAGCAGAAAACGTGCTTCCGTCATTGTCTCTTCTGCCTACTTGCTGTTTGAACATATGGACCTGATATATTTGGTCACATTCAGGAGTGATGCGTCCTCATCATTATTTATCTCGATGCCTCTCTTGTTCCTCACTTTACCAGTGGGAGACCATTCAAGATGGGGTTCTCCCTCATTATTCTGATGGATCCTCTCACTTTTTGATACTTCCTTGGCAGATCAAGAAGTGCCAGACTCATTGTATGCTTACTCTGCCAGCCCTGGAGTCAGCTCGTGTTCATTTCTTCATCCTGGTTGTGAATCTGCAGGTTCTGATGTGATTTCTTCCTCCTTTCTGCTCTATTTGAATATTCACTATCCTTACATGTCCACTTATTTGTGTGTCTCTTCTGTGCCTAGACATCTTCAAAGAATGTCTCCTACTGGAGTGATATCTCCCCATTTTTTTAAATTATTATTATTATTTTTTTTTTGGTGATACTAGGGGTGGAACCCAGGGGCTTTCTACCTCTGGGCTATACTCCCAGACCTACTTTATACTTTATTTGGAAACAGGGTCTCACTAAGTTGCTGAGAGCCTCACTAAGTAGCTGAGGCTGGCTTCGAACCTATGCGATCCTCCTGTCTCAGCCTCCCAAGTGTGGCGATTACAAGCATGTGCCACCACGCCGGCACTTCCCATTTTAAATTAAGTACTTTCCAGCTAACTCTCAGACACTTAACAAGGAAGGAAATGAACTGTCGTGAGGATATGTGTTTCCTTCGCTAAGTGGTAAGACATTTTCCCTCAGTGTTAAGCACTGATGATGCTTTTTTATCCTCTGGAGTACTTCATTCTAGCCTTTAGATTTCTGCTTAAAAAAATGTTTTTTGAGCCAGCATTCGGAAGGCTGAGACTGCAGGATTGCAGACTGTCTCAGCTACTTAGTGAGGCCCTCTGCAACTTAGTGAGACCCTGTTTCAAAAATAAAGAATAAAAAATAGGGTAGAAGTTGTAACTTGGAGGTCGAATGGCCCTGGGTTCCAGCCCCAGCCCCGCAAAAAAAAAAAAAAATAATAATAATAAAAAAGTTTTTTGGTCTCATTTGATATAGTAGCAAAATTACTATTAATTTCTTTGTTTGATTATTGGTGTTTTATATTCATATGTCATGATGGAGTTCAGAGTGATAGAGCCACACATGTACTCAGCACTTGGCAATCCTCTTCCCAACTCCCACCCTGCTCCCTTCCCTTCCCTGTGCACAGCACTGAGATGGGCATTGATAATTTTGTGCATGTTCATTGTGTCCACGGAACTGTTTCCTTCATCAAATCTCCCTCTTTCCACCTGCCTCCCTCCCGTAGGTCCCCTCCACCCTTCCACTAGAGTTTTTCCTTCTTTGTCTAGAGTCCCTTTTATATCTCAGTTTCTCCCTACCTTCTATTTATTATGGAAAATATCTGACCTTTTATTTTTTTGACTGGCTAATCTCACTTAGCATAATATTCCCTAGTTCCATCTATTTTCCTGCAAATTTGACATAATTTTCTTCTTTATGGCTGAGTAGAATTCCATTGTTTGTATATCCCATAATTTTGTGATCCATTCACTTGGTGTTGGACAGCTAGGCTGATTCCAAAATTAGGCTATTATTTATTGTGCTGCTGAAACATAAATATGTGTGTATGACTATAGCAGTCTGGTTTCAGTCCCTTTGGGAAGATACCCAGGAATGTTATAGCTGGGTCATATAGTAGTTCCATTTCCAGTCTTCTGAGGAACTTCTTCACTGATCTCCAAAGTAGCTGCACTAATTTACAATCTCACCAATGGAGAAATTAAAGAAGACCCTAGAAGATGGAAAGATCTCCCATGCTCTTGGATAGGCCGAATAAATATTATCAAAATGGCTATTCTTCCAAAAGTGATCTTTAGATTCAATGCAATCTCTATCAATATACCATAGTAATTCTTCTTAGAACTGGAAAAATCAGTCCTAAAATTTATGAGATTTAAAAAAGACCCTGAAGAGCCAAAATGGTTCTCAGCAATAAGCACCAAAGAGGAGGCATCATAGTTCCTGACTTCAAACTATACTACAGAGCTATAGTAATAAAAACAGCATGGTATTAGTACATAAACAGACATATAGACCAATGGAACAGAATAGTAGATTCAGAAACAAATCCATACACATACTGCCAATTGATTTTTGACAGAGGAGCCAAAAACATAGGCTGGAGAAAAGATAGCATTTATACCAAATGATGTTGGCAAAACTTGTTATCCATTTGTAGAAAAATGGAATTAAACCCCATCTTTGCACCCTGTACAGGAGTCAACTCAAGATGAATCAAAGATCTGGAAATTAAATCAGTCATTTTGCAGTTACTAGAAGAGGGCATAGGACCAGTGCTCCAACATATAGGTACTGGTAGAAACCTCCTCAATAAAACCCCCAAGGCACAAGAAATTAAAACAAGGATTAATAAGTGCGAATGCACTGAATTGAAGAGCTTTTGTGCAGCCAAGAACCCTAATAGAGAGCCAGCAGAATGAGAGAAAATCTTTGCCAGCCACTCCTCTGATAGATCAGTAGTATTGATCACTGCTATTGAGTTAATGATCACTTAATTGTGTACAGCTTGACTAAGAGTTGGCACGTAAGCTAATTTGAAGACTCTGGTTGTCAACATTACCCAGGAGCTGTTATTTACACGGTTGTAAGAGGAGGAAGTGCAACCGAGAGACCTCACGAAAATGTGTGTTACTTGTTTAAAGGAACTTTGTTTTTGTTGTTGCCTTTCATGGACCCAGGGCCTCCTGCGTGCCAAGCACTGGCTCTACCACTGAGCAGTACCGCCAGGCCAATTTCAAGGAACCTTGAGCATTTGACAGGTCTCTTTTCCAAAAGGGATAAATAATTTCAAAACTAAATGAAAGAGGAACATAGAGAACCAGAACTATCTTTCTTACTACTCCTCAGTAGAGACTAACTTCCTTTGTAGACTAGACTTATATTAATCAGTAATTCCTTTTCTGTTTCCTTGTTTGAATTGGTACTTGATTTCTGCCTACAATTTCATCAACCTTCAAGGTCAACTGACACTGAATAGAACTTTGTTTAAAGTGGAATGATAAATCAGTATGTGTTTGTGTTTACAGTGGGATCATGAAACCTGGACTCAATGCCATCCTGGGACCCACAGGTGGAGGAAAATCTTCGTGAGTATAACACAAAATATAAGTCACCCTTTTCTGAGCAGTTCCATTGTCCTTTAAAAAAATCAGTTTTATGGGAGGAGTTATTGACTGATCTTTTACTCGCATGTCCAGTCTGGCTTGAGGTGCTACAGATAACATACATTTGGGCTACTGTTATGCCAGGAGTGTGGCATGATAAAGTAGCTGGCATCCTGTGGTTGGCCAGAGTATGAATTAATGAGAAGAAAAAAAGTAAGGGATTTTATTAAAAGTGGGGAGATGGAACAGAAAGTATAATCACAGACATGCATCTTAGATAAAAAAAGTCCATTACCTGGGTCTGGTCCACCAAGGTCAGATGACCAGAAGGGTCATTTGGGACATCTGTGCTACATAAGCTCATGTTGCTCTTCTTTTATATTTTGGGGCTTTCTAAGCGCATATAATGGAAAAGAAGTTGAGAAGTGTGTGTGTGTGTGTGTGTATGTGTGTGTGTGTGTGTGTGTGTTAAAATGTTAGTTAAACCATAGAATTTTGTCTTATTCATTTTCTATCTTGAGCAGAATTGGGATTCAGAGTAGTTGAGATATGGCTTGTGTTGGAGGGGGAAAAAGTGCCCTAACATTATGTCTTTTATAGGTTGCTAGATGTCTTAGCTGCAAGGAAAGATCCCCGGGGATTATCTGGAGATGTTTTGATAAATGGAGCACCTCAACCTGCCAATTTCAAATGTTATTCAGGTTATGTGGTACAAGTAAGTATTAGTGGGTTTCTCTTTTAGGTTAGTGCCTCGGCTCATACTTTAGTGTGCTTACAGTTGAACATAGGATATGCACATGGAAATAAATTTTTTTCTATTTTTTCATTTTTTTTCTGTATGTGTGCTACTGAGGAGGATTGAACCCAGGGGCACTCTACCACTGAGCTATGTCTCCATTCCTTTTTATTTTTTATTTTGAGACAGGGTCTCACTAAGTTACGCTGACCTCAAACCTGCAGTCCTCTTATCTGAGCCTCTCAGGTACTGGGATTACAGGTATGCACCACTGAGCTCAGCTGGAAATACCTTCTTTCACACCAGCTTTTCATAATCTCTCATTATATTGAGGGTGGAGGTAAAGGGAAAGGCAGAGAGGACCTGGAATATGACCCTGGGATCCAGTGGTATCAATCTAACTGTTAACAATTCCAAAGGGAAACCTGTTGTCCTTTTTTGCTATTCTTGCACTTTTTCCTCCCCCTAGAAGATACCCTGGTCAGTTCCACGTGCTCAGCCATCTGAGGGTGTCTGGTAGCATCCTAAGCCCCTGTGCAGCACGTGGGTGAGCAGGTGGGGGTGAAATGGTTTCGTGGGCTCCTCAGCTGTCTGCTTGTGGACTCACTGCCAGTTTCTTTGCCCTTAGCCAGAAATCCACCTTGGGTTTGTTATCTTCATGGATTAAGCTACACACACTAGAGTGATGGTCAGTGTGTCTCATTAAAACACCATTTGCTTTCAGGATGACGTTGTGATGGGCACCCTGATGGTGAGAGAAAACCTACAGTTCTCAGCAGCGCTTTGGCTCCCAACAACTATGACAAACCATGAAAAAGATGAGAGGATCAACAAGGTCATTGAAGAGTTAGGTCTTAACAAGGTGGCAGATTCCAAGTTAATGTGGAAAAAAAAAAAAAAAAAAAACCCTGGTAGTATAATCGACAGGAAAGAAACCTCCCATGCACATTGGTCAAGTCTTGGCTCATCAGATATCTTTGCAGTGTCTGCCCGCCCCCAACCCCCTTTTAGCTTTATTCTTCCTGTTTACCTCTAGGAGAATTTGTTCCCTTGCTTTCTTGAGGTATATTTTTGGAATTGAGATTCTAAGCATTCTTGCTCTGTATGTTTCAGCTTGATGTGACTTGACTTCTAAAACCATATTCTGTCATTAGGATTTACTTCTCACTAGCATAGTGATTGAATTCTTTTTCTAAAATCCTTCTTTTGGCAGCTTTGTCGTTCTTCCTTCTTCCATTCCTTCTGCCAATGTTTATTTCCTGGCTCCTCTGGTCGACTCTTTTAGGCTGAAGGGGTACTAGTAATAAAGAGTGGCAAGCAGCTTCTTTTGTGGGTTGTGTAGTACCAGGAAGAGGAAATGAGAAGAATAATGAACTTTATGACTGAATAGCTGGTATGAACATTTTGCTGAGCAGACATTTGGAGTTTGGGGTGACAGTGAGCTATTTAGAATGTAATGACTATGGTTTAGCACCCTGTGATCTCCCCTCCATAGAGGCAGTGAGGAATGGGTGGGTTTTTTTTTTTTGGCTATTTCTTCCTTTCATCTCTGCTGACAATCTTTTTTTAAATTTATTTATTTTTTAAATTGGTGCATTGTCATATATCAATCACATTGGAGTATAAGACTTGAGAGGATATACAAGCACACATCATCCAATTAGCCCTCCTCAAGCCACCATCCCATTCCCTCCCCCTCCCTTCATCCCACACTTCTTTGGTGATTAACTTTGATGCATTTGTTTATGTACCTCCTGCGTTTTAAAGAGGCTCCATCCTCCACTATTACATACCCTCTGATTGGTCACATTACTTGCTTCACTATAGGGCCCTTTCTATAGCTCAACCTCTTCCTGTTGCCCCTTTCCTCCTAGTTATTGCAGATTAAGAGAAGCATCTGATTTATATTTTCTGCGATATTTCCCTGTGCATGCTGCGTTGCAAGTACCGATCCCACTCTTGACAGCCCCAGTAGTGGCCTGGCTACTCAGTGGACTGATCCAGACCTCACTGGCTCAAGCAGCGGCCTTGCCTCATGGGAGGCCCCTGTTCTGGTCTCACTGGCCCCTACACCAGCCTAACCCCTCAGCTGGCTTCGATCCTGGCCTTGGAGGCCACAGGAGTGGCCCAGCCTAACGGCGGGCTCCGATGCTGGACATTGGCCCTAATCCCTCAGCAGGTTCCGCTCCCGGCCTAGGAGGCCCCAGCACTGGCCATGCCTCACGGCAGGCTCCGATGCTGACCTCGCTGGACCAGCACCGGTCTAACCCTTCAGCAGGTTGTTATCCTGGCTTCGGAGGCCCCATGACCGGCCTTGCCTCACGGCAGGCTCCGATGCTGGCCTCACTGGCCCCAGCACTGGCCTAACCCCTCAGCAGGCTCTTATCCTGGCCTAGGAAGCCCCAGTACCAGCCTTGCCTCAAGGCAGGCTCCGATGCCGGCCTTGCTGGCCCCAGCACTGGCCTAAACACTTGGCAGGCTCTTATCCTGGCCTTGGAGGCCCCAGTACTGGCCTTGCCTCAAGGCAGTCTCCGATCCCGGCCTCGGAGGCCTGAGCACCAGCCTTGCCTCACAGCAGGCTCCGGTGCCAGCCTCGCTGGCCCCAGCACCGGCCTAACCCCTCGGCAGGCTCTTATCCTGGCCTCGGAGGCCCCAGTATTGGCCTTACCTCAAGGCAGACTCCGATTACGGCCTCGCTGGCCACAGCACCGGCCTAACCCCTTGGCAGGCTCTTATCCTGGCCTTGGAGGCCCCAGTCCTGGCCTTGCCTCACGGAAGGCTCCAATGCCGGCCTCACTGGCCCCAGCACTGGTCTAACCCCTCGGCAGGCTCCAATCACGGCCTTGAAGGCCCCAGCACTGGCCATGCCTCATGGCAGGCTCCGATGCTAGCCTCACCTCATGGCAGGCTCCGATGCCTGCCTCGCTGGCCCCAGTACCGGTCTCTACCTTCGGCAGGCTCTTATCCTGTCCTCGGAGGTCCCAGTACCGGCCTTGCCTCAAGGCAGGCTCCGATACCGGCCTCGCTGGCCCCAGCACCGACCTAACCCCTCCACCGGCTCTTATCCTGGCCTCGGAGGCCCCGGTACTGGCCTTGCCTCAAGGCAGTCTCCGATCCCAGCCTCGGAGGCCCCAGCACTGGCCTTGCCTCACAGTAGGCTCTGATGCCGGCCTCTCTGGCCCCAGCACTGGCTTAACCCCTCGGCAGGCTCTTATCCTGGCCTCGGAGGCCCCAGAACCGGCCTTGCCTCAAGGCAGGCTCCGATGCCGGCCTCACTGGCCCCAGTTCCAGTCTAACCCCTCGGCAGGCTCCGATCCCGGCCTCAGAGGCCCCAGCACCGGCCATGCCTCACGGCAGGCTCCGATGCCGGCCTCGCTGGCCCCAGCACCAGCCTAACTCCTCGGCATGCTCTTATCCTGGCCTCGGAGGCCCCAGTACTGGCCTTGCCTCTCGGCAGGCTCCGATGCCGGCCTTGCTGGCCCGAGCACCGGCCTAACCCCTCGGCAGGCTCTTATCCTGGCCTCGGAGGCCCCAGTACCGGCCTTGCCTCACGGCAGGCTCCGATGCTGGCCTCGCTGGCCCTAGCACTGGCCTAACCACCCAGCAGGCTCGGGACCCGACCTCGAAGGCCCCAGCACACCAGCCTTGCCTCATGGCAGGCTCCGATGCCGGTCTCGCTGGCCCCAGCATCGGTCTAACCCCTCGGCAGGTTCCAATCCCAGCCACAGAGGCCTCAGTACTGGCCTTGCCTCACAGAAAGCTCCGATGTCGGCCACTGGCCCCGGCACCGCCTAACCCCTCAGCAGCTTCCGATCACTGTCTCTGTGGTTATTATTTCAAAGGTTCCAGGTGTAATGTATCAGATATCTGCCTCCCCTGAGTACTGGCCACTGCCATTGCCACTGCCTCCACCATTTCAAATCCTTCCCAGGCTCTTTTTCCACTCTGAATGTTGTCCAGTGTTCCTAAGCATGCATTATGGTAGCATTCGACATTTGGTGTAATTTCTCCAAAAAATTAAGGGTGGTAGGATCCGGTTTCTGCTTCTCCTGAATACCAGTCTCCACCGCCATCGCGGAGACTTCTTTCAACACCGCCTTTCTCCTTGGTCTCCGCTAAACTCTCTCCTTACAAGTGATGTCTGAGATTCTTAACAATATAGAGAAATAGCTGTCCTCCTTCACGGGGAATTTTTCCATAAGTTCCAGGGCATTTAGATAAGTTTTGTCTGCATCTCCAGTGTCCTGGCATCCATAACGGCTTTCTAAACTCTCCGATATTTTTCTTTTTTTTTCTGTTCCTTTTTTTTTTTTTTTTAAATAAGAGACGACAGTATATGTGGTTTGAGGAGGTAGTAGGATCAGGCACTCACTCAGTAGCACTGTAACCCGGTCGGTTTCCCCATGGGTCCAGAGTGCTCCGCACTACTCCGCCTGGGGCCCAGGGTCCCGCTACCCGGCCCGGCTGGCATGCTCCGCGCGACCCCTGCCCGGAACCCAGGGTACTGAGCCCGGTTTCTCCAGGGGTCTGGCATGTTACGCACAGTTCGGCAATGGGCCCAGAGTCCCGTGACCCAGGACCCGGCTGGCGTGCCCCGCGCGAACCCCGCCCGGAACCCAGCGTGTTACGGGGCCTGGTTTCTCCAGGGGTCTAGCTTGCTACACTCAGTTCGGCCCGGGCCCAGAGTCCAGTGACCCGGGCCCTGGCAGGCGTGACCCGCGCGACCCCCGCCCGGAACCCAGCGTCTCACTGTGCCTGGTTTATCCAGGGGTCTGGCATGCTACCTGCTGACAATCTTTTATGTAAGGTGTATTTTGCTATATTTTGTTTGGAAGAATAATTCTGAAATGCTACCATTAACCACTTATTGTTGTTTTTTGAGTAATGGAGTTTTCTTTGCTTTAGCTATGTTTATTTGCTTGATTTTGTCTTTCCAGCAAGGTACTTTCTTTTACAATGATGATGATGATGATGATTTTGTAATGTCAGTGAATCCAGAGCAAGTGCTCTACCACTGAGCTACATCTCCAGTCCTGTTCTTAACCTTTAAGCATTCATTTCTCTAAATTGTTCATTTGGATTTCCAGGGAACATGTACAAAGGCAGTTGTTAACTTCTAAGAATTCATGTAATTTCATTGACTGAGATAATTTTGACCTTTTAAATAAAACTTGAAAAATATAGAGAAAATCGACCGCTATAATGATATGATTATGAGATACTTAACATAAGAGAATAATTACTAACAATTTTTGTTGTGGTACTGGGGATTGAGCCAAGGGGCATTCTATCTCCAAGCTACATCCCCAGGCCTATTGTATTTTTATTTTTGAAGCAGGGTCTTGTTAAGTTGATGAGAGTCTCACTACTTACTGAGGCTGTTCTTGAACCTCAGATCCTTCTGTCTCAGCCCCCCAAGTACTGGAATTATAAGTGTGCACCACCATGCCTGGCTCTAATAGACCTAGATTTCTCAGTAGTTAGCATCTTATCCCATAATCTTTTTATTATTTATTTATTTATGTATTTATTTGCGGGTCTGGGGACGGAATCCAGGGGCATTCGACTTCTGAGCTATACTCCCTGCCCTATTTTTTATTCTTTATTTTGAAACTGGGTCTCTCTGAGTTGCAAAGAGCCTCACTAAGTAGCTGAGGCTGTCCGCGAACCGCGATCCTCTGGGTTTCAGCTTCCCAAATGCTGAGATTAGAAGCGTGCGCCACCATGCCTGGCTTATCCCATAATCTTAATAGCCATTTCTTACTGAAGTATTTTAAAGAAAATTATATCTTACTTTGTCCCTAAAAAGTCATTATGCACCTGCAAAACACAAAGCCAAGAGGCTAAGTGTGTGGTTTAGTGGTAGAATATGCTTTTGCAAAGTGTGAGGCCCTGGGCTTCATCCCTAGCACCAAATAAATAAGTAAATAAACATAAAAACAAAAGAAAAAGGACATTTGGCTACCTAACTGTAATATTATTATCAATGAACAAAAGTCTTCATGTCATCAGCTCTGTCAAGCCCACATTCATTCATCTTCCTCAGACTGTCTCCAAATTTCTCTTACTGTGCAGTTATTAATGGGATACAGCCAAGGGTCAGGAGTAGCCTGTGATTATTATCTCTTTGGAGACTTTGAATTTCAGAATTGTTTTCTACTTCCTGCCACCCCAAAGCCTTCTAACTCCTCTTGGCACACATGCTGAAATTGACTGGTTGAAAAGATTAAGCCAGTGCTCTGTGGAATATCCCACCTTCTGGATTTGTCTGAAAGGATGAATTGGGAATTCTGCAGTGAGTTAGAAAGTGGGCAGCATCAATTTGGAAAGCTTTCTGTTGATTGAAAGTGTGTTAATGTGGTATATATGGTATTATATATAATATGGCTCCAAGGTCCCCCACTTCTTATAAGTCCACTGGGGACATTTGGTGTAGATAGTTTGTGAAGAGGGGTTTGTTAGGTGACTAATAAATTATTAGAGATGCTTTCCTCTTTCCTCTCCTTTATTTATCTCCTGTTTTATGCTGTGATCTCACTCTATCAGGGCCATTTCTGCTCATATTCTAACTTGCTATTTGTTTGTATGTGGTATTGGGGATTGAACCCAGGGGCATTCCACCTCCTAGCTACACCCCCAGCCCTATTTTTTATTTTTTTGTTTTGAAACCGGTTCTCACTGAGTTGCAAAGGGCCTCATTAAGTAGCTGAGGCTGTCCATGAACTGTGATCCTCCTGTCTCAGCCTCCCAAATGCTGGGATTACAAGCGTATGCCACCATGCTCAGCTTCTAACTCGCTATTCATTTATTTATTTTTTGTGGTACTAGGGGTTGAACCCAGACACATTCTACCTCTGAGCCAAACCCAGCCCCACATTTTATTCTTTATTTTGAAGCAGGATCTCACTAAGTTGCGAAGGGCCTTAGTAGCTAAGGTTGCTGTGATTCTGAGATCCTCCTGTCTCAGCCTCCCAAGTGCTGGGATTACAAGTGTGTGCCGCTACACCCAGTTTTAACTTACTATTTTAAACTCTATATTTGACAGGATAAGGAACCTATAGAACCATTAAAAGCATGGACTTCATCTCAGGTTACACACTTAGTAGTTTTGCCCAGTGCATCTGGTAAAGGGAAACTGACTCCTTCTCCCAGGTATTCCTTTACTTGCTATTGTGCAGAGTGAGAATGAAGAGCTAACATGTCTCTAGCAGGACGGGCTGAATGATAGTGATCATGGTTGTTCCTGTTGATAATGACAGTGATTTGCGTTTTAGGTTGGAACTCAGTTTCTCCGTGGTATGTCTGGGGGAGAAAGGAAAAGGACTAGCATCGCAATGGAGCTGATCACTGATCCTTCCATCTTGTTCCTGGATGAGCCCACAACTGGCTTAGACTCAAGCACAGCAAATGCTGTCTTTTTACTCTTGAAAAGGTGAGTGCAAGTGCATCAAGAACATTGCTCTCTCTTTTCTTTCCTTTTTTCTTTTCTTTCTTTCTTTTTTTGTGGTACTGGGAACAGAACCCAGGGGCATTTTACCTTCAAGCTACACCCCCAGCCTTATTTGTAATTCTTTATTTTTTGAAACAGGGCCTAACTAAGTTGGGAAGAGCCTCAGTAAGTAGCTGAAGCTGGCTGCGAACCTGGATGCTCCTGTTTCAGCCTCCCAAGTACTAAGATTACAAGTATACACCACCATGCCTGGCTATTTCTTTCTTACTTTTCTGTGTGTGTGTGTGTGTGTGTGTGTGTGTGTGTGTGTGTGTGTGTTGATTGAACTCAGGGATATTCTGCCAGGCTATACCTCCAGCCATATTTTATTTTTTATTTGGAAACAGGGTTTCACTAAGTTGCTGCTAGCCTTGCTCCTGCAATCCTCCTGTCTCAACCTCCCCAAAACTGGGCTTACAGTTCTGTTATTTATTTAACATCTGATCTCTTCTTGTACCTGGTATTCTTGGTACAGGGGATTCAGAAGTGAATGGCAAAATTTCTTCCTTCTTTGTTAGAGGGAAGCAACCAGTGAACATCAAAGTGTTATCAAGCAAGATGAAACAAGAGCTCAGGAAGGAAGGCTGTGGGGGTGGGGAGCTGGTGGAAACAGCAGGGGGTTCAGAGAAGAGCTCAAGTGTGTACCTGCTAGCTGGGAGAGAGGGAGTGAAGCCTGCTCTCCCTGGCAGAAGAGACCTCTAGCTGGAAGGAGCAGGCAGTGGTCCCAAGGCAGAGCATGCCTGAGGTGTGTGGGACATCAGAGACTCCAGAGGGGCAAGGACCCAGTGAGTTGAGGAGAATGGGAGTGGCTACTATCATCACTCCACCACTGCCCGCGGTTTAGAGGCAAAACTTACTTTCCATCCATCCCTGGGGGCTGAACATGGTGGTCGAGGTATCCACGGGTGTTTCTTCCCAGGCCTGTCTCACTGGCCTGTGGTTGGCCACCCTCTCCCTTTGTGCCCATGTCCTAATCTCCTCTTAAGTGGACATCTGCTCAGTGATACTTTTGTTATTCATGACCTCTTGAAGATTGTCTTCAAATGTAGCCCCATTCTGAGGCCACCGTGGGGTTAGGACTTCAGCCTGTGAGTTCTGGGGAGGCCAGGCTTCAGTCATCACAGTTAGAATTGACACAAGCTGCGCTGAGTTGGTGGCAGCTACACAGACCTCGCAGGCTGCTGTGAGAAGTGGGTCCTTTTCTGTCACTGAGGACCATGGAGGGATCCTGAGAGTGTCAGAGCAGTGCTGTGGCTGTGGGGAGGCTGTGCAGCTGGGTAGGTTGAGAGCAGATACAGGAAGGAGCCATGAGGGTCTTGGGGCTGGAGTAGGATACCCACGGGGAGCTGGAGCAGGGATCCTGTGCCCGTTTTCAAGGCAAAATCAACTGGAAGGGCCCGGGAACTGGACCTGGGCTGTGAGGACCAAGACACGCACTCCTGAGGAGTGGGCCTCAACTAGCAGAGGAATGAAGCCAAAACAATGACATCTCCTTTATCAAGAAAGGAGACTGTGGCAGGAATGATTATAGGAGAAATTTCAAAAGTTTAGTTTTGAACAACTTCTCAAAAATGAATAAAAATAACCTCAAGCTGACAGGGCAGCTCCAAGAGCAAAGCAAAGAACTCTCTCTGCCCTCGCCTGGCTCCCCACCTTTGACACACTCTGCTGTCTTTGCTGCCCCCCATTTCAGCCTTGCATAGGTTTCTTCCAGCTTGATGCTTGGCACCCCTAAACACTGCTTAGTGAACACTTGTAGGAGCGAGGACACCCCATCGCATTAGCCTTCCAGTGAGGAGGACCATGAGGATGGCTTCCCAACCATGGAGTCCTCAGACTCCAGTCAAACATCACCAGTTTCCAGGCTGTCGCTCTTCTGTCTCAGGATCCTCTGCAGAAAAATATCTTTTCTAGTTTTTTTTTTTCCTAATCTGTAACACCTCCTCAGTCTTTCCCTTGTGAGTGTGTCCTTGCACGTCCCAGTCCATGTCCTGGGGTGGCCTTAGCTGGATCACTGTGTGCCAGGTATTGACTGGGGCCAGGAGCTGCTGCTGTGTGCTCCTGGGTGCCACACCTGGGCCTGCACCCCAACAGGTGGTGTGAACCTCCATCATCTCACCTGTTACTGGGTGAGATGATGAGATGCTGGGCTGCTCTGCTGCGAAGGACTCCTTCCCTTTTGTACTTGATTAGCATTTTGTTGGGGGGAGACAATGGTGTGTTGTGGGGCTGTCCCATTCCTCATCTCTCCCACCAGCTTTAGTGTGCTAATAGCTCCTGCTCGGTCTCGGGGTGGCTGCCTAACACGCAGTGCTGGACATTCTATGAAAGGAAGAGTTCCCTCCTCTCCTATTCAGTTCCCATTTTGTACAATAGGTGATAATCTGTTAGTCACTATGTAATGATCTGATTAACCCTGCTTGGCCAGTGGAAGCCATTTCAATGTGCCTTTTTTTTTTTTTTTGACATCTCCCTAATCATTCTTCAAAAATTCTTTACTTTCTGGTTACTCGGATGTTCCAGTCTTGCTTTGTACTGTGCCTGGATGAGCTGTTTCTGCGAGGAATAATCTGGTTGTGTAGTGTGCTCACTGCTCTTGGAGTAGCGTTGCTTCTAGATGTTTTATAGACCTAGGAAAAACACATTACACACACACACACACACACACACACACACACACACACACACAGGTAATATATAGATAGCTGGGCTTGGTGGTATATACCTGTAATCCTAGTATGTAGGAGGCTGTGACAGAAGGATCACAAGTTTGAGGACAGCTTCAACAAGTTAGCAAGATCTTGTTTCCAGATAAAAAATAAAATAGGAGCTGGGCGTGGTGGTGCACACTTGTAATCTCCATACCTGGGAGGCTGAGATGGGAGGATCTGGGTACTTCGTGAGGCCCTCTGCAACTTAGTGAGACCCTATTTCAAAGTAAAGAATAAAAATTTGGCTGGGGATATATGAAGGTATAATGCTCCTGGGTTCCATCCCAACACCCCAAATATAAATAAATAAGTAAGTAAATAAATAAATAAATAAAAATAGGGCTAGGGTATGTGTAGTGTGCCCCGGACTTCAATACCTAGCAGTATGCCCCTGAATTCAATCCCCAACACCACAAAAAAGAAAAAACACCAAACAAACCAAACCCAGAGTTCATAGTAATATTTTGTCTCCAATCTTAGACCTCCAACTTATTTTGAGTCTTTGCTGTTTCTAGTTTTTATAAGTAACATCATACAGTGAAAGATTCAACTACCATTTTATCAATATATTTGTTCATTTTCTCAGTCAACTAGTTGAATTGTTTAGTCCAACTAGTCTCCAAATTCTCTGGCCTCTGCCTCTGTCCATCACCCTTGGAAACTCCTGTCTCATTTTCTAAGCTGCCAAACACAGTAGCTTCCTGACTTCCCCTCTCTATCACTGCCTTGCTTTCTCTGTTGCCCACGGTCTTGTGAGCAAGACTTTATTTTAGGAGGGAAGAATCAAAAAGATGATGGGGTTTTAGATGCTGTAAGGCTAGGATGTCCGCTGCACATAAAGACACCAGGCTATGGATCGGTTAAGGTTTTGTTACGAATATATCCATGACATTTTTATTACCTTTAACTCTGTTAAGAGTGTTCATTAGAAAATGATGGCTGACTGGTGCAGACTCTCATGACTATTTCCTTTGTTCTGTCTGGTGTAGTACACAAGCATCTGGCCTCACGCAGAGCGTTCTGCTCAGTTCTTTTCAAGCACCACTGTGCAGACTTATCACCTGGCGTCTGGTTAAAGTGCAGAGCCTCTTCCATAGGCCTGAAGTAGAGTCCAGGATTCTCCACAGGAGATTCTAAGAGGAGATACTGACACTGACGCCCCTGCCCCTCACACCGCACTCTGAGCGGCAGGGCCTTCATGCTGTCCCACATCCCGCTCCAGGTCCTTGCCAGCTCCCTGCTTCCTACCCAGTAAAGTTCCAGTCTGAGTGAAGGATTCATCATGGGCCTGTTTTTCTGCAGTCTCTTAATGAAATTCTTCACTCAACACCAACACACACACGCGCGCGCGCACACACACACACAAACACACACACACAAACACACGCAGAATCGCACACTCCTTTCTCTGTAGATTGAGCTTCTGATAGTTTTCCAAATAGACTGTTTAGTTTCACACTTTACTCACCTTGTTCTTACACCTTGAATACCTTTTCCTTCTTTCACTCCTGTTGGACCTTTTGACATTCTATTTATTATCCTCAGATTGGCCTATAATTCTTCTATTTTGCTGCAAGGAGCCCTTAGATATTTATATCTCACACTGTATTGAAACTATTGATCTTCTGGCCTGATTTTCTTTGAGGTTGCACACCCTTGGACACATGCTGATGAATAGTAGGTGCTATCAAATGCTTACAATAGTTATTTTTCTCATAAGTTTTTTTTTTTTTTTCCAGGACTGGTGATGGAACCCAGGGGCATTGTACCTATGAGCTACACATCTAACCCTATTTTTTAGACTTTTTATTTTTGAAAGAGGGTCTCACTGAGTTGTGGAGGGGCTCACTAAGTAGCTGAGGCTGTTCATGAACTGTGATCCTCGTGTTTCTGCTTCCCAAACACTCATAAGATTCTTAATAAGTTGTTTTTTTGGTTGTTGTTTTTTGTTTTGGCAGGTCTAGGGATGAAACCCAGGGGTATTTGACCCCCAAGCTACACCCCCTGTCCTATTTTTTATTCTTTACTTTGAAACAGGATCTCTCTAAATTATGGAGGGCCTCACTAAGTATCTGAGACCTTCTTAGTACTTTGAGCCTCCTGTCTCAGCCTCCCAAATGCTGAGATTACAAGTGTGCACCACCACATCCGGCTAATAACAGTTTTGAAAAGTGATTTTAACCTTTGACTCCTCTGTTCATAGCAATAACCCCTGTGAATAGATAGTTTAACATTGTTTATGCCATGGAATGACACCAGAAATCAAAACCCAACTTTGCCTAGGAACTGTGGCCCCTTGGCCACTTTCTTGACCTTTAAGCCTGATCGGTAAAAAGGAGGAAAAATTTTGAACCTACCTTACACTGGCAGTGAAAATTGAAATCAAATGATCTCTAAAGCATTTAGCAAAGGCATAACAAGTCCTTAGTAATAGTAATTGTATTATCAGGGAGGAAGAATAAAAACCAATTCCTAAAGAACCAGAAGACTTAGGTGATCAATGAGAATTGGGCACATGACCATTCTCTTAATTTCTGTCTGTAAGTGGTTTCCAAATTTAATTGTACATACAGATACTTGGGATACTTGATAATATGAGTTCCTTGTACCTATCCCCAGAGAGTTTAATTCAGTGTGTTGGAAGATTGCCCAGAAATCTGCATGATCAGTAAACATTCTCCTCTCCTCTCCTTTTCTTTCCTTTTTGAATTCAATTCAGAATCTTATACATTCTAAGAATATCCTCTACCGCTGAGCTTTACTACCAGTTAGTTGCCCTAGTCTTTTTAAGAAAATATCAACTTTAGGTTCCCCACCTAACAAATAGATCATGTAAGATGAGATGAGACGTTAGTAAGAGAAAATTAAGTTGAACTGAAAACAAATGATGTAACAGCAGGAATAAATAAAATACTTTATCAAGAATTGCAGAGTTTAGATGTTTAATGACATTTTTAATTTGATTTGTCTTCTAATGTAGGATGTCTAAACATGGACGAACAATCATCTTCTCTATTCATCAGCCTCGATATTCTATCTTCAAGCTGTTCGATAGTCTTACCTTATTGGCCGCAGGAAAACTAATGTTCCATGGGCCCGCACAGGAGGCCTTGGAGAACTTCTCATCAGCAGGTGTGGTTGCCTTTCTCATGCAGTAGATCCTTCACTCCTAGAACCCTGGGAGGGAGCAGAGAGGGTCAGCAGTTGTGCTGTGCTCTTTGGCTTTTGCATAAATGTACCTTGGGTTCCAGAGCTCTAAACCATCTTTGGTCAGTTCAGTGCCAGAATTTTTCTTTATTTTACAGAACTTGCTTCCTGGTTATGTGTCTTTCCTTTTGCTGTTTAATTTGAGTATGCATGTGTGCATGTATGTGTATGTGTACATGTGCGTGAGCATGTATGTGTGTGTGTGTGTGTTTGCGTGTGTGTGTGTGTGTGTGTGTTTGTGTGTGAGTGTACTGAGCATATGTTTGTTTTACTTCCCAGTTAAGGTGCCTTTTCCTTGAAAGTTCAGTAATAAATGTGTTGGTTTCACAAGCCAAATTCACAAACTCAAATACAGTTTTAAATATTCACTAGATATCTTTTAAAAAAATTTTTTTAATGTCTGTCATTTAATCTGGGAGTATAGCCCCGAGGTATCTAGGAACCCCACTACCACCAAAAATAAATAAATAAATAAATAAATAAATAAATAAATAAATAAATAATAATGAAGTAGCCGGGCATGGTGGCACATACTTGTAATCCCAGCACATGGGAGGCTGAGACAGGAGGATCACACAGGTTCTAAGCCTGCCTCAGCTACTTAGTGAGGCTCTCAGCAACTCACTGAGACCCTATTTCCAAATAAAATAGAAAATAATTAAGGGAGTGTAGTCCAGAGGTAGAAAACCTCTGGATTCCATTCTTGGTACCACAAAAAAATAAAAATAAAAATAAAAATAATCAAGTATATGTGGGTCTGGGGCACCCAGGGGAGATGAACTTAAGAGTTAGACTTCAGGCCAATTTTAGATGTTTGTGCTACAAGAAGCTGAGGTCAGACTCAGGTATGCTGTGAAGGTCACATTCCCTTGAGGATGCTGCTCTAGGGATTTCTCCTCTATTTGGAATTATGGCAGCCTTTGGACCTCTGAGTTTAGAATGTGGAAAGCAATAATTTCTAACATGCATAGTACTGAACAGTTAAAATTTTTTCTTAGACCCAGATTTAGATATTTGAAGAAGTCCTGATAAACACCACACCATATATATTGGTAGCTGGTTGGGTTTTATTATTTAGGCAGGGTAATGACAAATGTAGTATGTTCCAAAGAGTCCAAGATTAGTTTGGAATATTTTTTGTTGTTAATGAAATATATAAGAGGAAAGGATAAATTAGGGGAAAAAAGACCAAAAAGATGAGGGAGAAGTTATTAGATTCTCCCTTCTCTCGCCTCCCTTTCCTCTCCCTAAGTATGTGAGTCCTCTTTTTTTCTCCCAAGAACATGAAGTTGTAATTTTAGGTTGCTTTCTTTCGTAGGTTACCGCTGTGAGCCCTACAATAACCCTGCAGACTTCTTCCTGGACATCATTAATGGAGACTCCTCTGCTGTGGTATTAAACAGAGAAGACCATGATGGTATGTGTGTCTTGTGGAGTCACAGATTTAGCTGAAGATGAGCAAAGTGGTGACTCATTAAAACATGGTGCTGTGTCATTCCACAGCAAATTCATATTTTAATATCTGGATAGTATGCCATCCAATCTCCCTAATGCCACATTTCTTTATCATCTTTAAACCTTATTGTTGAAATGCCAGTATTTTGCTCTACTTTTCCTCCTCCTCAGAACTCTCATTTCTCTATGTTTTAGAATATCTATTGTTCTGCTCAGACCACTCAATCTGCAAGTTATGTAGATATCCTTTTTTTTTTTTTAGGTACTGGGGATGGAACCCAGGAGCAGTCTACCTCTGGGCAACACCCCCAGCCCAGCCCCATTTTTTTTTTAATTTTGAAACAGGGTCTTACTGTGGGATATAGAAACAATGAAACATGTGAAACACAACTGAATTATTACTCATATAAACCTTTTTTAGTGTTTTCTTGGGCTACCTATCTCAGAATTTTTATGGTTTAAACATATTATAATGGAAGCCGGGCGTGGTGGCGCATGCTTGTAATCCCAGTACTTGGGAGGCTGAGACAGGAGGATTAGAGTTTCGAGGCCAGCCTCAGCTACTTAATGAGGCTCTCAGTAACTTGGTGAGACCCTGTTTCCAAATAAAGTATGAAATAGGTCTGGGGGCATAGCCCGGAGGTAGAAAGCCCCTGGGTTCCACCCCCAGTATTACCAAATAAATAAATAAAAATAAAAATGAACATATTATAATGGAAAATCATAGTTGAATTTTCTAAGTAAGACCATGACAGCCATATATGGGATTTTCTCGTAGCTGTCCACTGTTGTTCATTGATTCATTCCAGAAGTTCAACCCAACATCATGAGACTCTAGTACAGGCATGAACAAAAGGAGAAAAACAGAAATCTCTGCTCTATTACCTTATTTTCTTATGAGGAGAGGGATAACTGAATAAAGAAAAAAAATAGCATGTCAGGTGGCAGAAAGGGTTATGCAGAAAGATTAAGAAGAGGAGGGATGGAGAGGGGAGAGAAAGGTAGGGAGAAGAAAGTTGATTTGCAGTTGAAATCAGGTGGTGAGGGAACTAAACTACCTGAAGGTAATTTAATTGTATTGTCTGAAAATAGATTTGATGTAATTTGGAAACACCTCAGGTAAGTTAGATTCATCAACCTTTGTTCTATAGAGAGATGATGGAATGAGTCCATTCTTCAGTGTGATTTCTGCATTAGGTTTTACTCCTTAACTCTGAAAGTTGTTTGTAAATGTATTATCCAAGACTTATGTGTGGTAGCTCTGGACGGGGCATGATTAGTGCAAGCTTCTGGCACTCCACTAGCACTGTGGCCTGTTTTGGTCCTAGGCTTCCTTATGATGCAAACATGCCTCCGGGTGCACTCCAGCCCACTTACCTCATCAGTGGACTTGGCACCACAACAGGAATTCCAGCGATGTTCAGAGAAGTAGCCTTCTCTAGATTAAGGGGAATTCCCGAGCTTACAGGACAAGTCTTGTTGAGGTTTGCGAATACTTGATTGTTAGTGTAGGAACAGGCAAACCTTTTTTGGTAAAGAGCCATATGGCAGGTATTTTAGCCTTTGCAGACCATACACGGTCTTTGTCTTAGATAGCCAACCCTGCTATCTTAGTGTGAAAGCAGCCATGGCTCATACATGAACACATGAACCTGCCTGTGTTCTAGTAAAACTTTATTCCTGGACACTGAAGTATGAATTTCATGTTGTAAGAAATGTTATTCTGTGTCTCTTTGCTCCCAGGTATTAAAAATTGATCAAAACCATTCTTGTTTATAAGCTTAACAAAAACACAAGTCTGGTCCTCTTTGCCCTGTGGGCCATAGTTTATTGACCCTTGGCATGGGGTCCTTAATCTTATATGTTTTTTATATCTCTTAAGTTTTGGATATGGAGTGTTAAATGGAACGTTAAAATTCCTTATGGTGCCAGGCGTGGTGGTACACACCTGTAATACCAAACTTGGGAGGCTGAGATAAGAGGCTTACAGGTTTGAGGATAGTCTCAGCAAGTAGCAAGACTCTCATCAACCTAGTAAGACCCTGTTTTAAAATAAAAATAAGAACAAAAATAGGTTTGGGGGTATAGCTCAGAGGTCATCTGCTCCATTGTGCAATGTTTGCCTGGTGTTTTTTGCTCTCTTTGTGCAAGAAAGTAATAAACAAAGACACGCCTTGTAAAAGCATACTCATGGGACACATAGTTTTGTTAATATTTTTGGAAATTGAGTGGAAATACTTTTAGAACTTTGATGGTGTTAGAAAACATCCTAATGATAATACTGATAGTGTTATTATAAGATATCAAGTTTAAATGCAAATGAAAGATGTGGAACTTCTTGTTTAAAAGACTGAATATTGCTGGGCGCAGGGGTGCACACTTGTAATCCCATCATTCAGGAGGTTGAGACTGGAGGATTGTGGTTCGTGGACAGCCTCAGCTACCTAGTGAGGTCCTTCACAACTCAGTGAGACCCTGTTTCAAAAATAAAAAAGACGAGCAGGGCGTGGTAGCGCGCACTTGTAATCCCTGCCCTTGGGAGGCTGAGATAGGAGGATCACACAGATTCGAAGACAGCCTCAGCTACTTAGTGAGGCTCTCAGCAACTTAGTGAGACCCTGTTTCCAAATAAAATGTAAAAATAGGTCTGGGCATATAGCCCAGAGGTAGAAAGGCCCTGGGTTCCACCCCCAGTACCACCATAAATAAATAAATAAATAAATAAATAAATAAATAAATAAGACTAAAAAAATAGGGCCGGAGGTATAGCTCCGATGTTCAATGCCCCTGGGTTCCATCCTTGGTACCGAAAAAAAAAAAAAAAGCCTGAATATTCTTAAAGTTATACTGTATGTATGAATGTATATCATCTCATATACTTGTGCATGTTGCATGTTGATAGAGTCCTAAGTATTTATTTTGGAACTTGAGCTGTTGAAATAGAGTATATCCTGTGGACAGTGAAAATATGACAGGGTAATAGATTTGTCCGCCCCCTAATTTTTGCCTAATTAGCAAAGGGATTTTTTTCTTCCTCTTTTTGAATGCTTTTATTGGTGGCAATGGGATTTTTAAGGATATCTCCTAAGTTAAATATTTATGTAATATCCTTTTTGGAATAAGGTTTCACAAAATATTTTTTTTTCAGATCATGGTTTTGTTTTTCTCCTTTGGCTTGCGTCATCCAAAAATGACCTTCACAGTTTCCTTCATGTCTTGGTACTGTTGTAGTATTGAAATTTTCTTTATAAACTTTGAAATTTCCAAGATATATGGTAGGGATAATTTTTGTTCTATGGATTACAATTTCTCTTACTTTGATAACTACCTTATGAATGATAATAAGTGGAATTCTTCAAATACATTATATCAAAATGTAACCCTTAAGCCATTGCTAATGGAAGCATTCTTAAGAGGCTTTTCATCCCCAAACCCCAAGTGATATTGGTGCAGTCTCCTTGAGAGCCAGCCCCATAGGCTGAGCAAGGGAAAGTAGGTAAGGGTGGGGAGGAGCTGGCAGCTCGGGTGCAGGGTGTTGACCCAGGTCTCACTGGCTGAGGTTGGAGAAGCAGTGACAGAGGAGACAGGTGATGGAAGCACTCAGTGTTCCCAGAGGCAGCTGGTTGCGTGCTTTATGACAGTGACAGGGCACTTTCCCATGTAGGCAGGGACTCCCCAGATATCAGCGTGGTCCTGCCCACGCCTACTTCCTCAGCACGCATTATTCCATTGTCTGAATTGGCGTGTGTGCTTTTAAATTTTTTATTTACTTTTTAATATTAAGAGTAAAGGCATCCTGTTTTCACTTGAACGTCTTGAAATATGAAATTGTGCGTGTTTACCGGCACAAACCTTGAGAGTTCAATTCAGGTCAAACTCTTTGCCACTTGGACTTTATCCCCCAAATGATTTCCCCGGGAACCTGCAATGTTCTGTTACCTTGTGGGCCAAGTACCTGAATGGGCCCTGACTCAGCAGTGCATGGTGGACACTGGGAGCAATCTTAGCATGTCCACTAGTCTGCTCTGTTGTCTTTTCAGTTCCCCAAACAATAGATAGCTTAATTTTCAATTTGATTTAGAAAGCAGTGCAATAATGTATACTGGACTCTGGCCAGACAATTTAAAGTGTTTGTCTCAATGGAGAGATCTGATTATGTAGCAGTGTATCTCATAATAACGAATGATACATAAAAGAAATAAAATTAATGGTACATAGATTGTTTTTACCTCTAATTGAAACTTTTATTTTCATTTTTCTTTTTGAAAAGATCCTTGTTACAGCCATACTGGCACTAGTTATAGGTGCCATTTACTTTGGGCTAGAAAATAATCCTGCTGGAATCCAGAACAGGTAAGTAAATTCTGATTTTGGTTTTGAGAAAATGATGTTACTTTGTATAAGCTTATAGATATCTCTGTTTTATTGTGGAGTAGGATGAATGAGTGAGTTGAAAACTGAATGGAAGAGTTGTTTTTCTCTTTTATGTCTACTGATAAACTATGTAAAACATAAAACTTAACTTTTTAACCATTTTAAGCATATAGTTCAGTAGCATTAAGTACATTCACATTGTTGCCACCTCTGTCTTCTCACATTGAACTGCCTTGCCCATTCAACAATTCCTCACACTCACTCCCAGTGCCCAGCTAGCACCTCCTTACTTTATGTCTCTGACCTCCATGAACCTCATATACACGGAGTCACTTAATTATTTGTCTTTTGGTGACTGACTTACTTTAACTCTTAGCATAATGGCTTCATGGTGAATCCATTTTGTAGCATACGTTAGAATTTCCTTCTCTTTTAACTAGTTACAGTGATGATGTGTCCTTAAAAATATTGTTCCATCATAAGACTTACTTATTCATTTACTTATTTACTTACTTTGGGGATGGGAGTCTTACTATATTGCCCACTCTGGCCTTGAATTTTGGAGTTCAAGTGATCCTCCTGCCATAGTCTTCCAAATTGCTGAGTCTATTTATATGTGCTACTGCACCCAGCTTTACAGTGAGATTTCTTAATGGCTGTGTCATGTTCTAAACATAGATTCTAGCTGGGCGTGGTGGCGCACGCTTGTAATCCCTGCGCTTGGGAGGCTGAGACAGGAGGATCGCACAGGTTAGAAGCCAGCCTCAGCCACTTAGTGAGTCTCTCAGCAACTTAGTGAGACCCTGTTTCTAAACAAAATATAAAAATAGGTCTGGGAGTATAGCCCAGAGTTAGAAAGCCCTGGGTTCCACCACCTGGAACTGCTAAAATATAAGAAGTGCACAAGAATGGTAGCGGGCCATAACTGTGGCTGTGTCATGGAGTTTTAGTACCAGCTGCTTTTGTAACCTGTGCAGGGCCACTGTACCTGCTCTGTTCCAGCTATGACGTAAAGCTTGAGTCTGATTCCTGAGTCTGCTACTAACACCCTATAGCTGAGTGTCTGCGATGCTCATTACAGTGTTGGTGTGGGAGCCAACGGATCCTGATACCAGCTTGGAGCTTTTGCTCTCCTCAGTTTAAGAATTTGTAGCCTGTGTTGTTTTTTTTTTTGGATGGTTGTCTTATGGGTAACCAGGACTTGAGGGAACTTTGATCAGCTTAACAAGGACCACAGGCGTCCTCAGTTAAAGCTGAGGGTTTCCCCATCAGAAGTAAGTGAAGGGTTACTTGATAATTGTGTGTAATAGCTATACCCCTTTCCATTGTTTTTGGGATTAACTATTAGGTGCAAGTTGCTTAGCATAGATAGTAACAAAAATGTAAGCATTTAATCACTGTTTGCTATTATACTGAAGGAATAATTATTAACAGTTTGGTTACTTGTCAACCTTTTTAAAGAACAGTAAATAGATTGAGTAAATTGAACAGATGTTAGGAATGAAGTTATATTGTTTTCTGTTGAATTTCAGATGTACTGGTGAAGAACCCTTGACAAACCAAGGCATTGACCTCTCACCTTGGGGATTGTGGCAGAATCACGTGGCTTTGGCCTGTATGATGATTATCTTCCTCACAATTACCTACCTAACACTGCTATTTCTGAAAAAGCATTCATAGTTCCTCTTTAATTTACCACTATTTTCACATTAAAAAGGAATACTTTAAGTATCCCACTGAGTTTTTAATTGTGTTGTTCTATTTAGTTTCTTGATACTGTCATTCAGCAACAATTATTTTAATGGAAATATTCACAGAAACCATAAAAAGCTAAATTATACATAAAAAACTGAAGCCCAAAACGAGTAATATCACATATTGTATATTGTTTTATCTCATCAATGGTAAAATAATTTATCTCTTGGGGAATAAATCCAGTCTAAATTATTGTTCCTCCTATCTCTGTATCAGTTTAACTTGTTTTTGAAATCATTGAAGTTTAGTGGTTCTCCAGTTTTGTTATTGTTGTTGTTGTTCTATTTTTATTCTCTCAGTGCTGGTAAATGTACCCAAGGCTTTGTGGACGCTGGGCAAGCACTCTACCTCTGCACCACATCCCCAGCCTGTGCTCTAGTTTTAATACCCTAGGAATCTGTGACCTGCAGTTATTTAATAAATGACAAATATTTTAACGTTGTGTTAGAAGTGTGAAATCTAAAATATATTGGAGAAATCTGTATAATTTCTAGGGTGAAAAACCCTAGGTAGATACAAGCTTAGGAAGGTTGGTAGAACTTACGGATACTTTTCTAATGAAATTGTAGGATCTCAGGAGTCTTGGGTGGAGGCTTCAGGCTGCAGGTGGAATAGAGAGTCATGAGTCTGGGCATGTGGTTCGTGTATCATTTGTGGGACATTTTGGCTTTGAAAAGTCACTTCAGCTCCCTGGGATAGCTCAGTGGTATATATCTGTGTGCATCAGAATCTCCTGAGGAACTTGGCTAGGACACAGTGTCTGGCCATGTCATGGCTACCTCCATGAGGAACTAACCCCTTTTGGATTCCTTAATTCCCAAGGTCTTTTCCAGCTCTGCAAAGTTAATGTTTATTGTATTAACTTATATCTGTGCCTACACAGGTCCCCCCACTGCCACACTTGTACCCCTCACCTATTTCCAAAAGTTGTCTTCTAACATTTTTCGGTAGTGGGAAAATATTGACCAGTAATATAAAAGTGTTTTAAAACTTCTCTTTGATTGAAGGGCACTGTAATACAAAGTACAGCTTAGTGAATTACCATAAAATGAAGACACTGCAAATCCCAGTCCAGGTTAAGAAATAGAGCACGAGCAGCCTGCAGGAGCCCCTCACGCCCCCAGGCACCACTTCCTCCCTTCCCCAGGGAGTTTTGAAAAGACACCTGTGCGTGTCTCTGCATTGTTCTTATGAGAGCATCACTGCTGCTCAGTTTCGTGTTCTTGGGTACGCAGGAACATACTTAAGTCTTCTACTCTTTAAATGAATTTTCAATTTTCAAATAATGTTAGTTTTATAGAAATGCCACAAATATCATGGGGAACATTCCCATGGGCCCTTTGCCCAGAACCAACTTAATGTGAACATTTTATAAACCAAGCTACATGGGTCAAAGCTAAGAATTGAATATTGGTACCCTACTGTTGAACAAACTGCACGCTTTGTTCAGATTTCACCATGTTTTGACTAATGTTCCTTTAGCATTCTAGGATCCCATTCAGGAGGTTATATTGCATCTACCTTTCCCTTTCAAAAGCAAATAGTTGTAGAAATTAAGGGAACAGGGAGACCCAGAGCAGAGACCCGTGAGACTGTAGTCAGATTGGAATGTCTTTTAGCCCATCAGTGGGTGTTTCAGGAACATCGTCTTGTCTTTTTAAGATACAAATCATTGCATAACTATGATTTGCATAACCATTGCATAGCTATCATAGCATATCTATTTATCCTGCTTATTATGTGAACATCTACTTTTCCTACTTACTATGTGAGCATCAAGGAAATATTCAATGTTTCCTGTTTTGGGTATAGTTCTAGATCTTTAGCATAGCTGTGCCTTACCATGGTTCCTCCCATACACACTTACTCATTACACAGGAATGTCTATTTCTACTTTATGAACTAAATATATGTGCCAGAATCAACAAAACAGCCAAAACTGTTAATACGTACTTTTTAAACTAATCAGAATTCAACTATATCTGATTTTATTTATCTCTTTTTGTATTACAAGTGCTTTTTACATTTTTTCTTGTGGTAAAAAAATAACAAAATTTATCATCTTGTTCATTTTAAAAATAAAGAATATATTTAAAATGTGGTTTGTTTTTCTTTGAAGTATAAAAGAGTTATTTTATAGATATTTACTTAAGAATCTGGATTTTTTATATTTTAATTTTCTTGTATGTGAAAATTAATCTATGAAGGAGGGCACTGATTAATTTGGTTTATAATAAAACCTCAAGAATAAGTGAATGTTCGTTGCTGTTTTTACTCTGGTTGCTGTTGTTGGGCAGTCAAGGAAAACTGCTGCTATGGGAGGCTTCTTGGTGGGTTGAGGAGGGAATAAGAAGGAAACAAAAAAGTGGAGAGGTTGGAGACAAATATTCAAGAGGAGGTACACATACCTCTTTCCCCATCTTTGAAGCCATCCTCCATGATCTGTGGATTTGAATTTTATTACCATCCAGGCATCTATATACATTTGCAAAGAAGCATCATTCATCCTGAGATTTATTTCCCTCACTCTACTGCTTGCTCAGTGGGGTTTGAATCAGAATTGTCATGGTGGCAGGGATGGGATTGTCAGCCAAGTGACAGCTCGGGCTGTTCCCAAGGCCAATCTGTGACAGCCACTACTAGCACCTGAGCTGTCAGCCGCAGCGGATAATGCCAACTTGGTGTGATCCCGGCCTTCGAGGGGACCAGACCAGCCAGCAACTTGGTGGCAAGATAATAAAAGCGCAAGAACTCATTGATTGTCCCTGACCTCTGTGTACACCACTTTCTTAGGCTACAGATTCCAATGTAAGCATTAAGCTTACATTAAATGCTTAAAGCATTAAGCACTAAACAGAAACGTTTCTGTTTTGTCAATGGCGGGTCTTGCCCTTTGGTGGAAAATAGTTTTGAGAAAAAGCATTTTGGCCCACAAAGCCTAAAATACTTACTCTCTGTCCGTCTATTTAAGTATGTAGACCCCTCCATTAAGTCAGTGGGGGTCTGCTCTCAGTAGCTGCAATACTCAGGCTCATGAACCAAGCAGTACTGGTATCTCCCAAAATAATTTCCATTAACTTTTTCTAGGGTTTATGCTTCCTGTCTACAGTTTTGGGCCCTGCTGGATTAGAGGTTTGGGATCCTAATGAGTAGGGAGACATGTCCACCGGGTAATTCAGGAAGGGCTCCGTTGAACCCGAGAGCTGCTGCCACTCGGTCGCTCTTTGATTTCCATACTTGTGGAACAGTAGCAAACAAATGAGCTCTACTGTGTCCTCCCTGTGTCCCTGAAGACTAGGGTTAATGCTACATGATGGACAGAGAATTCACAGAGAAATTGATATTTCCAAGCTTCACATCCTGATAAGTGCACAGCAACCATGGTCCTCAGTCCTTGGGACTGAAAGTGTGGATCGCTGTACCAGCCAAGCAGCTTAGTATAGAGGATGTACTGGCCAACAGTGAGGAAATCCTAAAAAGGAAGGTCGAGAGGAGAAATAAAACACCGTGATCATAGTAGGCAATCAGCAGCAGCAGTGGTAACATCTAGTTTCAGGAACCCTTTTGCATTGTGTTTTCTAGAGATTACAATGGACTCTCAAACAGTCGAGAGTGGATTTACGGGGCAGCGGTGGGTCTGAGTGGTGTGAGGAGTGGACCTGAGTGGGTGCTATGGGTGCTCTGTCTCATCTCCTCATGCACCTCTGCTTTAGGCTGCAGTTGGGTGGGGCAGCTCGACAGGAGTCTTGTGCCACCACGCCCAGCAAAATCAAGCAGCAAGCAGAGATCTTTTTTTTTTTTTTTTTTTTTTTTTGTGGTACTGGGGTTCCTGGAAGCGCATCTATCTCCAGGCTACACTCCCAGACCTATTTTATATTTTGGAATAGGGTCTCTTAAACCAGCACGGCTGGCTTCGAACCTGCGCGGATCCGCCTCCCCAGCGCGGGGATTACAAAGGTGCGCCATCACGCCCGGCCCCTTGTCTCCTCTTTGGCCAGTTCTAAAGCTGAAAGAAGCTCAGCTTGTGTGCAAGTGTAGCTGGGAAGTGCAGGGGTGAATACCCTGCACCCAACAGAGATGGGGTCTGGGAGCAACGCCCGGCCTTTGCTTTTCAGACAGGGAATTATGGAAGGCATTTCTCCTTGCTCTCAGGGGAGGAATTGAGCCTTTACTTCTTATCTTCAGCAATACATCGGTGCATTGGCATTTTCTCCTCTCCCGACTCACTGTGCTTCTCAGTTTCCTAGTATCACCTACTGAATAAATGACCTCAACCACGTCCTTGTCTTGACTCTTCTTTCAGAGGAATGCAAACCAAATCACATACCCTACAAAAACAAACATTTTTATCCTCCCTCCAAGGAATCCATCAATCTTTTTCTAATATTTATATGGAAAAATCAAAAACAATGTAGTTGCTTTGCCAAAACAAAGACAAAAAAGTTATTAGTACATGAGAACATATTAAACAATAATGAGAATTGTTTTGTAGGAAGAATCGTAGATCTGTACAAAAGGAAAAAGAATTAAAAACCAGACACCCATCCATGTATTAAATGTAAAAGTGTATGTTTAATAAATAAGGATTTTGTGACCTTCTAAAGAGCTCTTTAAGACCCTCCCAATCCAAGTAAGGCAAAAAAGTGAATGAAATTCACTATGTGTAAACAAAGAAAACATTGAGAAATTAGTCAGGTGGATGAGAGATATTAATAGGCCGGAATCGGAGCCTGCTGAGGGACTAGGCCGGTGCCAGGGCCAACTGCCAGCATTGGAGCCTGCCGTGAGGCAAGGCCACTACTGCGGCCTCCGAGGTCGGGATCAAAGCCAGCTGAGGGGTTGGGCTGGGGTGGGGGCCAGTGAGACCAGAATCAGGGCCTCCATGAGGCAAGGTCGCTGCCTGAGCCAGCAAGGTCTAGATCAGTCCACCGGGTAGCCAGGCCACTACTGGGGCCGTCAAGAGTGGGATCGGTACTTGCAGCACGGCATGCACAGAGAAATATCACAGAAAATATAAATCAGATGCTTCCCCTAATCAGCAATAACGAGGAGGAAAGGGGCAACAGGAAGACGTTGAGCTATAGAAAGGGCCCTATAGTGAAGCAACTAATGTGACCAATCAGAGCGTATGGAATAGTGGAGAATGGAGCCTCTTTAAAATGCAGGAGGTACATAAACAAACGTATCAAAGTTTAATCACCAGAGAAGCATGGGATGAGGGAGGGGGAGGGAATGGGATGGGGGCTGGATGAGGCCTAATTGGATGATGTGTGCTTGTATATCCTCTCAAGTCTTGTACTCCTATGTGATTGATATATGACTACAATGCACCAATTAAAAAATAAATAAATAATAAATAAATTAAAAAAGAAAAAGAAAATAACGTGTAGAAGATTAAGCAAAAAGGGGTCCCAAAGACCAACACAGTAATTAGGGCATATAAATAGTGCATTTGTCAAAGCGGTTGGGCAACATGTATGTGTTACACATGGATATTGTTGCTCCAGTTTCCACCTCCACCTTCCACGCCGTCTGTGGACTGGGAGGAGAAAGGACAGAAGCCCTCAGGCTGAGGCTGGCCATTCAGTCCCCTTGTTCCCCCTAGACCATGACCTGTCTGGGGAGCAGTCGCAGCGTCCAGCGCTTCCTGCAGTAGCTGCTCCATCTGTTTCCTGTGGATCCACTGTCATAACTCAGCCTTGCATCCTAATAAAGGAAAAGAAACCAGAATGATGCTGGTGGGGTGATGCAAACTCTCCTTCATAGAAATTGTCCGAGGGGTACAGGGGCCATATCATCTGTTTGTAGTTAGGTAAGGCTGGAGAGTCACAGCAAATGATAGCAATTCACAAAACCCTGGGAATGAGTGATCACTTAATTACACCCTCCCGTGAAGACAGGGCCATCTGTGTGTGGAATATTAAGAGAGTCACACTGGGGGTGCGCATGGTGGCACATGCCTGTTATCCCAGTACTTGGGAGCTTGAGAGGCTGAGATACGAGGATTGCAGGTTTGAGACCAGCCTCAGCAATTTAATGAGATACTCAGCAGCCCAGTGAGACTCTGTTCCAAAACAAAAAAATAAAAGGGCTGGGGGTGTAGCCTCAGAGGTACACACACACACACACACACACACACACACACACACACACACACATATTCTCTCTCTTTTTCTCCCTCTCTCTTACTGAGAAAAAAACATAAACAAACTTTCTAGCTTTACTTGTTCTTAAATGACTTAAAAGTCACTAATTGTGGAAGTTGCACAGCTGGGCAATGTGATCTGAGTTTCCCCCTTGCTTTTCGGCAGATGACATCTCTTTCATGTGGGCTATTTTAATAGTTGAATAGGTTACTACATTACTCTTCAGGGACCTAAAGGTCTTTTTTTTTTCTTTTCTTTTTTTTTTTTTTTTTCTGAAAACACTGACTTTTCTCTCGGGCCTGCAGATGTCTTATGGACACTTAGACTGGGACAAAGAGGCTTGGCCTCTCTGTCTTCATATTTTGTTTTACTTTTGTGTTGCCTTAATCTTTGGGTCAGATTCCACTTAGCCCTGCATGTAGATCTATTGAACATTTGAGAAATGTTTTGCCCAAAACTGTAATACACAGTTAACTTGACTGAGTTTCTTCCCTTGTCTATCTGTCTGTTTTTCTTTCCTTCTCTTGCCTGCACCACTTTAAGGATAAAGATAGCTACAGCCACCATGACCGGAAATACCAGATTGAAGGGAATGGAAATATCTGGAACCAGGTTCCCGGGAGATTCAGAAAAGACATGAAATACCCCTTCCCTCTCCTACTTTATTCCTCTCCCTCATTATTCATTTTCTAAACATGTAACCCCTCAACCCTCTGGAGTTGAGAAGCTGATCTATGACAGAAGCTCCTTCTTCTACATTCTTTAGCCACAGAATAAGCCTTTCTTTCTCCCAACACTCATCTCTCAGACATTGGTTTTTCTGTGGGATGAGTTTCTGAACCCGGGTCAGGTATGGCACCTCCATACTGTCATTTGATCTACAGCTAAGGAGGAAGACGGAATCTCCAGGGAAGAGTATAAAATGCGACTACCTCAACAAATCTGACAGTGGGAGCGAACAGAAGCAGTGTTACTAAAATCTGTAAATAAGCCGGGCATGGTAGTGCACGCTTGTAATCCCCACGCTTGGGACGCGGAGACAGGAGGATTATGCTGGTTCGAAGCCAGCCGTGCTGGCTTAAGTGACCCTGTTTCAAAAAAAAAAAATATATATATATATATATATATATATATATATATATATATATATATATATATATATATATATATATATATATATGGTCTGGGAGTGTAGCCCAGAGGTAGAAGGGTTTCCAGGAAGTCCAGTACCACCAAAATAATAATAATAAAATAATAAAATCTGTAAATAAATTTTGACTCTTTTTACTCTTCTTCAACTAGAAAACAGTGTCATCAATGTTATCTTTTCTCCTGACTGGTGAACAAAGTGTTTACTGATTTTAAAAAAAAGAGGTAGAGCCGGGCATGGTGGCGCAAGCTTGTAATCCCCGCGCTTGGGAGACTGAGACAGGAGGATCGCACAGGTTCAAAGCCAGCCTCAGCTACTTAGTGAGGCTCTCAGCAACTTAGTGAGACCCTGTTTCCAAATAAAATATAAAATAGGTCTGGGAGTATAGGCCGGAGGTAGAAGGCCTTTGGGTTCCACCCCCAGTACCAGCAAAAAAAAAAAAAAAAAAAGGTAGATCATTTTGATCTTCCTCTTTTTTTAAAGAGAGGTAAAAGTTGACCACTGTATCAGTCGCTCTGTTCAGCAGCCTCCCCAGCATTTGCTTTGGTAAAGATTCCTGCTCATGTCAGTATTGGACCTGGTGCTGCCGATAGAGTGCTCATGAGGTCCCCACATCTCACCACATTGCAGGGACCACTGAGGGTGGAGCCAAAGCCACCTCCTGTGTCTTTTCAGGTAGCTCAGCTTTTCAGATGGAAATGCTACCATGTTTTTTCTTAAACAATATTATATTCTGAGCCCCCTTATTTTCCTTTTGATGTCCTAGGGTAGAATCCAGGCTCTCATGAGGGCTAGGCAAGTGCTCTACCTTTGAGCTACATTCCGACCCTGAAACACTTTCTAAGTGATTTCAAGCTCTGGAGACCCCCCCCCCCCAGGCTGCAGGTGGGAGCGCTGACCGGTGCAGCTTTCCTGCACTCAGCACTGCATCTGAAGCTCTGACCCTCTGTAGAGATGCTTTCCTCCAACCCCTAGACCTATGTCCACTGCCTTCACCTCCTCCTCCTCCTCAGAGTCATCCAGGCTTCTTGGGAAATTTTGGCTGCTCATGGGACATGGTAAAGAGCTGCAGTCCCAGTCCAGGTCCTCCTGGACAACATGGGGTTTTGAGAGAGAAGCAGGCACACCAATACTCCACACAAATTTTACCCAAACCTCGGACAAGTAGGAAACGGTGTGTGCCAGCCCAGGAATCCCAAGTTTTTTAATTTTGTGGATTGACAAAATTTCAAAGCAGATTTTCACAACTGGCAAGGAGTTTCTAATTTTGAAAAAACACTAAAAACATAACAAAGCAAAGAAGAAAGTAACTGAGAATATATTCATCACCTTTTGATAAGATATAACAAATTTAGTAGCTCTAAGGTAGGAAGGTATATAATCTCAGAGAATTTTGACTAAATACAGACTTGTGAAAATGTTATTTGTCATTTTGGGGTTTATATTTCATGGTGTCTATTGAAGTTGGTCAACTTATTGGCACCTTTATGTGGAACAGTGTTTAGGAACCACCATTCTATACTTTTCCTCCTAGGAAAATTGATTTTGTATGTATTGCTCATCTCTGTTTTATACTTCAGTTACCATGGGCTCTTTTTGCTGTTCCTGAACAAAAAGCATTTATATTTGAAAATCAATGACAAAGCTTTTATTTTTATGATTACAGAAGCTTATGTGCATTTACTTTTACTTATGTGACACAGGGTCTTGCTGTGTTGTGCAGCTTGGCCTTGAACATATGGGTTCAAGTGATCCTCCTGTCTCAGTCTCTCATGTAGTTGGGACTATATGTACTTGCCAAAACACTGGGAGAATACGTTTACTTTTAACTACTTTGTAGTTAGTGTCCAAACAGAAGGTAGATATTAGTTTTGTTTTTATTATAAATGTTAATCATTTTAAGAACAACTAGCAAACCAGAACCTCCACGCTTCATCCCCAGCCCTATATTTATTCTTTCTTTCTTTATTTTTGCGGTACTTGAGATGAAACCCAGGGGCATTCTACCTCCGAGCTACACCCTCTGCCCTACTTTTTATTCTTTATTTTGAAACAGGGTCTCACTGAGTTGTAGAGGGCCTCACTAAGTAGCTGAGGCTATCTGTGAACCTGGATCCTCCTGTCTCAGCCTCCCAAATGCTGGGATCACAAGTGTACACCACCAAGCCTGATTATTCTTTATTTTGAAACAGGGTCTCACTAAGATGTTGAGGGCCTCACTAAGTAGCTGAGGCTGGCCATGAACCTGTGATCCTTCTGTCTCAGCTTCCCAAGTGCTGGGATTACAAGCATGTGCCACTATGCCTGTCTCGGAACAATTTTATATCGGAACAATTTTATATCTCCTCAAATTTCTTTTTCTTTTCCCCCACTCTCATATTAATTATAAACTATGCAACTAATAAGGCTTCTTGTTAAGTTGATGCCAGAAAGTTGAGGGCCAAGAAAGTTATTATTATAAATACACAAGATATGCATTTAAAGAATGTATTTTAGCTTCTCATAATTTATTATTTTGATTTTTGTTTTGCTTTATACTTCACTTTGACTTTCTAACATTCATGCTTTTTTTTTTTTTTTTTTTTTTTTTTGCTGGTACTGGGGGTGGAACCCAAAGGCTTTCTGCCTCCGGGCTATCCTCCCAGACCCATTTTATATTTTTTTATTTGGAAACAGGGTCTCACTAAGTTGCTGAGAGCCTCACTAAGTAGCTGAGGCTGGCTTCGAACCTGTGTGATCCTCCTGTCTCAGCCTCCCAAGCTCGGGGATGACAAGCGTGCACCACCATGCCCAGCTCTAACATTCATGCTTTTAAAATTCATTTAATATATAATTGTGTTATAGAACTATTTTGGAATTAGAAGGGTATGAATACATGGTTGAAAGAGAGAGAGAGAGAGAGAGAGAGAGAGAGAGAGAGAGAGAGAGAGAGAGAGAGAGAGAGAGTTTCACAGTCTCCTTCCACTTAGTGTCCTGTTTGATAAATTGTGGCTGCTGAATCAAATCATATTACCCACCTAGGCATGGTGGTGCACGCTTGTAAACCCAGCATTCGGGAGGCTGAGACCGGAGGATCGCGGTTCATGGACAGCCTCAGATACTTAGTGAGGCCCTCTGCAAATCAGTGAGACCCCGTTTCAAAATAAAGAATAAAACTTAGGGCAGAAGGTATAGCTGGGAGGTCATATGCCCTGGGTTCCATCCCCAGACCCGCAAAAAGAAAAAACATCATATTATCCTAACTAGAGCAATACTTTCTTTTCCCAAATGGTCTCTCATCTGCTGATGTTCCTGTTTGGCCAGTTCTTGGTCTCTTTTTTTTATCATACTTGGTGAATATTGCCTCAAACTGTGCATCAGTATGGCCTTCCTGAAATGATTGAGAGGATACAGATGAACTCATTCCCCTATGTGGTTCAACCCCAACACAGAGACACCAAAATACAGCAGGAAAAGCTGGACGTGGTGGCACACGCTTGTAATCCCCGCACTTGGGAGGCTGAGACAGGAGGATCGCACAAGTTCGAAGCCAGCCTCAGCTATTTAGTGAGGCTCTCAGCAACTTAGTGAGACCCTGTTTCCTAATAAAGTATAAAATAGGTCTGGGAGTATAGCCTGGAGGTAGAAAAGCCCCTGGGTTCCACCCCAGTACCACCAAAAAAAAAAAAAAAAAAAAAAAAAAATTGCTTAATGGGGATCAATTCTCCACTCAAGTATATTCCAGAAAGACACCTGCCTCTGAAAAAGATGTGTTTCTTTATGAGGACTTGGGTCAGAAACATCTTGTCACTGATGGAGACTGTCTTTCGAAACAAGAACTTTCCAGGGCCTTAGGAAATGTAGCTTTTTCCTTTGAGATCCCAAGTTCATCCAAGTTTAACTTGCCTCTCCCTTTCCTCAGACTCTCAGAAATGTCATCCTTGTTTACTTGTGGCTGTTTGTTTGTTTTCAGTTTTAGTTTGATCGAGGTTTTACAGTAGTTTTATTAAAAAATAAGCGAGAGAAGACCTTAGGACCTTGGTTTAGTATATTCTACTTTTGCAGTTATTTCATTTCACCTTCCTTTCATAGCTATTACTTCAATAAACTCCATACCTGGTAGAAGTAGATCTCTGAACAAATGTGCTTAAGGAAAAAATAGTGAACATATCCTGAGTTTTCCGTAAAACTCTAATGGAAGAGTGCGCTGGTCAGTTTGTTGTTGTTGTTGTTTGCTGTGACCAAACCATTTAACAAGAACAACTTAAGAGGAAAAGTGGTTTATTTGACTTATAATTTCAGAGGTTCAGTCCATGGTTGGCCAGCTCCAAGGCAGAAATACTATGGCAGCAAGGGGATGATGGAGGAAAGCTACCTACCTCACGGTGGATAAGACGCAGAGAGCTTGAGAGAAGAGGGCCAAGGACATAAGTGGTCCTCAAGGCCACGCCTCGCTGACCCTCTTTCTCCAGTCATGCTGCCCCTGAACCTTGCTGCAATGAAGATCAAGTTTTCAATACACGGCCTTTTGGGGAGATGTTCCAGATCCAAATCATAACAAGTAGTTATATGAAGGAATCTGGGTTTTTTAAATGAATCAAGAAGAACTAAGGCCCTTTATTCATATGAATATTCAAGTTTTACTGAGAAAAGTGAAAGTGATAACATATTACATAGCTGTCTGGATCAGAATATGTAAGAATATGCAAAAGTTCTTGAGACTATCAAGAAACTTGAGTCATGGATTAATAATTTGTCTTTTATATAATCTTGTAGAGAGTGTTCTCCTTAGATATGTTAAGTATGTAAAAAATGCAGTAAGATATTGTTGAAGATTTGTTACTAATAAATTAGGGCAGAGTTTGGGTGGTGTCTGAGTGATAAAATGCTTGCCTAGTATCTCCTGTGTCTTGGGTTGATCCTAAGCACCACAAAAACAAAATAGAGGAGAGTTTGTTTTGTGTTCTACTGCAGGACTGTAAAAATGACTATTTTAGCTAAAATTGTGGAATGGTAACTGCATAATCAATAGGAAAAAATTTCGTTGTTCTGTGACCCTTAAAATTTTTTGCTAAAACATTAAAAACTACCCTAGTTACAAAAACATAAATTAATATTTATTTAATGCACTGAAATCTGAAACACTAGAAACACTGAAAGTTAATTTTTTCTGTGTAAAAAATCTCCAGAACGATTTGAACTGTGCTTGGCTTTTTATTCTCATATAATATTTTGTCATAAGCCTCATGATGTGAACTGAATATATCTCCTATGCATTGAATTCTCACACGCCTTTCTAAATATGGGTCTCTTTCCAACATTTTTCTTTTGCATTTTCATTACTATGAAACATCTCCAAGGAGCTGCCCTTTAATATGGAATCTTTTGCTGGCCACAGTCCCTCCACAGCATCTCTGTTCTTTTTATGACACACACTTTCCTTATTTACATCGATGGATTGGCCATCACTAAGTTCTTCTGGCATCACCTGGGTCGCTCCAATGGTACCAGTGTCAACATTCCTACCCTTGGCTGTTTCTTCTATAAATTCATCACGTTTGCTCTGATTCCACTTGCAAGGTTACCATTTTCTCCTTTCTTTTCTTTTTTCTGTGCTTTTATCTTTACCAGTCTATTTTCCTTTTTCAATTAACATTTTTTTTTTTTTTGGTGGTACTGGGGTTCCTGGAAGCCCTTCTACCTACAGGCTACACTCCCAGACCTATTTTATACTTTTTAAAAAAATTTTGGGAACAGGGTCTCTCAGGCTAGCTTCGAACCTGCGCGATCCTCCTGTCTCTGCCTCCCAAGCGCGGGGATTACAAGCATGCACCACCATGCCCGGCGTTCAATTAACATTTTTTTATGTGTCACATAGTTTTATTACTGGGAGACAAGGAAGCAACACTGCAGACTTTGTGCACGGCATGAACTTCACAGCAGATGTCCGGTGATCAGTCACCAGGAGACTGAAAGCAGTTAATGACTGGTCCCTGAGTGTTCCGCACATCTGTTACTTAGGTAATGCTTTGTAGACCAAACAGCTATCAGTGGATTTTGAACTTTGTACTAGCACTCAAAGTTAATATACTGTGATAATTAAGTTTGAACCGATTGTTTTGAACTTGATGTTATGAAACAAAATTGTGGGAACCTAAACTTTGTAGGTATCAAAATATGCACACTGTACACTTTCATATACACACTGGATATTTGCTAGTATGTACTGCAATGCAGAATCAAGATAATAGGCATCTTAATTCCCATCCAAAAGACTTTGTTTTAAGAAGCTGATGTTTTTCTTTACAGCATATCCACAGACAACATGACCCCAAGGCTTAAATCATTGGAAAAACATAGAGTGAAGAGGCTGCCTTATCTTATCAACATGAAAAGCTGCGCACTTTAAATATCTTAATTTGTTGTTGTGTGTTATTCTTTAAAGCAAGTAGAGAAGTCACACTGTGAAGAACAAAGCTGCCCATTTTCCTGCCCTGCCCTTCTGTTTAATAGTCCAACAGTCCAACGCTTCCTGAGAAGGTGTGGAAGTAGAAGTTCTCAGGACCTTTTCCTTTGGCTGTTTTATAACTGCAGTGGAAGGTCAAAGGTAAAGGACTAAATGTTTTCTAAAAAAAAAAAAAAAAAAAAAAAAAAAAGAAAAAGAAAAAAGATAATAAGTAGAAGAGCTAGAAACATCTACATGTAATCTTCCCTTCCAGTTTATTCTGAACTCAGTGTCTAAAAGTCAGAGCCAGCTAGAGAAAGAATCAGAGCATATAAAGAAGTTCATCTTTTAAGAGTCAAAAAGATTATTGAAAATTGAATTCAGGGCATAAAAGGATTCCCAGAACTTAAGTTCTGGGAAGCTGGCAGCATTTTTATCAGTCCTCTAAGATAGAGAACACTCTTTATTTTAAACAATTTCAATAGGTCAATGATAACTTGAAAATTTGGTTGAAACAATATTCATTTTATGCAGGAAATTTAAACAATTGGAGAATTAGGAGTTATCCTAGCTTTCTGATAAGACCTGAGAGTTCAATTTTAGCTTTCTGCAGGGACAAATCAGACTTCACAAGTATCACTGATGATGGCCCAAAACAAATTCTGTTTGTAAATCAAAGGAAGGCTAAGGTTCAGGAAAGGAACCCAAATATACTTTGTAAACCTTAGTCCAATTGACATATGCCTTTTTTTCACCTTTCCCCTCTGATCTGAATGCTTTATGAAATCATAAATTACTTTTGCTACCATATTCTTTGAAAAAATTATTTTCTCCGTCAAGCCATGCCAAAGGAAAAAAGTAAGACATTTTTTGCTTACAACACCAAATATTGTGATATGTTTTTGCAAAAAGCAACCATAAAATGCATCAAAGTATTCATGTATTTACCTCTGAATAGTGGAATTGTTTTTGTTCATGGACGTACTTTACATTTGAAAAATTTTGCATAAATTAATGTGTGTAAACTCTAAAAGCTCTTTAAATTCCAATAGTCAGCACAGGCAAGTGGAATCCTAAGCTTGTTCCAAATTTTGTTATATAAAAACATTAGAGATTTACAGAACATCTTTTCAAGAGTTAAAAAAGAACTATGCAAATAATAAAAATATAGTCAGCCAGTAGAAACATGGTGAACAAAATCTTTATAGAAATGATATAGAGTTTGGAATGGAACAAGGCTGAGTTTCAGACTTGGCACTGCAAGGCTATATTGCTTAACTTTTAAAACCTCATTTTTAGAATTTATTTGTTTGTTTTGCACTTATAAAATTGGAAACATAACAATACCACCCATACAGATTGGTCGTTTCTGTTAATGGTAGACAAAGTGTTCAGGACAGGCCCTAATGCTTATATATTATAGTTGCTATCCAAAAGTCTTTCTTGAAACACTTAGTCCTGTAAATCGGGTCCCTCTCTTCTATACTCTTTCATTTTAGGGCGGACCTGTGGTTTGTACTATAGGATGGTGTATTGAATTACATCTGTCTTACTCACAAGTCTGTGAAATCGCCATCAGGGCGGGTCAGGCTCTGTTTTACTTGTCATAATATTCCCGGCATCTAAGACATGCTTCATATGTAGAATACAAACTAAATACTGAGATATTCACTGCATACTATATATTATATGTACATATGTGGAAATATAGTGCCTTAGTAAATGTTTATTAAGTGACAGATACATGAACAAATGAAGGCTTTTTTTATTTTAGTGGACTACTATATCTCTTTCAATGTAGGAAGAATATTATTTAATATTATGCAGCATAAATGGAGCATAAATGAAAATAGAATACAGACTACATGTAAGTTCCTGGCCAGATTCTCCACTTAGCTGATAACTTCAGTCAGAATAATGTTTTCCACCTTCACCCTCCAACTCAAGCTTCTAATATTCTGTTTTGGCTTCTGATGGTTGACTGATGCCGGCAAATGTCTCAGTTGAAATAGACTCAAGGATGGGTCCTGTGTGGAGATTTCAAAAGGTAGACAATGGCTAAAAAGGGCCACTGAAGGGGCCAAGAGAGGAGGTCCACTGTCTGCCTCTGCATCCTGTTTCACAGGGGTCAACAGATTGTCAAATGGGCCTTTGTGCTAGGAAGTCTTTGTGTGTGTGTGTGTGTGTGTGTGTGTGTGTGTGTGTGTGTGTGCATGCACGCACATGACATCCTTGCTCAACTGTGAACTATTTTTAAGCAGGTAATAAATACCAGGCAGACAGATCAGAAAGGGGCCAACCCTACATTTGGCTTGTCATTTCCTTTAAAAGACAAGTGTGTGTTGAAAGTAGCCTGATATTTATCATTTATCCATATGAGTATTATCTATCTATTGAATGATTGATCTCCAAAAGAGGCAAGGAGAGCAGATCCTTTTGGTTCATTAGTATAAAATTAATTTAGTCTAAAGACAAAAATGAAGAGTTTCTCTTTGTGTTCTGCTGATTGGTCTGATAAAATGACTAAATAACCAAAAACGTGTTGCCTTGTACAATACAACGCTCAAACAAGTCTTCCTTTGAGCATCTCAAGTCTCCACAGATATGTCCCTCATTTGGCAGGTTGCTACACTGAGAACACTAGGTGACTTGAGGTCAGCAGAGGATCAGCTGCTGGAATCTCAATTCCTGGTTTCTGTCTTCTTAGTAGAGATCCAGGTGCCCTAGAATCCAAAGTACTACAATGCAAGAAGGTGACAAAGACTTATTATTCTCCTAGTTTTCCTCTTGTATATAATAGAAAAAAAAGGCTTAAGAGACTTGACTTTAAAGAGTAGCCATGCTGGGCATGGTGGCACACACTTCTAATCCCTGAGCTTGGGACGCTGAAACAGGATTATCACGCAGGTTCGAAGCCAGCCTCAGCTACTTAGTGAGGCTCTCAGCAACTTAGCGAGACCCAATTTCCAAATAAAATATAAAATAGGTCTGGGAGTATAGCCTGGAGGTAGAAGGCCGCTGAGTTCCATCCCCAGTACCAATAACAACAAAAAAAGAAGCCATGATGACTGTGTACAGCAAGATGCATGTAGGCCTGCATGATCCTGCTGCCCTCCTCAGTCCTGTCCAAGGGCATCTACTGCTCATCAGTGAACACCAACTACTAACCACAAAGATCTGGGCCACCTTTAGAGATGTAACACTGAGCTATTAACAATGTGATCATTTGACCTTTTACAGATGATCTTTAAAAAATTTACCTGAAATGATTTTTTAAAATTTTCTTAGAATTATACTTCATGTAAGGAAATTCCAAAATGATAGAGGAAATATATGGCCACTGTCTACACCAAGCTAACTTAATACTCTCAGTAGACAGGTAAAGTTACAAATGCTAAAATGAAGAACAAAACACCTTTAAAAATATCTTAAATAGTTGGGTGTGGTGGCGCATGCTTGTAATCCTCGCACTTGGGAGGTTGAGACAGTAGGATGGCATAGGTTTGAAGTCAGCTCAGCTGCAGAGTGAGGTTCTCAGCAACTTAGTGAGTCTCTGCTTCCAAATAAAGTATAAAATAGGTCTGGTAGTATAGCCTGGAGGTAGAAAAGCCCCTGGGTTCCATCTCCAGTACCACACATACACAAAAACAAACAAAAATATCTTAATTAACTTGAAACAAAAATGTTGAAAGCGTTAATTTGTACCAAACGAAGAGACTAAAATTTTATTTTTGACAGTAATGTTTAAAGACAGTCCCATTAATTGTTAAACTTAACATATGCATATTCTTTGTTTGCCATCCCATATGTATGATATATAAAGTAGTTAAAACACAGTATCTCAATCTTGAATACAATAATTCACTCAAATACTACTTGTGACATCTTGAATCTAGCTTGCTTTGTTAGTTCCTATTTTTAAAAAAGGAAAAAAGAGAAATGAAAAGTCATGCCTACAAGGACTATGAAAACACTGACATTTGAATTTAAAAAGCATGTGAGTGTGTTCTACTTTTAAGGCAAGGCAGTATTTTTGGCAACTATAATCTGCACTTGTTCTAATTTTCTGCAATCAATAGACACACATGTATATGATAAATAAAAGATTGTGAAAGTATGTATTATTAAAGTTTAAACTGTGAATCAACAAAAAGTAAAATAATTATCTAAAATCAACATTTTTTTCCACTTTTTTGGGTCTTCATTTGAAATGATAAAACTTGAGAGAAAAGGAAAGGTGGTGATTTATGAACAGGAAATATAAACCACCCCAGCATAAACAAAGGTGTACATAGCAAAGGAATGAAAAACATAAGCTAGGTGGGATGGTGCATGCCTATCATTCTAGCAACACTGAAGGCTGGGGCAGGAGGATCACAAATTTGAGGCCAGGACAGGCAATTTAGCAAGACTCTATGTCAAAATAAAATAAAAAGTTTTTTATGATACTGGGTTTAGTCCTCAGTATCAGAAAAAAAAAATCAGAAAGGAGAGAAGAAAGGAAGGAAAAAGGGACATAAAGGTGCTGAGAGACAGTGGTCTAAACTCCTGGAACTGAGTTATACTATAAAACCCAAACATCACAACACAAAATCAAAGAATGTTCAGAAGTTGATGTAACATTTTAAAAAGTGGTTCCACATTTTTGGATCGTTGAGATAGTTGTGAATAGCTGTCAAATGATAGAAATTTGTGGTTTTGGGGGGAAAAGTTTCACTGCTTACATCAGAAATTAAACATTTCTGAAATAATAATACGCTTTTATACTACACATACTATTTCCATTTGGCTAATAGTAAATATAATTGTTATTGATGACTCATGTAACATTATACGTAAGAATCCAATACATAATCTGGGTAAAACACAATAACTCCAATAAATCTTGGCAATGGTCTCCTTAGATCTGAAGATAAAAAAACTCTTAAAAAAGAAATTTTGAAGGATGGTCAGAATTGTATGTGCTCAAAGATCTGCTATTCTTACATTCACACAAAATGACATTCAAGTACCTGGGTGTTGCCAGGGCTGGGTCTTTCTTAGTAAAATTATTCCATTCCTGACTTTTATCAAACAGAAAGGTAAATTAGGGATCCCCAGGCACAAGTCTTATCACCTCCCATTATTGCGACCTTCCTGTTCTTTCTTATGCACACTTTCTTTGATACCATTTATTTTTTTAATCTAATTTTTATTTTTTATAAGTGGAACATGTTGAGAGTGGTGTACATTTACATTGTGCTTCATGCCCTTCCCCCTCCTCTTCCCTCCCCCCCCCAATAGAGAGTGTCCAGGTTAATCATGTTGTATTTATGTTATTACACATATTCGTATGTAGCTCCTCCATTGAACAACCTCAGCTTTCTTCCTCTCCTATCCTTCCGTTCAAGCTTTGTTCTACATTAAGATATGCATACCCATGTTCATAGCAGCACAGTTTGTAATAGCCAAAATATGGAACCAACCTAGATCTCCATCAACAGATGAGTGGATTGCAAAATTATGGGAAATAACACACAATGGAATTCTATTCAGTTATAAAGAAAAATAAAATAATAGCATTTGCAAGAAGATGGAAGGAACTAGAGAACATTATGTTAAGTGAGGTTAGTCAAGCACAGAAAGAGAAGGGACATATGTTTTCTCTAATATGTCCAAGCTAGGGAGTAGTGGTAATACCAGAGGGACTCCAGATGATGGAGGGGAAATCTCAGCAAAACTTGAACGGAAGGATAGGAGAGGAAGAAAGCTGAGGTTATGAATCCTTTTGAAAAGGGCACAAAAACCTAGTACAGCTATTTGTGTGTATGGTATTGGGGACTGACTGAGGGGTACTCTACCACTAAGTTATCCTCCAGCCCCTTTTTATCTTTTGAAATAGGGGATCTCTGAGTTCCTATATGCTGACTTCAAACACGTGATTCTCCTGTCTCAGCCTCCAAAGTATTGGGATTACAGGCATGAGCCAGTGCGCCTGGCTGACATTTGTCTTAGGTGTATTTGGGAACTCTAGAAAAAAAAAAAAAAACCTGAAAATTTGTGTGCTATTCTGAGTTGCTCCAAAAATATTAGCAATACCTTTTTTAACATTTGAGAAATCTTAAAGTTCAATATATATGGCAACAATATTCAACAAACATGAAAATATACGCAAATGGTCTTTCAGAGGTTGTCATCTGTATTGGGTGCTAAGACCTTGGTCTTTGGAATAATGCTGGTTTTCTAAGGCCATTTCACTGCATCTCAGTCTTTGGGGGCTGCCATCTTAAGCATTAGCTTATGATTTGAATTGACTTCTCTCGTACTGGTGGGTCAGTGTTTCTGGAAAAAGCATCTTAATGAGGTACAAGGTGGTAGAGTCAGACATGTACACGTCACTTATTTTTTTGGATGTTAATCATTCTTATGTGTGTGTGTGTGTGTGTGTGTGTGTGTGTGTGTGTGGTATCTGGGGTGTAACTCAGAGGCTTTCTACCTCCGGGCTATACTCACAGTCTTATTTTATATTTTATTTGGAAACAGGGGCTCACTAAGTTTCTGAGAGCCTCACTAACTAAGTAGCTGAGGCTGGCTTCGAACCTGTGTGATCCTCCTGTCTCAGCCTCCCAAGCGCGGGGATTACAAGCGTGCGCCACCACGGGTGGCATAATCATTCTTATTTTGAATAAACTACTTTTAACACTTGGTGGTCAGATATGGTGAAGATTTCTTTATCATTGAGAAGGAAATGACAACGTTGGATTTCTCTTCCTCATTTCATCTATACTTACAGATATTCTTGAAAAGTACTAAAGTCATCAATCTGAGTGACAAAGACAAGATATGCCAATTAAGTATATGCTGAGAAAATAATGAACATAATTGCAAAGCCAAAAAGGTCTCTGGCACACAGAAACATGTTTGTGGTACAGAACATATAGTAAAATTTTATTGAGTCATAAAAAGAAATGGAATTTTGATTAATGCTAGGATATGGACCTTGAAAACATTCCAAGTGAAATAAGCATGACTCAGAAGTTCAAATGCTGTGTCATTCTCACTCAATGAGGTACTTAGAGTAGGTATATTAGTAGAAAGTAGACTAGAGGTCACTGGGGATGGGGTGAGGGATGGAATGGGAAGTTACACACAGTTCACTTTAGGATGATGTAAAAAGCTCTTGTCATGCATGCTGGTGATGGTTGCTCAACATTGTGAATACATTTCCTGCTACGAATTGTGTATTTTTAAATGGTGAAAAATGGCAAATTTATCTTATTTGTATTGACCACAGTGAAAAGAGAGAGAAGAGAAACAAATTTTTGTTCTTTTTTTCTCCCCCAAACACAGTGACTTCTATCCTCACATCAAAAAGGGTTTGTTGAGTGTCTGCCGGGCCAGGAATTCCTCCTGGAGCTGGGGTTGAGCAGGGAACAGAACAAAGCTTCTGCCTCCTGTTGTTTACAATCTACTTGATGAAATATAGTGAAAACATGTTTAATTATCATTCTAATCATAAATAATTATTTTGCCTTGAATAATTAAGATAAAAAAGAAGTAAAACCTAACAAATAAAAACTAATGCTTTCGGTGTATTGCTAATCCCTTTTCACATGTGCATCTAGTAGGTGGGGACAGCTTTATGTAGTTGCCTTGAATCTTCAAAGTGATATCGGCATTCTATCCCCCGGAGTTAGCTGGGCTGGGAACCAGGAGTGACCTTGCTGTGTCTGACCACAGAGCCAGACTGAGCACTGCTGTAGAGGAGAGGTGGCCCAGGTGGTGCAGCTCACATCCCCGGGGCAGGACAGCCCAGCAGCTGTGGGCAGAGACCTAGGAAGAGCACGTGGGGGTGTTAGCAGGGGAGTCACGTCCCTGCCTTGAAGACCTTAGCAGTCAGCTTTTGGGAAATGAAGCAATAAATCACAACAGCCTGAGGCGCATGATGATAGACAACCTTTAGAATTTTACTTAATGATCTATAATAAATTATTTCTGGCCACAGTAAAAAAGAATTTTTTGAGGACTAATGAAATTCAACATTATTTAACACAATTCCTACTCATTTGAAAACATGGCTGTTTTCATTATTTTGTGATAAAGCTTTGGTGGCTTGATGATGGTTTCTCTTTATCAGATACCTAGCTGAATGATCAGCATGAGATACTCAAGGTGAGCCTGTGCTTCTGATGTGCCACAGGCCTCCAGGTTTAAACACCAGTTCAGGATAACACAGGGCTGTGTTAAGTCCTTCCAGAACCGCTGTGACAACAGCCTTCCATGATGATGGGAATGTTGATTATTTCCATTTCCTGACAAGGGCCACTAGGAGCATTTACACACGGAACAGTTAGATGTAGCTAGGGAAATTGAGGAAGTAAAATTTATTTAATCTTAATGAATAGAAATTAAAATGTAAATAGAGACACATGACTAGTCGCTGCTGTTTGGGCAGCACAATCATATAAGGTAATGTTGACAAGTCAGAGGCTGCCTCAGAATTCCTGAAATGTTTTGCATCTCCAGAATTGAAGCTCACTGTACATGGAATACCCTGGGTTTTTTTTTCCACACACACAAAAAAATGTACATTATGCCTTTGGAAAAGATGGAAATGAGTAAGGAACTACTTAGAAGTGTTCATCCTGACCTCAGAGCAGTTTAAGCTTTCCTCTGGCCTCAATTTGGGCAAGAGATGGTCATTCTAGCAGGCATTTACAGGTGCAGCATGTCTCTGTGCAGGTGAACTCTTCTTTCTCTGAATATCTTTTCCTCCCGCAGTTACCCCACAACAGATGAAATTCAGATCTGCCCCTGTTAAAGCAGCCTGAGCCATTGAAAAGGCCTCGGAAGCCGGGTGTGGTGGTGCATGCTTGTAATCTCAGCATTTGGGAGGCTGATACTGGAGGATCACAGTTCAAGGACAGCCTCAGCTACTTAGCGATGCCCTCTGCAACTCAGTGAGACCCGGTTTCAAAATAAAGAATAAAGAGTAGGGCAGGGAGTATAGCTCGGAGGTCAAATGCCCCTGTGTTCCATCCCCAGACGCACAAAAGAAAAAAAAAAGAAAAAAGAAAAGGCCTCTGATTTTATATGTGAGATGAAACCTACAGGGCTAGATCTCGCAAGAATTTTGATAGCAGAAGTGGCCCCATCCAGAGTGGAAGGAATGGTCACTGAGCCCACTGGTGCTGCTTGATATAAATAGTGAAGCAGTTTGGCTAGCCGCTTGAAGTTGGCAACAAAGGCAATTCCAGTCCTCCAACGTATTATGTGAGTCATGTTAATGAAAACAAATTAAATGCATTATTAAAAACCCTGATATGGCCGGGCGTGTTGGCGCACGCTTGTAATCCCCGCGCTTGGGAGGCGGAGACAGGAGGATCGCGCAGGTTCGAAGCTAGCCGCGCTGGCTTAAGAGACCCTGTTTCCAAAATAAAAAAAATGCAAAATAGGTCTGGGAGTGTAGCCCGGAGAAAGGTTTCCAGGAACCCCTGTACCACCAAAACAAACAAACAAACAAACAAAAAAATTCACCCAGACATGAAGTGTGTCAATTACCTTAACCAAGACAAAAAAATATTCCATGACCATGGCTATTTCATTGAACTGTATTTCCCAGGATGCCAGATGCTCAAAATTGGGGAAGTATTTTCATCTTCCAGAAAGTGTAGTAGACTGTCCACGTTTGATGTTTGGTATCTGTTAATTACTATAGCTACCACTGATATCTAGAAAACAAAAGATTTGTATTTAATTACAATGCTTCAGAAATAAATAATTTATCTTAAAATGACTGGTTTGTTTTCCTCACCACTGTATGGATTCTAGGACTGATGATTTTATCCACCCAATGGCATTCATAAGCCACTTACTAAAATGGAAAGTGCTTGGCACTGCCATAAAATGTGTAAATAATACATTGCTTGTAACTCCTTAGTTAGGAATAGAAACCCAATGAGTGCCCGTGTGCACAGGAGCGGTGACCCTGTAACAAACTCAAATGAAAACGCTTTCTGTTTTATCTGCCACTCTTGTATAAATTACTATCACCCCTTTGCTTTCTTAGCCTTACCTTGGTTTCTCTTCTTGTTTATGCTTTTAATTTTTTTTTTAAATTTCTGGTTTCCCTTTATTCTCCAATTTCCAGCTACCTATTCTTTTCTCCCTTCCCCAAATAGCAGACATCCATGTACTCAGCACTGTGTGAGGGGCCAGGAGGGAAAAACAGAAGTGAACTTGGGTCAACTCTGCCTTTAAGAAACTCATATTCTGGTTCTAGACCAGATAAAAGCTAAATAGTAAATCAAACAAACAAAACATCAAGAAAAAAAAAATACTACCAAAGAGTTAGATTATACAACACGAGGTAAAGAGTAAACCCAAACCCACTAACAAGGAGTGTTCAGAAAAGGAAAGATGTGCTTGGTCTCAATGATGGTGGAGATGATATACAGAGGGATCTCCAGAAAGCTCGCCAAGGAATACTGGGCCAATGATTTCCCTCTTGACTGTTCCTGTGTCTTCCCTCATGACCGTATGGCTTTTTCTAACTACCTTGGGTCTGGGCTCTACAGTCAGGTCAAAGAGGACACTGTCTCTTTTGGCATTACCCCTGGATTAACATGCATATGAGGTCAGTGCTAGAGGTCGATCATAATAACCTTGCTCTTGTGTGGGGTCTGGGTCTACAGGAGGCAGGCTATGTCAGTTGTTACATTACTGTCCAGCCACTCTCTCCTTTTGGTTGATGGTCAAGGACCACTTCATTAGCCTTTCCTGAGACAGCCATCCAGACTGCTGCACAGTGATTATCACTGAAAGACCTGCCTGGCTACTGTTCTTAGCTAAAAGCGGCCTTGCCCTATTGGTGAAGGATTTTTCAGACTAATCTTATATTTTCATGCTGTTGGTAGGAATGTTTTCTTAGAGCTCTCTGGGATACATAGAAAATATTTTTTACATGGTCTTAGCTGAGAGTTCATAGAACTCAGCTTAAGTAGTTAACGAAGTCAGATGAAGGGAAAATGAATTAAACAAGTGCTACCAGTTACAGTACAGTCAAGAGGAGGCATGGCATGTAAAGGTGTAGAAATCTGGATTACATAATTCTGCCTTGTAATTTCTTGTGATGAAAAAGCTGGCTTAGTTGAGGGAATTCAACAATGACCCTTTACCCAACTTTCACAAGGTACAATTTGCTATCCTGTCCAGATATTTATTTTTTTATTCTGCACAATAAAATGTTTGTAATATTATAGAATAAATGGGCATTTATACAACAGCTGTATCAGATGAATATATTAACTTTCCTTGAGATGTCTCCTTTAAAACAAAATAAGATGTCAGGCAAGGAAAAAGATTTTGTGAGCATGTGGGTCTTACTTCACTTCTGATGGCCTCTGGGATTCTTGTTCCTATCTATAAAAGACCTTTCTCTCCATGCCTGAACATGATCTTTATGACAGCAGAGGGTTTTTTGTTTGTTTGTTTTGTTCATTACTTTATATCCAATGCTTAAAAATGTGCTAGGTACATAGTAAATGACTAAAAAAATTTGGTGAATAAATTATTTTAATCTGTAAAATCATGTGATCAATATTTTTTAAATTTAGGTTTCTGAATAGTCCTTTTATCCTATATTGCCAATAGTATTAAAAGATTATTAATTTAGGACAAATAGATGACTGAAGTAGGCCTATAAACTTCAGAGTATTTGCTAAGGAAAAAACTGAGAAAATAGAGGAAACAATTTTGATGATTTCAGTATACGATATTCAGAACGTAATTTCTTCTTTTAGGTTTCAGGTGGACTTAAATTTGGGTCAGATAAAACAGAAAGCCTTGTCCCTTTTCATAAGTTTTATAGTTCATTAGAGCCTAGGGTATATTTTTGGGGTGAGTAGAAAGCATGCCCTTACTTCTATTTGACCAGAAAACCTTTCGAAGGAGAAGTGGGATTGCAGAACTCTTCCCAGCTCTTTATAAAGCACACTATATGAATTGCTGTCTGACAGCATTAAGAGTTAAACATAAATGAAACATGTTTTCAAAGAAATACTTGCAAAATTCTGCAGTTGCTGAGTCAAAGACATGGTCCCTGACTTCCATGAGGTCATCAGCTATTTGTGTAGGTGAGTCCACAACGGTAGGAGGCAGTGCACCAGCACAAAGAAAACATTAAAACCTGGAACCTGGAGGTGAGTGCAAGAAAGAGTTAGAGTTCTATTTATGTTAATTTTTATCCTACTCTTTTAAATTCTCAGCATGTGTATGTTTAGAATTTGCTAATTATGCTAACACACAGTCTATAAACAAATACAGTGCATTAGAGTATCTTGTCAAAGTTTTCACTGATATGTATGCAACCTCAAAAACTTGAATCCTACTGACTAGTCTTATTGATATTGAAGTTAATGTTGATAAAAAAGAATTCCATGACTTATTTGCATAAAATCACACCTTTTTACCATTACTTTCAGTAACTTAAATATAATTAAATCTATATAAACTCAAAAGCAGGGTTTGCATTCTTAAGAGTTACAAAAAGTAATTGTGTTCAGAACAGTCCTTAATGTGGATTGTACCAGTCCTGGAATATTTGGAAAAATTTATTTTACATGAAAGATTTTTTCCCAAGTGCATAAATACATGACTCAAGAGGCAGGCACAGAATGGTTAAGGAGGTTAGTGTGAGGATTATTTATTTCATTTCATTTTACTTTTTGTGTGTGATATTGGAAATGGAACCCAGGGGCATTCTACCTCCAAGCTATGCCTCTAGTCCTATTTTATTTTTATTTCGAAACAAGATCTTGCTAGGTTGATGAGAGTCTTACTATTTGCTGAGGATTGAACCTACAATCCTCCTGTCTCAGCCTCCCAAGTACTGGGATTACAGATGTGCACCACCACATGTGATGTAGTGTGAAGATTAAACAATCCTTTGCATAGAAAAGCACTTGGAATGGGTCCTAACACACTGCTCAAGTATAAGCCATTGCTATATCAATTATTATTATTGCTGCTATTGTTGTTATTGTCATGTAATATGTCTATGTAGTTCTTTTTTATGCTAAGTGTCCTTTCACTCACACATGAATAACATCTATATTTTTAAACTAATACTAGTTAGAAATGATTAAATAGTAACTGTATGTAAATGTTTCACAAAGGCCAAACAAGTTTTTGGGAAAGGTGTGTAACTGCTTCCAAACTTGGCAGCTAAAAATTGACCTGTTTCAAAGCTGGCATTTTTCCTTTTTTGTCTTCCTCCTTTTCTTTACTCCCTACTAACAACGTGTTCTTATTCATTTACTTATGGAAGGGGACCTGGCATCTGTGGATCTGAACTGATTTAAGAAAAACTTAGACATGAACTGTTTGGGCTGCAGATATGAGTAAGAACTGATTCAAGGAAGGCTCAAAACATGAACTGCATCCCTTCTGATAAAAGCACCAACATGACCCTGAAAAGCTAACTATTAAAAGGGACTTGATACCTTTGTTCTGGGAGAATCCAGGGCGTGTTCCTGAACTCTCAAGTTCACTAGTTTCTCCAATTTGCTAGCAAATCAATAATTTTTTTTCACCTTCTTCCCAAAGGTGAGTCCCAATTATTTGATTTGGTAAACTGATAGAAGTACTAGAATTTGGTAATAAGTGAGTGAAAGAACAATTGTTACCACAATGGCTAATTGAAAAATGGATGCTCACAGGTAATAAGCGCTTCCTTTATTGAAGTTTTAGAGGGTCATTTCTATCGTAGGAGGGTGGGGAGCATGGACAATCAAAAAATCTTAAGCATGTAACAGCCAGGCATGTTGTTTATAACCTTCTATGTATAACAAGACTTAGAAGAAGAGCATGCTATTGTGAAGGAAGATACACCAGTGAAAGTTCATTTTTACATGGAGGTCTCTGGAAGGAAGGATGGAGATGATGCTTAATTAGTTAAAAGAGTCAGATGGAGGGAAAAGGAACTGAACAAGTGCTACCAGTTATAGTACAGTCAAGGGGAGCCATGGCATGTAAAGGTGCAGAAAGCTGGATTATAATTCTCCCTTGGGATTTCTTGTACCTTTTTCAGAGAACTTTGATGAATACAACTTAAATTTTGTTCTCTGAGCTATTTGCAGGAAAATTTAAACTGCAGAAGGTTTACTATGTCACTAACAATAAATAACAAAACAATTCTTCTTGCCATAACTTGACAAATGTACAGAAAAGTCTACATTCATTTTTACTAGCAATTTAAGCAAAAAAAAAAAAACACAAATAATTTTCTCTTGAAGAGCTCATCTAGCAGGACAAAAGTCAAATATGAAGTCAGAAAGCTTTCACCTTCCTGATTAGAAAATAAATTGTAAAACAGCTGGGTGTAGTGGCGCACGCTTGTAATCCCCGCGCTTGGGAGGTAGAGACAGGAGGATCGCACAGGTTCGAAGCCAGCTGCGCTGGCTTAAGAGACCCTGTTTCCAAATAAAAATATAAAAATAGGTCTGGGAGTGTAGCCAGGAACCCAGTGCCACAAAAGAAAAGAAAAGAAAAGAAAAGAAAAGAAAAGAAAAGAAAAGAAAAGAAAAGAAAAGAAGTTGTAAAACAGAAGAGGATGTAATAAAAAGAAACTTGTAGGTTCTCTTCTGGGAATACCAAGATGTGCAGTGCTATGGAGATCAAAGCCTGCAATTAACATGCTTTTATAATCAAGCAGGGAATTTGGTGTTGTTCTTCAATGATTACAACATCCAGACGGTTCCAGAAAACCTGAAAAAGTGACATTTATGAATGACACTTTCCAATCTCTTCCACTATAGAGTAAACAATACAGAAAGAAAAGATAATCTCACAGGTGGCCAGGAAGAAATTGAAAGTTGTAACTTAGAGGATGAGCTTTACAGACTGAAATTGCCAAGAGGGACCCACCCCACGTGTTGCTGGGAATTCAACTAATGACCTGCATTCCAATGAGAACAATCAAAACAGCAACAGCGCATGGACGTAGACAGGGAAAGGTGTCTGTCGCAATTCTGCCCAGAATTATTAGGTAATAAAACTTACCACAACTCACCCAAAGCTAGTGGCAAATCATTTTGAGCATGGCCAATACTGCCCCACTTGTAGACGCCTATGCTATAATATGAACAAAACTTCTCAAAGTACCATCCAGTCCAAAGGATTCTTTCATCCTCAGGCTCCCCTCTACTAATCTTATATTTAAAGCGTTCAAAATCCTATATCCTATGTCATTATTTTTGTACATTATTTTGTACTAAGCATTGAACCAAGGGCGTTCTAACTTCCAAGTTAGAACTATTTATTTATTTACCTTTTTTGAGACACAGTCTTGCTAAGTTGCTGGGTGTTTTACTAAGTTGCTGAGGCTGTCTTTGAACTTGCAGTCCTCCCATCTCGGCCTCCCAAGTACGAGGATCACAAGCATGTGTCACTATACCCAGCTGTATAACTTTTTAAAATTGAAGGCAAGGTAGCCGGGCGTGGTGGTGCACGGTTGTAATCCCAGTACTTGGGAGGCGGAGACAGGAGGATTGCACAGGTTCAAAGCCAGCCTCAGCTACTTAGGCTCTCAGCAAGTTAGTGAGACCCTGTTTCAAAATAAAGAATAAAAAATAGGGCCGGGGGGTGTAGTTCGGAGGTAGAATGCCCCTGGGTTCCATCACTGAAAAAAAAAAATTAAGGTAAGGCAACAAAGAAGTCTAAGAATTCTATTAAATGCAAATCATTTTACTTGGCAACATGAAGAATATGAAGAATATAAACCAGACACTCAAAACCTGTATGATCTAGCTGAAAAGTAAGATAGATATTCTGCAATACATAAAAATAAGGACTGATTCATTTATTAATTTACTATGTAGCACTTAGTTGTCACTGAACAGAGCTTAGTAGTTCATAGGTACTCAATAAATGCTTTTTGTCTAAAATAATAAAATACATTTTTTATGTTTACACTAATGGCTCTAGTCTTTAGCAATTTCCCATAAGGAACTAATGAATTTTACCTGCCAAATTCCCATTTTACAAGTGTCACATGGAGAAAATTAAATGATTCACTTAATGTTACTGTCTTGCTCTCAAACTAGAAGTAGAACCTCTAGCTCTACTTTCGGGGTTTAAAGCCCTTAGCTCTTAGGCACCAACATTTTCTCCTTTACAAGGAGAGGTGGCCACATGTGGAACTTGAGCTCCCAGAACCCACGTGGTCCAGCCATTACCGAAGAGGCCAGGACTGTCCCAAGGGACAGTTCCTCTTCTTTGTCAACTGTCCTGTTCTTTCTTTCCTATTTGCTGTGTTGGAGAATACAGTGAGAATTACAACCTCAGGAGAGCACGCTGAAATAGAAAGTGTCCTGACAGCCTGAGGGTGAACTCGCTAAAGGGGGACATGGCGTCCATGTCAAGTCATCCCTCCCTCTGGCCTATTCTGGACCTCCCATTCTCAGCCACTTCCAGAAACATAGAAAACAGATTAGAGAAATGGACAGGGACCAGCCTTGAAGTCTGTGGTGGAAGTGAAAGACACAAGCAAGATCTTCTATAAATAGACACTTAAATGTCAGAGCTGCCTGCCTGTCACCCTCCTCGTCTGATCCTCACTGTAATTGTCAGGAAGGGCTCAGTAATCATTGCAAGCTGCTGCCTTCACTCCTAGTAATAGCTCACTTCTAGTAATCAACTGCAAGTTGGTTTAATGTCATATTATTTTCAGCAAAATTTGTTAAACACAAGGCCTGAGAAAATCCAACTGGCCGCTAAAACAGAGTTCAATATGGCCTCATAAAGATGAAAACCCCTAGATATTATGAGAAAACATTCTTATTTTTGGTGGAAATATTTGTGCAGGCCAACCATGTGAGTGGTGGTTGGATATTGCTGACATGACATTCAGTGGGAACTCCAGAGTCCCCTTGCCTTTCTCTGCTTTTCCTTTTGTTTTTTTCCCTTTTAGTTTTTGAAACAGGGTCTCACAGAGTTGCAAAGGGCCTCATGAGGCTGTCCCCGAACTGTGACCCTCCCATCTCAGCCTCCCAAATGCTGGGATTACAAGCATTTGCCACCACGCCCGGCTTTGTTTTTCCCCCTTTAAATAGAACTTATTCCTAAAATGCTCGACGACTTGCTCATTTATTTTTCATATCACTTAGTGACTTCAAAGGCAGGGATCTTTGTTTTGTCCACTTATGTTTCCCAAGAGTTAAGAACAGTGTCTCAGCACATAGTAGGCATCCAAAATACATGCGGCAATGGTATAAGTGAACAAGAGTTCTCAGACGTCCAGTGGAAACTTGGTCAAGTTTCTTCTCTGTCTCCCAGAGTGTCAGAACGGCACCGACACAGGATCTGTGGACAGAGCTTCGGTGAGTGTGAAAGATGAGCGGGACCTAGGCATCCACCAGCCACAGCCTCTCGCCACTGTGCTGGCCATCTAACAGCTTGGTCATCATCTGAGAGTGGAAGACACAGGGAAAGGAGTCAAGGTTCGATAACTCAGGATCTTGGCGATAGAGCAGGTAGCTCTGATCATCTTTATGTTGGCTGAGGATAACTGTTAGAAAAACAAAGTGCTTTCTTTCTCGAAGGGATCCAGAACTGGGATGAACCAGGACTAACTTAAGGTTCTTTCCAAGACCTAATATTTTGGTATCCCAACTCAGTTCCCCAAATATCTGTCTCCCACTAAGCCTTTAGTTTTTACCCTGCCTTACTTAAGATCTAGATTCTTGGCACTCTCTTTTAGCCAGCCGCAGGCAAGGGTATTCTGGCCTATCTCCAGGTGTTATAGAAATGCTACCTAGAAATGGGAGGGATGTGTCCTCAGCACACACCTGACCACACAGAACAGGTTAATGTTGGCATAGTATGCTAAAAAGTCGTGGAAGTTACCCTGGTTCAGTCAGACAGTTTTCCCTCCACCCTCAGGCCAGCAATCTGACAAATCCAGGTAATAGCCAGCTCCACTGTAAATTGCAAATACCCCAGTGGCTGTGTTACAGCTGTAAAGGTGCCGTGGGCTCATTTTCCTCTCTTCAATTAAGATTTATTGAATAGGGAAATTAAAGCTAATAGATAGCTTGGTGTAGCTTTAACACGTTTTTATTACAAAATCAGTAGGAAATAAAAAGAGGAGAAAAAGCATGCAGGCATGTTGGAAAGCCTGAAAATGTAACTTTGACTCCTTCTCCATCCATGGCCTTTAAATAGATTCTGTACTGGTATATCCTTATCAGTGTTACCAAGGCAATGGACTGGTAACTTATTTCTTAGCCAGTGGTGCCTCTTTGCCTTTAGACAGTGCACTTACTAAGTGCAAGGGTCAATAATCTACCTGGCTTCTGCCTCAATTGTATTAGGCAGGACTGGTTGCTCATCAACTGTGGGTGCTTTGAAGCAGCACAGGGAGTTTACCTTTCCTATACCCAGGCCTGGTCACAAAGGAGAGGGGTAAACAGAGGTACTGATAGTCTCTACATCATATATATTTACTTAAATCTATTCAGAATCGAGTAGATAAAATCAGATTCACATTAATGGAAGATCTCTACAAAATGGCTTTGAAAAGCAAAACAAGACTGCCTTGAAATTCATATCCTCATGAAGGACGTGGGCTGTAAAAACAAAGCAGTGTGTTTAGCACCAACTAGAAGATATCTGCATCATTTTCCAGTTATTTCTGTCTACAGTCTGAAAGAGGTAGATTTTTCTGCAACACCTGAGAATTGAATTGTGATAACCAGGTGTAATAAAGGCAGTTGCATACATAACTAAAAATTACTCGTCTTAAGACCAAGAAATGTACTTCTATAAGTCTGAGGATGAAATGGTCCATTGTCCAAGACCCAGGTTTTCCTACACCTCGGGGTCTACTGCCACTGTAAATAATATTACATCAAGAACCTATGGTGGTGCAACAAATGCAATATAAATGAATTTGACATTTAAACCTTTTCCGGGCCAGCCGAGTTAGCATGACAGTGTTCTAAAACATGGTAGTTACGGACACAAGGGCGTGCTACAGAGCCACAACACTGGGTTGGTGAGGCGATCACTTTAAGGGAAGATGGCCTTCTCAGAGGGTCTCATTTTTTTTTTTTTAATTCACAGGGTGGAAGGAAAGATTCTGAATGCATCCCAGACAGAATCTATATCCTTTAGACATCATGGTAGCATCTAGCTAAAAATACACATTAAGCCAAAAGCTGTAGGCCAAGTACTGTTAATCACGCCGCTTTATAAAGCCCTGGAAGATATGCAACAGGTCCAAGATTTACAGTCTTCCACACAGGGCAAGCACCACACACGCACACACACACACACACACACACACACACATACACAAACAAAAAAACATGGTGGGCTACACACATGGCTTGATAAAATGTTAAGAGCTATACGTCCAGCAGAGATCTTGTGAAATGTGTTCATTAGTATTAACTTTAAGGTAGATTATATTTCTGATATATACCTTCATTTCTCCTGGGGAAATGAGTCCAGTATTTTGTAGCTGAAGGGGGAATTTATAAGAGGCTGTTGGAGGGTGTTTCATTTCCAGCTTCCTTTACAGTAATTAGATACCTACTTTGTGATTTCTCTTCCTCCACTGTCTGGCCCCTTGATTAACATAGCTGATAGAAGCTTAGCTATAATTCTCTAGGCACTCTTTTCTTACCTTCTGGCAGAATTTCTTTAAAAAACTAAAACTAGAATGGCCAGATGAATGAGCAGTATCACTGCTAGGTATTTATACAAAGAGAACGAATGAAATCAGCATATCCAAGAGACCTCTGCACTCCTGTGTTACTGCAGCACTGTTCACAATAGCCAAGACATGGACAGTCATGGGATCAAACAAAACGTCCATCAGCTCATACATGGATAAATAAAAAATAGACCTCACAGTACATAAATGGGACAAGCTCTCTGGTTGCCTCAGGGTTGGCCTCCTGGGGCCACTGGATAAGTCACTGTGGGCAGAACCCCCTCTGAGCTCTACTGGGCTCTTTCTACCAGGCCCTCCAGATCCTTTTCTTGGAAACCAAGTCACCCAGAACCATGTTCATTAATAGCAATCACTTAAGCAAAAAATATACATTATAAGCTCCCTTATGTAATCTCTCAGGACAAGTATGAATAATTTCTAGGCTTTTTAGTTAGGCTCCCTCACCTGTTGTCCTATGAACAAATTGTTAGGACCAGATGAATATTCAAGCATTATAGGCCTGTCACCTCTAAGACTGTATCAGACCCTAGCTAAGGTTTTAAAGCTCCAACACATTCACATTCAATAGGTATTGTACACAAAGACTAAACAGAGGGGAACTTTCTGTCCAGAGGAGGCGCTCACAGTGTCCAGGGAACATGCCGCCTGCCCAGCTCCCATTCCAGAGTGGACACAGGTACCGTGCATCCTGCAGGGGCCTTCTGTGGAACAATAGCCAATGGAGGGGTCAGGCTGACATGAAGGAGAGTAAAGGGTCCTAAAGCCAGCTCTATGACCAAACCTATTACATTCAGTTACCATGAAATTAAAATGTACTTCTGCTGGGCGTGGTGGCCCACGCTTGTAATCCCTGCATTCGGGAGGCTGAGACCAGAGGATCACGGTTGTTGGACAGTCTCAGCTACTTAGTGAGGCCCTTAGCAACTTAGTGAGACCCTGTTTCAAAATAAAGAATAAAAAATAGGGCAGGGGGTGTAGCTCGGAAGTCAAATGCTTCTGGGTTCCATCCCCAGACCCGCAAAACAAACAAACAAACAAACAAACACATAAATAAATAAAATGTACTTCTGATAGCTGGGCGTGGTGGCGCACGCTTGTAATCCCTGTACTTGGGAGGCTGAGACAGGAGGATCGCATGGGTTCGAAGCCAGCCTTAGCTACTCAGTGAGGCTTCCAGCAACTTAGTGAGACCCTGTTTCCAAATACAATATAAAAAAGGTCTGGGAGCATAGCCCAGAGTTAGAAAGCCTCTGGGTTCCACCCCCAGTACCACACACACACACAAAAAAAAATGTACTTCTGATAGATTAATATAGAGCATGACTTCTATCTCCTATGGGCTCTTTGTTCTTAAAAAGGAATTTTGGTATTTAACATTCTTTTATTTCTTTTTTCTCTTTCTTTTTTTTCTTTTTTGTAGAACTGGGGATTTAACCTAGGGGCATCTTACCTCTGAGCTATACCCCAAGCCCTATTTTTTATTCTTAATTTTGAAATAGGGTCTCACTAAGTTGCAGAGGGTCTTACTAAGTAGCCGAGGCTGGCCACGAACCTGTGATCCTCCTGTCTCCTTCCCAAGAACTGGGATTACAAGTGTGTGCCACCATGACCAGCTACAGTCTTTTATTTCTAAATCTACTTATAGGTAATAAGTAAATATAAGTATTTTAGCCACTGATTTAAAAGTATCTCCTTAATTTCCCTACATCCTACTTAAGAACCAATACTTGCTTTTGCTCCTGAAGTTCTCAGGAACTGCACTGGGTCTAAGGGCTTCAGAAAAGGGAAGCACCAGAGTTCCTTGGTTTCGCAGCCCCACCTGCTGGAAGGTCAGAAAAGCAACGCCTTCTAGCCTTGACTACGATGATTTTAAGGGATTTTTCACCAGCAAACACGAACCCAGTCCTTCCCCTGGCCAGGCCCTACACTGTTCCACACTCTTTGAGTGACAGTTCTTCCCCTCCAGGAGTCAGCTTCACCTTGAGTCTCTGTAAGTGGCAGCTCAACGACCCCTGTCTTTGGACTCAGATGGTTTGGGGCTCGGTTTCAGCTATGCTCCATCCTGAACGTCTTCTTCTAGGGTTTATCAGTATAGGCCTTTGTGTTTCGGGATCTTGGACAACTTGAGCTCCTCCTGAGCTTGAAATCTAAAATGATATTCTGTTATCTAAAAATGAGAATATTACCTAGGGCTTTTGTGAAGCTCCATGAAAGAGATGTATACAAAGACTTCTGTGCACTAGATAATACAGTAGAAATACAACCTCAAGTCACTTCTCCCTTCAGTCCCCAGCAGACAAAGCCCTCTTGGAAGGCAGTGCCCACTCTAGACGAAATGAACTGTGAAGGACGCAGCTATCACGTGAAGCAATATCAGGTAAAGGACACATATATATTCCATGTGCATTTATTTCTTATGGTCTTTGGTTCTTGTCTTTAGGGAAAACTGAGTTTCCAGTTTTCCATAAACTGTGCCAGAACAAAACATGTTGAACTACAGGCTGCCAACCAACAGAGCCACATGTACACTGACAAAAACTGACTTTAAAACCTGCTCTGTCACCTTGAACTAGTTAATGGATACTATTTTATTCTTTTTTTGTGTGTGTGTGGGTATGGGGATGGAACCCAGGGGGATTCGACCTCCGAGCTATGCCCCCTGCTCTACTTTTTATTCTTTATTTTGAAACAGGGTCTCACTGAGTTGCAGAGGGCCTCACAAGTTGGTGAGGCTGGCCTCAAACCTGGATCTTCCTGTCTCAGCCTCCCAAGTACTGGGGTTATTGGCAATAGCCACCACTTGATAAAAAGTTACTTAATATTGATACATGGTATCATACAGAATGATTTAACTGTCATGAATTCTATAGCATTAAATAACAAAGCATCGATATATATAAAACAAAGCTGAGTGTGGTGGTTCGTGCCCTTGATCCCAGTTCTTGGGAGGCTGAGATGGGAGGAAGGTGTTTAAAGCCAGCCTCAGCAATTTAGCAAGATTGTGTTTACATATAAAAAATAAAAAAAGAGCTGTGGGTGTAGGCAGTAGAATGTTCTTGGGTTATACCCCCACAGCACATAGAAACACAAAGCAATACTTGTTAGTTATATGAGGGGAAATAGCAAAGTCAAATTGTAATAGGACATTTAATCCTGTATCTCTCTATGTGATAAAGTAGGCAAGTTATGTAGGTATATTAAGGGTTTGAGTTGAATGTGTGAATTATTACATATACATCAAATTTTATACAGGTTGAGTATACATAACCCAAAAATCTAAAATCTGAAATTGCTACAAGTCTGAAAAATTTTAAGTACCCAACATGATACCACAAGTAGAATATTCTATACCATGAAGCTTTGTTCAAAGCACAAAATTATTAAAAATATTGTATAAAATTACCTTTAAGCCATTCAAATAAGCTATATATGAACTTAGGTCCAGTCTTTAGGAAATCTCTCTGATCTCTCTCTCTCTCTCTTTCTCTCTCTCTCTTCATATGTATATATGAATATATATATATACATATACATATATACATATATACATATATATATGTATATATATACATACATACATGTATACCTATACAGTACCAATATCTGAAAAAACTCACCAATACCAAATATTTCTGGCCCCAAATATTGCAGACAAGGGACACTCAACTTGTACTCTCAAGAGAGATCACTTACATTCTTTTCAAGTATCTGTGGAATGTTTGCAAAAATAGGTAGTATGCCAGGCCGGAAAGGGAACATCAACCAATTCTTAAAATTAAAAAGTAGGTAGGCAGATGTTCTTATAAGAGGCTGGCCATGTGAAGACAAAGAGGCAGGGAGGAGCCACGTGAAAGCAGAGGACAGGGGAGGACGCTGCACACCCACAGGGCCAAGGGCTGTGGCAACCACCAGAAGCCTGGAAGCTGCAAGGGAGGATCCTACAGTTTTAGGGGAAGCTTAGTTCTGTCCACACCTTGATTTCAGGCTGAGGCTAGTCTTGGACGTGTGATCCTCCTGCCTCAGCCTCCCAAGTACTGGGACTACAGGTGTCCACCGCAGCACCTGGCTGGAACTGTTAAGATTTTAGGGACTTCTGGAGATGGACTAAATGCATTTTGCATTATGAGTTGGGCATGAGCCTTTGGGGGCCAGAGGCCGGATGCTATAATTTGTTTTTGTTTTTGCTAAATGTAACATTAAGTTTATTTACTTATTTATTTTTCATTTTTTATTGGTACATTGTAGTCATACATCTTAATGGTGTACAAATAGTAGAGTCCTACATGCACACATCACTTACTTATCTAGAATTCTCCCAAAGGCTCCTATGCTGAAGGTTTGGCAACGACCGGTGCTATGGGAAGATGATGGAGACTTTGAGGGAGGCTAAGTAAAGGGGGCTGGTCAGTGGGTGTGTACGTGTGCACTAGAAGGATGTGTCTTCTCTCTGGCTACTTGTGTTCTTTCTCTGCTTCCAGACATCAAGAGGTGAACGGATTTGTTCCTTCACATGCCACCCACCAGGATGCTCTGCTTAACCACAGGCCCAGAGGCAATGGAGTCAAATGACCAGGGACCAAAACCTCTAAATGGCAAGTCAAAATAAGTTGTTCCTGCTGGGCATGGTGGCACACGTTTGTAATCCCCGCACTTGGGAGGCTGAGACAGGAGGATCGCACGGGTTCGAAGCCAACCTCAGCTACTTAGTGAGGAGGCTTTCAGCAACTTAAGTGAGACCCTGTTTCCAAATAAAATATTAAAAAAAAAGGTCTGGGAGTATAGCCTGGAGGTAGAAAGCCTCTGGGTTCCACCTTCAGTACCACCAATAATAATAATAATAATAATAATAATAATAATAATAATAATAATTATTATTATTATTATTATTATTATATTATTAGTTCCTTCTTCAGGTTGTTTTTCTCCTTTATTCTGTCACAGTGGAAGAAAGCAGACTAACAGAGCAATAATCCTCCACCCTCGGATATGCTCACCCTTGACCCCCGGCCCCACACCTTATCACCTCTCCCAGGTGATTTCTGATTAGTCTGGACCATCCTCAGCAAGAAACCTGTCCATTAGGTTTAGCCAACATCCCCCAGCTGTATTCTCGAATACCACTTACCACACGTAAGGACAGGGCCTGAATCTGTTTTTAATTAAGTTATTAAACAGCCACATGAGTGAAAAATAAAGAAATAATTTCAGGAGAGAGATGCGGATGATTTAAACTGGGATGAAAGTGATGTAGGAAAGAAGACAGATGTGAGCTGGGCATGGTTGCACACGCTTGTAGTCCCAGTACTTGGGAGGTTGAGATAGGAGGATCGTATGTTCGAGGCCAGCCTCAGCTACCTGCTGATAATTGCCTCAACTTCATACCTCAGAGTGGACCTGCCTGTAGTTATCAATTTGTAGTTGCCTTTTATAGTAGAGAATTAACAAGCTGGGCATGGTGGCACACTCTTGTAATCCCAGCATTCGGGAGGCTGAGACAGGAGGATCTGGGTTCCCAGACAGCCTCAGCTACTTAGTGAGGCCCTTTGCAACTCATGAAACCCTGTTTCAAAATAAAGAATAAAAAATAGGGCGCGGGTGTAGCTCAGAGGCAGAACGCTCCTGGGCTCCATCCCCATCACCGAAACACACACACACACACACACACACACACACACACACACACACACAAAACAAAACAATAACAACAAAAAAAGTGGGTTTGCCCTGTGCTGGGGACAGTCTCCTGTGAGACCGGGCTCAGGCCCCTGCTCTTACCGTGTGTGGCCTGCAGGCGGCGCCGAGCCCCCTCCGCCCAGGCGGGGACCCGGGAGCCCGGCGGCAGGTTGGGGGCCCCTGGCCGGGCGCCCTGCAGGCCCGTCGCGGAGCCAGAGCCCTGGGTGGAGAAGCGGATCCGCCGCCGCCCCCCAGGCTGCCGCCCGGTGAGCACCCTGCCCCGAGAGGCGGGAGCGATGGTGTCGGGGAAGGATCACAGGAGCGCAGAGGGAGCCCGGGGCAGCCTGTTGAGAGAACCGAACTGAAAGCAAGTTTGCACTGGTCCTCAGGCCAGGCTCCCCGGGCGTCTGCAGGAGGGACGCCCCAGCTCTGAGATCGCAGGCTGCAGGGACCGGCGAGAAGCTACGGATTATGGTGGTTTGGGGCACATTTCATAGGTATCTTTTCTTCCTGTGCAAATGTCAGGGGAGAGCAGATAGCTCCCTAAGAGGGTCCAAGAAGTTCCCAGAGAGGGGATCTCTCTGGACCAGGGAGTTCCTCGACATGCCCGAGGGAAAAGAATTTCGGCAAGAGCCCAAGAGGCATAGAGCTTTGTTTAGGCAAGGGAGACTGAGAGTCATTTGGGAGGATTCACAGCTTCGAAGGAAACTTGGTGAAAGCCGGGTAGGAGAAAGCCTATGAAGGTGACATCTGTTTGGTGATCACAAGATGGCTTATGGTGGTCTGGTCATTTCCAGGACCCTTGACATGGTCTCCGTTGTCTGAGCCGGGTTGTGGTGGTGCACGCCGGTAGACCCAGTGCTTGGGAGGTTGAGACAGGAGGATCGAAGTTTCAAGCCAGCCTCAGCAATTTAGTGAGGCTCTCAGCAACTTATTGAGACCCTATTTACAAACAAGAAATACAATAGATCTGGGGGTGTAGCCTAGAAATAGAGAACCCCTGAGTTCAATCCCAGTCACACACACACACACACACACACACACACACACACACACACACACACACTGGAAAGACACTTATTAATAGGTTCCTCGAGATGTCATATCTCTCTTGCTTAAACTATTAATCCAGGTGGTTTGTTAACAATGCACAAGGTAATTATCATAGGTGGGTGAGATTTGTGGTTAATGTTAAGATTTACAGATTTTAGCCTGGAGTGGTGATGCATGCTTGTAATCCCAGCACTGGGGAGGCTGAGATCGGAGGATCGTGGTTCGTGGACATCCTCAGCTACTTAGTGAGGCCCTGTTTCAAAATAAAGAATAAAAAATAGGGCATGGGGTGTAGCTCGGAGGTCAAATGCCTCTGGTTTCCATCATCCAGGCTGGCAAAAAAAAAAAAAAGAAAGAAAGAAAGAGAGAAAGGAAAAGAAAAAAAAAGAAAAAAAGAAAAAGAAAAAAGAAAAAGATTTACAGATTTCCCAGGAGACTGGAGAGAGACTGGTTGCGGGACTGACCCTTCTGAAAAAGTATGCAGAACTTTGGAATGAAATTTTTACTTTGTCTTCCTTTAGGTCTCTGTTCCATCTTTTATTTTTCTCTCCTACCTCACAGGCACTTAGGCACTGAGGAATGAGCGGTTAGTTTGGAGGCAGGGGCATCTACACTCCTCATATCAGACTCACATCCTGTATAAACATCCTTGCCTTGCCTTGGGGTCAGGGTGAGTCTGACAGGTGTTAAGAGAAGGCATGGAGGAGGAAGGAAACACAAATTCTGCTGAGGAAAAGTTTCAAAGTCCCTGGAGTTTGCTTTTAGCCCTTTGCAGGGGTCCCAACAGTATCAATTTTTAAAATTTAGTTTATCCTTGGAGGTTCTCTGATAAAGGCATCCTGGCTTTAATAATGCCTTTGGTGTTTTGAGATCCTTAGAGCATTTGAGAGAGTGAGCGAGTGGGAAGGACGCTTAACATACTTTTGATGGCTCATGGGCTGTGGGTTAAGGTCCTGAAGTGCATTTACCCCTTGCGGTGAGTGCTGAACTGTCTCATTTCCTCCCTCAGAGTATCTACTCCCTTACCACTAAGGGTGCTCTTTTTTGAGTTACTGGGGATGAAACCCAGGGACGTTCTACCTCTGTGCTATACCCACAGCCCTATTTTGTATTCTCTATTTTGAAACAGGGTCTCACTGAGTTGCAAAGGGCCTCACTGAGTAGCTGAGGCTGTCCGAGAACCGCCATCCTCTTGTCTCAGCCTCCCGAGTAAGCCCAAGAATTGAGAAAGCTGGGGAACTGCTCTTATCCTGGCCTCGGAGGCCCAAGTACTGGCCTTGCCTCACGGAAGGCTCCAATGCCGGCCTCGCTGGCCCCAGCACTGGCCTAACCCCTCAGCAGGCTCTTATCCTGGCCTTGGAGGCCCCAGTACTGGCCTTGCCTCACGGCAGGCTCTGATGCTGGCCTCGCTGGCCCCAGCACTGGCCTAACCCCTCGGCAGGCTCTTATCCTGGTCTCGGAGGCCCCAGTACTGGCCTTGCCTCAAGGCAGACTCCGATTATGGCCTCGCTGGCCCCAGCACCGGCCTAACCCCTTGGCAGGCTCTTATCCTGGCCTCGGAGGCCCAAGTACTGGCCTTGCCTCACGGAAGGCTCCAATGCTGGCCTCGCTGGCCCCAGCACTGGCCTAAACCCTCGGCAGGCTCCGATCACGGCCTTGAAGGCCCCAGCACTGGCCATGCCTCATGGCAGGCTCCGATGCTGGCCTCACCTCATGCAGGCTCCGATGCCGGCCTCGCTGGCCCCAGTACCGGTCTATCCCTTTGGCAGGCTCTTATCCTCGCCTCGGAGGCCCCAGTATCGGCCTTGCCTCACGGCAGGCTCCAATGCTGGCCTTGCTTGCCCCAGCACCGGCTTAACCCCTCGGCAGGCTCTTATCCTGGCCTCGGAGGCCCCAGTACTGGCCTTGCCTCAAGGCAGGCTCCGATCCCAGCCTCGGAGGCCCCAGCACTGGCCTTGCCTCACAGTAGGCTCTGATGCCGGCCTCTCTGGCCCCAGCACTGGCTTAACCCCTCGGCAGGCTCTTATCCTGGCCTCGGAGGCCCCAGAACCGGCCTTGCCTCAAGGCAGGCTCCGATGCCGGCCTCACTGGCCCCAGTTCCAGTCTAACCCCTCGGCAGGCTCCGATCCCGGCCTCATAGGCCCCAGCACCGGCCATGCCTCACAGCAGGCTCCGATGCCGGCCTTGCTGGCCTGAGTACAGGCCTAACACCTCGGCAGGCTCGTATCCTGGCCTTGGAAGCCCCAGTACCGACCTTGCCTCATGGCAGGCTCCGATGCTGGCCTCGCTGGTCCTAGCACTGGCCCAACCACTCAGCAGGCTCCGGACCTGACTTCGAAGGCCCCAGCACCAGCCTTGCCTCATGGCAGGCTCCGATGCCGGTCTCGCTGGCCCCAGCATCGGTCTAACCCCTCGGCAGGTTCCAATCCCAGCCACAGAGGCCTCAGTACTGGCCTTGCCTCACAGCAAGCTCCGATGTCGGCCACTGGCCCCGGCACCCGCCTAACCCCTCAGCAGCTTCCGATCACTGTCTCTGTGGTTATTATTTCAAAGGTTCCAGGTGTAATGTATCAGATATCTGCCTCCCCTGAGTACTGGCCACTGCCATTGCCACTGCCTCCACCATTTCAAATCCTTGCCAGGCTCTTTTTCCACTCTGAATGTTGTCCAGTGTTCCTAAGCATGCATGACGGTAGCATTCGACATTTGGTGTAATTTCTCCAAAAAAATAAGGTTGGTAGGATCCGGTTTCTGCTTCTCCTGAATACCAGTCTCCACCGCCATCGCGGAGACCTCTTTCAACACTGCCTTTCTCCTTGGTCTCCGCTAAACTCTCTCCTTACAGGTGATGTCTGAGATTCTTAACAATATAGAGAAATAGCTGTCCTCCTTCACGGGGAATTTTTCCATCACTTCCAGTGCATTTAGATAAGTTTTGTCTGCATCTCCAGTGTCCTGGCATCCATAATGGCTTTCTTAACTCCTCTCCGATATTTTTCTTTTTTTTTTTGTTCCTTTTTTTTTTTTAAATAAGAAAAGACAGTATATGTGGTTTGAGGAGGTAGTGGGATCAGGCACTCACTCAGTAGCACTGTAACCCGGTCGGTTTCCCCATGGGTCCAGAGTGCTCCTCACTACTCCGCCTGGGGCCCAGGGTCCCGCTACCCGGCCCGGCTGGCATGCTCCATGCGACCCCTGCCTGGAACCCAGGGTACTGAGCCAGGTTTCTCCAGGGGTCTGGCGTGTTACGCGCAGTTCGGCAAGGGGCCCAGAGTCCCGTGACCCAGGACCCGGCTGGCGTGCCCCGCGCGACCCCCGCCCGGAACCCAGCATGTTACTGGGCCTGGTTTCTCCAGGGGTCTAGCTTGCTACACTCAGTTCGGCCCGGGCCCAGAGTCCCGTGACCCGGGCCCTGGCAGGGGTGACCCGCGCGACCCCCTCCCGGAACCCAGCATCTCACTGTGCCTGGTTTATCCAGGGGTCTGGCGTGCTACCTGCTGACAATCTTTTATGTAAGGTGTATTTTGCTATATTTTGTTTGGAAGAATAATTCGGAAATGCTACCATTAACCACTTATTGTTGTTTTTTTGAGTAATGGAGTTTTCTTTGCTTTAGCTATGTTTATTTGCTTGATTTTGTCTTTCCAGCAAGGTACTTTCTTTTACAATGATGATGATGATGATGATTTTGTAATGTCAGTGAATCCAGAGCAAGTGCTCTACCACTGAGCTACATCTCCAGTCCTGTTCTTAACCTTTAAGCATTCATTTCTCTAAATTGTTCATTTGGATTTCCAGGGAACATGTACAAAGGCAGTTGTTAACTTCTAAGAATTCATGTAATTTCATTGACTGAGATAATTTTGACCTTTTAAATAAAACTTGAAAAATATAGAGAAAATCGACCGCTATAATGATATGATTATGAGAAACTTAACATAAGAGAATAATTACTAACAATTTTTGTTGTGGTACTGGGGATTGAGCCAAGGGGCATTCTATCTCCAAGCTATATCCCCAGTCCTATTGTATTTTTATTTTTGAAGCAGGGTCTTGTTAAGTTGATGAGAATCTCACTACTTACTGAGGCTGTTCTTGAACCTCAGATCCTTCTGTCTCAGCCCCCCAAGTACTGGAATTATAAGTGTGCACCACCATGCCTGGCTCTAATAGACCTAGATTTCTCAGTAGTTAGCATCTTATCCCATAATCTTTTTATTATTTATTTATTTATTTATTTATTTGCGGGTCTGGGGACGGAACCCAGGGGCATTCGACTTCTGAGCTATACTCCCTGCCCTATTTTTTATTCTTTATTTTGAAACTGGGTCTCTCTGAGTTGCAAAGAGCCTCACTAAGTAGCTGAGGCTGTCCGCGAACCGCGATCCTCTGGGTTTCAGCTTCCCAAATGCTGAGATTAGAAGCGTGCGCCACCATGCCTGGCTTATCCCATAATCTTAATAGCCATTTCTTACTGAAGTATTTTAAAGAAAATTATATCTTACTTTGTCCCTAAAAAGTCATTATGCACCTGCAAAACACAAAGCCAAGAGGCTAAGTGTGTGGTTCAGTGGTAGAATATGCTTTTGCAAAGTGTGAGGCCCTGGGCTTCATCCCTAGCACCAAATATATAAGTAAATAAACATAAAAACAAAAGAAAAAGGACATTTGGCTACCTAACTGTAATATTATTATCAATGAACAAAAGTCTTCATGTCATCAGCTCTGTCAAGCCCACTTTCATTCATCTTCCTCAGACTGTCTCCAAATTTCTCTTACTGTGCAGTTATTAATGGGATACAGCCAAGGGTCATGAGTAGCCTGTGATTATTATCTCTTTGGAGACTTTGAATTTCAGAATTGTTTTCTACTTCCTGCCACCCCAAAGCCTTCTAACTCCTCTTGGCACACATGCTGAAATTGACTGGTTGAAAAGATTAAGCCAGTGCTCTGTGGAATATCCCACCTTCTGGATTTGTCTGAAAGGATGAATTGGGAATTCTGCAGTGAGTTAGAAAGTGGGCAGCATCAATTTGGAAAGCTTTCTGTTGATTGAAAGTGTGTTAATGTGGTATATTTGGTATTATATATAATATGGCTCCAAGGTCCCCCACTTCTTATAAGTCCACTGGGGACATTTGGTGTAGATAGTTTGTGAAGAGGGGTTTGTTAGGTGACTAATAAATTATTAGAGATGCTTTCCTTTTTCCTCTCCTGTATTTATCTCCTGTTTTATCCTGTGATCTCACTCTATCAGGGCCATTTCTGCTCATATTCTAACTTGCTATTTGTTTGTGTGTGGTATTGGGGATTGAACCCAGGGGCATTCCACCTCCTAGCTACACCCCCAGCCCTATTTTTTATTTTTTTTATTTTGAAACCGGTTCTCACTGAGTTGCAAAGGGCCTCACTAAGTAGCTGAGGCTGTCCATGAACTGTGATCCTCCTGTCTCAGCCTCCCAAATGCTGGGATTACAAACGTATGCCACCATGCTCAGCTTCTAACTCGCTATTCATTTATTTATTTCTTGTGGTACTAGGGGTTGAACCCAGACACATTCTACCTCTGAGCCAAACCCAGCCCCACATTTTATTCTTTATTTTGAAGCAGGATCTCACTAAGTTGCAAAGGGCCTTAGTAGCTAAGGTTGGCTGTGATTCTGCGATCCTCCTGTCTCAGCCTCCCAAGTGCTGGGATTACAAGTATGTGCCGCCACACCCAGTTTTCACTTACTATTTTAAACTCTATATTTGACAGGATAAGGAACCTATAGAACCATTAAAAGCATGGACTTCATCTCAGGTTACACACTTGGTAGTTTTGCCCAGTGCATCTGGTAAAGGGAAACTGACTCCTTCTCCCAGGTATTCCTTTACTTGCTATTGTGCAGAGTGAGAATCAAGAGCTAACATGTCTCTAGCAGGACGGGCTGAATGATAGTGATCATGGTTGTTCCTGTTGATAATGACAGTGATTTGCGTTTTAGGTTGGAACTCAGTTTCTCCTTGGTGTGTCTGGGGGAGAAAGGAAAAGGACTAGCATGGCAATGGAGCTGATCACTGATCCTTCCATCTTGTTCCTGGATGAGCCCACAACTGGCTTAGACTCAAGCACAGCAAATGCTGTCTTTTTACTCTTGAAAAGGTGAGTGCAAGTGCATCAAGAACATTGCTCTCTCTTTTCTTTCCTTTTTTCTTTTCTTTCTTTCTTTTTTTGTGGTACTGGGAACAGAACCCAGGGGCATTTTACCTTCGAGCTACACCCCCAGCCTTATTTGTAATTCTTTATTTTTTGAAACAGGGACTAACTAAGTTGGGAAGAGCCTCAGTAAGTAGCTGAGGCTGGCTGCGAACCTGGATGCTCCTGTTTCAGCCTCCCAAGTACTAAGATTACAAGTATACACCACCATGCCTGGCTATTTCTTTCTTACTTTTCTGTGTGTGTGTGTGTGTGTGTGTGTGTGTGTGTGTGTGTGTGTGTGTGTCTGGGTCTGTGTGTGTTGATTGAACCCAGGGATATTCTGCCAGGCTACACCTCCAGCCATATTTTATTTTTTATTTGGAAACAGGGTTTCACTAAGTTGCTGCTAGCCTTGCTCCTGCAATCCTCCTGTCTCAACCTCCCCAAAACTGGGCTTACAGTTCTGTTATTTATTTAACATCTGATCGCTTCTTGTACCTGGTATTCTTGGTACAGGGGATTCAGAAGTGAATGGCAAAATTTCTTCCTTCTTTGTTAGAGGGAAGCAACCAGTGAACAGCAAAGTGTTGTCAAGCAAGATGAAACAAGAGCTCAGGAAGGAAGGCTGTGGGGGTGGGGAGCTGGTGGAAACAGCAGGGGGTTCAGAGAAGAGCTCAAGTGTGTACCTGCTAGCTGGGAGAGAGGGAGTGAGGCCTGCTCTCCCTGGCAGAAGAGACCTCTAGCTGGAAGGAGCAGGCAGTGGTCCCAAGGCAGAGCATGCCTGAGGTGTGTGGGACATCAGAGACTCCAGAGGGGCAAGGACCCAGTGAGTTGAGGAGAATGGGAGTGGCTACTATCATCACTCCACCACTGCCCGCGGTTTAGAGGCAACAATTACTTTCCATCCATCCCTGGAGGCTGAACATGGAGGTCGAGGTATCCACGGGTGTTTCTTCCCAGGCCTGTCTCACTGGCCTGTGGTTGGCCACCCTCTCCCTTTGTGCCCATGTCCTAATCTCCTCTTAAGTGGACATCTGCTCAGTGATACTTTTGTTATTCATGACCTCTTGAAGATTGTCTTCAAATGTAGCCCCATTCTGAGGCCGCCGTGGGGTTAGGACTTAAGCCTGTGAGTTCTGGGGAGGCCAGGGTTCAGTCATCACAGTTAGAATTGACACAAGCTGCGCTGAGTTGGTGGCAGCTACACAGACCTCGCAGGCTGCTGTGAGAAGTGGGTCCTTTTCTGTCACTGAGGACCATGGAGGGATCCTGAGAGTGTCAGAGCAGTGCTGTGGCTGTGGGGAGGCTGTGCAGCTGGGTAGGTTGAGAGCAGATACAGGAAGGAGCCATGAGGGTCTTGGGGCTGGAGTAGGATACCCACGGGGAGCTGGAGCAGGGATCCTGTGCCCGTTTTCAAGGCAAAATCAACTGGAAGGGTCCGGGAACTGGACCTGGGCTGTGAGGACCGAGACACGCACTCCTGAGGAGTGGGCCTCAACTAGCAGAGGAATGAAGCCAAAACAATGACATCTCCTTTATCAAGAAAGGAGACTGTGGCAGGAATGATTATAAGAGAAATTTCAAAAGTTTAGTTTTGAACAACTTCTCAAAAATGAATAAAAATAACCTCAAGCTGACAGGGCAGCTCCAAGAGCAAAGCAGAGAACTCTCTCTGCCCTCGCCTGGCTCCCCACCTTTGACACACTCTGCTGTCTTTGCTGCCCCCCATTTCAGCCTTGCATAGGTTTCTTCCAGCTTGATGCTTGGCTCCCCTAAACACTGCTTAGTGAACACTTGTAGGAGCGAGGACACCCCATCGCATTAGCCTTCCAGTGAGGAGGACCATGAGGACGGCTTCCCAACCATGGAGTCCTCAGACTCCAGTCAAACATCACCAGTTTCCAGGCTGTCGCTCTTCTGTCTCAGGATCCTCTGCAGAAAAATATCTTTTCTAGTTTTTTTTTTCCTAATCTGTAACACCTCCTCAGTCTTTCCCTTGTGAGTGTGTACTTGCACGTCCCAGTCCATGTCCTGGGGTGGCCTTAGCTGGATCACTGTGTGCCAGGTATTGACTGGGGCCAGGAGCTGCTGCTGTGTGCTCCTGGGTGCCACACCTGGGCCTGCACCCCAACAGGTGGTGTGAACCTCCATCATCTCACCTGTTACTGGGTGAGATGATGAGATGCTGGGCTGCTCTGCTGCGAAGGACTCCTTCCCTTTTGTACTTGATTAGCATTTTGTTGGGGGGAGACAATGGTGTGTTGTGGGGCTGTCCCATTCCGCATCTCTCCCACCAGCTTTAGTGTGCTAATAGCTCCTGCTCGGTCTCGGGGTGGCTGCCTAACACGCAGTGCTGGACATTCTATGAAAGGAAGAGTTCCCTCCTCTCCTATTCAGTTCCCATTTTGTACAATAGGTGATAATCTGTTAGTCACTATGTAATGATCTGATTAACCCTGCTTGGCCAGTGGAAGCCACTTCAATGTGCCTTTTTTTTTTTTTTTTGACATCTCCCTAATCATTCTTCAAAAATTCTTTACTTTCTGGTTACTCGGATGTTCCAGTCTTGCTTTGTACTGTGCCTGGATGAGCTGTTTCTGCGAGGAATAATCTAGTTGTGTAGTGTGCTCACTGCTCTTGGAGTAGCTTTGCTTCTAGATGTTTTATAGACCTAGGAAAAACACATTACACACACACACACACACACACACACACAGGTAATATATAGATAGCTGGGCTTGGTGGTATATACCTGTAATCCTAGTATGTAGGAGGCTGTGACAGAAGGATCACAAGTTTGAGGACAGCTTCAACAAGTTAGCAAGATCTTGTTTCCAGATAAAAAATAAAATAGGAGCTGGGCTGGTGGTGCACACTTGTAATCTCCATACCTGGGAGGCTGAGATGGGAGGATCTGGGTACTTCGTGAGGCCCTCTGCAACTTAGTGAGACACTATTTCAAAGTAAAGAATAAAAAATTTGGCTGGGGATATATGAAGGTATAATGCTCCTGGGTTCCATCCCAACACCCCAAATATAAATAAATAAGTAAGTAAATAAATAAATAAATAAATAAATAAATAAATAAATAAATAAAAATAGGGCTAGGGTATGTGTAGTGTGCCCCGGACTTCAATACCTAGCAGTATGCCCCTCAATTCAATCCCCAACACCACAAAAAAGAAAAAACACCAAACAAACCAAACCCAGAGTTCATAGTAATATTTTGTCTCCAATCTTAGACCTCCAACTTATTTTGAGTCTTTGCTGTTTCTAGTTTTTATAAGTAACATCATACAGTGAAAGATTCAACTACCATTTTATCAATATATTTGTTCATTTTCTCAGTCAACTAGTTGAATTGTTTAGTCCAACTAGTCTCCAAATTCTCTGGCCTCTGCCTCTGTCCATCACCCTTGGAAACTCCTGTCTCATTTTCTAAGCTGCCAAACACAGTAGCTTCCTGACTTCCCCTCTCTATCACTGCCTTGCTTTCTCTGTTGCCCACGGTCTTGTGAGCAAGACTTTATTTTAGGAGGGAAGAATCAGAAAGATGATGGGGTTTTAGATGCTGTAAGGCTAGGATGTCCGCTGCACATAAAGACACCAGGCTATGGATCGGTTAAGGTTTTGTTACGAATATATCCATGACATTTTTATTACCTTTAACTCTGTTAAGAGTGTTCATTAGAAAATGATGGCTGACTGGTGCAGACTCTCATGACTATTTCCTTTGTTCTGTCTGGTGTAGTACACAAGCATCTGGCCTCACGCAGAGCGTTCTGCTCAGTTCTTTTCAAGCACCACTGTGCAGACTTATCACCTGGCGTCTGGTTAAAGTGCAGAGCCTCTTCCATAGGCCTGAAGTAGAGTCCAGGATTCTCCACAGGAGATTCTAAGAGGAGATACTGACACTGACGCCCCTGCCCCTCACACCGCACTCTGAGCGGCAGGGCCTTCATGCTGTCCCACATCCCGCTCCAGGTCCTTGCCAGCTCCCTGCTTCCTACCCAGTAAAGTTCCAGTCTGAGTGAAGGATTCATCATGGGCCTGTTTTTCTGCAGTCTCTTAATGAAATTCTTCACTCAACACCAACACACACACGCGCGCGCGCACACACACACACAAACACACACAAACACACGCACAATCGCACACTCCTTTCTCTGTAGATTGAGCTTCTGATAGTTTTCCAAATAGACTGTTTAGTTTCACACTTTGCTCACCTTGTTCTTACACCTTGAATACCTTTTCCTTCTTTCACTCCTGTTGGACCTTTTGACATTCTATTTATTATCCTCAGATTGGCCTATAATTCTTCTATTTTGCTGCAAGGAGCCCTTAGATATTTATATCTCACACTGTATTGAAAGTATTGATCTTCTGGCCTGATTTTCTTTGAGGTTGCACACCCTTGGACACATGCTGATGAATAGTAGGTGCTATCAAATGCTTACAATAGTTATTTTTATCATAAGTTGTTTTTTTTTTTTTCCAGGACTGGTGATGGAACCCAGGGGCATTGTACCTATGAGCTACACATCTAACCCTATTTTTTAGACTTTTTATTTTTGAAACAGGGTCTCACTGAGTTGTGGAGGGGCTCACTAAGTAGCTGAGGCTGTTCATGAACTGTGATCCTCGTGTTTCTGCTTCCCAAACACTCATAAGATTCTTAATAAGTTGTTTTTTTGGTTGTTGTTTTTTGTTTTGGCAGGTCTAGGGATGAAACCCAGGGGTATTTGACCCCCAAGCTACACCCCCTGTCCTATTTTTTATTCTTTACTTTGAAACAGGATCTCTCTAAATTATGGAGGGCCTCACTAAGTATCTGAGACCTTCTGAGTACTTTGAGCCTCCTGTCTCAGCCTCCCAAATGCTGAGATTACAAGTGTGCACCACCACATCCGGCTAATAACAATTTTGAAAAGTGATTTTAACCTTTGACTCCTCTGTTCATAGCAATAACCCCTGTGAATAGATAGTTTAACATTGTTTATGCCATGGAATGACACCAGAAATCAAAACCCAACTTTGCCTAGGAACTGTGGCCCCTTGGCCACTTTCTTGACCTTTAAGCCTGATCGGTAAAAAGGAGGAAAAATTTTGAAACTACCTTACACTGGCAGTGAAAATTGAAATCAAATGATCTCTAAAGCATTTAGCAAAGGCATAACAAGTCCTTAGTAATAGTAATTGTATTATCAGGGAGGAAGAATAAAAACCAATTCCTAAAGAACCAGAAGACTTAGGTGATCAATGAGAATTGGACACATGACCATTCTCTTAATTTCTGTCTGTAAGTGGTTTCCAAATTTAATTGTACATACAGATACTTGGGATACTTGATAATATGAGTTCCTTGTACCTATTCCCAGAGAGTTTAATTCAGTGTGCTGGAAGATTGCCCAGAAATTTGCATGATCAGTAAACATTCTCCTCTCCTCTCCTTTTCTTTCCTTTTTGAATTCAACTCAGAATCTTATACATTCTAAGAATAACCTCTACTGCTGAGCTTTACTACCAGTTAGTTGCCCTAGTCTTTTTAAGAAAAACATCAACTTTAGGTTCCCCACCTAACAAATAGATCATGTAAGATGAGATGAGACGTTAGTAAGAGAAAATTAAGTTGAACTGAAAACAAATGATGTAACAGCAAGAATAAATAAAATACTTTATCAAGAATTGCAGAGTTTAGATGTTTAATGACATTTTTAATTTGATTTGTCTTCTAATGTAGGATGTCTAAACATGGACGAACAATCATCTTCTCTATTCATCAGCCTCGATATTCTATCTTCAAGCTGTTCGATAGTCTTACCTTATTGGCCGCAGGAAAACTAATGTTCCATGGGCCCGCACAGGAGGCCTTGGAGAACTTCTCATCAGCAGGTGTGGTTGCCTTTCTCATGCAGTAGATCCTTCACTCCTAGAACCCTGGGAGGGAGCAGAGAGGGTCAGCAGTTGTGCTGTGCTCTTTGGCTTTTGCATAAATGTACCTTGGGTTCCATAGCTCTAAACCATCTTTGGTCAGTTCAGTGCCAGAATTTTTCTTTACTTTACAGAACTTGCTTCCTGGTTATGTGTCTTTCCTTTTGCTGTTTTATTTGAGTATGCATGTGTGCATGTATGTGTATGTGTACATGTGCGTGAGCATGTGTGTGTGTGTGTGTGTTTGCGCGCGCGTGTGTGTGTGTGTGTGTGTGTGTGTGTGTGTGTGTGTGTGAGTGTACTGAGCATATGTTTGTTTTACTTCCCAGTTAAGGTGCCTTTTCCTTGAAAGTTCAGTAATAAATGTGTTGGTTTCACAAGCCAAATTCACAAACCCAAATACAGTTTTAAATATTCACTAGATATCTTTTAAAAAAGTTTTTTTAATGTCTGTCATTTAATCTGGGAGTATAGCCCCGAGGTGTCTAGGAACCCCACTACCGCCAAAAATAAATAATAAATAAATAAATAAATAATGAAGTAGCCGGGCATGGTGGCACATACTTGTAATCCCAGCACATGGGAGGCTGAGACAGGAGGATCACACAGGTTCTAAGCCTGCCTCAGCTACTTAGTGAGGCTCTCAGCAACTCACTGAGACCCTATTTCCAAATAAAATAGAAAATAATTAAGGGAGTGTAGTCCAGAGGTAGAAAACCTCTGGATTCCATTCTTGGTACCACAAAAAAATAAAAAATAAAAATAATCAAGTATATGTGGGTCTGGGGCACCCAGGGGAGATGAACTTAAGAGTTAGACTTCAGGCCAATTTTAGATGTTTGTGCTACAAGAAGCTGAGGTCAGACTCAGGTATGCTGTGAAGGTCACATTCCCTTGAGGATGCTGCTCTAGGGATTTCTCCTTTATTTGGAATTATGGCAGCCTTTGGACCTCTGAGTTTAGAATGCGGAAAGTAATAATTTCTAACATGCATAGCACTGAACAGTTAATTTTTTTTTCTTGGACCCAGATTTAGATATTTGAAGAAGTCCTGATAAACACCACACCATATATATTGGTAGCTGGTTGGGTCTTATTATTTAGGCAGGGTAATGACAAATGTAGTATGTTCCAAAGAGTCCAAGATTAGTTTGGAATATTTTTTGTTGTTAATGAAATATATAAGAGGAAAGGATAAATTAGGGGGGAAAAGATCAAAAAGACGAGGGAGAAGTTATTAGATTCTCCCTTCCCTCACCTCCCCTTCCTCTCCCTAAGTATGTGAGTCCCCTTTTTTTCTCCCAAGACCATGAAGTTGTAATTTTAGGTTGCTTTCTTTCATAGGTTACCGCTGTGAGCCCTACAATAACCCTGCAGACTTCTTCCTGGACATCATTAATGGAGACTCCTCTGCTGTGGTATTAAACAGAGAAGACCATGATGGTATGTGTGTCTTGTGGAGTCAAAGATTTAGTTGAAGATGAGCAAAGTGGTGACTCATTAAAACATGGTGCTGTGTCATTCCACAGCAAATTCATATTTTAATATCTGGATAGTATGCCATCCCATCTCCCTAATGCCACATTTATTTATCATCTTTAAACCTTATTGTTGAGATGCCAGTATTTTGCTCTACGTTTTCCCCTCCTCAGAACTCTCATTTCTCTAAGTTTTAGAATATCTATTGTTATGCTCAGACCACTCAATCTGCAAGTTATGTAGACATCCTTTTTTTTTTTTTTTTTGGTACTGGGGATGGAACCCAGGAGCAGTCTACCTCTGGGCAACACCCCCAGCCCAGCCCCATTTTTTTTTTTTAATTTTGAAACAGGGTCTCGCTGAGTTGTAACGGGCCTCACTAAGTAGCTGAGGTTGGCTTCAAACCTGCACAGACCTCCTGTCTCAGCCTTTCAAGTGCTGGGATTGCAAGTGTGCGCCACCACGCCCGGCTGCAAATATCTTAATTTATCAATCGGAATAGTTTTTGAGGAAAATAATTGTTTAAGCTTTACCAAGCAAAAAAAATAAAAAGGCTTTGTGCAATTACAGTTATAAATATTCTGATTCTAGTCAAGAGAAGACCGGCTTAGTTGTTAATGAGTATTGCAAGTGGTTTTTTTAGTTAATTTCATTGATGAGTATTTATATAATACAGTCAGTTGTAAGGGGAATTTCCATTAAACATAAATACCATTGTTTATAGTGCTTCTGTGTGTGTGTGTGTGTGTGTGCGCGTGTGTGAGAGAGAGTGAGAAAGAGAGAGAGCGAGAGAGAGAGTGAGAGAGAGAGTGAGAGAGAGAGACAGACAGACAGACAGACAGACAGACACCCAGGGGCATTTTACCTCTGAACTTTACCCGCAGGTCTATTTTTAATTTTAAGTTGCTGAGGGCCTCACTAATGTGGGAAGCTATTAAGGTTTTCCCCTAAAAGAATATTTCTGACTCAAGTGACTGTCCTTTGCCCAGAGTCAACAAGGTTTGGGGTCATAGAATGTTCAATGTAAAAGTTCTGAGAGAAGATCAGGTGGTGATGGCACAAGGATATTGATTGACCTGCAACTGTATAAATACCTCAAGAGAAATAAACCCGTTGTTGGCCCAATAGGGAATATTGGCCCAGGATCGGGGGTCAGCCAGTAGGAAATATTGACCAAGGAGCAAGCAGGGATCGGCCAATAGAGGTATCAATTCAGGAGTAGGGTGGCGTTCCCCCCACGTTAGAATTAACAATTCTTGGAATCAAATTCTTGAGAGTTAAAATCTTTTATCCTCATGCCTCTCTTTGGAACCTGGCTGGCTCCAGCACACTAAGTGCTGAGGCTCTCCTTAAACCTGCAATCCTCCTGTCTCAGACTCCCAAGGACTGGAATTAAAGGCATGTGCCATCATGCTGGGTTCTTTATAGTATCTTTAAAATAAGAAACATAAAGCCGGCATGGTGGCGCATGCTTGTAATCCCTGTGCTTGGGAGGTGGAAACTGGAGGATCGCGCAGGTTCGAAGCCAGATGTGCTGGCTTAAGAGACCCTGTTTCCAAATAAAAATACATAAAAATAGGTCTGGGAGTGTAACCGGAGGTAGAAGGGTTTCCAGGAACCCCAGTACCACCAAATAAATAAACAAACAAACAAATAAATAAATAAATAAATAAATAACAGAGGAGTTTATACATTTGAACATAATAGAAAAGTAAAATCCAGATTTTTATGTTAAGAATTATAGATATATATGGTAAGAAGTTTATTTTAAGAATTTGGGCCCAAAACATTGTGAGAAGTTCAGCTCAATTGTGTTTTTCTAATGTCTAAAGAAGGGAAAAACTATTTTACCTTCAAGCTTTATATAACACCTCAGTGTTATCTAAAAGAAGGGGGGAAATCACGGAAAACTGGGTTAAATCATCTGTTATCTGTTAATAATGTTTCCTTTCTTTGTCGACTTTTATTCCAAAGCCTATGATCAGATTGAAGACCTTGCCAAAAAAGAAAAGACAATCATAGAAAACTTAGCTGAGTTTTACGCCAACTCCTCTTTCTACAGAGAAACAAAAGATAGTTTAGAGCAACTCTCGATTGGTCAGAAAAAGAAGAAAAAGAGCTTTACCTCCAAGGACATTGCCTATCCCACCTCCTTCTGTCACCAACTCAGATGGATTACCAGGCACTCATTCAAAAATCTACTCGGTAATCCTCAGGCTTCTATAGCTCAGGTAACCTGACAGATTTTTCTTTTTAAATTGTGCTGTGGACTTCTCATAGGGGAGCATTTTGGTTTTGCTGTGCTCTGCTCTAGGATTATGTTCATCTACTCATCCTTCTGTTTTTTTTTTTTTTTTCCAATGTGGGATATAGAAACACTCAATGAAACGTGTGAAACACAACTGAATTATTACTCATATAAACCTTTTTTAGTGTTTTTTTTGGCTACCTATCTCAGAATTTTTATGGTTTAAACATATTATAATGGAAGCCGGGCGTGGTGGCGCATGCTTGTAATCCCAGTACTTGGGAGGCTGAGACAGGAGGATCGCACAGTTTCGAAGCCAGCCTCAGCTACTTAGTGAGGCTCTCAGTAACTTGGTGAGACCCTGTTTCCAAATAAAGTATGAAATAGGTCTGGGAGCATAGCCCGGAGGTAGAAAGCCCCTGGGTTCCACCCCCAGTATTACCAAATAAATAAATAAAAATAAAAATGAACATATTATAATGGAAAATCATAGTCGAATTTTCTAAGTAAGACCATGACAGCCATATATGGGATTTTCTCGTAGCTGTCCACTGTTGTTCATTGATTCATTCCAGAAGTTCAACCCAACATCATGAGACTCTAGTACAGGCATGAACAAAAGGAGAAAAACAGAAATCTCTGCTCTATTACCTTATTTTCTTATGAGGAGAGGGATAACTGAATAAAGAAAAAAATAGCATGTCAGGTGGCAGAAAGGGTTATGCAGAAAGATTAAGAAGAGGAGGGATGGAGAGGGGAGAGAAAGGTAGGGAGAAGAAAGTTGATTTGCAGTTGAAATCAGGTGGTGAGGGAACTAAACTACCTGAAGGTAATTTAATTGTATTGTCTGAAAATAGATTTGATGTAATTTGGAAACACCTCAGGTAAGTTAGATTCATCAACCTTTGTTCTATAGTGAGATGATGGAATGAGTCCATTCTTCAGTGTGATTTCTGCATTAGGTTTTACTCCTTAACTCTGAAAGTGGTTTGTAAGTGTATTATCCAAGACTTATGTGTGGTAGCTCTGGACGGGGCATGATTAGCGCAAGCTTCTGGCACTCCACTAGCACTGTGGCCTGTTTTGGTCCTAGGCTTCCTTATGATGCAAACATGCCTCCGGGTGCACTCCAGCCCACTTACCTCATCAGTGGACTCGGCACCACAACAGGAATTCCAGCGATGTTCAGAGAAGTAGCCTTCTCTAGATTAAGGGGAATTCCCGAGCTTATGGGACAAGTCTTGTTGAGGTTTGCGAATACTTGATTGTTAGTGTAGGAACAGGCAAACCTTTTTTGATAAAGAGCCATATGGCAGGTATTTTAGCCTTTGCAGACCATACATGGTCTTTGTCTTAGATAGCCAACCCTGCTATCTTAGTGTGAAAGCAGCCATGGCTCATACATGAACACATGAACCTGCCTGTGTTCTAGTAAAACTTTATTCCTGGACACTGAAGTATGAATTTCATGTTGTAAGAAATGTTATTCTGTGTCTCTTTGCTCCCAGGTATTAAAAATTGATCAAAACCATTCTTGTTTATAGGCTTAACAAAAACACAAGTCTGGTCCTGTTTGCCCTGTGGGCCATAGTTTATTGACCCTTGGCATGGGGTCCTTAATCTTATATGTTTTTTATATCTCTTAAGTTTTGGATATGGAGTGTTAAATGGAACGTTAAAATTCCTTATGGTGCCAGGCGTGGTGGTACACACCTGTAATACCAAACTTGGGAGGCTGAGATAAGAGGCTTACAGGTTTGAGGATAGTCTCAGCAAGTAGTAAGACTCTCATCAACCTAGTAAGACCCTGTTTTAAAATAAAAATAAGAACAAAAATAGGTTTGGGGGTATAGCTCAGAGGTCATCTGCTCCATTGTGCAATGTTTGCCTGGTGTTTTTTGCTCTCTTTGTGCAAGAAAGTAATAAACATAGACACACCTTGTATAAGCATACTCATGGGACACATAGTTTTGTTAATATTTTTGGAAATTGAGTGGAAATACTTTTAGAACTTTGATGGTGTTAGAAAACATCCTAATGATAATACTGATAGTGTTATTATAAGATATCAAGTTTAAATGCAAATGAAAGATGTGGAACTTCTTGTTTAAAAGACTGAATATTGCTGGACGTGGTGGTGCATACTTGTAATCCCAGCATTCAGGAGGTTGAGACTGGAGGATTGTGGTTCGTGGACAGCCTCAGCTACCTAATGAAGTCCTTCACAACTCAGTGAGACCCTGTTTCAAAAATAAAAAAGACTAGCGGGGCGTGGTGGCACGCATTTGTAATCCCTGCCCTTGGGAGGCTGAGATAGGAGGATCGCACAGGTTCGAAGCCAGCCTCAGCTACTTAGTGAGGCTCTCAGCAACTTAGTGAGACCCTGTTTCCAAATAAAATGTAAAAATAGGTCTAGGCATATAGCCCAGAGGTAGAAAGCCCCTGGGTTCCACCCCCAGTACCACCATAAATAAATAAATAAATAAATAAATAAATAAATAAATAAGACTAAAACAATAGGGCCGGAGGTTTAGCTCGGAGGTTCAGTGCCCCTGGGTTCCATCCTGGTACCGCAAAATAAAAAAAAAAAAAGACTGAATATTCTTAAAAGTTATACTGTATGTATGAAAGTATATCTTCTCATATACTTGTGCATGCTGCATGTTGATAGAGTCCTAAGTATTTATTTTGGAACTTGAGCTGTTGAAATAGAGTATATCCTGTGGACAGGGAAAATATGACAGGGTAATAGATTTGTCCACCCCCTAATTTTTGCCTAATTAGCAAAGGGATGTTTTTTCTTCCTCTTTTTGAATGCTTTTATTGGTGGCAATGGGATTTTTAAGGATATCTCCTAAGTTAAATATTTACGTAATATCCTTTTTGGAATAAGGTTTCACAAAATATTTTTTTTTTCAGATCATGGTTTTGTTTTTCTCCTTTGGCTTGCGTCATCCAAAAATGACCTTCACAGGTTCCTTCATGTCTTGGTACTGTTGTAGTATTGAAATTTTCTTTATAAACTTTGAAATTTCCAAGATATATGGTAGGGATCATTTTTGTTCTATGGATTACAATTTCTCTTACTTTGATAACTACCTTATGAATGATAATAAGTGGAATTCTTCAAATACATTATATCAAAATGTAACCCTTAAGCCATTGCTAATTGAAGCATTCTTAAGAGACTTTTCATCCCCAAACCCCAAGTGCTATTGGTGCAGTCTCCTTGAGAGCCAGCCCCATAGGCTGAGCAGGGGAAAGTAGGTGAGGGTGGGGAGGAGCTGGCAGCTCGGGTGCAGGGTGTTGACCCAGGTCTCACTGGCTGAGGTTGGAGAAGCAGTGACAGAGGAGACAGGTGATGGACTCAGTGTTCCCAGAGGCAGCTGGTTGCGTGCTTTATGACAGTGACAGGGCACTTTCCCATGTAGGCAGGGACTCCCCAGATATCAGCGTGGTCCTGCCCACGCCTACTTCCTCAGCACGCATTATTCCATTGTCTGAATTGGCGTGTGTGCTTTTAAATTTTTTATTTACTTTTTAATATTAAGAGTAAAGACACCCTGTTTTCACTTGAACGTCTTGAAATATGAAATTGTACGTGTTTACCGGCACAAACCTTGAGAGTTCAATTCAGGTCAAAACTCTTTGCCACTTGGACTTTATCCCCCAAATGATTTCCCCGGGAACCTGCAATGTTCTGTTACCTTGTGGGCTAAGTACCTGAATGGGCCCTGACTCAGCAGTGCATGGTGGACACTGGGAGCAATCTTAGCATGTCCACTAGTCTGCTCTGTTGTCTTTTCAGTTCCCCAAACAATAGATAGCTTGATTTTCAATTTGATTTAGAAAGCAGTGCAATAATGTATACTGGACTCTGGCAAGACAATTTAAAGTGTTTGTCTCAATGGAGAGATCTGATTATGTAGCAGTGTATCTCATAATAACAAATGATACATAAAAGAAATAAAATTAATGGTACATAGATTGTTTTTACCTCTAATTGAAACTTTTATTTTCACTTTTCTTTTTGAAAAGATCATTGTTATATTCATACTGGCACTAGCTATAGGTGCCATTTACTTTGGGCTAGAAAATAATCCTGCTGGAATCCAGAACAGGTAAGTCAATTTGGATTTTGATTTTGAGAAACTGATGTTACTTTGTATAAGCTTATAGATATCTCTGTTTTATTGTGGAGTAGAATGAATGAGTGAGTCGAAAACTGAATGGAAGAGTTGTTTTTCTCTTTTATGTCTATTGATAAACTATGTAAAACATAAAACTTAACTTTTTAACCATTTTAAGCATATAGTTCAGTAGCACTAAGTACATTCACATTGTTGCCACCTCTGTCTTCTCAAATTGAACTGCCGTGCCCATTCAACAACAGCTCCTCACACTCACTCCCAGTGCCCAGCTAGCACCTTCTTACTTTATGTCTCTGACCTCCATGAACCTCATATACACGGAGTCACTTAATTATTTGTCTTTTGGTGACTGACTTACTTTAACTCTTAGCATAATGGCTTCATGGTGAATCCATTTTGTAGCATATGTTAGAATTTCCTTCTCTTTTAACTAGTTACAGTGATGATGTGTCCTTAAAAATATTGTTCCATCATAAGACTTACTTATTCATTTACTTATTTACTTACTTTGGGGATGGGAGTCTTACTATATTGCCCACTCTGGCCTTGAATTTTGGAGTTCAAGTGATCCTCCTGCCATAGTCTTCCAAATTGCTGAGTCTACTTATATGTGCTACTGCACCCAGCTTTACAGTGAGATTTCTTAATGGCTGTGTCATGTTCTAAACATATATTCTAGCTGGGCGTGGTGGCGCACGCTTGTAATCCCTGCGCTTGGGAGACTGAGACAGGAGGATCGCACAGGTTAGAAGCCAGCCTCAGCCACTTAGTGAGTCTCTCAGCAACTTAGTGAGACCCTGTTTCTAAACAAAATATAAAAATAGGTCTGGGAGTATAGCCCAGAGTTAGAAAGCCCTGGGTTCCACCACCTGGAACTGCTAAAATATAAGAAGTGCACAAGAATGGTAGCGGGCCATAACTGTGGCTGTTTCATGGAGTTTTAGTACCAGCTGCTTTTGTAACCTGTGCAGGGCCACTGTACCTGCTCTGTTCCAGCTATGACGTAAGGCTTGAGTCTGATTCCTGAGTCTGCTACTAACACCCTATAGCTGAGTGTCTGCGATGCTCATTACAGTGTTGGTGTGGGAGCCAACGGATCCTGATACCAGCTTGGAGCTTTTGCTCTCCTCAGTTTAAGAATTTGTAGCCTGTGTTTTTTTTTTTTTTTTTTTTTTTGGCTGGTTGTCTTATGGGTGACCAGGACTTGAGGGAACTTTGATCAGCTTAACAAGGACCACAGGCGTCCTCAGTTAAAGCTGAGGGTTTCCCCATCAGAAGTAAGTGAAGGGTTACTTGATAATTGTGTGTAATAGCTATACCCCTTTCCATTGTTTTTGGGATTAACTATTAGGTGCAAGTTGCTTAGCATAGATAGTAACAAAAATGTAAGCATTTAATCACTGTTTGCTATTATACTGAAGGAATAATTATTAACAGTTTGGCTACTTGTCAGCCTTTTTAAAGAACAGTAAATAGATTGAGTAAATTGAACAGATGTTAGGAATGAAGTTATATTGTTTTCTGTTGAATTTCAGATGTACTGGTGAAGAACACTTGACAAACCAAGGCATTGACCTCTCACCTTGGGGATTGTGGCAGAATCACGTGGCTTTGGCCTGTATGATGATTATCTTCCTCACAATTGCCTACCTAACATTGCTATTTCTGAAAAAGCATTCATAGTTCCTCTTTAATTTACCGCTAAGTATTTTCACATTAAAAGGGAATACTTTTAAGTATCCCACTGAGTTTTTAATTGTGTTGTTCTATTTAGTTTCTTGATACTGTCATTCAGCAACAATTATTTTAATGGAAATATTCACAGAAACCATAAAAAGCTAAATTATACATAAAAAACTGAAGCCCCAAACTAGTAATATCACATATTGTATATTGTTTTATCTCATCAATGGTAAAATAATTTATCTCTTGGGGAATAAATCCAGTCTAAATTATTGTTCCTCCTATCTCTGTATCAGTTTAACTTGTTTTTGAAATCATTGAAGTTTAGTGGTTCTCCAGTTTTGTTATTGTTGTTGTTGTTCTATTTTTATTCTCTCAGTGCTGGTAAATGGACCCAAGGCTTTGTGGATGCTGGGCAAGCACTCTACCTCTGCACCACATCCCCAGCCTGTGCTCTAGTTTTAATACCCTAGGAATCTGTGACCTGCAGTTATTTAATAAATGACAAATATTTTAACGTTGTGTTAGAAGTATGAAATCTAAAATATATTGGAGAAATCTGTATAATTTCTAGGGTGAAAAACCCTAGGTAGATACAAGCTTAGGATGGTTGGTAGAACTTACGGATACTTTTCTAATGAAATTGTAGAATCTCAGGAGTCTTGGGTGGAGGCTTCAGGCTGCAGGTGGAATAGAGAGTCATGAGTCTGGGCATGTGGTTCTTGTATCATTTGTGGGACATTTTGGCTTTGAAAAGTCACTTCAGCTCCCTGGGATAGGTCAGTGATATATATCTGTGTGCATCAGAATCTCCTGGGGAACTTGGCTAGGACACAGTGTCTGGCCATGTCATGGCTACCTCCATGAGGAACTAACCCCTTTTGGATTTCTTAATTCCCAAGGTCTTTTCCAGCTCTGCAAAGTTAATGTTTATGGTATTAACTTATATCTGTGCCTTCACAGGTCCCCCCACTGCCACACTTGTACCCCTCACCTATTTCCAAAAGTTGTCTTCTAACATTTTTCGGTAGTGGGAAAATATTGACCAGTAATATAAAAGTGTTTTAAAACTTCTCTTTGATTGAAGGGCACTGTAATACAAAGTACAGCTTAGTGAATTACCATAAAATGAAGACACTGCAAATCCCAGTCCAGGTTAAGAAATAGAGCATGAGCTGCCTGCAGGAGCCCCTCACGCCCCCAGGCACCACTTCCTCCTTCCCCAGGGAGTTTTGAAAAGACACCTGTGCGTGTCTCTGCATTGTTCTTATGAGAGCATCACTGCTGCTCAGTTTCGTGTTCTTGGGTACACAGGAACATACTTAAGTCTTCTACTCTTTAAATGAATTTTCAATTTTCAAATAATGTTAGTTTTATAGAAATGCCACAAATATCATGGGGAACATTCCCATGGGCCCTTTGCCCAGAACCAACTTAATGTGAACATTTTATAAACCAAGCTACATGGGTCAAAGCTAAGAATTGAATATTGGTACCCTACTGTTGAACAAACTGCACGCTTTGTTCAGATTTCACCATGTTTTGACTAATGTTCCTTTAGCATTCTAGGATCCCATTCAGGAGGTTATATTGCATCTACCTTTCCCTTTCAAAAGCAAATAGTTGTAGAAATTAAGGGAACAGGGATACCCAGAGCAGAGACCCGTGAGACTGTAGTCAGATTGGAATGTCTTTTAGCCCATCGGTGGGTGCTCTGCTTTAGTTTTGCAACATAAAACTGAGGATAACACTTTATATTACTATTTTTGAACTTTCAGGAACATTGTCTTGTCTTTTTAAGATACAAATCATAGCATAACTGATTTGCATAACCATTGCATAGCTATCATAGCATATCTTTTTATCCTGCTTATTATGTGAACATCTACTTTTCCTACTTACTATGTGAGCATCAAGGAAATATTCAATGTTTCCTGTTTGGGGTATAGTTCTAGATCTTTAGCATAGCTGTGCCTTACTATGGTTCCTCACATACACACTTACTCATTACACAGGAATGTCTATTTCTACTTTATGAACTAAATATATGTGCCAGAATCAACAAAACAGCCAAATCTGTTAATACGTACTTTTTAAACTAATCAGAATTCAACTATATCTGATTTTATTTATCTCTTTTTGTATTACAAATTCTTTTTACATTTTTTCTTGTGGTAAAAAAATAACAAAATTTATCATCTTGTTCATTTTAAAAATAAAGAATATATTTAAAATGTGGTTTGTTTTTCTTTGAAGTATAAAAGAGTTATTTTATAGATATTTACTTAAGAATCTGGATTTTTTATATTTTAATTTTCTTGTATGTGAAAATTAATCTATGAAGGAGGGCACTGATTAATTTGGTTTATAATAAAACCTCAAGAATAAGTGAATGTTCGTTGCTGTTTTTACTCTGGTTGCTGTTGTTGGGCAGTCAAGGAAAACTGCTGCTATGGGAGGCTTCTTGGTGGGTTGAGGAGGGAATAAGAAGGAAACAAAAAAGTGGAGAGGTTGGAGACAAATATTCAAGAGGAGGTACACATACCTCTTTCCCCATCTTTGAAGCCATCCTCCATGATCTGTGGATTTGAATTTTATCACCATCCAGAGCATCTATATACATTTGCAAAGAAGCATCATTCATCATGAGATTTATTTCCCTCACTCTACTGCTTGCTCAGTGGGGTTTGGATCAGAATTGTCATGGTGGCAGGGATGGGGTTGTCTGCCAAGTGACAGCTCGGGCTGTCCCCTAGGCCGATCTGTGACAGCCACTACTAGCACCTGAGCTGTCAGCCGCAGCGGCTAATGCCAACTTGGTGTGATCCCGGCCTTCGAGGGGACCAGACCAGCCAGCAACTTGATGGCAAGATAATAAAGCGCAAGAACTCATTGATTGTCCCTGACCTCTGTGTACACCACTGTCTTAGGCTACAGATTCCAATGGAAGCATTAAGCTTACAGAAACGTTTCTGTTTTGTCTATGGTGGGTCTTGCCCTTTGGTGGAAAAATAGTTTTGAGAAAAAGCATTTTGGCCCACAAAGCCTAAAATACTTACTCTGTCCCTCTATTTAAGTTTGTAGACCCCTCCATTAAATCTGGGGGTCTACGCTCAGTAGCTGCAATACTCAGGCTCATGAACCAAGCAGTACTGGTATCTTCCAAAATAATTTCCATTAACTTTTTCTAGGGTTTATGCTTCCTGTCTACAGTTTTAGGCCCTGCTGGATTAGAGGTTTGGGATCCTAATGAGTAGGGAGACATGTCCACCGGGTAATTCAGGAAGGGCTCCGTTGAACCCGAGAGCTGCTGCCACTCGGTCGCTCTTTGATTTCCATACTTGTGGAACAGTAGCAAACAAATGAGCCCTAATGTGTTCTCCCTGTGTCCCTGAAGACTAGGATTAATGCTACATGATGGACAGAGAATTCACAAAGAAACTTGGTATTTCCAAGCTTCACATCCTGATAAGTGCACAGCAACCATGGTCCTCAGTCCTTGGGACTGAAAGTGTGGATCGCTGTACCAGCCAAGCAGCTTAGTATAGAGGATGTACTGGCCAACAGTGAGGAAATCCTAAAAAGGAAGGTCGAGAGGAGAAGTAAAACACCGTGATCATAGTAGGCAATCAGCAGCAGCAGTGGTAACATCTAGTTTCAGGAACCCTTTTGCATTGTGTTTTCTAGAGATTACAATGGACTCTCAAACAGTCGAGAGTGGATTTACGGGGCAGCGGTGGGTCTGAGTGGTGTGAGGAGTGGACCTGAGTGGGTGCTATGGGTGCTCTGTCTCATCTCCTCATGCACCTCTGCTTTAGGCTGCAGTTGGGTGGGGCAGCTCGACAGGAGTCAGGAGCTGAGACCATCTGTCAGCTTCCTGCCTCCAGCCTGCGCTACACCTCTCTCCACTTTTCTTTCTTTCTTTTTTCTTTCTTTCTTTCTCTTTCTTTCTTTTTTTTTTTTTTTTTTTTTTTTTTTGGTGGTACTGGGGTTCCTGGAAGCCCTTCTACCTCCAGGCTACACTCCCAGACCTATTTTTATATTTTTATTTGGAAACAGGGTCTCTTAAGCCAGAGCAAGCGGCTGGCTTCGAACCTGCGCGATCCTCCTGTCTCCGCCTCTCAAGCAAGGGAATCACAAGCATGCGCCACCACGCCCAGCAAAATCAAGCAGAGTTTTTCTGTTTTTTTTTTTTTTTTTTTTTTGTGGTACTGGGGTTCCTGGAAGCGCATCTATCTCCAGGCTACACTCCCAGACCTATTTTATATTTTGGAATAGGGTCTCTTAAACCAGCACGGCTGGCTTCGAACCTGCGCGGATCCGCCTCCCCAGCGCGGGGATTACAAATTTGCGCCATCACGCCCGGCCACTTGTCTCCTCTTTGGCCAGTTCTAAAGCTGAAAGAGCTCAGCTTGTGTGCAAGTGTAGCTGGGAAGTGCAGGGGTGAATACCCTGCACCCAACAGAGATGGGGTCTGGGAGCAATGCCCCGGCCTTTGCTTTTCAGACAGGGAATTATGGAAGGCATTTCTCCTTGCTCTCAGGGGAGGAATTGAGCCTTTACTGCTTATCTTCAGCAATACATCGGTGCATTGGCATTTTCTCCTCTCCCGACTCACTGTGCTTCTCAGTTTCCTAGTATCACCTATTGAATAAATGATCTCAACCACGTCCTTGTCTTGACTCTTCTTTCAGAGGAATGCAAACCAAATCACATACCCTACAAAACAAACATTTTTATCCCCCCTCCAAGGAATCCATCAATCTTTTTCTAATATTTATATGGAAAAATCAAAAACAATGTAGTTGCTTTGCCAAAACAAAGACAAAAAAGTTATTAGTACATGAGAACATATTAAACAATAATGAGAATTGTTTTCTAGGAAGAATCGTAGATCTGTACAAAAGGAAAAAGAATTAAAAACCAGATACCCATCCATGTATTAAATGTAAAAGTGTATGTTTAATAAATAAGGATTTTGTGACCTTCTAAAGAGCTCTTTAAGACCCTCCCAATCCAAGTAAGGCAAAAAAGTGAATGAAATTCACTATGTGCAAACAAAGAAAACATTGACAAATTAGTCAGGTGCATGAGAGATATTAACAGGGTCCATGACTGATAAGGGATTAATACTTGTAATACAAGAATTTTTTAACTGAACAAAAAGACCTTTAGCCAACTGATAAATAGGCAGTGAACAAAAAGTACTTGTTTCCCACTAGATCAAAATATAAAATTTAAAATGTTTGAATTGACAATTTGTAAAAGGAAAACCCAAGTGCTTAACTATAAGAAGGGATGTTCAACATTATTAGAATCAGAAATGCAAGATAAATTGAAAATCTTGCTTTATTTTATTTTTGTTACTGGGGATTGAACCCAAGGACATTCTTTCTCCAAGGAACACCCCCATCCCTTCTTATTTTTTATTTTTCAACGGGGCCAAATGCTAAGCTGTTGAGCGTCCCACTAAATTGTTGAGTCTGGTCTCAAACCTGCAATTCTCCCGTCTCGGCCGCCACACCTGAATGAAGTGTGACCTTACAAGCATTCCATTCCCGGATGAGGAATCTAGATGGTAGCAATGCAGGTGGGAATTCTGGAGAGCAACCTGGTAGTTCAGGGTAAAAGTATGTATACACTTGGGTCTCAGCAGTCCAATCCTCTGATATACTTAGGCTCTCTGCAACTCAGTGAGACACTGCTTCAAAATAAAGAGGTGGAATGCCCCCTGGGTTCCATCCCCAGGCCTGCAAAATAAATAAAAAATAAACAGGTTAATAAATACATAATTCAGTGTAAGGAAAAATAAGATCAATAATATAAATCCGTTTATTTAAACACATAAACAGGAAACTGGTGGCACATATCTCTAATCCAGGTACTTGGGAGGCTGAGACAGGAGGATCACAGGTTTGAGGATCGCCTCAGCAAGTAGTGGATTCTCATTAATCTAGCAAAACCCTATTTCAAAAAATAAAAATAAAACAGGGTTTGGGTGTATCTTAGAGGCAGAATGCCTTTGGCTCAGTCCTCAGTACAACCAAATTTTAAAACATTGAACAGAAAATTTTTCTGTATGTCAAAATTATTAGAATGGGTCCCTATGAAGGAAAACTGACAGAATCTGGTGATGGAGAAGACAATATAATAAAGGATAAGATAAAATGCTAAAATATATACTGAGTTTGCTATGAGAAGCTTATAGCACAACATACTTCAAAAATATACATTATTCTGTACACAGAAGATACTATGTTAGAAATCTTAGTGATAAAGAAAAGATATTGACCAAGAAATTATTTTAGTTTATAAAAGATCATGGTCATATTTTTAGTTATAACCAAAGATAAGAGATTTAGATAAAAGTGGGCACTTATCATGGCTTTGATAAAAAAAAATATTTAGGTTAAATCCAAAGTGAGACTTGGAGGGTTGTTTTTCAAACATTTAAAATCTTATGCTTTGGTATAATGAAAAAACTGAGTTTTGTTCAGTAAAAGAATGGACTGGAATAAAATTATTAAGCCAATCAGAAATTTCATTTTATATTTCTAGTTTGTTTATTCTTCAGTCAAAGTCTGGAATCAGAGATAAATAGACAAAAATAAATAACTCTGTGTATCTTCAACTACACATTCAATTCCATCGTATGCTCAGACTTGTTTGATAAACTAAGAGACTGTTCAGGATAAACAGTAAAATTTGTGTTAACAGCATTGAGTCTATGACCATTCAATACTATGCAATGCCCTTGAAGTTCATGGGCACTGGGTTTTCTGGAGCACTGGCTGTCTCCAATGCTTAATGTAGAGTGCACGTCTCAAAGTTGTCTTTACCTTCTAAAGAGCTGCTTGTTAGCTATTAGCTGTTACTTATAAAGAGAACCTAGGGGAATGAGAAAAAGAGTATAATAATAATGAGTATCACCACACTCGATATTTTGCATGTGGCCAATACACACGGGTACCAGATAATAGTTGCACTTCAAATTGAACTCTTCTTATATTTAATAACAAGATATACAAATGTAAACAGCTCATTTTTTTCAAGGTAGCTCTGACCATGATCCTTCCATTTTCTTGAATGACCAGATATTTTCAATGTTCCCTTTATTTGGTAGGTTCATAGTAAAAGGTGCTGAATATTCAGTTTTTTCATCCCACTGGGTCCAGTACAGCTCCAGTGGCTAATGTTATCTTTTCAAGGAGATGCTGTTCCTTTGTGGTGTTTATAATGTATGATAAGGGATCATTAATCATTTTAATCACAGCTTGGATCTACCCTTGCCTCAATAGTATTAAATATTCCCTCTAGTCAGTACAAGAATCAGCAACTAATAAGAGAAAAATATAGATAATTTATATGACCTTTGAAGTTTTCTCGGCTCATTTCAAACAAGACCCAAAACAATAAAAATCTGGCATGTAGGTAGTCCCAAAGGATTAGATAGTAGAAAATCACAGCAAAAACATAGTGCTTAACATTCATCTTAACCATTCATACAAATTCTAGCGTAATGGCCACATTCCCATTCTAGGGTTTGGAGTTTTTATCTACTTTACTTTTCAGAAGCATTCACTCCAGGAAGGTCATTGAAATAAAAAAAAAAAATCCATCTTTTAAAAGAAAGCAACAAGCCGAGCGTGGTGGCGCACGCTTGTAATCCCCGCGCTTGGGAGGCAGAGACAGGAGGATCGCGCAGGTTCGAAGCTAGCCCCGCGCGCTGGCTTAGGAGACCCTGTTTCCAAATAAAAATGCAAAAATAGGTCTGGGAGTGTAGCCCGGAGGTAGAAGGGCTTCCAGGAACCCCAGTACCACCAAAAAAAATAAAAAATAAAAAAAAAATAAAGCAACATAAAAAACTCATGCACCATAACTGAGTGGAAAGGAACGCCCTTGTTTTCTCCCCACACTGGACAAAAATGGCAACGCAGTGCTGATTTTTGTGGTTGGAAACGAAATTCTGAAGCCGTTGGACAGTTCTCTTCTAGCTGTAAAAGGCTGCTGACCACGGTGTCACGCGGAGGCTGAGACAGGAGCACTGCAGGGTTGAGAACAGCCTCGGCAACCTAGCAAGAACCAATTTCAAAAATAAAAAAAGGGAGGTGTAGCAGCTTTCAGGTAGAAGGCCTCTGGGTTCAACCCCTAGTACAAAAACAAACAAGCTAGCAAAAAAATAAAGATAAAAACAAAAAAGGCTGATTCATGTCAACTGAGAAGACATAAGCAGGATAGCAACTGGACATGATATTTAATATACTTTTCAAAGTTTTTTTCCCCTAAAGTCGACATTTACATCTAGATTTCTCACATAAGAAAAAGAAAAAAATTGGTACACAGGTAAAGTTGACAGAAAATAATGTGTAGAAGATTAAGCAACAAGGAGTCACAAAGACCAACACAGTAATTAGGGCATATAAATAGTGCGTTTGTCAGAGCGGTTGGGCAACATGTACGTGTTACACATGGATATTGTAGCTCCATTTTCCACCTCCACCTTCCACGCCGTCTGTGGACTGGGAGGAGAAAGGACAGAAGCCCTCAGGCTGAGGCTGGCCATTCAGTCCCCTTGTTCCCCCTAGACCATGACCTGTCTGGGGAGCAGTCGCAGCGTCCAGCGCTTCCTGCAACAGCTGCTCCATCTGTTTCCTGTGGATCCACTGTCATAACTCAGTCTTGCATCCTAATAAAGGAAAAGAAACCAGAATGATGCTGGTGGGGTGATGCAGACTCTCCTTCATAGAAGTTGCCCGAGGGGTACAGGGGCCATATCATCTGTTTGTAGTTAGGTAAGGCTGGAGAGTCACAGCAAATGATAGCAATTCACAAAACCCTGGGAATGAGTGATCACTTAATTGTACCCTCCCGTGAAGACAGGGCCATCTGTGTGTGGAATATTAAGAGAGTCACTCTGGGGATGTGCATGGTGGCACATGCCTGTTATCCCAGTACTTGGGAGCTTGAGAGGCTGAGATACGAGGATTGCAGGTTTGAGACCAGCCTCAGCAATTTAATGAGATACTCAGCAGCCCAGTGAGACTCTGTTCCAAAACAAAAAAATAAAAGGGCTGGGGGTGTAGCCTCAGAGGTACACACACACACACACACACACACACACACACACATTGTCTCTCTCCCTCTCTCTTACTGAGAAAAAAACATAAACTTTCTAGCTTTACTTTTTTTAAATGACTTAAAAGTCACTAATTGTGGAAGTTGCACAGCTGGGCAATGTGATCTGAGGTTCCCCGTTGCTTTTCGGCAGATGACATCTCTTTCATGTGGGCTATTTTAATAGTTGAATAGGATACTACATTACTCTTCAGGGACCTAAAGGTCTTTTTTTGTTTTTTTGCTGAAAACACTGACTCTTTTCTCTCGGGCCTGCAGATGTCTTATGGACACTTAGACTGGGACAAAGAGGCTTGGCCTCTCTGTCTTCATATTTTGTTTTACTTTTGTGTTGCCTTAATCTTTGGGTCAGATTCCACTTAGCCCTGCATGTAGATCTATTAAACATTTGAGAAATATTTTGCCCAAAACCGTAATACACAGTTAACTTGACTGAGTTTCTTCCCTTGTCTATCTGTCTGTTTTTCTTTCCTTCTCTTGCCTGTTCCACTTTAAGGATAAAGATAGCTACAGCCACCATGACCGGAAATACCAGACTGAAGGGAATGGAAAGATCTGGAACCAGGTTCCCGGGAGATTCAGAAAAGACATGAAATACCCCTTCCCTCTCCTACTTTATTCCTCTCCCTCATTATTCATTTTCTAAATGTGTAACCCCTCAACCCTCTGGAGTTGAGAAGCTGATCTATGACAGAAGCTCCTTCTTCTACATTCTTTAGCCACAGAATAAGCCTTTCTTTCTCCCAACACTCATCTCTCAGACATTGGTTTTTCTGTGGGATGAGTTTCTGAACCCGGGTCAGGTATGGCACCTCCATGCTGTCATTTGATCTACAGCTAAGGAGGAAGACAGCATCTCCAGGGAAGAGTATAAAATGCTACTACCTCAACAAAATCTGACAGTGGGAGCGAACAGAAGCAGTGTTATTAAAATCTGTAAATAAGCCGGGCATGGTAGTGCACGCTTGTAATCCCCACGCTTGGGACACGGAGACAGGAGGATTGTGCTGGTTCGAAGCCAGCCTTGCTGGCTTAAGTGACCCTGTTTCCAAATTAAAAAAAAAAAAAACTTCCGGGGAGATGACGACCAAGAAAAGTCGGGCTTAAGAGCCCCGCTAACAACCAATCTGTATTACCACAAAATCAGTGCCTTTCATAGCCAGAAAACACCATCACCAGAGAAACAAAAAATGTAACTACAAGGGACAGAGAAAAAGAGGGCTAGAAAAACGGAACACCAGAAAGAAACCAGACTACAGTGCTGCGGCCGGAGACGTGGCACGGAGTGGCGGGCACCAACTTTTCTTGAAGCACCAGGCCCCAGAGAGGAGGGGGAATCAGAACGGAGCTAAAAGCCACAGAGGAGATACGCAGTCCTGTCCTCACAGCTGAGGACGCGACATCAATGCCTTACTGCTGGCGGCAGCGGCGAGCTCACCAGACGGCACTAGACCAACGCACTCAACAGCCCACCAGGCTCCAGAGAGGACGGCGGACAGTGAGCTGAGGTCAGCAGCTGCAGAATAGCCGGGTGGGATTTGGCAGATTTCTCGGCGCAGGGAGCATCTAAAGTTCCCAGTGGCTGGGCTCAGCACACACTGCAGGGACTCAGAGCGGAGCTCAAAACCAGAGAAGAAATACGCCAGCCTCACGGCTGAGGGCATGGCAGTGGCGCCAGGCTCACGGCTGAGGGTGTAGCAGCGGCGCCATATTGCCACCAGCGGCAGCAGCAGCGAATTCACCGAGTCCAATACAGCTCCATCTGCGTACTCAACAACAGTGAGTCAAATTGTGCGCCCCAAAGGAGAAATCCCAGCACTGTACTCCCAGGGACTTGACCCAGTTGGGGAGTGTCAGTGGCAGAGATTTCACACCATAGAAGAATGCCCAACCTGGCAACCCCCATAGTCTAAAGCAGCCTCTATTGAGTCCCTGGGTCTGAGACTCTGTGATACAACCCAGTAAAGAAGTAGTGGGGTCTGAGATACCACAGACTCGAGATCCAGAACACCTTAAGTGAAGTCGTACTGACCCAAGGGAAGAATCCAGAGAAGGCACAAACTTCCGAAATCATGGGAAAGAGGAATAACAATGGAGCAATGAATGCCCACAACCCCACAACATCACAACCCGATAAAACAGAAATTCAGAGATTTCTAGAACATCGAATCAGGAAAATAACTGTAGAAATAATAGAGGTGTTTCGAAAAGAATTCAAAGAGCACCAAAAAGAGATAAAGGATACAATTAATGAAGTAAAGGCCTCAATTCAAAGTACAAACAACCGATTAGACCACATGGAGAATAGAATCTCGCTCTTAGAAGATGAGCAATCCAAAAATGAACGCATAGTTTCTAATCTAGAAAAAAATATCTAGACAGCAGGAATCTGACATTGAAGAAATATGGGCCCATGTTAAGAGAGCTAACCTAAGAATAACTGGAATAGAGGAGGGAAACGAAGGTGAAACCAAAGGGATCAACAATCTTTTCAAGGAAGTAATAGCAGAACATTTTCCAAACATAGAGCAAGAGGTCGATACACAGGTCCAGGAAACTTATAGAACTCCCTTTAGACAGGATCGGAGAAGAGGATCCCCACGCCACATAATTGTCAAAATGACCAATGTGGAAGCCAAGCAGAGAATCTTAAAGGCAACAAAAGCAAAGGGCCAAGTGACATTCAGAGGCAAACCAATTAGAATCACTCCAGATTTCCCAAACCAAGTCATGAGAGCCAGAAGGGCTTGGAGTAACATATTCCAAACTCTGAAAGAAAACAACTTCCAGCCAAAAATTTCCTACCCAGCAAAACTTTCTATCAAATTAGATGGAGAAATAAGAAGCTTCCATGACAAACAGAAACTGAAGGAATTTATGTCTTCAAAACCAGCACTAGAGAAAATACTCAAAGAAATTAACTACAAAGAAGAAATAGGTAACACACTCCAGAACTAGAGAAACAAGATTTTCCATCCAACAGACAACTAAGATTGGTTATCTGTGGAGATTCATTATTTATGTTAGTCTTTTACCTATCTCTAAATTGTATTGTTTGCTTTTATTGTTGCTAATTTTTAGGATTTCTAGTTGGAATATGAATATACCTTCAGATATAGCATTTGAAAATATTTTATCCCATTCTATCTGTAACTTTTAACTCTGTTTACATTGTCTTTGGATATACAATATTTTTTTTTTATTTTTTAGGGAGTTTGTATACCCTTCTGTTGCCTATGCCATTGAAATCATATCCAAGAAATCACTGTCAATTTCAGTGTTGTGAGGTTTTATGACCCAGATTTTCTTCTAAATTTTATAGTCTTAAGATTTATATTTAGGTCTTTTATCTATTTTGAGTTAATATTTGTATATGGGATTAGGTAAGGGTCCAATTTTATTCTTTTCCATGTAATTATTATTTTTCAACAATATTTAGTTAAAAGATTATTATTTCCTCCACCAAATGTTCATGGAAACCTTGTCAAAAATAACTTGACAATATATGGAAGAATTTAGCTCTAGGCTTTTATTTAACTCCAATGGCTTATATAACTGCCTTTAGAACAGTACTACACTGTTTCAATTATTGTAGATTTATATGGTTTGAAATCAGAAAATATATATCGTCTTTGTTCTTTTTTGAGATCATTTTGGGTATCTAGAGTCCATATTCCATATCCGGATAGATTTTTTCTGAAAAATAAATATATAAATATATGATAGTTTCACCTAAAAAAGAAAAAGAAAAAAAAAATTCTATGGTAAGAAGAAAGCAAAAAGAAATATTGAAATATTATCTCTAAGTGGTCAAAAGCTTGATATCAAACAAATGAATCTGTTATGTGAGATTATCATTGTTAATTTTGGATAAGTTGCTATAATATTAGATGTCAACCACTAAGCCAAGCATGGGAAGGAGGGATGGGGAGGGAATGGGATGTGGATCGGGTGGGGGCTGACTGGTCGATGTGTGCATGTATGTCTACAAAAGTTTTTTTGTATCCCACTATGATGTATGAATACAGTGCACCAAAAAAAAAATTCTAAAATAAAGAAGAAAGAAAAAAAATATATATGGCCTGAGAGTGTACCCAGGAGGTAGAAGGGTTTCCAGAAAGCCGAGTACCACCAAAAATAATAATAATAAAAAATAATAAAATCTGTAAATAAATTATGACTCTGTTTACTCTTCTTCAACTAGAAAACAGTGTCATCAATGTTATCTTTTTTTAAATCAGTAAACACTTTGTTCACCAATCAGGTGTTTTCGTTTACTGATTTTAAAAAAAGAGGTAGAGCCGGGCGTGGTGGCGCAAGCTTGTAATCCCCACGCTTGAGAGGCTGAGGCAGGAGGATCACACAGGTTTGAAGCCAGCCTCAGCTACTTAGTGAGGCTCTCAGCAACTTGAGACCCTGTTTCCAAATGAAATATAAAATAGTTCCGGGAGTATAGCCCGGAGGTAGAAGGCCTCTGGGTTCCACCCCCAGTACCACAAAAAAAAAAAAAAAAAAAAAAAAAAGAGGTAGATCTTTTTGATCTACCTCTTTTTTTAAAAAGAGGTAAGAGTTGACCACTGTATTAGCCGCTCTGTTCAGCAGCCTCCCCAGCATTTGCTTTGATAAAGATCCCTGCTCTCCAGCTTCATTATTCTGAACATCAAGTGAATGGACACCCGGGAGGAGGACGCTCCTCTCGACTAGATGAGTAAACTGAGGACCGGAGCAGAGATGCTATGTGGCTGGAACTGGTGTGAAGCTTGTCATTTCCACGGTTTCTTATCAAGTCAGTTTTAAAGTAGTAAGTTAGAACACTAAAAGAGATGGCCCTGATATTGTGAAATCGGTCTAAAACAGGAGATAAAGAGAGGGAAGAAAAAGGGACAGAATTTGTGGTGATTTGTTAGTCTTTCATCAACCACCCCAACACACAGAGAATCTGTGCAGAGGCAGTTTTTGACTCCTCTAGTTCATGTAATCTAACTGATTAAAGTCATTTTAATTTTTTTTTTTACTTTTATGATATTTTAATTACAGAAATGTAGAAAAAATATTACCATTATGATGCAATTGTAGTAATACAAGTGTATAATTACCAAAGCTATTTACTGAGATTTCTCAGTTGTTACCATCTTCTCCCATAATAATCATAGATATTTTTATGTAAGTGTCTATAGAAAATTGTATAATATTTCACCCCTGAGTACTTATGATGCTCTAGAAAGAATAAGGACATTTGGCCACCTTACCAAAATGCTATTGTGATCAAACAAAATGAGTAATATCTTCCTTTCATGAGCCAGTGAAACTTATATTCATTCGCATTTTCCCAGTTGTCTCCAGATGTCTTACAGTGCAGCGACTGAAAAGACCCAATCAAGAGCTATGCATAACATTTTATTGTTTATTTTTTTGGAGGGGAGAAGACTCTAAATTTCAGAAACGTTTCCTATCTCCTGCCTCCCCCAAACCTCCCTACTTCCTTCACCACAATCAATGGGAAAAAAAACACGAGATAAAAGCTTTGTTCTTGGGGAACACAGGGCCCTTCCTCCACATCCACTGCGTTGGTGTGTGTGGGGAGCCCAAGCTTGAGCTTGAATAAAGTTCCTCATATAATTTACATTGCAATAGGCTCCTGGTAGTCTTTGGCAGATAACAAACTGGTATTTCCAAACTATTTCCACAGCTCAATTTCCATCTTTATATTATGGAATTGGTCATTTTTTCATCATTACAGAAAGCAGCCATTTAGGACCACACACAAGAGCAAAGTTTTTACTGATGTCATATTATGCATGTCATAATATGATTCTACCAGGTTTCTTGCATTACCTTGAAATTAGCCACACCACTCAGACCTAACTCTTCAATGAGGCTCTTGACTCTCTCGTCTTTTTTATGATTTGTCATAGTTGTTGGAAGCCAAAGTGCTGCTGAGAACTGTAAGTTTTCTCTCACTGTCAGAGCATGCATCACAAGTCCATCCTAAAGGCAAATGGAATTTTTTTTAGGCAAATAGAATTTTAATGAGACACAACTATTTTCCAACACCAGCACATGAGTATATGTATGTAAATTAATGGATGAAAACAAAAAACCCAAGGTGAAGTCTAGTTCAAAGTGAATTTCCCCTCTACAAACTGCAGAGACTCAACAAGCAGACAGCTGTGGAGCCCACTAAGCCATTTCACCCCCACCAGATCACCCACATGCAGCACAGGAGCTTAGGATGCTACCAGACACCTTTAGACTACTGTGCATGAGGCTTTGACCAGGACATCTTCTAGAGGGAGGTGAAAGTGCAGGAAGAGCCAAAAAGAACAGCAGGTGTCCCTTTTGCAAGTGAGACCACAGCTAGACTTGTACCACTGCCCCATAGGATCACATTCCAGGTCCTCTCTGCCTTTCCATTGAACCCCATCCTCAATCCAATGAGAGATTATAAAAAGCTGGTGTGAAGAAAGTTTTCTCCATGTGCATGCCCTGTGTTCAACTGTAAGCACACTAACTACTAGCCAAGGTACAAGCCCATACAGAAACCTAAAAGACAAGCCCACTAGTACTTAATTTTACCACATAACCTGAATTACTTTTGAAATTGGCGGGTCAAGGTGCTCCATTTATCAAAACATCTCCAGAAAGTCCACGTGGATCTTTCCTTGCAGCTAAGACATCTAACAACCTATAAAAAGACATATATGCTGTCAGATTTTTTTTCCTTCCAACACAGGCCATATTTTCATTTCCTTGAATCCAAATTCTGTTCGCGATAGCAAATGAATTGGTCAAAAAGTCTATGGTTTCACTAAAATTTTATGATATGTATGTTCACACACACACACACACACACACACACACACACACACACACACACACACTTCTCAGTTGCTTTTCATTATATGCTCCTAGAAAGTCTAAAAATACAAAAGCAAGGCAACTCTGGCTTATTCAGCACAGATGTCCCAAATGACCCTCCAGGCTGGCTGACCATGGTGTTCTAACCCCAGGCAACGTGTTCTTTTTTTCTAACACTCAGGTCTTCAATTATACCTTCTGTCCCATTTTCCTGCTTTTAATATTATCTCTTTCTTTTTCCTTCTCATAAGTACATAACATTGCCGACCACAGGATGCCAGTCATTTTAACATGCCATGTTAGTAAAGCTGACCTAATTAGGACTTTGTGGTCCTTGGGATAAAAACCACAAGATAGCTCAAATGCACTTTATTCACAGCACCTTGGACTAGGCTGGATTTGCACAGTAATGGGTCAAGCAACACCTGCTCCCATAAAAATGATTTTTTAATACACAATGAAACTGCACAAAAAAGGCTGGGTTATGCTTTGTGTTACACTCACAAAGATTTTCCTCCTCCTGTGGGTCCCAGGATGGCATCGAGGCCAGGTTTCATGATCCCACTGTAAACACAAAAGCATACTGATTTATTACATTCTACTTCAAATGCAGTTCTATCCATTTTCATTATACATCAAATGCACTCAGTAAAGGATGATGAAATTGCAGACAGAAAACAAGCATAAGTTAGAGAAAAAATCATTTTTATTAATAAAAGTATAGTATACAAAGAATGTCAATCATTAGTGAGGACCAAAAAGAAAGATGGTTGAGGTCCCTCTGTGTCCCTTTCATGTATTCTCTAAGCCTCTTGTGTCTTTTGGAAAATGATACATCTCCAATTCAAGTTCCTTGAAATTGGCCTGGTGGTATAGTTCAGGGGTAGAGCCAGTGAGCTTGGCCTGTAGGGGGCCCTGGATCTATCCAGAGCAACAGCAAGAGTTTTTAAATAAGTAATAGATTCCCTGACAGTTGAAGGGAATGAAGCCTGTCAGTTACACTCGCTCCTCCTAACACACTCTAAGGTATATGACATAAGCCAAACATGAGAAGGAAGGAGGAGAAGGAAATGGGGTGGGAATTGGGGAAAGGCTAAATGAGTGATGTGTGCATGTATGCCTCTACCATCTTATACCCAATTAAGATGTATGACTACAATGCACCAATACAAAAATAAATAAAATATAGTACACACTTTGTTTTATACATAAAACAAATGTATAAAATGGCATGTGTGATGATCTGTATCATCAAAGCATTCTGAGGCTACATTCCCCTCAGCTGAGTGACGATACAGGAGAGGTTCCTGCTTTCTGTGATGCAAAAAAAAAAAGGAGGAACCTAGAAAGTTTCCTCCTTTCTAGGGATGAAGGAGCAGCACATGCACAGCCAGCTCAGATGGCTCACAATACCAGCAATGGCAATGAATACAAAAGGAGACTCAGCGATGGGAGCAAAGGCAGACCAAAGGGGACATGTAGGTGCTGCAAACCGGCTCAGTCGGGACTGCGGTGATCCCACTCGCGATCAAGAATCTCAGAAAAGATGGGAAGGATAGGGTGACGTATTGCAGCCTCTTATCTGCAGCGATTCTTTCCCTTCTAGGGAATAAATTTCTTTAAGTTCCTATTTGCGGCGCTTCTTGGAAAGAACCTGACATGGACAAGAGCTTCTTGAGCTAATGACAAGAACCCCGAAAAATTTATAGCCTTCACCAGTAAAGTTAATAAGAGAAAAGGAGATGAATGCAATCACTGTAAAACAATAGTGAATAACATGTAAACAAAGGTAAAAAAAAAAAAAAAAACTGGTTGGGCTTTCGGCTTTCAAGAGATTAACTCCGGATCTTCTCCTGGATCTTGCAGACAGGCAGTTCCAAAGGGCAATCTCCCACAAGAAACGGGCATGCCCAAGGCTTGGAGGCCTCTCGGGGAATCTTCTTTAACTTTCTTGGAACTTTCCATCTTTTGGGCTCAGTCCGTATGGCAGGCATGGGGAGATGTGGTGATTCAGGTGGATGTGATAGAGTTTTCTCAGGTGTTGCCGCCTTACCTTCTAAAATCTGAAAGCTTAAGCAAACTCAAAACACAGTTTGGCAGACAAACACCAAAAATACCATGTAGTTTTTAGATTTAGTTGTCAGATATACTTCCTTAACTGTGAAACACTTTTCCTCAAACGATAGTCTTATTAGAAACCTATTCATCTTATAAATAATCCATATTCCTGTCCCAGACCCTTTGCAATATCCTTTCCTTGGCCACGTGGCGCCTCTCCCATCTCGGGCAGGGCTCATACTGGGTGTAAAGGTCAAGAATCTTCCTAGCCTTCAGCTCCATTGTATTGAGCAGTATTAGTTGCTTATAAACTGGGTTGCTTTGATGTTACACCCAACGTTTGTCTTCCCATATATGGGCAGGATCACAAAGAGAGGTAAATAGAGGCATCGGGTCGCCTCCCCATCTAGGTTAGTTAGTGATTAGATTGAAGGTCAGAGATTGAGGGGAAATCTGCATTTGTAATTACTGCCTGGAATGCTACCACTGCATCTAGGTTTTATTACCATTTGAAAAAAGCGAAGACATTTAGAGGTTTGGACAAATTACCGGAAATTTTATTTTCCACGGACTCAGTTTCTCTCACAGTCCTGATCTTACACCACTGGAGCAATTTGTGTGGAGAGTTAAAGAATCATTACTAAAAGAATAATAGTTATGAAAGAATATCTAAAAGTGGAGGAGTTTTTGGCCAGAGACGACGCCCTCTCTTGGGGCTAATCGCCAATATGACTACGTGGGGAATTGTCACACACACGCAGATGCCGAGAGGAAGTGGGCAGCCTTGGCATGTAGGGAATGTGCAAAAGGCATCATATGCACACAGACTTATGTCTGCAATTATTTCAAAACATATTATTAATATGAAAATCTCGCAAAGAGTGTCATGGACTTTCCTCATGACTGCAGAAGATCCACACATCTTATACCACAGAGTCAGCATTGGTAAGGGAGAGTGCAACTGCTGAGTACAGAGACAAAAGAGAAATATGCCCCATTATGGGCACACTTTGTCTATCCTCTTCTTCTAAAGAGAAAGGAAAAACAAAAACCAAAGGAAAATCAAGATTCTCATCATATGTTTTGGAATATAGCTACCATTTTTTTCCATGGGGCCAGTGCTATCAAACACAAATCAAAAACAAGAGGAGAACAGCTCTTCTCCTAACCCAGAGATTCTACTTATTTAAACAAGCAGACAAGATAAAGCTAAAAAACACTGCAACCAAAACAAGATGAGTTTTCTCGTGAATACTTAAGCCAGAAATGTGAGTAAACAAGCATATGAATGCTGTCTTTTTGGCTATAAATTTTTAAAGAGCTGCTAGATACGACTGCACCTTGCTAAGCCTTGCAAAGTACTAAATGATATCTCCCTTTGGTGAGATTCACAGCTTTTAGGCACTAAAGCATTATGAATGTGTGAGCAGAGGAGACAGTATATGGAGTCACCAGTCTACTGGCTTGAAAATCTATACAAAGCAATGTATCCTCACAGTATGCAGTTTACACCTATCCAACTTGCACATAATCAAATTATGCTTCCATTTACCTGTTCAGCACAAAATCTGAAGGAACCAGGATTTCCTTGATTAGGTTTCAGGCAAAAAAGCTTGTCAGCTCTTCCTAAGTCATTCAAAACCGCAACAAAAACAGAAGCCTTGCATCCACCATTCTCTCCTAATTCTCCTAGTCAGGATTTATTACCCAACACGAGAAAGAGAAAAGGAGCAGACATGACAGCAGGTGCTTCTGTGTAGATAGAGTTCTGATCCTGCACAGTGGCCCTGGCCTCGGCCCCGCAAACTCTCAGATCCTCACCTCTTCTCTCTACCCATGCTCCAAATATCCTACCCCATCTTGTCACTTCCTTGACATCTGCAAGAAGTTGGCAGCTAATAACAGAAAAGACCACAGTCACATAAAAACATCAAGAAAATGAGGCAAACATCTGATTCTTTGTGTGTCTGTGGCCACACCGGGTCAAAAGGCTCTCATGACCCATCGCCTGCTTGTCTTGGAGAGCCAGGAAAAGTTGCTTGCTTTCCTGCTTTCCCTAGAAGTAATCATTTCCACAGTTAAACAAGACATGTAGGCATCTGTCTGAGCAAACCCAAATTTACTTCCTGTCACATAGAGGGGAAGCACAAGCTCAATTCTCTAGAAATGAGGAGAACATTAACAACCCACATGGCCAGCAGGTATTAGCTAACAGAGATGCCTGATCAGGACTGGGCTCTAGAGTAATGCTCCTTTCCATCCCCACTTTGGTTCCCACTTCATAAACAATGTGCTACTTTCATTGTCCACTTTAACCAGAGATCTGATCATATTAGTTCTTATTGAATCAAAAGAAATGAAGGCATGTGACTATACATCTGAAGACCTGAACACCAGCGTTCATAGTAGCTTATTGGTAATAGGCAAGACCTGTGAAGTTCATTGTATGTCAATAAAGTGGTTTTTTCAAAAGTTTTATGCACATACTTGATATTCCATAGTATTTCTTTTTCAGTAGTTTTCCGACGAAGTAGAGAGCCACGCTTCACTTTCACTCGATAGCAGATGTTATGAAAGCTTAACACAGCCCCTTCAGTAACTGATTCCTGGTCGCTGGCACTCATCCCTGGGACGCTGTTGGCGTGTATGGATTTGTTTCTGAATCTACTATTCTGTTCCATTGGTCTATATGTCTGTTTATGTACTAATACCATGCTGTTTTTATTACTATAGCTCTGTAGTATAGTTTGAAGTCAGGAACTATGATGCCTCCTCTTTGGTGCTTATTGCTGAGAACCATTTTGGCTCTTCAGGGTCTTTTTTATATCTCATAAATTTTAGGACTGATTTTTCCAGTTCTAAGAATTACTATGGTATTTTGATAGAGATTGCATTGAATCTAAAGATCGCTTTTGGAAGAATAGCCATTTTGATAATATTTATTCGGCCTATCCAAGAGCATGGGAGATCTTTCCATCTTCTAGGGTCTTCTTTAATTTCTTCATTGGTGAGATTGTAAATTAGTGCAGCTACTTTGGAGATCAGTGAAGAAGTTCCTCAGAAGACTGGAAATGGAACTACTATATGACCCAGCTATAACATTCCTGGGTATCTTCCCAAAGGGACTGAAACCAGACTGCTATAGTCATACACACATATTTATGTTTCAGCAGCACAATAAATAATAGCCTAATTTTGGAATCAGCCTAGCTGTCCAACACCAAGTGAATGGATCACAAAATTATGGGATATACAAACAATGGAATTCTACTCAGCCATAAAGAAGAAAATTATCTATTGGAGTATAAATTTTTAAAGTAGTTTCTGATAATATTTTGAATTTCTTCACTATCAGTGGTGATATCTCCTTTATTTAGAGATTACTTATTTTTTTATCCCTTTTACTGTGACATGTGTGGGTATGGTTTTCTGGTGTTTAGCATATTTTGTATCTGTCCAGGTTTTTCAGTCTGTGGCCCAATACCTTCCTTGGTTTTTGAAAATATTTGGCCAGTAGTTCTTTAAATATTGATTTTGCTCCATTTCCTGACCTTTTCCAGGTGTCTAGTTATATATATGCCAGACATTTTAATTCTTGTCCTGTGTTTCCTATGCACTTTTATGTAGTTCTCTTTTTTCTCTTTTTCGTGGTGATAATTTTCATCACCCATAATTTTTTTCCTAGCTATTTTCTAGATAACAACTTTTTGGTTCACTAATTTGCTTTCCCAATTTTTGTTTACTATTAAATCATCTACTGAATTCTTAATCCTTTCTCCCTCTGGTGTGGAAGATCAAACCCAGGGTTGTGAGCGCAATACATCCCAGCCTCTTTTTTTTTTTTTTCTTCTAGGAGACAGGGTCTTGCTGTATTGCCCAGACTGACTTACCTCAAATTTATGATCAGCCTGCTTGCGCCTCTGTGTAGCTGCTGTGGCTATAGATTTTTTTTTAACACCCTTCCCAGTTTGACTTCTTAATATTGCTTTTGCTTGAAATAGATTCTGTTTCTTTGATGACAATCTGTTTTTTCATTCTAGAGTTTACCTTTGTAGTTGATTGGCCATAACAACCAGAGATGTAAAGTCTGGAGCTATAAATGCAGAGAAATTCCTCATGTCCCTCACTTCTTAACTAAGCCTATTTTGGTAATAGAATTTTGTAAACTCCGAAACTAAAAAAGATCAGGGGTAGGTAATGATGATGGGATGGTCATGTAGGCTGTCCCTGAAGTTGTATCATAATATGCTTTTCAAGCCAGACAAATCTCTTACTTTTTTTTCTGCTTTATGTTTTTTGAGCAATTGCCATACTTTTATTGGTACAATGTAATTATGTAATTATGCATCATAGTGAGATTCAAAGTTATACAAACATACAAGCATACATCATTTGGTGAATTTCCCCCTTTTTATACTCTTAACTGTTTACTTATTTGGTATCTCATTGGAGTGCAAGTGTTCAAAGTTGTGTTCTAAAGTTGTAAAGGAATCCTCTGCAGGGAAGTTTACAACTGACTTGGCTTAAATGTAATGTTCTCCAGCATTTATAATTTCATTTATTGGGAATATCAATTTATCATCATTGTTCCCTCTACAGAAAGGCAGACACTCTCCAGATGTCTTCCAATAATGACCAGTTCTGTATCCCGATGTCAATAAAGAAGACCAATGGCCTTCCCGGGGATCCGAAGACAATTCCCAAAGGGGCTGTGTTAAGCTTCCACAACATCTGTTATCGAGTAAAAGTGAAGAGTGGATTTCTGTTTTGTCAGAAAACAGTTGAGAAAGAAATACTATCGAACATCAAGTAGGTGCATGAACTTTTAAAAAACCCTTTATTGACCTTCAGTGAAGGTTTTGCCTATTACCAATAAGTTGCTGGCATTTGTGTGCTCATCTTTATGCACATATATTGACACATGCTTTAACTTATTTTGGTTAATCTAGGACTGAAATGGTTGTTTCACTTGCTAAGTATATGTTTATTTTTGTAAGGAGCTGTTACACTTTTTAAATATGGTTATACCATGTATATCAAGTTTTGCTTGAGAAACTGAACAATGAATGTGTCATGTAATTTTTTCTGTGTAAGTTTTATGTTTTGGTGCAAGAAAATCTGGCTGTATGATTCACTGCTTATCATTATTATTATTATTATTATTATTATTATTATTATTAATATTATTATTATTATTTGGTGGTACTGGGATTCCTGGAAACCCTTCTGCCTCTGTGTTACACTCCCAGACCTATTTTATACTTTTTATTTGGAAACAGGGTCTCTTAAGCCAGCGAGGCTGGCTTCAAACCCATGCGATCCTCCTGTCTCCGCCTCCCAAGCGCGGGGATTACAAGCGTGCGCCACCACGCCCGGCTCAATTCACTGCTTTTTGACTGTGGGGATTTAATTGTAACTTTGAGATTTAGTTTCCCAATATGTGAAATAGAAGACTGCTGATAGACTTTCTGAGTCAAGCTTTTTTGGGTACTTATACATATCCTTATATTCTAGAAACAAGGAAGTTGAAATGGTAGTATATAGTGAAAGTACTTTGATTACACATAAGCCTGTTTTAAATTGACGGCCCAATTATAGTAGCTTAGTGTGTACTAATTCACCTAATGCTTTCGTTCCATAGTAATATCAGGTAGAAAATATATATAAGGCAACAATAATTTAACTCTTGTTGTTCAGTTAAAATGCAAAGTGATAGTTTAAGATCCAGAGTAATTGATTCCATATTAAAAGTACCCCATAAGTATTTTCATTCAGCAGTAAATTTAGAATTTAAAATGTGGTGTTCAAGTAAGAGCTCGAATGGGGGGGGGTAATGAAGGGTTCTCTAGAATCTTTGTTAGATTATTGGTGTATTATGCTCATACATCATGATGGAGTTCAGAGTGATAGAGCCACACATGTACTCAGCACTTGGCAATCCTCTTCCCAACTCCCACCCTGTTACCGGCGGGTTCAGTCCTGTGGGGGCAAGTCCACTAGTGGTCCGGGGCCTCAGAAAGATGGGACAAAAGGCAGGCGACGTACTGCAGATTCTTATCTGCAGCGGTTCCTTTCCCTCTATGAATTCCTCAAGTTTTTAGTTACGACGTTTTGGAAAAGAAACCTGAAGTGGACAAAGGCTTCTTGAGCCAATGACACTTTTTTATGAAAAACCCAAGAAATTTATACACTTTTCCAGTAAAGTTAAGAGAAACGGGGGCGGGTGTCTCTCAGCTGGCTGTTGGCCTTTGAAGAATTAACTTCTGTTTCTCTCCAAGGTCTTGCAGATAAGCAGTTGCAGGTGGCAGCCTCCCAGAATAGACAGGAATAGTCAAGGCTTGGGAACTTCTCAGGGGAATCTTCTTTTAACCCTTCCTGGAACTTTCCATCTTTTGGGCTCAGTTCATATAACAAGTGTGGGGAGATTTGGTAATTCAGGTATTGGCATCTTATCTTCTGAATCTGAAAGCTTAAGCATACTCACAACACAGTTTGGCAGACAAAATACCACAAACAACACCACAAGGTTCCCAGTTCCAATTGTCAGATGCATTTCCTTAACTGCTGAGCACTCTTCCTTAAACAACAAGCCTATTAAAAGAATCCACTTATCTTTAATAATCCACTTCCCTGTCACAAACTCTCTGCAACCTGCTTCTAACTTTCTAATTCCTTTCTTTCCCAGTTGGGACTTTCTTATGATAAGCTCTTCTTCATGCAAAAATGCTTTTCTTACTCTTATGGTATTTCTTTTCCTTCATACATATATATTTTTAGAATGTCTGTCCTTTATTCTGTCATATTCATTTCTAACTATGTGGCCATTTTTTTTTATCTCCTGGAGTGCTTACACTGAGGTAAAAGTTAACAGTCTTTTTCTTTGGGTCTATTGTATTCGGGCAGCTAAGTTGTTTCTTTAAGGTCACACACAAAGTTTTTCTCTGTCTCTAGGCAGGATTTCAAGGGTGAATAATTATTTTGAACTGAGCTACTTTTGCCGGAGTGATAGATAGTGATGAAGGTCGGAGGCCATTTGTGATTGCTGCAGCTGGGGTGCTTATCACAGTACCTGAATTCTGGCCAGTTTATTGTTGAGCAGAGCCAAGGACGTTTAGACAAATTATTAGAAAGTTTATCTCCACGGACTCAGTTTCTTTTTATAGTCCTAATTTCACATCACTGGAGCAATTCGTGTAGAAAGTTAGAAGAAATAATAGTGAAGGGTATCTAAAAGTGGGGGGTACTTTGGCCAGAGACAATACCTCCTTCTCGGGGCGTCCTTGCCGATTTTACTATGTGGAGTGGGGGTTCTCAACACATAGATGCCGAGGCAGCAGGATGTCTTGGCACTCAGCCTGACTCCGGTCCAGTAAAAACTACTGCACCTGTTGAGAGACTCAACTCTGGGCCAAGAGTTCAGAGCCCTTCCCTTACATTTTCCCCCTAGGGATCATTCTAATAAGTTGGGCGTTACCCTCTGCCTCATAGCCAAAGGGTTCGGGCCTACATACATACAGCCTTAAGCAATTTAATAAAGTTAATGCCCAGAGATTACAGTCCTGACAAGTAAGCAGCCTGGCGTCACTATCTGGTGGTTTCTCCAATTTATCAATGAAAAGCAAAAGGGATGTCCAATGTGAACTTTAATTTCCAAAAAGTATCTTGCATTTAAGAGATCTTTTATGGATCAACCATTGTCACGGTGTCTCTCGTTTGACAGATCCAAAGACATCCGGTTTCCACTCTGCCTTGGGGTAACATCATTTTGGAGTCAGTCCACTGAGATGCTCTGTGACCTTACTTGGAAGCAGCAGACATATGGAGGATACAACAAGATTTGGGGCAGAGAGGTAAAAAGACCCCATCATGAAATAAATCTATGCTCAGCAAGGAGCCATGAGCTCTTTTAGAGGAGGCTCCGGACACTATGTGAAAGGACAAAGTTTGACCACACCAGAGATCACCGTGTAGCCAAGAGATTTATTGGAGGGTCCGGTATGAAAGGAAGAAACAAAGAAAGAGAGAGAGAAAGAGAGAGAGAGAGAGAGAGAGGGAGAGTAGGGGGAGAGAGAAAGAGGAATAAAGAAAGAGGGAGCACATGCGGGAGTCAGGGTTATATAGGAGCTTGGGGTTACGTATTTGGGGCTAATAGGCTAGGGAAAATGCCCTTTGAACGAACTGGCTAGGGTCCCAGAAGAGGGGGTCATTAGGCCAGGTAACTGGCTTGAGGTCAGCAGGGAATGTCCCTTTCATTGATTGGCTAAGGGGCACCAGGAAGGGGCAGGTCTCCCAGGTAAGTGACCAGGTACTTCGGAGGGGGGTGGCAGCTTAACCAGTGAGACCAGGGCCTTTCAGGAAACTCAGCTCATGGGGTTGGGGGAGTTCTGAAGTAAGAACTTAATTATCTAACACTACGTCTTTAGAAGAACACGGGCTCAGTGTGGAGAAAGCTAGGGGAGGAAAGGCCAGTGAGGTAGTAAGGGGAGTTAGTCGGCGAGTGCGGAAAACCTGGGCAGAGGCTTGCGGAGGGGAGTGGGCCTGCAGAGTGGCAGGAAGGACCGCAAGTCCAAGGACTTGGAGGGATGAGTTTTTATTAAAAACTGAGAACCATGAACAAGGCTCTCCTGGATGACCAAACTCTCCACCCTCACTGGGTCTTTATTATGGGTCTAGGAGAGGGTTCATTTAATTGTTTGCTTGATTCATTTTTAGTTGTGTGTTTTGTTTGTTTTGTTTGGTTTGTGCTGCTGGGCATCAAATCCAGGGCCAAGGACACCACATAAGAAACGAACACCCCCCCCCAATCTAACTTTCCAAACATTGAAAAGCTGCCATGGTTCTTCTAAACCAAGTTCCTGCTTTCTCCACTAGAGTAGTGTTGAGCTGTTGAGCAGTGTAGACATAGCCAATTCTTACTATTTAACAGAGGAGACATATAGCCAATTATTACCATCAGCACATTTTTGGAGCACCCACCAGTAGGCTTAAAGAGAAAGGCAGTATTTTTGTAGGGTGATAAGAGTGGTTATGATCTAGATTGCTTAGGTTCAAATTCCAGCCCTGCCCTAATCTAGCTACTTACCTTGGTAAGCTTATTTAATATCTCAGAATCATATATTTCTTATATGTAAAATCACACTAGTGATAATTCTTTTAACAATTATACTTTCAGGAGTATTTTGAACACAGACCTTAAAATACAATTAGTAGACTATAGTTATAATTTGACACATTTTTATTGCCAATATTTTTATATGCATGATTTTATATTTAAAAGTAGGATAATTTTCAAGTCACCTCCACAGGAAGTTCTGTTATTCTACTTGATAAAAATTTCCAATACATGAAAACTTAGGAAATTTGCTTCTTGGGCTTAAACTTGAAAAGCAGAGATTCTCTGTGGGTCTTGGTGAGGGACGGGGTTGGGGGACAGGAAACATGCCAGTCAGCTGCAGCCTTTCCCTGCACAACCACCTTGCTTCAGCTGCTTTCTGGGTATGCAGGGGGAAGAGCCATGGCCTTGATAGGCACGTGGGAGCTTTATTAGTATGTCCTAGGATCTTTTTAATATGGTTTCTCATTCTAGTAACAATGAGAAAATGTGCCATCCTTCAAATGTCAAAGTCCCCCAAAGGCACGTATATGGAAAGTTTGGTCACCCTGGAGAACTTTAAGAGGTGGGACCTCACGGGAGGTATTTAGGTTAATGGGGGCGTGCATCTGCAAAGAACTTCTCTCCTTTTTTTGCCCTGAGGTTTTGCTGTAATGCATTCCCACCAAAATGGTCCAACAACACCGTTCCTAAAGCAACCAACAGGCCAATCAGTCATGGACTGCAAACCGAACAAATCTTTTCTTGTTAAAAGTTATCCCAGGTATTTTGAAATAGCGATGGGAATCTAACAGAAAATAGTAGTCAATATTTCATTAAAGGAACCATAGCTGGCAGAGAGAAAGCTGTATAGATGGAGCCCTTGGATTTTTAAAGCCCGGCAAGAGTGCCCAGAGCAGCTGCGTATGTTACTGCAGTATAAATACATGTAACACACCTGTAGCCAATAGTTGTGGCGCATGCCTTGTAGTCACTGCTCTTGGGAGGCTGAGACAGGAGGATACCACAGATTTGAAGCCAGCCTCCACTACTTAGTGAGGCTCTCAGGAACTTAGTGACATCTTGTTTCCAAATCAAATATAAAATAGGTCTGAGAGTATATGCCAGAGGTAGAAAGTCTCTGGGTTCCACCCCCAGTCCAACCAAACCAAACCAAACCAAACCACACCACACCAAACCAAACCAAACCAAACCAAACCAAACAAAACAAAACAGAAACACTCCTGTAACATTCTAGAATGTGTCCTACTAAAAGCTGATGAGTTTAAAAATTAAATTTAAAGGTTTTCCTTCTTTTATACGGTAGAGATTCCAGAATAAAATCTCGGTAAGAGCACAGAACTTACCTGATACCTAAAACACACAGCCCAGGCATGAACGGGTACAAAAATGTTTCCCTGAACTCAGTTCCTGAGCCAAGGTGAACTTGTCTGGTTAATTAAGCATCTAACAAGGTTTTGTTAATGGATCCATCCCTTGCTGTCATCTTATGTTCAAAATGTGTGCCTGGGCCAAGGAGTCCACATCCAGGCCATCAGGAGAGGCACGCTCTTTGCCTCAAAACTTGGGCACCAGCCAGGATTTTACTGGACAAAACTAAGACACAAGCCGGAACTCCTCCAAGGCGTGCTGGCTTTGATCTGAGCCCAGTCACGGGAGCTTTTGCTGCACTTACCTCTTTGCTGTGGCTACTTTTTCCTCCTCACTTCTTTTCTCAACAACACTGAGCCATTTTTCATAGAGATTGAATGTGAATACACTTCCTTGGATGTCTCGAAGAAAATCCTTACACAGAAAAATAATATTGGTTGTGTGAAGAAAATGTAAGTATATTGGAGCAATTACAAAGAAAACACTGAATTAGGAATTTAGTTTAGTCCCCACTTCCCTCCACAGCTACACAAAATGTGACCCACACCGACATGGCTCACTCAGAAGCAGGTGTGTGGATTCATTCCAACTAAAACTAGAAGCAGAAAGAGCAGACGCAGACCCTGGAGAGAATAAAGGTACAGTCTCCCCTCACCCAAAACTCCCTCTGTAGGGATATTCAAGCAAACCAGTATAGACTGATGAGGCCAGGTGATGACTCAGCCTGAGTCTTCTTGGTTTTCAAAGAAGACTTAAGTATACACATTTTGCTTTTTTCTTTGGATGCTGTGCTTCTGATGCCCAGTCATGAAGGTTGTGAAACAAATGAACTTCACACAGCCCCGGCACTCATGCATGGGTCTTCAGCAAGGCTGGGCCTTTGCTCTTGAACTCTTGTGCTCCTTGGGAGAACACTCATCAGATCTTCATCTGTCATTTCTCTTAACTATTGAAAAACTCAACTCTCTGCACTTGTAGGCAACAGATTGTTGGCTATCTGCCCAAGTTTCCAACTTGTTTCACTGGTCTTACTACATAGACCCAAACTCCCCTCATTGTAACTAGCTCAGGAAGTACCTCTAGGTAGCTACTGTGGTTATAATCCAGTAGCTGTTCACTCACAGTCATCCCGAGTGAGCTGCTGCTAATTCCAAGGCCTCATGTTGAGCATGGGGTCAAGTGTGGACACAAGTTTGCAGCCCACTGCATTATGGCATACAGTATTGCCATGGGGGTCACTTTCTCACAGGGGGTACCCACATGTGCAGAGAGAATCTGCTCCTACAGTGGCTGGCTCTGGAGGTTTGGGGGCGTGGAAGCACCTTTGTTTGATGGGACTAAACCTAAATGCCTTCAGAGTGGGTTCTCTCCTCTAGTCCCCTGGGCCCCAGTCCATTGTGGAGCTGGGTGGTGACTCTAGAATATGACCCAGGCAAAACTGCCCAGGGCGTTTGGTGCTGGACCACTGCTTACAGGAGCTCAATAGCAGATCCAGTGTGGCTCTGCCCGCACATTCATCTCTGGAGAGCAATCTCCCGTTATCTGAGAGGGTACTGTTGGTCAAAGATTGGGAAGTCTGGAGATGGGTAATTCTAAATCCTTCTGGAGAGTTCAGACACTTTTGTCGGTATAGCTCATAGAAAGCGCCATCTGCCCTGTTATGTGCACAACCAGGATGTCACAGGATGTCATGCTGTGGTCCCGGCACAGCTATGGTTGGCTGCAAGTATATATATATATATTTATATATACCTGTGGCCAGCAGTTCCTCATGCAGATGACCACTTACGGGAATACAGTAAGATCCAGGAAGAGATTCTAAGATGATTTCAAGAACCTGTTGGTCCTCATTACCACGTTACCAGGTTTCTATTTAGGCTGTTGCCACTACCAGAGGGTGATACAATTCTTTTTCTGTCAGGTTATTTCCTCTTGTAGAAATGTACCCAGGTGTTTTCTGTTTAGCAGCATCATCTCAAAACGTACCTACTTTTGGCATAAATCTATTGAATTTTCAGAATTGGAATACATTGTTGCTTCTGTACTCATGTGGCCTATGGGATTTAGAGAAGAGGTTCAGAGTGGCGGCTGGTCACTGTGTAAGTGAACTGTGGGCACTGGGTGAGCATGCCGATGCTGAGCGAGGCGGTAAGGAGGAGGGAAGGCACCAAAGGTGGCGGCCCTGCAACACTGCAGGGTAAGGTCTGGGAGGGGTGGCATGGTGATGGCACAGGCGGGTTTCGCTGGCCCTGAGCATCTTCTAATCCATTCTCAGACAAATGTTTTCTCATGTTGGACAAGTTCTATAACTAGGTTCCAAATTAAAAATGTCTTTTGGATACAAAAAGTATACAAATTAGTATGCCTTCATTAGGAAGGCATGAGGAAATCAAACGCAAGATGCTTGTTTTTGCAAACATTGTAGAGTGTTGGTGTATGACTTGAAATTTATGACTATTGATTGTTATCAACAAAATAATAAAAACTTGTTCCACTAGTATTATTATTGACTGTATTCTTATTTTATGGAGTGAGAAGATGGAAGGGTGGTATAATCACCCAGCACCTCAATCATGTCAAAAACGTTTATTTTACATCCATTATCTTACTTTCCAATCCTTACAGCTCCCTGAGACTTAGAGATTATGTTTTTCCTATTTTAGATATGAAGAGACCAGTGGTAAACAGTGGCCCCAGAGTGATCCTCTGGGAAAGTGGGTGTCAAGTCATCTTTCGGTGATGCCACTCTTTACAATGGTTCCAAAACATTCTGGAATCACTGCAGTTGGAGAATGGGAAACAGGCAGCATCCCAGACCCATGTCTTAGGTGCCAGCCCCAGAACCTCCAGCTCATACAGGTGAGGTCCCATGTGACTTAGTTTGGAAGGGTTCCCTAATCCTGAACCCTACAGTGACATGTCTTGATGACATTATGTTTCCACCATCCACTGCTTAAACTCAGGACCTCCTCCTGTCCTAGGAACCCCAGATGTGTGAGCTGCCTGGTGAACAGGTATGGTGGCGTGCTGAAAACATCCCAGTCCAGGACAGCATTCCCTGCCCCCCGCATCTCCCAGGACCCTCCCTCTCCCCTCCTCACCAGAGCCTCCCAGGATACTCCTCAGAGTGACAGAAGTCTCCTGGCTGCTGTCACTGCCTGTGGAGCACTCTCTGAAAACAGAACTGACATCTCCAAATATGTCGACACAATTTTTTTTTTAAGGTGTGCACTTTATTGAACTGGTCTCAAATCAGTGTAACAGGTAAGCCCTGGCTGCCTCCACACCTCAGCCCACTCCCAGGGAGACCAAAAGCCTTCATCCATCTCAAGTTGGGGGACAAAAAGTTGGGGTGCCTTGATGGCTGACCATTCAAAATAAAACAAAATAAAAAAGTATTAAGGTGAAGATTAAAAAAATTGGCATTACATAATTTACACACAAGCAATGCTGTCACCTTCCCTGTGTGGACTCAGGCGAGGATTGGGCCATCTTCCTTGAAGAGGAGTGGTGCGGCATTTGGGAGGGCGAGGGACTTCCTGTAACAATTCATCTCACTATTATTTGGAATGACTATATAAAAAAAGAACAATGTACAATCAAAGTCCTGGGCCACATTGTTGAACTTTGGGGATGCTCGCTCCAACCAACTGCTGTCACCTTCACTGTTCCAGTTTTTAAATCCTGAGTCAAAAGCGCCAAAACAAAAAAAACAAAACAAAAAAAAAAAGGAAACAAATAAAGCCATGCCAATCTGATCTCGTTTTTTCTGCGCATTAGGTTTTGTCAAGAAAGGGTGTAACGCAGCTAAGTAACAGTCCGCCTAGAAGCATTTGCGGTGGACGATGGAGGGGCCGGATTCGTCGTACTCTTGTTTGCTGATCCACATCTGCTTGAAGGTGGACAGCGAGGCCAGGATGGAGCCGCCGATCCACACGGAGTACTTGCGCTCAGGGGGAGCGATTATCTTGATCTTCATCGTGCTGGGGGCCAGGGCTGTGATCTCCTTCTGCATCCGGTCGGCGATACCTGGGTACATGGTGGTGCCGCCAGACAGCACTGTGTTGGCATAGAGGTCCTTGCGGATGTCAACGTCACACTTCATGATGGAATTGAAGGTAGTCTCATGGATGCCACAGGATTCCATGCCCAGGAATGAAGGCTGGAAGAGCGCCTCGGGGCAGCGGAATCGCTTGTTGCCAATGGTGATCACCTGGCCATCAGGCAGCTCGTAGCTCTTCTCCAGGGAGGAGCTGGAGGCTGCGGTGGCCATCTCCTGCTCGAAGTCCAGGGCAACATAGCACAGCTTCTCCTTGATGTCACGTACAATTTCCCTCTCCGCTGTGGTGGTGAAGCTGTAGCCGCGCTCAGTCAGAATCTTCATGAGGTAGTCTGTCAGGTCCCGGCCAGCCAGGTCCAGACGCAGGATGGCATGGGGAAGGGCGTACCCTTCGTAGATGGGCACTGTGTTGGTGACCCCGTCACCGGAGTCTATCACAATGCCAGTGGTACGGCCAGAGGCGTACAGGGACAGCACAGCCTGGATGGCCACATACATGGCTGGAGTGTTAAAGGTCTCGAACATGATCTGGGTCATCTTTTCACGGTTGGCCTTGGGGTTCAGTGGAGCCTCAGTCAGCAGCACCGGGTGCTCCTCAGGGGCCACACGCAGCTGGTTGTAGAAGGTGTGATGCCAAATCTTCTCCATGTCGTCCCAGTTGGTGACAATGCCATGCTCGATGGGGTACTTGAGTGTCAGGATGCCTCTCTTGCTCTGGGCCTCGTCACCCACATAGGAGTCCTTCTGGCCCATGCCCACCATCACGCCCTGGTGCCGTGGGCGCCCCACGATGGACGGGAAGACGGCCCGGGGGGCATCGTCACCGGCGAAGCCGGCCTTGCACATGCCGGAGCCGTTGTCAACGACGAGCGCAGCTATATCGTCATCCATGGTGAGCTGGGTGGCGGGTGTGGACCGGTGGCGGCAGAGCGGCGAGGAAACTGTGCTCGTGGGGTGGACGCGATCTCTGCAGTCTATGTCGACACATTTTTCAAGGAGAAACTGCACAAGAGCAATCTGGGGCACAAAAGAGAAAAGATCATGCTATAAATCACATATCACAGAGGAGTCTCAGAGCTAATAAAAGTGTGAAATTTAGAATTCTGAGAAAAATTCAGTTAGTATAAAAAACAGTTTCCTCTAGAGGAAACAATTATAATTTCAGGAGTATTTTGAACACAGACCTTAAAATACAATTAGTAGACTATAGTTATAATTTGACACACTTTTTATTGCCAACACTTTTATATGCACGATTTTACATTTAAAGTAGGATAATTTTCAAGTCACCTCCACAGCAAGTTCTGTTATTCAACTTGATAAAAATTTCCAGTACATGAAAACTTATGAAATTCGCTTCTTGGGCTTAAACTTGAAAAGCAGAGATTTTCTGTGGGTCTTGGTGAGGGACGGGGTTGGGGGACAGGAAACGTGCCAGTCAGCTGCAGCCTGTCCGTGCACAACCACCTTGCTTCAGCTGCTTTCTAGGTATGCATGGGGAAGAGCCATGGCCTTGATAGGCATGTGGGAGCTTTATTAGTATGTCCTAGGATGTTTTTAATATGGTTTCTCATTCTAGTAACAAAGACAAAATGTGCCATCCTTCAAATGTCAAAGTCCCCCAAAGGCACATGTATGGAAAGTTTGGTCACCCTGGAGAATTTTAAGAGATGGGACCTCACGGGAGGTATTTAGGTTAATGGGGGCGTGCCTCTGCAAAGAATGTCTCTGCTTCTTTGCCAGAGGTTTTGCTGTAATTCATTCCCACCATAATAGACCAACGACACTGGTCCTAACGCAACCAAACAGGCCAATCAGTCATGGCCTGCAAACCAAATAAATCTATTCTTGTTAAAAGTTATCTCAGGTATTTTGCAATAGTGATGGGAATCTAACAGAAAATAGTAGTCACATATTTCACTAAAGGAACCATAGCTGGCAGAGAGAAGGCTGTATAGATGGAGCCCTTGGTTCTTTGAAAGCCAGACAGTAGTATCCAGAGCAGCTGGGTATGTTACTGCAGCCACAGAGCAGGTGAGGAGGCTGTGACTTGGAGATATTTCCAGGATACACATCCCTTACCATTGAATCAGCCAGTCGGACAGGGAATGACTGGTCTCCAAGGGCCACACCCTTTCCTCTCACGTCAAACTACCTTCTGCTCTGAGGTTTGGTCAATCTAGTGCTCTGTCTTCCAAATGGGAAACAAGAGACTCTCTCAGTTCTCCTTCCCACACTTCCATGTAGGAGGTTTTTGACTGCCATTCCAGAGTAGCGTGATTCCAGGGTGTATTTTAAAAATAGGTCTGCCAGAAGCATCCTGAACGTCCAAGGTTCCAAGTTGGACTCTGCTTTCCAGGGCATACAAATAAGAGAACTCGTTACCTTTTTTGCCAATTCGTTTTGTAGATGTGAGCTGTTAGCCCTCTGCAGGCAAAGGATGCTCGGGGAAGTGCACACTGATAAGTTGTAGGCCGTCATCCCGTTGGAGGATAACTGCTGCTCAATGCTGTGCAACATTCCAAAAAGACCCCTCAGGACCAGGGCCCCAGGCGGAGTAGTGCAGAGCACTCTGGACCCATGGGGAAACCGACTGGATTACAGTGCTACTGAGTGAGTGCCTGATCCCACTAACTCATCAAACCACATATACTGTCTTCTCTTATTTAAAAAAAAAAAAAAAGGAACAGAAAAAAAAAGAAAAATATCGGAGAGGAGTTTAGAAAGCCATTATGGATGCCAGGACACTGGAGATGCAGACAAAACTTATCTAAATGCCCTGGAACTTATGGAAAAATTCCCCGCGAAGGAGGACAGCTATTTCTCTATATTGTTAAGAATCTCAGACATCACCTGTAAGGAGAGAGTTTAGCGGAGACCAAGGAGAAAGGCGGTGTTGAAAGAGGTCTCCGCGATGGCGGTGGAGACTGGTATTCAGGAGAAGCAGAAACCGGATCCTACCACCCTTATTTTTTGGAGAATTTACACCAAATGTCGAATGCTACCATAATGCATGCTTAGGAACACTGGACAACATTCAGAGTGGAAAAAGAGCCTGGGAAGGATTTGAAATGGTGGAGGCAGTGGCAATGGCAGTGGCCAGTACTCAGGGGAGGCAGATATCTGATACATTACACCTGGAACCTTTGAAATAATAACCACAGAGACAGTGATCGGAAGCTGCTGAGGGGTTAGGTGGTGCCGGGGCCAGTGGCCGACATTGGAGCTTTCTGTGAGACAAGGCCAGTACTGAGGCCTCTGTGGCTGGGATTGGAGCCTGCCGAGGGGTTAGACCGATGCTGGGGCCAGCGAGACCGGCATCGGAGCCTGCCATGAGGCAAGGCTGGTGCTGGGGCCTTCGAGGTCGGGTCCGGAGCCTGCTGAGTGGTTAGGCCAGTGCTAGGGCCAGCGAGGCCAGCATCGGAGCCTGCCGTGAGGCAAGGCCGGTACTGGGGCCTCCGAGGCCAGGATAAGAGCCTGCCGAGGGGTTAGGCCGGTGCTCGGGCCAGCAAGGCCGGCATCGGAGCCTGCCGAGAGGCAAGGCCAGTACTGGGGCCTCCGAGGCCAGGATAAGAGCATGCCAAGGAGTTAGGCTGGTGCTGGGGCCAGCGAGGCCGGCATCGGAGCCTGCCGTGAGGCATGGCCGGTGCTGGGGCCTCTGAGGCCGGGATCGGAGCCTGCCGAGGGGTTAGACTGGAACTGGGGCCAGTGAGGCCGGCATCGGAGCCTGCCTTGAGGCAAGGCCGGTTCTGGGGCCTCCGAGGCCAGGATAAGAGCCTACCGAGGGGTTAAGCCAGTGCTGGGACCAGAGAGGCCGGCATCAGAGCCTACTGTGAGGCAAGGCCAGTGCTGGGGCCTCCGAAGCTGAGATCGGAGACTGCCTTGAGGCAAGGCCAGTACTGGGGCCTCCGAGGCCAGGATAAGAGCCGGCGGAGGGGTTAGGTCGGTGCTGGGGCCAGCGAGGCCGGGATCGGAGCCTGCCTTGAGGCAAGGCCGGTACTGGGAACTCCGAGGACAGGATAAGAGCCTGCCGAAGGGAGAGACCGGTACTGGGGCCAGCGAGGCCGGCATCGGAGCCTGCCATGAGGTGAGGCCAGCATCGGAGCCTGCCATGAGGCATGGCCAGTGCTGGGGCCTTCAAGGCCGTGATCGGAGCCTGCCGAGGGGTTAGACCAGTGCTGGGGCCAGTGAGGCCGGCATTGGAGCCTTCCGTGAGGCAAGGCCAGGACTGGGGCCTCCAAGGCCAGGATAAGAGCCTGCCAAGGGGTTCGGCCGGTGCTGTGGCCAGCGAGGCCGTAATCGGAGTCTGCCTTGAGGTAAGGCCAATACTGGGTCCTCCGAGGCCAGGATAAGAGCCTGCCGAGGGGTGAGGCTGGTGCTGGGGCCAGCGAGGCTGGCCCCGGAGCCTGCTGTGAGGCAAGGCTGGTGCTCAGGCCTCCGAGGCCGGGATCAGAGACTGCCTTGAGGCAAGGCCAGTACTGGGGCCTCCAAGGCCAGGATAAGAGCCTGCCAAGGGTTTAGGCCAGTGCTGGGGCCGGCAAGGCCGGCATCGGAGCCTGCCTTGAGGCAAGGCAGGTACTGGGTCTTCCTAGGCCAGGATAAGAGCCTGCTGAGGGGTTAGGCCAGTGCTGGGGCCAGTGAGGGCGGCATCGGAACCTGCCGTGAGGCAAGGCCGGTCATGGGGCCTCCGAAGCCAGGATAACAACCTGCTGAAGGGTTAGACCGGTGCTGGTCCAGCGAGGTCAGCATCGGAGCCTGCCGTGAGGCGAGACCAGCATTGGAGCCTGCCGTGAGGCATGGCCAGTGCTGGGGCCTCCTAGGCCGGGAGCGGAACCTGCTGAGGGATTAGGGCCAATGTCCAGCATCAGAGCCCGCCGTTAGGCTAGGCCACTCCTGTGGCCTCCAAGGCCAGGATCGAAGCCAGCTGACGGGTTAGGCTGGTGTAGGGGCCAGTGAGACCAGAACAGGGGCCTCCCATGAGGCAAGGCCGCTGCTTGAGCCAGTGAGGTCTGGATCAGTCCACTGAGTAGCCAGGCCACTACTGGGGTTGTCAAGAGTGGGATCGGTACTTGCAACGCAGCATGCACAGGGAAATATCGCAGAAAATATAAATCAGATGCTTCTCTTAATCTGCAATAACTAGGAGGAAAGGGGCAACAGGAAGAGGTTGAGCTATAGAAAGGGCCCTATAGTGAAGCAACTAATGTGACCAATCAGAGGGTATGTAATAGTGGAGGATGGAGCCTCTTTAAAACGCAGGAGGTACATAAACAAATGCATCAAAGTTAATCACCAAAGAAGTGTGGGATGAAGGGAGGGGGAGGGAATGGGATGGGGGCTTGAGGAGGGCTAATTGGATGATGTGTGCTTGTATATCCTCTCAAGTCTTATACTCCAATGTGATTGATATATGACAATGCACCAATTTAAAAAATAAATAAATTTAAAAAAAGATTGTCAGCAGAGATGAAAGGAAGAAATAGCCAAAAATAAAAAAAAAACACCCATTCCTCACTGCCTCTATGGAGGGGAGATCACAGGGTGCTAAACCATAGTCATTACATTCTAAATAGCTCACTGTCACCCCAAACTCCAAATGTCTGCTCAGCAAAATGTTCATACCAGCTATTCAGTCCTAAAGTTCATTATTCATAATACAAGAATGGTTTTGATCAATTTTTAATACCTGGGAGCAAAGAGACAAAGGATAACATTTCTTACAACATGAAATTCATACTTCAGTGTCCAGGAATAAAGTTTTACTAGAACACAGGCAGGTTCATGTGTTCATGTATGAGCCAGGGCTGCTTTCACACTAAGATAGCAGGGTTGGCCATCTAAGACAAAGACCGTGTATGGTCTGCAAAGGCTAAAATACCTGCCATATGGCTCTTTACCAAAAAAGGTTTGCCTGTTCCTACACTAACAATCAAGTATTCGCAAACCTCAACAAGACTTGTCCCATAAGCTCGGGAATTCCCCTTAATCTAGAGAAGGCTACTTCTCTGAACATCGCTGGAATTCCTGTTGTGGTGCCGAGTCCACTGATGAGGTAAGTGGGCTGGAGTGCACCCGGAGGCATGTTTGCATCATAAGGAAGCCTAGGACCAAAACAGGCCACAGTGCTAGTGGAGTGCCAGAAGCTTGCGCTAATCATGCCCCGTCCAGAGCTACCACACATAAGTCTTGGATAATACACTTACAAACCACTTTCAGAGTTAAGGAGTAAAACCTAATGCAGAAATCACACTGAAGAATGGACTCATTCCATCATCTCTCTATAGAACAAAGGTTGATGAATCTAACTTACCTGAGGTGTTTCCAAATTACATCAAATCTATTTTCAGACAATACAATTAAATTACCTTCAGGTAGTTTAGTTCCCTCACCACCTGATTTCAACTGCAAATCAACTTTCTTCTCCCTACCTTTCTCTCCCCTCTCCATCCCTCTTCTTCTTAATCTTTCTGCATAACCCTTGCTTCCACCTGACATGCTATTTTTTTTCTTTATTCAGTTATCCCTCTCCTCATAAGAAAATAAGGTAATAGAGCAGAGATTTCTGTTTTTCTCCTTTTGTTCATGCCTGTACTAGAGTCTCATGATGTTGGGTTGAACTTCTGGAATGAATCAATGAACAACAGTGGACAGCTACGAGAAAATCCCATATATGGCTGTCATGGTCTTACTTAGAAAATTTGACTATGATTTTCCATTATAATAGGTTCATTTTTATTTTTATTTATTTATTTGCTAATACTGGGGGTGGAACCCAGGGGCTTTCTACCTCTGGGCTATGCTCCCAGACCTATTTCATACTTTATTTGGAAACAGGGTCTCACCAAGTTACTGAGAGCCTCACTAAGTAGCTGAGGCTGGCTTCGAAACTGTGCGATCCTCCTGTCTCAGCCTCCCAAGTACTGGGATTACAAGCATGTGCCACCACGCCCGGCTTCCATTATAATATGTTTAAACCATAAAAATTCTGAGATAGGTAGCCCAAGAAAACACTAAAAAAGGTTTATATGAGTAATAATTCAGTTGTGTTTCACACGTTTCATTGAGTGTTTCTATATCCCACATTGGAAAAAAAAAAAAAAAAAAACAGAAGGATGAGTAGATGAACATAATCCTAGAGCAGAGCACAGCAAAACCAAAATGCTCCCCTATGAGAAGTCCACAGCACAATTAAAAAAAAAATCTGTCAGGTTACCTGAGCTATAGAAGCCTGAGGATTACCGAGTAGATTTTTGAATGAGTGCCTGGTAATCCATCTGAGTTGGTGACAGAAGGAGGTGGGATAGGCAATGTCCTTGGAGGTAAAGCTCTTCTTCTTCTTTTTCTGACCAATCGAGAGTTGCTCTAAACTATCTTTTGTTTCTCTGTAGAAAGAGGAGTTGGCGTAAAACTCAGCTAAGTTTTCTATGATTGTCTTTTCTTTTTTGGCAAGGTCTTCAATCTGATCATAGGCTTTGGAATAAAAGTCGACAAAGAAAGGAAACATTATTAACAGATAACAGATGATTTAACCCAGTTTTCTGTGATTCCCCCCCTTCTTTTAGATAACACTGAGGTGTTATATAAAGCTTGAAGGTAAAATAGTTTTTCCCTTCTTTAGACATTAGAAAAACACAATTGAGCTGAACTTCTCACAATGTTTTGGGCCCAAATTCTTAAAATAAACTTCTTACCATATATATCTATAATTCTTAACATAAAAATCTGGATTTTGCTTTTCTATTATGTTCAAATGTATAAACTGCTCTGTTTTTTACTTTATTTATTTATTTATTTATTTGGTGGTACTGGGGTTCCTGGAAACCCTTCTACCTCTGGTTACACTCCCAGACCTATTTTTATATATTTTTATTTGGAAACAGGGTCTCTTAAGCCAGCGCATCTGGCTTCGAACCTGCGCAATCCTCCAGTTTCCACCTCCCAAGCACAGGGATTACAAGCATGCGTCACCATGCCGACTTTATGTTTCTTATTTTAAAGATACTATAAAGAACCAAGCATGATGGCACATGCCTTTAATTCCAGTCCTTGGGAGTCTGAGACAGGAGGATTGCAGGTTTAAGGAGAGCCTCAGCAACTTAGTGTGCTGGAGCCAGCCGGGTTCCAAAGAGAGGCATGAGGATAAAAGATTTTAACTCTCAAGAATTTGATTCCAAGAATTTTTAATTCTAACGTGGGGGGAACGCCACCCTACTCCTGAATTGATACTTCTATTGGCCGATCCCTGCTTGCTCCTTGGTCAATATTTCCTACTGGCTGACCCCCGATCCTGGGCCAATATTCCCTATTGGGCCAACAACAGGTTTATTTCTCTTGAGGTATTTATACAGTTGCAGGTCAATCAATATCCTTGTGCCATCACCACCTGATCTTCTCTCAGAACTTTTACATTGAACATTCTATGACCCCAAACCTTGTTGACTCTGGGCAAAGGACAGTCAACTGAGTCAGAAATATTCTTTTAGGGGAAAACCTTAATAGCTTCCCACATTAGTGAGGCCCTCAGCAACTTAAAATTAAAAATAGACCTGCGGGTAAAGTTAAGAGGTAAAATGCCCCTGGGTCTCTGTCTCTGTCTCTGTCTCTGTCTCTGTCTCTCTCTCTCTCTCTCTCTTTCTCTTTCTCTCTCTCTCTCACGCACACACACACACACACACACACACACACACACAAATACTATAAACAATGGTATTTATTTTTAATGGAAATTCCCCTTACAACTGACTGTATTATATAAATACTCATCAATGAAATTAACTAAAAAAACCACTTGCAATACTCATTAACAAATAAGCCTATCTTCTCTTGACTAGAATCAGAATATTCATAACTGTAATTGCACAAAGCCTTTTTATTTTTTTGCTTGGTAAAGCTTAAACAATTATTTTCCTCAAAAACTATTCCGATTGATAAATTAAGATGTTTGCAGCCAGGCGTGGTGGCGCACACTTGTAATCCCAGCATTTGAAAGGCTGAGACAGGAGGACTGTGCATGTTTGAAGCCAACCTCAGCTACTTAGTGAGGCCCTTTACAACTCAGTAAGACCCTGTTTCAAAATTTAAAAAAAAAATGGGGCTGGGCTGGGGGTGTTGCCCAGAGGTAGACTGCTCCTGGGTTCCATCTCCAGTACCTTAAAAAAAAAAAGTATGTCTATATAACTTGCAGATTGAGTGGTCTGAGCATAACAAACAATAGATATTCTAAAACTTAGAGAAATGAGAGTTCTGAGGAGGAGAAAAAGTATAGCAAAATACTGGCATTTCAACATTAAGGTTTAAATATGATAAATAAATGTGGCATTAGGGAGATGGGATGGCATACTATCCAGATATTAAAATATGAATTTGCTGTGGAATGACACAGCACCATGTTTTAATGAGTCACCACTTTGCTCATCTTCAGCTAAATCTGTGACTCCACAAGACACACATACCATCATGGTCTTCTCTGTTTAATACCACAGCAGAGGAGTCTCCATTAATGATGTCCAGGAAGAAGTCTGCAGGGTTATTGTAGGGCTCACAGCGGTAACCTACGAAAGAAAGCAACCTAAAATTACAACTTCATGTTCTTGGGAGAAAAAAAGAGGACTCACATACTTAGGGAGAGGAAGGGGAGGTGAGGGAAGGGAGAATCTAATAACTTCCCCCTAGTCTTTTTGGTCTTTTTCCCCCTAATTTATCCTTTCCTCTTATATATTTCATTAACAACAAAAAATATTCCAAACTAATCTTGGACTCTTTGGAACATACTACATTTGTCATTACCCAGCCTAAATAATAAGACCCAACCAGCTACCAATATATATGGTGTGGTGTTTATCAGGACTTCTTCAAATATCTAAATCTGGGTCCAAGAAAAAAAAATTAACTGTTCAGTGCTATGCATGTTAGAAATTATTGCTTTCCGCATTCTAAACTCAGAGGTCCAAAGGCTGCCATAATTCCAAATAGAGGAGAAATACCTAGAGCAGCATCCTCAAGGGAATGTGACCTTCACAGCATACCTGAGTCTGACCTCAGCTTCTTGTAGCACAAACATCTAAAATTGGCCTGAAGTCTAACTCTTACGTTCATCTCCCCTGGGTGCCCCAGACCCACATATACTTGATTATTTTTATTTTTATTTTTATTTTTTTGTGGTACCTAGAATGGAATCCAGAGGTTTTCTACCTCTGGACTACACTCCCTTAATTATTTTCTATTTTATTTGGAAATAGGGTCTCAGTGAGTTGCTGAGAGCCTCACTAAGTAGCTGAGGCAGGCTTAGAACCTGTGTGATCCTCCTGTCTCAGCCTCCCATGTGCTGGGATTACAAGTATGTGCCACCATGCCCGGCTACTTCATTATTTATTTATTTATTTATTATTTATTTTTGGCAGTAGTGGGGTTCCTAGACACCTCGGGGCTATACTCCCAGATTAAATGACAGACATTAAAAAAACTTTTTTAAAAGATATCTAGTGAATATTTAAAACTGTATTTGGGTTTGTGAATTTGGCTTGTGAAACCAACACATTTATTACTGAACTTTCAAGGAAAAGGCACCTTAACTGGGAAGTAAAACAAACATATGCTCAGTACACTCACACACAAACACACACACACACACACACACAAACACACACACACACACACACATGCTCACGCACATGTACACATACACGTACATGCACACATGCATACTCAAATAAAACAGCAAAAGGAAAGACACATAACCAGGAAGCAAGTTCTGTAAAGTAAAGAAAAATTCTGGCACTGAACTGACCAAAGATGGTTTAGAGCTATGGAACCCAAGGTATATTTATGCAAAAGCCAAAGAGCACAGCACAACTGCTGACCCTCTCTGCTCCCTCCCAGGGTTCTAGGAGTGAAGGATCTACTGCATGAGAAAGGCAACCACACCTGCTGATGAGAAGTTCTCCAAGGCCTCCTGTGCGGGCCCATGGAACATTAGTTTTCCTGCGGCCAATAAGGTAAGACTATCGAACAGCTTGAAGATAGAATATCGAGGCTGATGAATAGAGAAGATGATTGTTCGTCCATGTTTAGACATCCTACATTAGAAGACAAATCAAATTAAAAATGTCATTAAACATCTAAACTCTGCAATTCTTGATAAAGTATTTTATTTATTCTTGCTGTTACATCATTTGTTTTCAGTTCAACTTAATTTTCTCTTACTAACGTCTCATGTCATCTTACATGATCTATTTGTTAGGTGGGGAACCTAAAGTTGATATTTTCTTAAAAAGACTAGGGCAACTAACTGGTAGTAAAGCTCAGCGGTAGAGGTTATTCTTAGAATGCATAAGATTCTGAGTTGAATTCCAAAAGGAAAGAAAAGGAGAGGAGAGGAGAATGTTTACTGATCATGCAGATTTCTGGGCAATCTTCCAACACACTGAATTAAACTCTCTGGGGATAGGTACAAGGAACTCATATTATCAAGTATCCCAAGTATCTGTATGTACAATTAAATTTGGAAACCACTTACAGACAGAAATTAAGAGAATGGTCATGTGCCCAATTCTCATTGATCACCTAAGTCTTCTGGTTCTTTAGGAATTGGTTTTTATTCTTCCTCCCTGATAATACAATTACTATTACTAAGGACATGTTATGCATTTGCTAAATGCTTTAGAGATCATTTGATTTCAATTTTCACTGCCAGTGTAAGGTAGTTTCAAAATTTTTCCTCCTTTTTACCGATCAGGCTTAAAGGTCAAGAAAGTGGCCAAGGGGCCACAGTTCCTAGGCAAAGTTGGGTTTTGATTTCTGGTGTCATTCCATGGCATAAACAATGTTAAACTATCTATTCACAGGGGTTATTGCTATGAACAGAGGAGTCAAAGGTTAAAATCACTTTTCAAAATTGTTATTAGCCGGATGTGGTGGTGCACACTTGTAATCTCAGCATTTGGGAGGCTGAGACAGGAGGCTCAAAGTTCTCAGAAGGTCTCAGATACTTAGTGAGGCCCTCCATAATTTAGAGAGATCCTGTTTCAAAGTAAAGAATAAAAAATAGGACAGGGGGTGTAGCTTGGGGGTCAAATACCCCTGGGTTTCATCCCTAGACCTGCCAAAACAAAAAACAACAACCAAAAAAACAACTTATTAAGAATCTTATGAGTGTTTGGGAAGCAGAAACACGAGGATCACAGTTCATGAACAGCCTCAGCTACTTAGTGAGCCCCTCCACAACTCAGTGAGACCCTCTTTCAAAAATAAAAAGTCTAAAAAATAGGGTTAGATGTGTAGCTCATAGGTACAATGCCCCTGGGTTCCATCACCAGTCCTGGAGAAAAAAAAAACTTATGAGAAAAATAACTATTGTAAGCATTTGATAGCACCTACTATTCATCAGCATGTGTCCAAGGGTGTGCAACCTCAAAGAAAATCAGGCCAGAAGATCAATACTTTCAATACAGTGTGAGATATAAATATCTAAGGGCTCCTTGCAGCAAAATAGAAGAATTATAGGCCAATCTGAGGATAATAAATAGAATGTCAAAAGGTCCAACAGGAGTGAAAGAAGGAAAAGGTATTCAAGGTGTAAGAACAAGGTGAGCAAAGTGTGAAACTAAACAGTCTATTTGGAAAACTATCATAAGCTCAATCTACAGAGAAAGGAGTGTGCGATTGTGCGTGTGTTTGTGTGTGTGTGTGTGTGTGTGTGTGTGTGTGTGTGCGTGCGCGTGTGTATGTGTTGGTGTTGAGTGAAGAATTTCATTAAGAGACTGCAGAAAAACAGGCCCATGATGAATCCTTCACTCAGACTGGAACTTTACTGGGTAGGAAGCAGGGAGCTGGCAAGGACCTGGAGCGGGATGTGGGACAGCATGAAGGCCCTGCCTCTCAGAGTGCGGTGTGAGGGGCAGGGGCGTCAGTGTCAGTATCTCCTCTTAGAATCTCCTGTGGAGAATCCTGGACTCTACTTCAGGCCTATGGAAGAGGCTCTGCACTTTAACCAGACGCCAGGTGATAAGTCTGCACAGTGGTGCTTGAAAAGAACTGAGCAGAACGCTCTGCGTGAGGCCAGATGCTTGTGTACTACACCAGACAGAACAAAGGAAATAGTCATGAGAGTCTGCACCAGTCAGCCATCATTTTCTAATGAACACTCTTAACAGAGTTAAAGGTAATAAAAATGTCATGGATATATTCGTAACAAAACCTTAACCGATCCATAGCCTGGTGTCTTTATGTGCAGCGGACATCCTAGCCTTACAGCATCTAAAACCCCATCATCTTTCTGATTCTTCCCTCCTAAAATAAAGTCTTGCTCACAAGACCGTGGGCAACAGAGAAAGCAAGGCAGTGATAGAGAGGGGAAGTCAGGAAGCTACTGTGTTTGGCAGCTTAGAAAATGAGACAGGAGTTTCCAAGGGTGATGGACAGAGGCAGAGGCCAGAGAATTTGGAGACTAGTTGGACTAAACAATTCAACTAGTTGACTGAGAAAATGAACAAATATATTGATAAAATGGTACTTGAATCTTTCAGTGTATGATGTTACTTATAAAAACTAGAAACAGCAAAGACTCAAAATAAGTTGGAGGTCTAAGATTGGAGACAAAATATTACTATGAACTCTGGGTTTGGTTTGTTTGGTGTTTTTTCTTTTTTGTGGTGTTGGGGATTGAATTCAGGGGCATACTGCTAGGTATTGAAGTCCGGGGCACACTACACATACCCTAGCCCTATTTTTATTTATTTATTTATTTATTTACTTACTTATTTATTTATATTTGGGGTGTTGGGATGGAACCCAGGAGCATTATACCTTCATATATCCCCAGCCAAATTTTTTATTCTTTACTTTGAAATAGGGTCTCACTAAGTTGCAGAGGGCCTCACGAAGTACCCAGATCCTCCCATCTCAGCCTCCCAGGTATGGAGATTACAAGTGTGCACCACCACGCCCAGCTCCTATTTTATTTTTTATCTGGAAACAAGATCTTGCTAACTTGTTGAAGCTGTCCTCAAACTTGTGATCCTTCTGTCACAGCCTCCTACATACTAGGATTACAGGTATATACCACCAAGCCCAGCTATCTATATATTACCTCTGTGTGTGTGTGTGTGTGTGTGTGTGTGTGTGTGTGTGTGTGTGTGTGTGTAATGTGTTTTTCCTAGGTCTATAAAACATCTAGAAGCAACGCTACTCCAAGAGCAGTGAGCACACTACACAACCAGATTATTCCTCGCAGAAACAGCTCATCCAGGCACAGTACAAAGCAAGACTGGAACATCCGAGTAACCAGAAAGTAAAGAATTTTTGAAGAATGATTAGGGAGATGTCAAAAAAAAAAAAAAAAAAGGCACATTGAAATGGCTTCCACTGGCCAAGCAGGGTTAATCAGATCATTACATAGTGACTAACAGATTATCACCTATTGTACAAAATGGGAACTGAATAGGAGAGGAGGGAACTCTTCCTTTCATAGAATGTCCAGCACTGCGTGTTAGGCAGCCACCCCGAGACCGAGCAGGAGCTATTAGCACACTAAAGCTGGTGGGAGAGATGAGGAATGGGACAGCCCCACAACACACCATTGTCTCCCCCCAACAAAATGCTAATCAAGTACAAAAGGGAAGGAGTCCTTCGCAGCAGAGCAGCCCAGCATCTCATCATCTCACCCAGTAACAGGTGAGATGATGGAGGTTCACACCACCTGTTGGGGTGCAGGCCCAGGTGTGGCACCCAGGAGCACACAGCAGCAGCTCCTGGCCCCAGTCAATACCTGGCACACAGTGATCCAGCTAAGGCCACCCCAGGACATGGACTGGGACGTGCAAGGACACACTCACAAGGGAAAGACTGAGGAGGTGTTACAGATTAGGAAAAAAAAAAAACTAGAAAAGATATTTTTCTGCAGAGGATCCTGAGACAGAAGAGCGACAGCCTGGAAACTGGTGATGTTTGACTGGAGTCTGAGGACTCCATGGTTGGGAAGCCATCCTCATGGTCCTCCTCACTGGAAGGCTAATGCGATGGGGTGTCCTCGCTCCTACAAGTGTTCACTACGCAGTGTTTAGGGGTGCCAAGCATCAAGCTGGAAGAAACCTATGCAAGGCTGAAATGGGGGGCAGCAAAGACAGCAGAGTGTGTCAAAGGTGGGGAGCCAGGCGAGGGCAGAGAGAGTTCTTTGCTTTGCTCTGGAGCTGCCCTGTCAGCTTGAGGTTATTTTTATTCATTTTTGAGAAGTTGTTCAAAACTAAACTTTTGAAATTTCTCCTATAATCATTCCTGCCACAGTCTCCTTTCTTGATAAAGGAGATGTCATTGTTTTGGCTTCATTCCTCTGCTAGTTGAGGCCCACTCCTCAGGAGTGCGTGTCTCGGTCCTCACAGCCCAGGTCCAGTTCCCGGGCCCTTCCAGTTGATTTTGCCTTGAAAACGGGCACAGGATCCCTGCTCCAGCTCCCCGTGGGTATCCTACTCCAGCCCCAAGACCCTCATGGCTCCTTCCTGTATCTGCTCTCAACCTACCCAGCTGCACAGCCTCCCCACAGCCACAGCACTGCTCTGACACTCTCAGGATCCCTCCATGGTCCTCAGTGACAGAAAAGGACCCACTTCTCACAGCAGCCTGCGAGGTCTGTGTAGCTGCCACCAACTCAGCGCAGCTTGTGTCAATTCTAACTGTGATGACTGAACCCTGGCCTCCCCAGAACTCACAGGCTGAAGTCCTAACCCCACGGCGGCCTCAGAATGGGGCTACATTTGAAGACAATCTTCAAGAGGTCATGAATAACAAAAGTATCACTGAGCAGATGTCCACTTAAGAGGAGATTAGGACATGGGCACAAAGGGAGAGGGTGGCCAACCACAGGCCAGTGAGACAGGCCTGGGAAGAAACACCCGTGGATACCTCGACCTCCATGTTCAGCCTCCAGGGATGGATGGAAAGTAATTGTTGCCTCTAAACCGCGGGCAGTGGTGGAGTGATGATAGTAGCCACTCCCATTCTCCTCAACTCACTGGGTCCTTGCCCCTCTGGAGTCTCTGATGTCCCACACACCTCAGGCATGCTCTGCCTTGGGACCACTGCCTGCTCCTTCCAGCTAGAGGTCTCTTCTGCCAGGGAGAGCAGGCCTCACTCCCTCTCTCCCAGCTAGCAGGTACACACTTGAGCTCTTCTCTGAACCCCCTGCTGTTTCCACCAGCTCCCCACCCCCACAGCCTTCCTTCCTGAGCTCTTGTTTCATCTTGCTTGATAACACTTTGATGTTCACTGGTTGCTTCCCTCTAACAAAGAAGGAAGAAATTTTGCCATTCACTTCTGAATCCCCTGTACCAAGAATACCAGGTACAAGAAGTGATCAGATGTTAAATAAATAACAGAACTGTAAGCCCAGTTTTGGGGAGGTTGAGACAGGAGGATTGCAGGAGCAAGGCTAGCAGCAACTTAGTGAAACCCTGTTTCCAAATAAAAAATAAAATATGGCTGGAGGTGTAGCCTGGCAGAATATCCCTGGGTTCAATCAACACACACACACACACACACACACACAGAAAAGTAAGAAAGAAATAGCCAGGCATGGTGTTGTATACTTGTAATCTTAGTACTTGGGAGGCTGAAACAGGAGCATCCAGGTTCGCAGCCAGCTTCAGCTACTTACTGAGGCTCTTCCCAACTTAGTTAGGCCCTGTTTCAAAAAATAAAGAATTACAAATAAGGCTGGGGGTGTAGCTCGAAGGTAAAATGCCCCTGGGTTCTGTTCCCAGTACCACAAAAAAAGAAAGAAAAGAAAAAAGGAAAGAAAAGAGAGAGCAATGTTCTTGATGCACTTGCACTCACCTTTTCAAGAGTAAAAAGACAGCATTTGCTGTGCTTGAGTCTAAGCCAGTTGTGGGCTCATCCAGGAACAAGATGGAAGGATCAGTGATCAGCTCCATTGCCATGCTAGTCCTTTTCCTTTCTCCCCCAGACACACCACGGAGAAACTGAGTTCCAACCTAAAACGCAAATCACTGTCATTATCAACAGGAACAACCATGATCACTATCATTCAGCCCATCCTGCTAGAGACATGTTAGCTCTTGATTCTCACTCTGCACAATAGCAAGTAAAGGAATACCTGGGAGAAGGAGTCAGTTTCCCTTTACCAGATGCACTGGGCAAAACTACCAAGTGTGTAACCTGAGATGAAGTCCATGCTTTTAATGGTTCTATAGGTTCCTTATCCTGTCAAATATAGAGTTTAAAATAGTAAGTTAAAACTGGGTGTGGCGGCACACACTTGTAATCCCAGCACTTGGGAGGCTGAGACAGGAGGATCGCAGAATCACAGCCAACCTTAGCTACTAAGGCCCTTTGCAACTTAGTGAGATCCTGCTTCAAAATAAAGAATAAAATGTGGGGCTGGGTTTGGCTCAGAGGTAGAATGTGTCTGGGTTCAACCCCTAGTACCACAAAAAATAAATAAATGAATAGCGAGTTAGAAGCTGAGCATGGTGGCATACGTTTGTAATCCCAGCATTTGGGAGGCTGAGACAGGAGGATCACAGTTCATGGACAGCCTCAGCTACTTAGTGAGGCCCTTTGCAACTCAGTGAGAACCGGTTTCAAAATAAAAAAATAAAAAATAGGGCTGGGGGTGTAGCTAGGAGGTAGAATGCCCCTGGGTTCAATCCCCAATACCACACACAAACAAATAGCAAGTTAGAATATGAGCAGAAATGGCCCTGATAGAGTGAGATCACAGGATAAAACAGGAGATAAATACAGGAGAGGACAAAGGAAAGCATCTCTAATAATTTATTAGTCACCTAACAAACCCCTCTTCACAAACTATCTACACCAAATGTCCCCAGTGGACTTATAAGAAGTGGGGGACCTTGGAGCCATATTATATATAATACCAAATATACCACATTAACACACTTTCAATCAACAGAAAGCTTTCCAAATTGATGCTGCCCACTTTCTAACTCACTGCAGAATTCCCAATTCATCCTTTCAGACAAATCCAGAAGGTGGGATATTCCACAGAGCACTGGCTTAATCTTTTCAACCAGTCAATTTCAGCATGTGTGCCAAGAGGAGTTAGAAGGCTTTGGGGTGGCAGGAAGTAGAAAACAATTCTGAAATTCAAAGTCTCCAAAGAGATAATAATCACAGGCTACTCATGACCCTTGGCTGTATCCCATTAATAACTGCACAGTAAGAGAAATTTGGAGACAGTCTGAGGAAGATGAATGAATGTGGGCTTGACAGAGCTGATGACATGAAGACTTTTGTTCATTGATAATAATATTACAGTTAGGTAGCCAAATGTCCTTTTTCTTTTGTTTTTATGTTTATTTACTTATTTATTTGGTGCTAGGGATGAAGCCCAGGGCCTCACACTTTGCAAAAGCATATTCTACCACTGAACCACACACTTAGCCTCTTGGCTTTGTGTTTTGCAGGTGCATAATGACTTTTTAGGGACAAAGTAAGATATAATTTTCTTTAAAATACTTCAGTAAGAAATGGCTATTAAGATTATGGGATAAGCCAGGCATGGTGGTGCACGCTTATAATCTCAGCATTTGGGAAGCTGAAACCCAGAGGATCGCGGTTCGCGGACAGCCTCAGCTACTTAGTGAGGCTCTTTGCAACTCAGAGAGACCCAGTTTCAAAATAAAGAATAAAAAATAGGGCAGGGAGTATAGCTCAGAAGTCGAATGCCCCTGGGTTCCGTCCCCAGACCCGCAAATAAATAAATAAATAAATAAATAATAAAAAGATTATGGGATAAGATGCTAACTACTGAGAAATCTAGGTCTATTAGAGCCAGGCATGGTGGTGCACACTTATAATTCCAGTACTTGGGGGGCTGAGACAGAAGGATCTGAGGTTCAAGAACAGCCTCAGTAAGTAGTGAGTCTCTCATCAACTTAACAAGACCCTGCTTCAAAAATAAAAATACAATAGGACTGGGGATGTAGCTTGGAGATAGAATGCCCCTTGGCTCAATCCCCAGTACCACAACAAAAATTGTTAGTAATTATTCTCTTATGTTAAGTATCTCATAATCATATCATTATAGCGGTCGATTTTCTCTATATTTTTCAAGTTTTATTTAAAAGGTCAAAATTATCTCAGTCAATGAAATTACATGAATTCTTAGAAGTTAACAACTGCCTTTGTACATGTTCCCTGGAAATCCAAATGAACAATTTAGAGAAATGAATGCTTAAAGGTTAAGAACAGGACTGGAGATGTAGCTCAGTGGTAGAGCACTTGCTCTGGATTCACTGACATTACAAAATCATCATCATCATCATCATTGTAAAAGAAAGTACCTTGCTGGAAAGACAAAATCAAGCAAATAAACATAGCTAAAGCAAAGAAAACTCCATTACTCAAAAAACAACAATAAGTGGTTAATGGTAGCATTTCAGAATGATTCTTCCAAACAAAATATAGCAAAATACACCTTACATAAAAGATTGTCAGCAGGTAGCACGCCAGACCCCTGGATAAACCAGGCACAGTGAGAGGCTGGGTTCCGGGCGGGGGTCGCGCGGGTCACGCTTCCAGGGCCCGGGTCATGGGACTCTGGGCCCGGGCCGAACAGAGTGTAGCAAGCTAGACCCCTGGAGAAACCAGGCCCAGTAACACGCTGGGTTCCGGGCGGGGTTCGCGCAGGGCACGCCAGCCGGGTCCTAGGTCACGGGACTCTGGGCCCCTTGCCGAACTGTGCGTAACATGCCAGTCCCCTGGAGAAACCGGGCTCAGTACCCTGGCTTCCGGGCATGGGTCGCGCGGAGCATGCCAGCCGGGGCCGGGTAGCGGGACCCTGGGCCCCAGGCGGAGTAGTGCGGAGCACTCTGGACCCATGGGGAAACCGACCGGGTTACAGTGCTACTGAGTGAGTGCCTGATCCCACTACCTCCTCAAACCACATATACTGTCTTCTCTTATTTAAAAAAAAAAAAAAAGGAACAGAAAAAAAAAAAGAAAAATATCGGAGAGGAGTTTAGAAAGCCGTTATGGATGCCAGGACACTGGAGATGCAGACAAAACTTATCTAAATGCCCTGGAACTTATGGAAAAATTCCCCGTGAAGGAGGACAGCTATTTCTCTATATTGTTAAGAATCTCAGACATCACCTGTAAGGAGAGAGTTTAGCGGAGACCAAGGAGAAAGGCGGTGTTGAAAGAGGTCTCCGCGATGGCGGTGGAGACTGGTATTCAGGAGAAGCAGAAACCGGATCCTAACACCCTTATTTTTTTGGAGAAATTACACCAAATGTCGAAGGCTACCATAATGCATGCATAGGAAGACTGGACAACATTCAGAGTGGAAAAAGAGCCTGGGAAGGATTTGAAATGGTGGAGGCAGTGGCAATGGCAGTGGCCAGTACTCAGGGGAGGCAGATATCTGATACATTACACCTGGAACCTTTGATAAAATAACCACAGAGACAGTGATCGGAAGCTGCTGAGGGGTTAGGCGGTGCCGGGGCCGGTGGCCGACATCGGAGCTTTCTGTGAGGCAAGGCCAGTACTGAGGCCTCTGTGGCTGGGATTGGAACCTGCCGAGGGGTTAGACCGATGCTGGGGCCAGCGAGACCGGCATCGGAGCCTGCCATGAGGCAAGGCTGGTGCTGGGGCCTTCGAGGTCGGGTCCGGAGCCTGCTGAGTGGTTAGGCCAGTGCTAGGGCCAGCGAGGCCAGCATCGGAGCCTGCCGTGAGGCAAGGCCGGTACTGGGGCCTCCGAGGCCAGGATAAGAGCCTGCCGAGGGGTTAGGCCGGTGCTCGGGCCAGCAAGGCCGGCATCGGAGCCTGCCGAGAGGCAAGGACAGTACTGGGGCCTCCGAGGCCAGGATAAGGGCATGCCGAGTAGTTAGGCTGGTGCTGGGGCCAGCGAGGCCGGCATCGGAGCCTGCCATGAGGCATGGCCGGTGCTGGGGCCTATGAGGCCTGGATCGGAGCCTGCCGAGGGGTTAGACTGGAACTGGGGCCAGTGAGGCCGGCATCGGAGCCTGCCTTGAGGCAAGGCCGGTTCTGGGGCCTCCGAGGCCAGGATAAGAGCCTGCCGAGGGGTTAAGCCAGTGCTGGGGCCAGAGAGGCCGGCATCAGAGCCTACTGTGAGGCAAGGCCAGTGCTGGGGCCTCCGAGGCTGGGATCGGAGACTGCCTTGAGGCAAGGCCAGTACTGGGGCCTCCGAGGCCAGGATAAGAGCCTGCGGAGGGGTTAGGTCGGTGCTGGGGCCAGCGAGGCCAGGATCGGAGCCTGCCTTGAGGCAAGGACGGTACTGGGACCTCCGAGTCCAGGATAGGAGCCTGCCGAAGGGAGAGACCGGTACTGGGGCCAGCGAGGCCGGCATCGGAGCCTGCCATGAGGTGAGGCCAGCATCGGAGCCTGCCATGAGGCATGGCCAGTGCTGGGGCCTTCAAGGCCGTGATCGGAGCCTGCCGAGGGGTTAGACCAGTGCTGGGGCCAGTGAGGCCGGCATTGGAGCCTTCTGTGAGGCAAGGCCAGGACTGGGGCCTCCAAGGCCAGGATAAGAGCCTGCCAAGGGGTTAGGCCGGTACTGTGGCCAGCGAGGCCGTAATCGGAGTCTGCCTTGAGGTAAGGCCAATACTGGGGCCTCCGAGGCCAGGATAAGAGCATGCCGAGGGGTTAGGCCGGTGCTGGGGCCAGCGAGGCTGGCACCGGAGCCTGCTGTGAGGCAAGGCTGGTGCTCAGGCCTCCGAGGCCGGGATCGGAGACTGCCTTGAGGCAAGGCCAGTACTGGGGCCTCCAAGGCCAGGATAAGAGCCTGCCAAGGGTTTAGGCCAGTGCTGGGGCCAGCAATGCCGGCATCGGAGCCTGCCTTGAGGCAAGGCTGGTACTGGGGCTTCCTAGGCCAGGATAAGAGCCTGCTGAGGGGTTAGGCCAGTGCTGGGGCCAGTGAGGCCGGCATCGGAGCCTGCCGTGAGGCAAGGCCGGTCATGGGGCCTCGGAAGCAAGGATAACAACCTGCTGAAGGGTTAGACCAGTGCTGGTCCAGCGAGGTCAGCATCAGAGCCTGCTGTGAGGCGAGGCCAGCATTGGAGCCTGCCGTGAGGCATGGCCAGTGCTGGGGCCTCCTAGGCCGGGAGCGGAACCTGCTGAGGGATTAGGGCCAATGTCCAGCATCAGAGCCCGCCGTTAGGCTAGGCCACTCCTGTGGCCTCCAAGGCCAGGATCGAAGCCAGCTGACGGGTTAGGCTGGTGTAGGGGCCAGTGAGACCAGAACAGGGGCCTCCCATGAGGCAAGGCCGCTGCTTGAGCCAGTGAGGTCTGGATCAGTCCACTGAGTAGCCAGGCCACTACTGGGGCTGTCAAGAGTGGGATCGGTACTTGCAACGCAGCATGCACAGGGAAATATCGCAGAAAATATAAATCAGATGCTTCTCTTAATCTGCAATAACTAGGAGGAAAGGGGCAATAGGAAGAGGTTGAGCTATAGAAAGGGCCCTATAGTGAAGCAACTAATGTGACCAATCAGAGGGTATGTAATAGTGGAGGATGGAGCCTCTTTAAAACGCAGGAGGTACATAAACAAATGCATCAAAGTTAATCACCAAAGAAGTGTGGGATGAAGGGAGGGGGAGGGAATGGGATGGGGGCTTGAGGAGGGCTAATTGGATGATGTGTGCTTGTATATCCTCTCAAGTCTTATACTCCAATGTGATTGATATATGACAATGCACCAATTTAAAAAATAAATTTAAAAAAAGATTGTCAGCAGAGATGAAAGGAAGAAATAGCCAAAAATAAAAAAAACCCACCCATTCCTCACTGCCTCTATGGAGGGGAGATCACAGGGTGCTAAACCATAGTCATTACATTCTAAATAGCTCACTGTCACCCCAAACTCCAAATGTCTGCTCAGCAAAATGTTCATACCAGCTATTCAGTCCTAAAGTTCATTATTCATAATACAAGAATGGTTTTGATCAATTTTTAATACCTGGGAGCAAAGAGACAAAGGATAACATTTCTTACAACATGAAATTCATACTTCAGTGTCCAGGAATAAAGTTTTACTAGAACACAGGCAGGTTCATGTGTTTTGTGTATGAGCCAGGGCTGCTTTCACACTAAGATAGCAGGGTTGGCTATCTACGACAAAGACCGTGTATGGTCTGCAAAGGCTAAAATACCTGCCATATGGCTCTTTACCAAAAAAGGTTTGCCTGTTCCTACACTAACAATCAAGTATTCGCAAACCTCAACAAGACTTGTCCCATAAGCTCGGGAATTCCCCTTAATCTAGAGAAGGCTACTTCTCTGAACATCGCTGTAGTTCCTGTTGTGGTGCTGAGTCCACTGATGAGGTAAGTGGGCTGGAGTGCACCAGGAGGCATGTTTGCATCATAAGGAAGCCTAGGACCAAAACAGGCCACAGTGCTAGTGGAGTGCCAGAAGCTTGCGCTAATCATGCCCCGTCCAGAGCTACCACACATAAGTCTTGGATAATACACTTACAAACCACTTTCAGAGTTAAGGAGTAAAACCTAATGCAGAAATCACACTGAAGAATGGACTCATTCCATCATCTCTCTATAGAACAAAGGTTGATGAATCTAACTTACCTGAGGTGTTTCCAAATTACATCAAATCTATTTTCAGACAATACAATTAAATTACCTTCAGGTAGTTTAGTTCCCTCACCACCTGATTTCAACTGCAAATCAACTTTCTTCTCCCTACCTTTCTCTCCCCTCTCCATCCCTCTTCTTCTTAATCTTTCTGCATAACCCTTTCTGCCACCTGACATGCTATTTTTTTTCTTTATTCAGTTATCCCTCTCCTCATAAGAAAATAAGGTAATAGAGCAGAGATTTCTGTTTTTCTCCTTTTGTTCATGCCTGTACTAGAGTCTCATGATGTTGGGTTGAACTTCTGGAATGAATCAATGAACAACAGTGGACAGCTACGAGAAAATCCCATATATGGCTGTCATGGTCTTACTTAGAAAATTCGACTATGATTTTCCATTATAATATGTTCATTTTTATTTTTATTTATTTATTTGGTAATACTGGGGGTGGAACCCAGGGGCTTTCTACCTCCGGGCTATGCTCCCAGACCTATTTCATACTTTATTTGGAAACAGGGTCTCACCAAGTTACTGAGAGCCTCACTAAGTAGCTGAGGCTGGCTTCGAAACTGTGCGATCCTCCTGTCTCAGCCTCCCAAGTACTGGGATTACAAGCATGTGCCACCACGCCCGGCTTCCATTATAATATGTTTAAACCATAAAAATTCTGAGATAGGTAGCCCAAGAAAACACTAAAAAAGGTTTATATGAGTAATAATTCAGTTGTGTTTCACACGTTTCATTGAGTGTTTCTATATCCCACATTGGAAAAAAAAAAAAAAACCAACAGAAGGATGAGTAGATGAACATAATCCTAGAGCAGAGCACAGCAAAACCAAAATGCTCCCCTATGAGAAGTCCACAGCACAATTAAAAAAAAAAATCTGTCAGGTTACCTGAGCTATAGAAGCCTGAGGATTACCGAGTAGATTTTTGAATGAGCGCCTGGTAATCCATCTGAGTTGGTGACAGAAGGAGGTGGGATAGGCAATGTCCTTGGAGGTAAAGCTCTTCTTCTTCTTTTTCTGACCAATCGAGAGTTGCTCTAAACTTTCTTTTGTTTCTCTGTAGAAAGAGGAGTTGGCGTAAAACTCAGCTAAGTTTTCTATGATTGTCTTTTCTTTTTTGGCAAGGTCTTCAATCTGATCATAGGCTTTGGAATAAAAGTCAACAAAGAAAGGAAACATTATTAACAGATAACAGATGATTTTACCCAGTTTTCTGTGATTTCCCCCCTTCTTTTAGATAACACTGAGGTGTTATATAAAGCTTGAAGGTAAAATAGTTTTTCCCTTCTTTAGACATTAGAAAAACACAATTGAGCTGAACTTCTCACAATGTTTTGGGCCCAAATTCTTAAAATAAACTTCTTACCATATATATCTATAATTCTTAACATAAAAATCTGGATTTTGCTTTTCTATTATGTTCAAATGTATAAACTGCTCTGTTTTTTACTTTATTTATTTATTTATTTATTTATTTATTTATTTATTTATTTATTTGGTGGTACTGGGGTTCCTGGAAACCCTTCTACCTCTGGTTACACTCCCAGACCTATTTTTATACATTTTTATTTGGAAACAGGGTCTCTTAAGCCAGCGCATCTGTCTTCGAACCTGCGCGATCCTCCAGTTTCCACCTCCCAAGCACAGGGATTACAAGCATGCGCCACCATGCCCGGCTTTGTTTCTTATTTTAAAGATACTATAAAGAACCAAGCATGATGGCACATGCCTTTAATTCCAGTCCTTGGGAGTCTGAGACAGGAGGATTGCAGGTTTAAGGAGAGCCTCAGCAACTTAGTGTGCTGGAGCCAGCCGGGTTCCAAAGAGAGGCATGAGGATAAAAGATTTTAACTCTCAAGAATTTGATTCCAAGAATTTTTAATTCTAACGTGGGGGGAACGCCACCCTACTCCTGAATTGATACCTCTATTGGCCGATCCCTGCTTGCTCCTTGGTCAATATTTCCTACTGGCTGACCCCCGATCCTGGGCCAATATTCCCTATTGGGCCAACAACAGGTTTATTTCTCTTGAGGTATTTATACAGTTGCAGGTCAATCAATATCCTTGTGCCATCACCACCTGATCTTCTCTCAGAACTTTTACATTGAACATTCTATGACCCCAAACCTTGTTGACTCTGGGTGAAGGACAGTCAACTGAGTCAGAAATATTCTTTTAGGGGAAAACCTTAATAGCTTCCCACATTAGTGAGGCCCTCAGCAACTTAAAATTAAAAATAGACCTGCGGGTATAGTTAAGAGGTAAAATGCCCCTGGGTTTCTGTCTCTGTCTCTGTCTCTGTCTCTGTGTCTCTCTCTCTTTCTCTTTCTCTCTCTCTCACACGAACACACACACACACACACACACACACACACACAAATACTATAAACAATAGTATTTATTTTTAATGGAAATTCCCCTTACAACTGACTGTATTATATAAATACTCATCAATGAAATTAACTAAAAAAACCACTTGCAATACTCATTAACAACTAAGCCTATCTTCTCTTGACTAGAATCAGAATATTCATAACTGTAATTGCACAAAGCCTTTTTATTTTTTTGCTTGGTAAAGCTTAAACAATTATTTTCCTCAAAAACTATTTCGATTGATAAATTAAGATGTTTGCAGCCGGGCGTGGTGGCGCACACTTGTAATCCCAGCATTTGAAAGGCTGAGACAGGAGGACTGTGCATGTTTGAAGCCAACCTCAGCTACTTAGTGAGGCCCTTTACAACTCAGTAAGACCCTGTTTCAAAATTTAAAAAAAAAAAATGGAGCTGGGCTGGGGGTGTTGCCCAGAGGTAGACTGCTCCTGGGTTCCATCCCCAGTACCTTAAAAAAAAAAAAAGTATGTCTATATAACTTGCAGATTGAGTGATCTGAGCATAACAAACAATAGATATTCTAAAACTTAGAGAAATGAGAGTTCTGAGGAGGAGAAAAAGTAGAGCAAAATACTGGCATTTCAACATTAAGGTTTAAATATGATAAATAAATGTGGCATTAGGGAGATGGGATGGCATACTATCCAGATATTAAAATATGAATTTGCTGTGGAATGACACAGCACCATGTTTTAATGAGTCACCACTTTGCTCATCTTCAGCTAAATCTGTGACTCCACAAGACACACATACCATCATGGTCTTCTCTGTTTAATACCACAGCAGGGGAGTCTCCATTAATGATGTCCAGGAAGAAGTCTGCAGGGTTATTGTAGGGCTCACAGCGGTAACCTACGAAAGAAAGCAATCTAAAATTACAACTTCATGTTCTTGGGAGAAAAAAAGAGGACTCACATACTTAGGGAGAGGAAGGGGAGGTGAGGGAAGGGAGAATCTAATAACTTCCCCCTCGTCTTTTTGGTCTTTTTCCCCCTAATTTATCCTTTCCTCTTATATATTTCATTAACAACAAAAAATATTCCAAACTAATCTTGGACTCTTTGGAACATACTACATTTGTCATTACCCAGCCTAAATAATAAGACCCAACCAGCTACCAATATATATGGTGTGGTGTTTATCAGGACTTCTTCAAATATCTAAATCTGGGTCCAAGAAAAAAAAATTAACTGTTCAGTGCTATGCATGTTAGAAATTATTGCTTTCCGCATTCTAAACTCAGAGGTCCCAAGGCTGCCATAATTCCAAATAAAGGAGAAATCCCTAGAGCAGCATCCTCAAGGGAATGTGACCTTCACAGCATACCTGAGTCTGACCTCAGCTTCTTGTAGCACAAACATCTAAAATTGGCCTGAAGTCTAACTCTTACGTTCATCTCCCCTGGGTGCCCCAGACCCACATATACTTGATTATTTTTATTTTTATTTTTATTTTTTTGTGGTACCAAGAATGGAATCCAGAGGTTTTCTACCTCTGGACTACACTCCCTTAATTATTTTCTATTTTATTTGGAAATAGGGTCTCAGTGAGTTGCTAAGAGCCTCACTAAGTAGCTGAGGCAGGCTTAGAACCTGTGTGATCCTCCTGTCTCAGCCTCCCATGTGCTGGGATTACAAGTATGTGCCACCATGCCCGGCTACTTCATTATTTATTTATTTATTTATTATTTATTTTTGGCGGTAGTGGGGTTCCTAGACACCTCGGGGCTATACTCCCAGATTAAATGACAGACATTAAAAAAACTTTTTTAAAAGATATCTAGTGAATATTTAAAACTGTATTTGGGTTTGTGAATTTGACTTGTGAAACCAACACATTTATTACTGAACTTTCAAGGAAAAGGCACCTTAACTGGGAAGTAAAACAAACATATGCTCAGTACACTCACACACAAACACACACACACACACACACACACACACACACACACACATGCTCACGCACATGTACACATACACATACATGCACACATGCATACTCAAATAAAACAGCAAAAGGAAAGACACATAACCAGGAAGCAAGTTCTGCAAAGTAAAGAAAAATTCTGGCACTGAACTGACCAAAGATGGTTTAGAGCTCTGGAACCCAAGGTACATTTATGCAAAAGCCAAAGAGCACAGCACAACTGCTGACCCTCTCTGCTCCCTCCCAGGGTTCTAGGAGTGAAGGATCTACTGCATGAGAAAGGCAACCACACCTGCTGATGAGAAGTTCTCCAAGGCCTCCTGTGCGGGCCCATGGAACATTAGTTTTCCTGCGGCCAATAAGGTAAGACTATCGAACAGCTTGAAGATAGAATATCGAGGCTGATGAATAGAGAAGATGATTGTTCGTCCATGTTTAGACATCCTACATTAGAAGACAAATCAAATTAAAAATGTCATTAAACATCTAAACTCTGCAATTCTTGATAAAGTATTTTATTTATTCTTGCTGTTACATCATTTGTTTTCAGTTCAACTTAATTTTCTCTTACTAACGTCTCATCTCATCTTACATGATCTATTTGTTAGGTGGGGAACCTAAAGTTGATATTTTCTTAAAAAGACTAGGGCAACTAACTGGTAGTAAAGCTCAGCGGTAGAGGTTATTCTTAGAATGCATAAGATTCTGAGTTGAATTCAAAAAGGAAAGAAAAGGAGAGGAGAGGAGAATGTTTACTGATCATGCAGATTTCTGGGCAATCTTCCAACACACTGAATTAAACTCTCTGGGGATAGGTACAAGGAACTCATATTATCAAGTATCCCAAGTATCTGTATGTACAATTAAATTTGGAAACCACTTACAGACAGAAATTAAGAGAATGGTCATGTGCCCAATTCTCATTGATCACCTAAGTCTTCTGGCTCTTTAGGAATTGGTTTTTATTCTTCCTCCCTGATAATACAATTACTATTACTAAGGACATGTTATGCGTTTGCTAAATGCTTTAGAGATCATTTGATTTCAATTTTCACTGCCAGTGTAAGGTAGTTTCAAAATTTTTCCTCCTTTTTACCGATCAGGCTTAAAGGTCAAGAAAGTGGCCAAGGGGCCACAGTTCCTAGGCAAAGTTGGGTTTTGATTTCTGGTGTCATTCCATGGCATAAACAATGTTAAACTATCTATTCACAGGGGTTATTGCTATGAACAGAGGAGTCAAAGGTTAAAATCATTTTTCAAAATTGTTATTAGCCGGATGTGGTGGTGCACACTTGTAATCTCAGCATTTGGGAGGCTGAGACAGGAGGCTCAAAGTACTCAGAAGGACTCAGATACTTAGTGAGGCCCTCCATAATTTAGAGAGATCCTGTTTCAAAGTAAAGAATAAAAAATAGGACAGGGGGTGTAGCTTGGGGGTCAAATACCCCTGGGTTTCATCCCTAGACCTGCCAAAACAAAAAACAACAACTAAAAAAACAACTTATTAAGAATCTTATGAGTGTTTGGGAAGCAGAAACAAGAGGATCACAGTTCATGAACAGCCTCAGCTACTTAGTGAGCCCCTCCACAACTCAGTGAGACCCTGTTTCAAAAATAAAAAATCTAAAAAATAGGGTTAGATGTGTAGCTCATAGGTACAATGCCCCTGGGTTCCATCACCAGTCCTGGAAAAATAAAAAAAAACTTATGAGAAAAATAACTATTGTAAGCATTTGATAGCACCTACTATTCATCAGCATGTGTCCAAGGGTGTGCACCCTCAAAGAAAATCAGGCCAGAAGATCAATAGTTTCAATACAGTGTGAGATATAAATATCTAAGGGCTCCTTGCAGCAAAATAGAAGAATTATAGGCCAATCTGAGGATAATAAATAGAATGTCAAAAGGTCCAACAGGAGTGAAAGAAGGAAAAGGTATTCAAGGTGTAAGAACAAGGTGAGCAAAGTGTGAAACTAAACAGTCTATTTGGAAAACTATCATAAGCTCAATCTACAGAGAAAGGAGTGTGCGATTGTGCGTGTGTGTTTGTGTGTGTGTGTGTGTGTGTGCGCGCGCGCGCGCGTGTGTGTGTGTTGGTGTTGAGTGAAGAATTTCATTAAGAGACTGCAGAAAAACAGGCCCATGATGAATCCTTCACTCAGACTGGAACTTTACTGGGTAGGAAGCAGGGAGCTGGCAAGGACCTGGAGCGGGATGTGGGACAGCATGAAGGCCCTGCCGCTCAGAGTGCGGTGTGAGGGGCAGGGGCGTCAGTGTCAGTATCTCCTCTTAGAATCTCCTGTGGAGAATCCTGGACTCTACTTCAGGCCTATGGAAGAGGCTCTGCACTTTAACCAGACGCCAGGTGATAAGTCTGCACAGTGGTGCTTGAAAAGAACTGAGCAGAACGCTCTGCGTGAGGCCAGATGCTTGTGTACTACACCAGACAGAACAAAGGAAATAGTCATGAGAGTCTGCACCAGTCAGCCATCATTTTCTAATGAACACTCTTAACAGAGTTAAAGGTAATAAAAATGTCATGGATATATTCGTAACAAAACCTTAACCGATCCATAGCCTGGTGTCTTTATGTGCAGCGGACATCCTAGCCTTACAGCATCTAAAACCCCATCATCTTTCTGATTCTTCCCTCCTAAAATAAAGTCTTGCTCACAAGACCGTGGGCAACAGAGAAAGCAAGGCAGTGATAGAGAGGGGAAGTCAGGAAGCTACTGTGTTTGGCAGCTTAGAAAATGAGATAGGAGTTTCCAAGGGTGATGGACAGAGGCAGAGGCCAGAGAATTTGGAGACTAGTTGGACTAAACAATTCAACTAGTTGACTGAGAAAATGAACAAATATATTGATAAAATGGTACTTGAATCTTTCAGTGTATGATGTTACTTATAAAAACTAGAAACAGCAAAGACTCAAAATAAGTTGGAGGTCTAAGATTGGAGACAAAATATTACTATGAACTCTGGGTTTGGTTTGTTTGGTGTTTTTTCTTTTTTGTGGTGTTGGGGATTGAATTCAGGGGCATACTGCTAGGTATTGAAGTCCGGGGCACACTACACATACCCTAGCCCTATTTTTATTTATTTATTTATTTATTTACTTACTTATTTATTTATATTTGGGGTGTTGGGATGGAACCCAGGAGCATTATACCTTCATATATCCCCAGCCAAATTTTTTATTCTTTACTTTGAAATAGGGTCTCACTAAGTTGCAGAGGGCCTCACGAAGTACCCAGATCCTCCCATCTCAGCCTCCCAGGTATGGAGATTACAAGTGTGCACCACCACGCCCAGCTCCTATTTTATTTTTTATCTGGAAACAAGATCTTGCTAACTTGTTGAAGCTGTCCTCAAACTTGTGATCCTTCTGTCACAGCCTCCTACATACTAGGATTACAGGTATATACCACCAAGCCCAGCTATCTATATATTACCTCTGTGTGTGTGTGTGTGTGTGTGTGTGTGTGTGTGTAATGTGTTTTTCCTAGGTCTATAAAACATCTAGAAGCAACGCTACTCCAAGAGCAGTGAGCACACTACACAACCAGATTATTCCTCGCAGAAACAGCTCATCCAGGCACAGTACAAAGCAAGACTGGAACATCCGAGTAACCAGAAAGTAAAGAATTTTTGAAGAATGATTAGGGAGATGTCAAAAAAAAAAAAAAAAAAGGCACATTGAAATGGCTTCCACTGGCCAAGCAGGGTTAATCAGATCATTACATAGTGACTAACAGATTATCACCTATTGTACAAAATGGGAACTGAATAGGAGAGGAGGGAACTCTTCCTTTCATAGAATGTCCAGCACTGCGTGTTAGGCAGCCACCCCGAGACCGAGCAGGAGCTATTAGCACACTAAAGCTGGTGGGAGAGATGAGGAATGGGACAGCCCCACAACACACCATTGTCTCCCCCCAACAAAATGCTAATCAAGTACAAAAGGGAAGGAGTCCTTCGCAGCAGAGCAGCCCAGCATCTCATCATCTCACCCAGTAACAGGTGAGATGATGGAGGTTCACACCACCTGTTGGGGTGCAGGCCCAGGTGTGGCACCCAGGAGCACACAGCAGCAGCTCCTGGCCCCAGTCAATACCTGGCACACAGTGATCCAGCTAAGGCCACCCCAGGACATGGACTGGGACGTGCAAGGACACACTCACAAGGGAAAGACTGAGGAGGTGTTACAGATTAGGAAAAAAAAAAAAAACTAGAAAAGATATTTTTCTGCAGAGGATCCTGAGACAGAAGAGCGACAGCCTGGAAACTGGTGATGTTTGACTGGAGTCTGAGGACTCCATGGTTGGGAAGCCATCCTCATGGTCCTCCTCACTGGAAGGCTAATGCGATGGGGTGTCCTCGCTCCTACAAGTGTTCACTACGCAGTGTTTAGGGGTGCCAAGCATCAAGCTGGAAGAAACCTATGCAAGGCTGAAATGGGGGGCAGCAAAGACAGCAGAGTGTGTCAAAGGTGGGGAGCCAGGCGAGGGCAGAGAGAGTTCTTTGCTTTGCTCTTGGAGCTGCCCTGTCAGCTTGAGGTTATTTTTATTCATTTTTGAGAAGTTGTTCAAAACTAAACTTTTGAAATTTCTCCTATAATCATTCCTGCCACAGTCTCCTTTCTTGATAAAGGAGATGTCATTGTTTTGGCTTCATTCCTCTGCTAGTTGAGGCCCACTCCTCAGGAGTGCGTGTCTCGGTCCTCACAGCCCAGGTCCAGTTCCCGGGCCCTTCCAGTTGATTTTGCCTTGAAAACGGGCACAGGATCCCTGCTCCAGCTCCCCGTGGGTATCCTACTCCAGCCCCAAGACCCTCATGGCTCCTTCCTGTATCTGCTCTCAACCTACCCAGCTGCACAGCCTCCCCACAGCCACAGCACTGCTCTGACAGTCTCAGGATCCCTCCATGGTCCTCAGTGACAGAAAAGGACCCACTTCTCACAGCAGCCTGCGAGGTCTGTGTAGCTGCCACCAACTCAGCGCAGCTTGTGTCAATTCTAACTGTGATGACTGAACCCTGGCCTCCCCAGAACTCACAGGCTGAAGTCCTAACCCCACGGCGGCCTCAGAATGGGGCTACATTTGAAGACAATCTTCAAGAGGTCATGAATAACAAAAGTATCACTGAGCAGATGTCCACTTAAGAGGAGATTAGGACATGGGCACAAAGGGAGAGGGTGGCCAACCACAGGCCAGTGAGACAGGCCTGGGAAGAAACACCCGTGGATACCTCGACCTCCATGTTCAGCCTCCAGGGATGGATGGAAAGTAATTGTTGCCTCTAAACCGCGGGCAGTGGTGGAGTGATGATAGTAGCCACTCCCATTCTCCTCAACTCACTGGGTCCTTGCCCCTCTGGAGTCTCTGATGTCCCACACACCTCAGGCATGCTCTGCCTTGGGACCACTGCCTGCTCCTTCCAGCTAGAGGTCTCTTCTGCCAGGGAGAGCAGGCCTCACTCCCTCTCTCCCAGCTAGCAGGTACACACTTGAGCTCTTCTCTGAACCCCCTGCTGTTTCCACCAGCTCCCCACCCCCACAGCCTTCCTTCCTGAGCTCTTGTTTCATCTTGCTTGATAACACTTTGATGTTCATTGGTTGCTTCCCTCTAACAAAGAAGGAAGAAATTTTGCCATTCACTTCTGAATCCCCTGTACCAAGAATACCAGGTACAAGAAGTGATCAGATGTTAAATAAATAACAGAACTGTAAGCCCAGTTTTGGGGAGGTTGAGACAGGAGGATTGCAGGAGCAAGGCTAGCAGCAACTTAGTGAAACCCTGTTTCCAAATAAAAAATAAAATATGGCTGGAGGTGTAGCCTGGCAGAATATCCCTGGGTTCAATCAACACACACACACACACACACACACAGAAAAGTAAGAAAGAAATAGCCAGGCATGGTGTTGTATACTTGTAATCTTAGTACTTGGGAGGCTGAAACAGGAGCATCCAGGTTCGCAGCCAGCTTCAGCTACTTACTGAGGCTCTTCCCAACTTAGTTAGGCCCTGTTTCAAAAAATAAAGAATTACAAATAAGGCTGGGGGTGTAGCTCGAAGGTAAAATGCCCCTGGGTTCTGTTCCCAGTACCACAAAAAAAGAAAGAAAGAAAAGAAAAAAGGAAAGAAAAGAGAGAGCAATGTTCTTGATGCACTTGCACTCACCTTTTCAAGAGTAAAAAGACAGCATTTGCTGTGCTTGAGTCTAAGCCAGTTGTGGGCTCATCCAGGAACAAGATGGAAGGATCAGTGATCAGCTCCATTGCCATGCTAGTCCTTTTCCTTTCTCCCCCAGACACACCACGGAGAAACTGAGTTCCAACCTAAAACGCAAATCACTGTCATTATCAACAGGAACAACCATGATCACTATCATTCAGCCCATCCTGCTAGAGACATGTTAGCTCTTGATTCTCACTCTGCACAATAGCAAGTAAAGGAATACCTGGGAGAAGGAGTCAGTTTCCCTTTACCAGATGCACTGGGCAAAACTACCAAGTGTGTAACCTGAGATGAAGTCCATGCTTTTAATGGTTCTATAGGTTCCTTATCCTGTCAAATATAGAGTTTAAAATAGTAAGTTAAAACTGGGTGTGGCGGCACACACTTGTAATCCCAGCACTTGGGAGGCTGAGACAGGAGGATCGCAGAATCACAGCCAACCTTAGCTACTAAGGCCCTTTGCAACTTAGTGAGATCCTGCTTCAAAATAAAGAATAAAATGTGGGGCTGGGTTTGGCTCAGAGGTAGAATGTGTCTGGGTTCAACCCCTAGTACCACAAAAAATAAATAAATGAATAGCGAGTTAGAAGCTGAGCATGGTGGCATACGTTTGTAATCCCAGCATTTGGGAGGCTGAGACAGGAGGATCACAGTTCATGGACAGCCTCAGCTACTTAGTGAGGCCCTTTGCAACTCAGTGAGAACCGGTTTCAAAATAAAAAAATAAAAAATAGGGCTGGGGGTGTAGCTAGGAGGTAGAATGCCCCTGGGTTCAATCCCCAATACCACACACAAACAAATAGCAAGTTAGAATATGAGCAGAAATGGCCCTGATAGAGTGAGATCACAGGATAAAACAGGAGATAAATACAGGAGAGGACAAAGGAAAGCATCTCTAATAATTTATTAGTCACCTAACAAACCCCTCTTCACAAACTATCTACACCAAATGTCCCCAGTGGACTTATAAGAAGTGGGGGACCTTGGAGCCATATTATATATAATACCAAATATACCACATTAACACACTTTCAATCAACAGAAAGCTTTCCAAATTGATGCTGCCCACTTTCTAACTCACTGCAGAATTCCCAATTCATCCTTTCAGACAAATCCAGAAGGTGGGATATTCCACAGAGCACTGGCTTAATCTTTTCAACCAGTCAATTTCAGCATGTGTGCCAAGAGGAGTTAGAAGGCTTTGGGGTGGCAGGAAGTAGAAAACAATTCTGAAATTCAAAGTCTCCAAAGAGATAATAATCACAGGCTACTCATGACCCTTGGCTGTATCCCATTAATAACTGCACAGTAAGAGAAATTTGGAGACAGTCTGAGGAAGATGAATGAATGTGGGCTTGACAGAGCTGATGACATGAAGACTTTTGTTCATTGATAATAATATTACAGTTAGGTAGCCAAATGTCCTTTTTCTTTTGTTTTTATGTTTATTTACTTATTTATTTGGTGCTAGGGATGAAGCCCAGGGCCTCACACTTTGCAAAAGCATATTCTACCACTGAACCACACACTTAGCCTCTTGGCTTTGTGTTTTGCAGGTGCATAATGACTTTTTAGGGACAAAGTAAGATATAATTTTCTTTAAAATACTTCAGTAAGAAATGGCTATTAAGATTATGGGATAAGCCAGGCATGGTGGCGCACGCTTATAATCTCAGCATTTGGGAAGCTGAAACCCAGAGGATCGCGGTTCGCGGACAGCCTCAGCTACTTAGTGAGGCTCTTTGCAACTCAGAGAGACCCAGTTTCAAAATAAAGAATAAAAAATAGGGCAGGGAGTATAGCTCAGAAGTCGAATGCCCCTGGGTTCCGTCCCCAGACCCGCAAATAAATAAATAAATAAATAAATAATAAAAAGATTATGGGATAAGATGCTAACTACTGAGAAATCTAGGTCTATTAGAGCCAGGCATGGTGGTGCACACTTATAATTCCAGTACTTGGGGGGCTGAGACAGAAGGATCTGAGGTTCAAGAACAGCCTCAGTAAGTAGTGAGTCTCTCATCAACTTAACAAGACCCTGCTTCAAAAATAAAAATACAATAGGACTGGGGATGTAGCTTGGAGATAGAATGCCCCTTGGCTCAATCCCCAGTACCACAACAAAAATTGTTAGTAATTATTCTCTTATGTTAAGTATCTCATAATCATATCATTATAGCGGTCGATTTTCTCTATATTTTTCAAGTTTTATTTAAAAGGTCAAAATTATCTCAGTCAATGAAATTACATGAATTCTTAGAAGTTAACAACTGCCTTTGTACATGTTCCCTGGAAATCCAAATGAACAATTTAGAGAAATGAATGCTTAAAGGTTAAGAACAGGACTGGAGATGTAGCTCAGTGGTAGAGCACTTGCTCTGGATTCACTGACATTACAAAATCATCATCATCATCATCATTGTAAAAGAAAGTACCTTGCTGGAAAGACAAAATCAAGCAAATAAACATAGCTAAAGCAAAGAAAACTCCATTACTCAAAAAACAACAATAAGTGGTTAATGGTAGCATTTCAGAATGATTCTTCCAAACAAAATATAGCAAAATACACCTTACATAAAAGATTGTCAGCAGGTAGCATGCCAGACCCCTGGATAAACCAGGCACAGTGAGATGCTGGGTTCCGGGCGGGGGTCGCGCGGGTCACCCCTGCCAGGGCACGGGTCACGGGACTCTGGGCCCGGGCCGAACTGAGTGTAGCAAGCTAGACCCCTGGAGAAACCAGGCCCAGTAACACGTTGGGTTCCGGGCGGGGTTCGCGCGGGGCACGCCAGCCGGGTCCTGGGTCACGGGACTCTGGGCCCCTTGCTGAACTGTGCGTAACATGCCAGACCCCTGGAGAAACCGGGCTCAGTACCCTGGCTTCCGGGCAGGGGTCGCGCGGAGCATGCCAGCCGGGGCTGGGTAGCGGGACCCTGGGCCCCAGGCGGAGTAGTGCGGAGCACTCTGGACCCATGGGGAAACCGACCGGGTTACAGTGCTACTGAGTGAGTGCCTGATCCCACTACCTCCTCAAACCACATATATTGTCTTCTCTTATTTAAAAAAAAAAAAAAAAAGGAACAGAAAAAAAAAGAAAAATATCGGAGAGGAGTTTAGAAAGCCGTTATGGATGCCAGGACACTGGAGATGCAGACAAAACTTATCTAAATGCCCTGGAACTTATGGAAAAATTCCCCGTGAAGGAGGACAGCTATTTCTCTATATTGTTAAGAATCTCAGACATCACCTGTAAGGAGAGAGTTTAGCGGAGACCAAGGAGAAAGGCGGTGTTGAAAGAGGTCTCCGCGATGGCGGTGGAGACTGGTATTCAGGAGAAGCAGAAACCGGATCCTACCACCCTTAATTTTTTGGAGAAATTACACCAAATTTCGAATGCTACCATAATGCATGCTTAGGAACACTGGACAACATTCAGAGTGGAAAAAGAGCCTGGGAAGGATTTGAAATGGTGGAGGCAGTGGCAATGGCAGTGGTCAGTACTCAGGGGAGGCAGATATCTGATACATTACACCTGGAATCTTTGAAATAATAACCACAGAGACAGTGATCGGAAGCTGCTGAGGGGTTAGGCGGTGACGGGGCCGGTGGCCGACATCGGAGCTTTCTGTGAGGCAAGGCCAGTACTGAGGCCTCTGTGGCTGGGATTGGAGCCTGCCGAGGGGTTAGACTGATGCTGGGGCCAGCGAGACCGGCATCGGAGCCTGCCATGAGGCAAGGCTGGTGCTGGGGCCTTCGAGGTCGGGTCCGGAGCCTGCTGAGTGGTTAGGCCAGTGCTAGGGCCAGCGAGGCCAGCATCGGAGCCTGCCGTGAGGCAAGGCCGGTACTGGGGCCTCCGAGGCCAGGATAAGAGCCTGCCGAGGGGTTAGGCCGGTGCTCGGGCCAGCAAGGCCGGCATCGGAGCCTGCTGTGAGGCATGGCCGGTGCTGGGGCCTATGAGGCCGGGATCGGAGCCTGCCGAGGGGTTAGACTGGAACTGGGGCCAGTGAGGCCGGCATCGGAGCCTGCCTTGAGGCAAGGCCGGTTCTGGGGCCTCCGAGGCCAGGATAAGAGCCTGCCGAGGGGTTAAGCCAGTGCTGGGGCCAGAGAGGCCGGCATCAGAGCCTACTGTGAGGCAAGGCCAGTGCTGGGGCCTCTGAGGCTGGGATCGGAGACTGCCTTGAGGCAAGGCCAGTACTGGGGCCTCCGAGGCCAGGATAAGAGCCGGCAGAGGGGTTAAGTCGGTGCTGGGGCCAGTGAGGCCGAGATCGGAGCCTGCCTTGAGGCAAGGCCGGTACTGGGACCTCCGAGGCCAGGATAAGAGCCTGCCAAAGGGAGAGACCGGTACTGGGGCCAGCGAGGCCGGCATCGGAGCCTGCCATGAGGTGAGGCCAGCATCGGAGCCTGCCATGAGGCATGGCCAGTGCTGGGGCCTTCAAGGCCGTGATCGGAGCCTGCCGAGGGGTTAGACCAGTGCTGGGGCCAGTGAGGCCGGCATTGGAGCCTTCCGTGAGGCAAGGCCAGGACTGGGGCCTCCAAGGCCAGGATAAGAGCCTGCCAAGGGATTAGGCCGGTGCTGTGGCCAGCGAGGCCGTAATCGGAGTCTGCCTTGAGGTAAGGCCAACACTGGGGCCTCCGAGGCCAGGATAAGAGCCTGCCGAGGGGTTAGGCCGGTGCTGGGGCCAGCGAGGCTGGCACCGGAGCCTGCTGTGAGGCAAGGCTGGTGCTCAGGCCTCCGAGGCCGGGATCGGAGACTGCCTTGAGGCAAGGCCAGTACTGGGGCCTCCAAGGCCAGGATAAGAGCCTGCCAAGGGTTTAGGCCAGTGCTGGGGCCAGCAAGGCCGGCATCGGAGCCTGCCTTGAGGCAAGGCTGGTACTGGGGCTTCCTAGGCCAGGATAAGAGCCTGCTGAGGGGTTAGGCCAGTGCTGGGGCCAGTGAGGCCGGCATCGGAGCCTGCCGTGAGGCAAGGCCGGTCATGGGGCCTCCGAAGCCAGGATAACAACCTGCTGAAGGGTTAGACCGGTGCTGGTCCAGCGAGGTCAGCATCGGAGCCTGCCGTGAGGCATGGCCAGTGCTGGGGCCTCCTAGGCTGGGAGCGGAACCTGCTGAGGGATTAGGGCCAATGTCCAGCATCGGAGCCCGCCGTTAGGCTAGGCCACTCCTGTGGCCTCCAAGGCCAGGATCGAAGCCAGCTGAGGGGTTAGGCTGGTGTAGGGGCCAGTGAGACCAGAACAGGGGCCTCCCATGAGGCAAGGCCGCTGCTTGAGCCAGTGAGGTCTGGATCAGTCCACTGAGTAGCCAGGCCACTACTGGGGCTGTCAAGAGTGGGATCGGTACTTGCAACGCAGCATGCACAGGGAAATATCGCAGAAAATATAAATCAGATGCTTCTCTTAATCTGCAATAACTAGGAGGAAAGGGGCAACAGGAAGAGGTTGAGCTATAGAAAGGGCCCTATAGTGAAGCAACTAATGTGACCAATCAGAGGGTATGTAATAGTGGAGGATGGAGCCTCTTTAAAACGCAGGAGGTACATAAACAAATGCATCAAAGTTAATCACCAAAGAAGTGTGGGATGAAGGGAGGGGGAGGGAATGGGATGGGGGCTTGAGGAGGGCTAATTGGATGATGTGTGCTTGTATATCCTCTCAAGTCTTATACTCCAATGTGATTGATATATGACAATGCACCAATTTAAAAAATAAATAAATTTAAAAAAAGATTGTCAGCAGAGATGAAAGGAAGAAATAGCCAAAAAAAAAAAAACCACCCATTCCTCACTGCCTCTATGGAGGGGAGATCACAGGGTGCTAAACCATAGTCATTACATTCTAAATAGCTCACTGTCACCCCAAACTCCAAATGTCTGCTCAGCAAAATGTTCATACCAGCTATTCAGTCATAAAGTTCATTATTCTTCTCATTTCCTCTTCCTGGTACTACACAACCCACAAAAGAAGCTGCTTGCCACTCTTTATTACTAGTACCCCTTCAGCCTAAAAGAGTCGACCAGAGGAGCCAGGAAATAAACATTGGCAGAAGGAAGGGAAGAAGGAAGAACAACAAAGCTGCCAAAAGAAGGATTTTAGAAAAAGAATTCAATCACTATGCAAGTGAGAAGTAAATCCTAATGACAGAATATGGTTTTAGAAGTCAAGTTACAGCAAGCTGAAACATACAGAGCAAGAATTCTTAGAATCTCAATTCCAAAAATATACCTCAAGAAAGCAAGGGAACAAATTCTCCTAGAGGTAAACAGGAAGAATAAAGCTAAAAGGGGGTTGGGGGCGGGCAGACACTGCAAAGATATCTGATGAGCCAAGACTTGACCAATGTGCATGGGAGGTTTCTTTCCTGTCGATTATACTACCAGGGTTTTTTTTTTTTTTTCCACATTAACTTGGAATCTGCCACCTTGTTAAGACCTAACTCTTCAATGACCTTGTTGATCCTCTCATCTTTTTCATGGTTTGTCATAGTTGTTGGGAGCCAAAGCGCTGCTGAGAACTGTAGGTTTTCTCTCACCATCAGGGTGCCCATCACAACGTCATCCTGAAAGCAAATGGTGTTTTAATGAGACACACTGACCATCACTCTAGTGTGTGTAGCTTAATCCATGAAGATAACAAACCCAAGGTGGATTTCTGGCTAAGGGCAAAGAAACTGGCAGTGAGTCCACAAGCAGACAGCTGAGGAGCCCACGAAACCATTTCACCCCCACCTGCTCACCCACGTGCTGCACAGGGGCTTAGGATGCTACCAGACACCCTCAGATGGCTGAGCACGTGGAACTGACCAGGGTATCTTCTAGGGGGAGGAAAAAGTGCAAGAATAGCAAAAAAGGACAACAGGTTTCCCTTTGGAATTGTTAACAGTTGGATTGATACCACTGGATCCCAGGGTCATATTCCAGGTCCTCTCTGCCTTTCCCTTTACCTCCACCCTCAATATAATGAGAGATTATGAAAAGCTGGTGTGAAAGAAGGTATTTCCAGCTGAGCTCAGTGGTGCATACCTGTAATCCCAGTACCTGAGAGGCTCAGATAAGAGGACTGCAGGTTTGAGGTCAGCGTAACTTAGTGAGACCCTGTCTCAAAATAAAAAATAAAAAGGAATGGAGACATAGCTCAGTGGTAGAGTGCCCCTGGGTTCAATCCTCCTCAGTAGCACACATACAGAAAAAAAATGAAAAAATAGAAAAAAAGTTATTTCCATGTGCATATCCTATGTTCAACTGTAAGCACACTAAAGTATGAGCCGAGGCACTAACCTAAAAGAGAAACCCACTAATACTTACTTGTACCACATAACCTGAATAACATTTGAAATTGGCAGGTTGAGGTGCTCCATTTATCAAAACATCTCCAGATAATCCCCGGGGATCTTTCCTTGCAGCTAAGACATCTAGCAACCTATAAAAGACATAATGTTAGGGCACTTTTTCCCCCTCCAACACAAGCCATATCTCAACTACTCTGAATCCCAATTCTGCTCAAGATAGAAAATGAATAAGACAAAATTCTATGGTTTAACTAACATTTTAACACACACACACACACACACACACACACATACACACACACACACACACACACACACACACACACACACACACTTCTCAACTTCTTTTCCATTATATGCGCTTAGAAAGCCCCAAAATATAAAAGAAGAGCAACATGAGCTTATGTAGCACAGATGTCCCAAATGACCCTTCTGGTCATCTGACCTTGGTGGACCAGACCCAGGTAATGGACTTTTTTTTATCTAAGATGCATGTCTGTGATTATACTTTCTGTTCCATCTCCCCACTTTTAATAAAATCCCTTACTTTTTTTCTTCTCATTAATTCATACTATGGCCAACCACAGGATGCCAGCTACTTTATCATGCCACACTCCTGGCATAACAGTAGCCCAAATGTATGTTATCTGTAGCACCTCAAGCCAGACTGGACATGCGAGTAAAAGATCAGTCAATAACTCCTCCCATAAAACTGATTTTTTTAAAGGACAATGGAACTGCTCAGAAAAGGGTGACTTATATTTTGTGTTATACTCACGAAGATTTTCCTCCACCTGTGGGTCCCAGGATGGCATTGAGTCCAGGTTTCATGATCCCACTGTAAACACAAACACATACTGATTTATCATTCCACTTTAAACAAAGTTCTATTCAGTGTCAGTTGACCTTGAAGGTTGATGAAATTGTATGCAGAAATCAAGTACCAATTCAAACAAGGAAACAGAAAAGGAATTACTGATTAATATAAGTCTAGTCTACAAAGGAAGTTAGTCTCTACTGAGGAGTAGTAAGAAAGATAGTTCTGGTTCTCTATGTTCCTCTTTCATTTAGTTTTGAAATTATTTATCCCTTTTGGAAAAGAGACCTGTCAAATGCTCAAGGTTCCTTGAAATTGGCCTGGCGGTACTGCTCAGTGGTAGAGCCAGTGCTTGGCACGCAGGAGGCCCTGGGTCCATGAAAGGCAACAACAAAAACAAAGTTCCTTTAAACAAGTAACACACATTTTCGTGAGGTCTCTCGGTTGCACTTCCTCCTCTTACAACCGTGTAAATAACAGCTCCTGGGTAATGTTGACAACCAGAGTCTTCAAATTAGCTTACGTGCCAACTCTTAGTCAAGCTGTACACAATTAAGTGATCATTAACTCAATAGCAGTGATCAATACTACTGATCTATCAGAGGAGTGGCTGGCAAAGATTTTCTCTCATTCTGCTGGCTCTCTATTAGGGTTCTTGGCTGCACAAAAGCTCTTCAATTCAGTGCATTCGCACTTATTAATCCTTGTTTTAATTTCTTGTGCCTTGGGGGTTTTATTGAGGAGGTTTCTACCAGTACCTATATGTTGGAGCACTGGTCCTATGCCCTCTTCTAGTAACTGCAAAATGACTGATTTATTTTCCAGATCTTTGATTCATCTTGAGTTGACTCCTGTACAGGGTGCGAAGATGGGGTTTAATTCCATTTTTCTACAAATGGATAACAAGTTTTGCCAACATCATTTGGTATAAATGCTATCTTTTCTCCAGCCTATGTTTTTGGCTCCTCTGTCAAAAATCAATTGGCAGTATGTGTATGGATTTGTTTCTGAATCTACTATTCTGTTCCATTGGTCTATATGTCTGTTTATGTACTAATACCATGCTGTTTTTATTACTATAGCTCTGTAGTATAGTTTGAAGTCAGGAACTATGATGCCTCCTCTTTGGTGCTTATTGCTGAGAACCATTTTGGCTATTCAGGGTCTTTTTTAAATCTCATAAATTTTAGGACTGATTTTTCCAGTTCTAAGAAGAATTACTATGGTATATTGATAGAGATTGCATTGAATCTAAAGATCACTTTTGGAAGAATAGCCATTTTGATAATATTTATTCGGCCTATCCAAGAGCATGGGAGATCTTTCCATCTTCTAGGGTCTTCTTTAATTTCTTCATTGGTGAGATTGTAAATTAGTGCAGCTACTTTGGAGATCAGTGAAGAAGTTCCTCAGAAGACTGGAAATGGAACTACTATATGACCCAGCTATAACATTCCTGGGTATCTTCCCAAAGGGACTGAAACCAGACTGCTATAGTCATACACACATATTTATGTTTCAGCAGCACAATAAATAATAGCCTAATTTTGGAATCAGCCTAGCTGTCCAACACCAAGTGAATGGATCACAAAATTATGGGATATACAAACAATGGAATTCTACTCAGCCATAAAGAAGAAAATTATGTCAAATTTGCAGGAAAATAGATGGAACTAGGGAATATTATGCTAAGTGAGATTAGCCAGTCAAAAAAATAAAAGGTCAGATATTTTCCATAATAAATAGAAGGTAGGGAGAAACTGAGATATAAAAGGGACTCTAGACAAAGAAGGAAAAACTCTAGTGGAAGGGTGGAGGGGACCTACGGGAGGGAGGCAGGTGGAAAGAGGGAGATTTGATGAAGGAAACAGTTCCGTGGACACAATGAACATGCACAAAATTATCAATGCCCATCTCAGTGCTGTGCACAGGGAAGGGAAGGGAGCAGGGTGGGAGTTGGGAAGAGGATTGCCAAGTGCTGAGTACATGTGTGGCTCTATCACTCTGAACTCCATCATGACATATGAATATAAAACACCAATAATCAAACAAAGAAATTAATAGTAATTTTGCTACTAAAGTCAAATGAGACCAAAAAAACTTTTTATTATTATTATTATTATTATTATTTTTTTTTTTTTTTTTTTTTTTTTTGCAGGGCTGGGGCTGGAACCCAGGGCCATTCGACCTCCAAGTTACAACTTCTACCCTATTTTTTATTCTTTATTTTTGAAACAGGGTCTCACTAAGTTGCAGAGGGCCTCACTAAGTAGCTGAGACAGTCTGCAATCCTGCGGTCTCAGCCTTCCGAATGCTGGCTCAAAAAACATTTTTTTAAGCAGAAATCTAAAGGCTAGAATGAAGTACTCCAGAGGATAAAAAAGCATCATCAGTGCTTAACACTGAGGGAAAATGTCTTACCACTTAGCAAAGGAAACACATATCCTCACGACAGTTCATTTCCTTCCTTGTTAAGTGTCTGAGAGTTAGCTGGAAAGTACTTAATTTAAAATGGGAAGTGCCGGCGTGGTGGCACACGCTTGTAATCACCACACTTGGGAGGCTGAGACAGGAGGATCGCATAGGTTCGAAGCCAGCCTCAGCTACTTAGTGAGGCTCTCAGCAACTTAGTGAGACCCTGTTTCCAAATAAAGTATAAAGTAGGTCTGGGAGTATAGCCCAGAGGTAGAAAGCCCCTGGGTTCCACCCCTAGTATCACCAAAAAAAAAAAAACAATAATAATTTAAAAAAATGGGGAGATATCACTCCAGTAGGAGACATTCTTTGAAGATGTCTAGGCACAGAAGAGACACACAAATAAGTGGACATGTAAGGATAGTGAATATTCAGATAGAGCAGAAAGGAGGAAGAAATCACATCAGAACCTGCAGATTCACAACCAGGATGAAGAAATGAACACGAGCTGACTCCAGGGCTGGCAGAGTAAGCATACAATGAGTCTGGCACTTCTTGATCTGCCAAGGAATTATCAAAAAGTGAGAGGATCCATCAGAATAATGAGGGAGAACCCCATCTTGAATGGTCTCCCACTGGTAAAGTGAGGAACAAGAGAGGCATCGAGATAAATAATAATGAGGACGCATCACTCCTGAATGTGACCAAATATATCAGGTCCATATGTTCAAACAGCAAGTAGGCAGAAGAGACAATGACGGAAGCACGTTTTCTGCTTTGTAGAATACAAACTATAAGATAATATAATTAGAAAATCGCCCGTTGGCAACTAGAACAGCGGTTGCTGACCCACATAGGAGTCATCACGAGTTGGTGACGGTGGAGTTTGTTGAGGAACAGGATTCTATAATAATGGCACAGCGTCTCCTCTTGTAATGCCAATCAGGTACAAAGAGGAACATCACCGAGTTGTGGTGACGTTCAGCAGACAGCAACAGGCCCAGGTGATCACCTTTAACAACACCTGCAGTGAGCGGGGACTAGAAAAGAGCAGGGGGATGAGTCTGAAGAGATGCCACGTGGTGGTCAGTGAGCTGTGTGGGGAGCGAGGTGACGGGCGCCCTCGGGACCACTCTGCCTTCATTACCAGGCCACATCTTCCCTCCGCTGTCACCAGACAACGCTCGAGTGATGACAATAAAGGAGAGGCTCCTCCTTTTGCAAAGTAATGCTGCAGAGGCTAGGGATGAAGGAGGATCACATGCACAGCCCACTCTCAGATGGTTCCCACACCCAGTAATGACAATGGGTACAAAGGAGACACAGAGACTGGAGCAAATGGAACAACAGGGAAATTAGGGAATCTGAGGGACGGGGCATGTGCGTGCAGGCTTATACCTGCAATTATTTCAAAATAAGTTGTTAATCTGAGAATCTCCCAAAGAGTGTAATGGACTCCCTTCACAATTATAGGACACCCCACACCGACAGGAATGGATGGTTTGTACCACAGGTGCTGGATATGCAGAAAAAATGAGCAAGAGACAAAGATGTCTCATCAGGCCCAAAACACTTCTGAATTCTCATGGGAAATTTTTATTTTAATTTATTTTTACAAAAGAAAGGAAAAAACAAAAAAAAATCAATATTATAACCAGCTCTTCCAAACAGTTATCATTATGCATGGTGTTGGTGCTAGCAAACCCAAGTCAAAAATAAGATAATGAAAGCAATTTTCACACATCCTAGAGACTCTACCTATTTGGGTTTATTTGTTTGATTGTTGGTTGGCACTGGGGTTCCTGGAAGCCCTTCTATGTCCAGGCTACACTCCCAGACCTATTTTTATATTTTTATTTGGAAACAGGGTCTCTTAAGCCAGCAAGGCTGGCTCTGAACCAGCGCGATCCTCCTGTCTCCGCCTCCCAAGCGCGGGGATTACAAGTGTGCACCACCACGCCCGGCACGAGACTCTACCTATTTGAATCCAACACGTGGGAGAAAGATTGGAAGCACTGGAGACAAAAAGGGGATGGACCTTCTCATGGATATCTAGAGCAGCAATCTGAGTAGGCAAGTACACCCATTCTCACTGCCCTCAACTGAACTCCAAGACCTGACTGCATTTTTATGCATCTAGAAAAGCACAAGACAATGACTTCCTTTGCTGAAAAGCATACTAGCAAGGCATAAAAATGGTGAAAACTTTGCATCCATGAAACATTTTGGGTTAAGTTACTAATCTACTACATTGAAAAGATGAGCAAGAGGAGCTAAGAATGTGCCCCAGTGGTGGAGCTATTGCCTGGCATGTGCAAGACCCTGAGTTCAGTCTCTACCATATGCATACACACACACACACACACACACACACACACACACACGCATGCACACACACACACACACACACTGGGGGCCGGGGGTGTTGCTCAGTGACGGGAACCATGCTTATCCTGCTCAAAGCCCATGGTTCAATCCCCAGCACACACACAAAAACAAGACAAATGCATCATTATACGGTATGCGTCCCACACCTACCCAACCTGCACACACTCAAATCATGTTGCCTCCTACCTTTTCAGCACAAAGTCTTACTCATTATGTTTCACAAATACCTCGTCAGTTTCATAAGTCTGTTCTACCTCATGATGCAACAAAAGACAAAAACCTTGCAGCCACCCTTCTTCTCCGTACCCATGTAGGCAGGATTTTTCCCCCTTCTGGTACTGAGTATTGAACCCAGGAGCATTCTACCTCCAAGTTACACCCTCAACTTTATATTATTATTATTATTATTATTATTATTATTATTGTTGTTGTTGTTGTTATTATTGTTATTATTATGTGAAACAGGGTCTCGCTAAGTTGCTGAGGCTGACTTGCCCCACACACTCGGGTAATCAGGACTTTTCTTTTCTTACCTTTTTTCTTTTTCTTTTGCGGCACTGGGGATTGAATCCAGGGGCATTCTACCTCCAAGTTACACCCTCAGTTCTTTCTATTTTTTATTTTGAAATAGGGTCTCACTACATTGGTGAGTCTCTCACTACTTGCTGAGGCTGTCCTCAAAACTGTGATCCTCCAGTCTCAGCCTCCCAAGTACTGGGATTTCAGACATGTACCCCACCGTACCCGGTGCTAACCAGGAATTTTTTTTTTAAGAAGAAAGCGAGGGTTGCTGCAAGGACAGACTCTGATCCTGCAGTGTTCCTGGCCTCAGCTCCGGCAGCTCTCAGTTCCTCCCCATTTCTCTCCTGAAACTTTCTACTCTGTATTTGTACCGAAAAGACCATAGCTGCACACAAAACGTCAGGAAAAAAGGACAAACGTGATTCTATATAGATCTGCAGACACATGGGGTCAAAGGACTATTTTTATAACTATTTCCCCAGCCTTAGAAAGTCAGGAAAATTTGCTTGCTTTGTCTAGGAGGAATGATTTCCCCTATCGAACAAACAAGACAAATAGGCCACGCTGTCTGAGCAAACCCAAACCCACTTACCTGCACTCTAGAGAGGAAGTTTTGATTCAGGTCTCTAGAATTCAGAAAAACATTAACACGCTAAGGCTAGCATCTGTGAACTAATACATACGTGATAGTGAAAAGATTCCATAGAACCCTTCACTTCCCCCTCATACGAGCTCTTACTTGAACACCACATTTTAAATTCTAAATTTACTGCTGAATGAAAATACTTATGGGGTACTTTTAATATGGAATCAATTACTCTGGATCTTAAACTATCACTTTGCATTTTAACTGAACAACAAGAGTTAAATTATTGTTGCCTTATATATATTTTCTACCTGATATTACTATGGAACGAAAGCATTAGGTGAATTAGTACACACTAAGCTACTATAATTGGGCCGTCAATTTAAAATAGGCTTATGTGTAAATCAAAGTATTTTCACAATATACTACCATTTCAACTTCCTTGTTACTAGAATGTAAAGGATATGTATAAGTACCCAAAAAAGCCTGACTCAGAAAGTCTATCAGCAGTCTTCTATTTCATATATTGGATAACTAAATCTCAAAGTTATAATTAAATCCCCACAGTCAAAAAGCAGTGAATCGCGCCGGGCGTGGTGGCGCACGCTTGTAATCCCCGCGCTTGGGAGGCGGAGACAGGAGGATCGCGCAGGTTCGAAGCCAGCCGCGCTGGCTTAAAAGACCCTGTTTCCAAATAAAAAGTATAAAATAGGTCTGGGAGTGTAACACAGAGGCAGAAGGGTTTCCAGGAATCCCATTACCACCAAAAAAATAATAATAATAAAAAGCAGTGAATCATACAGCCAGATTTTCTTGCACCAAAACATAAGACTTACACAGAAAAAATTACATGATACCTTCATTGTTCAGTTTCTCAAGCAAAACTTGATATACATGGTATATCCATATTTAAAAAGTGTAACAGCTCCTTACAAAATTAAACATATACTTAACAAGTGAAACAGCCATTTCAGTCCTAGATTAACCAAAATAAGTTAAAGCATGTGTCAATATATGTGCATAAAGATGAGCACACAAATGCCAGCAACTTATTGGTAATAGGCAAAACCTTCACTGAAGGTCAATAAAGGGTTTTTTAAAAGTTCATGCACCTACTTGATGTTCGATAGTATTTTTTTCTCAACTGTTTTCTGACAAAACAGAAATCCACTCTTCACTTTTACTCGATAACAGATGTTGTGAAAGCTTAACACAGCCCCTTCGGGAATTGTCTTTGGATCCCCGGGAAGGCCATTGGTCTTCTTTATTGACATCGGGATACAGAACTGGTCATTATTGGAAGACATCTGGAGAGTGTCTGCCTTTCTGTAGAGGGAACAATGATGGTAAATTGATATTCCCAATAAATGAAATTATAAATGCTGGAGAACAGTACATTTAAGCCAAGTCAGTTGTAAACTTCCCTGCAGAGGATTCCTTTACAACTTTAGAACACAACTTTGAACACTTGCACTCCAATGAGATACCAAATAAGTAAACAGTTAAGAGTATAAAAAGGGGGAAATTCACCAAATGATGTATGCTTGTATGTTTGTATAACTTTGAATCTCACTATGATGCATAATTACATAATTACATTGTACCAACAAAATTATGACAATTGCTCAAAAAACATAAAGCAGAAAAAAAAGTAAGATTTAGATTTGTCTGGCTTGAAAAGCATATTTTGATACAACTTCAGGGACAGCCTACATGACCATCCCATCATCATTATCTACCCCTGATTTTTTTTATTTTTGGTGTTTACAAAATTCTATTACCAAAATAGGCTTAGTTAAGAAGTGAGGGACATGAGAAATTTCTCTGCATTTATAGCTCCAGACTTTACATCTCTGGTTGTTATGACCAATCAACTACAAAGGTAAACTCTAGAATAAAACAACAGATTGTCATCAAAGAAACAGAATCTATTTCAAGCAAAAGCAATATTAAGAAGTCAAACTGGGAAGGGTGGTAAAAAAAAAACAACTATAGTCACAGAGGCTACACAGAGGCTCAAGCAGGCTGATCATAAATTTGAGGTAAGTCAGTCTGGGCAATACAGCGAGACCCTGTCTCCTAGAGAAAAAAATAGAGGCTGGGATGTATAGCGCTCACAGGCAGAGAGAGCATATGCTTGCAGCCCTGGGTTTGATCTTCCACACCAGAGGGAGAAAGGATTAAGAATTCAGTAGATGATTTTATAGTAAACAAAGATTGGGAAAGCAAATTAGTGAACCAAAAAGCTGTTATCTAGAAAATAGCTAGGAAAAAAATTATGGGTGATGAAAATTATCACCACGAAAAAGAGAAAAAAGAGAAATACATAAAAGTGCGTAGGAAACACAGGACAAGAAGTAAAATGTCTGGCATATATATAACTAGACACCTGGAAAAGGTCAGGAAATGGAGCAAAATCAATATTTAAAGAAATACTGGCCAAATATTTTCAAAAACCAAGGAAGGTATTGGGCCACAGACTGAAAAACCTGGACAGATACAAAATATGCTAAACACAAGAAAACCATACCCACACATGTCACAGTAAAAGGATTAAAATAAATAAGTAATCTCTAAATAATTTTTATACCCCAAAACTTTGTGAGTGGGGGGGGGTCTGGAGGTGGCACCCAGGGGCCTTCAACCTCTGGTCTACACTCCCAGACCTATTTTGTATTTTATTTGGAAATAGGGTCTCACTAAGCTACCGAGAGCCTCACTGAGTAGCTAAGGCTGGTCTCGACCTGTGTGATCCTCCCATCTCAGTCTCCCAAGCACAGGGATTACAAGCCTGCGCCGCTACTCCCAGCCTACCCCAAAGCTTTTTAGAAACTGGAAAAGAAAAATAAATAAACAAACAAACCTACAAACAAACAATTCAAGACTTGCACCTGGGATATGAGAGCTAAATAGTTGTGTGTTAATCTTTGAGCACAATGAATGGCAACAATTAGCCAAAATTCTATTCTCCTTGCCCAGTCAAAGGAGAAACAAGTCATGTAGGAACTTTACACCTTTACTTTAAAAACACTGTGAGTCCTCTCTCCATTGACTCAAGGCCTTCACAACCCACCTGCACCTGTCTACTCTATGTCTGGGCTAGTTATGAAAATCTCAGCCAACTTAAAAAGGTTTTCCACAGGAGATGGCAGGGCTTTCCCTATTCCCAGTTGTCCTTTTTCTAGAGGTCTACTTACATCACCCTTTCTTCTGGCATTTTACCCAGGGAGGCCACACTTTTGCTATTTAGAAAAGTTTAAACCCTTTCATTCACTACATCCTGCTACACCTGTTATCATGATAATCTGCACCAAAATAACATTTTCTCTTACTTTTTACCATACTCTTCAGTGTGTATTCTTCATTCTAAAACCAGAGTGCAAAACTCGGTTTCCATGCCCTGAGAACTTAGGTAAGTCCTCAGCCTGACTCCGGTCCAGTAAAAACTACTGCACCTGTTGAGAGACTCAACTCTGGGCCAAGAGTTCAGAGCCCCTCCCTTACATTTTCCCCCTAGGGATCATTCTAGTAAGTTGGGAGTTACCCTCTGCCTCATAGCCATAGAGCTCAGGCCTACACACATACCGCCTTAAGCAATTTAATAAAGTTAATGCCCAGAGATTACAGTCCTGACAAGAAGTAAGCAGCCTTGCGTCACTATCTGGTGGTTGCTCCAATTTATCAATGAAAAGCAAAAGGGATGTGCAATGTGAACTTTAATTTCCAAAAAGTATCCCTTGCATTTAAGAGATCTTTTATGGATCAACCCCTGTCACGGTGTCTCTCGTTTGACAGATCCAAAGACATCTTGTTTCCCCTCTGCCTTGGGGTAACATCATTTTGGAGTCAGTCCACTGAGGTGCTCTGTGACCTCACTTGGAAGCAGCAGACATATGGAGGATACAACAAGATTTGGGGCAGAGAGGTAAAAAGACCCCATCATGAAATAAATCTATGCTCAGCAAGGAGCCCTGAGCTCTTTTAGAGGAGGCTCTGGACACTATGTGAAAGGACAAAGTTTGACCACACCAGAAATCACCGTGTAGCCAAGAGATTTATTGGAGGGTCCGGTATGAAAGGAAGAAACAAAGAAAGAGAGACAGAGAGAGAGAGAGACAGAGGGGGAGAGAGAGAAAGAGGAATAAAGGAAGAGAGGGAGCACGTGCTGGAGTCAGAGTTATATAGGAGCTTGGGGTTATGTATTTGGGGCTAATAGGCTAGGGGAAATGCCCTTTGAACGAACTGGCTAGGGTCCCAGAAGAGGGGGTCATTAGGCCAGGTAACTGGCTTGAGGTCAGCGGGGAATGTCCCTTTCACTGATTGGCCAAGGGGCACCAGGAAGGGGAAGGTCTCCCAGGTGGTGACCAGGTACTTTGGAGGGGGGTGGCAGCTTAACCAGTGAGACCAGGGCCTTTCAGGAAACTTAGCTCATGGGGTTGGGGGAGTTCTGAAGTAAGAACTTAATTATCTAACACTACGTCTTTAGAAGAACACGGGCTCAGTGTGGAGAAAGCTAGGGGAGGAAAGGCCAGTGAGGTAATAAGGGGAGTTAGGCGGCAAGTGCGGAAAACCTGGGCAGAGGCTTGCGGAGGGGAGTGGGCCTGCAGAGTGGCAGGAAGGACCGCAAGTCCAAGGACTTGGAGGGATGAGTTTTTATTAAAAACTGAGAACCATGAACAAGGCTCTCCTGGATGACCAAACTCTCCACCCTCACTGGATCTTTTTTATGGGTCTAGGAGAGGGTTCATTTAATTGTTTGCTCAATTCATTTTTAGTTGTGTGTTTTGTTTGTTGGGTTTGGTTTGTGCTGCTGGGCATCAAATCCAGGGCCAAGGACACCATATAAGAAATGAACAACCCCCCCAATATAACTTTCCAAACATTAAAAAGCTGCCATGGTTCGTCTAAACCAAGTTCATGCTTTCTCCACTAGAGTAGTGTTGAGCTGTTGAGCAGTGTAGACATAGCCAATTCTTACTATTTAACAGAGGAGACATATAGCCAATTCTTACTATCAGCACATTTTTGGAGCACCCACCACTAGGCTTAAAGAGAAAGTCAGTATTTTTGTAGGGTGATAAGAGTGGTTATGATCTACATTGCTTAGGTTCAAATTCCAGCCCTGCCCTACTCTAGTTACATACCTTGGTAAGCTTATTTAATATCTCAGAATCATATATTTCTTATATATAAAATCATACTAGTGATAATTCTTTTAACAATTATACTTTCAGGAGTATTTTGAACATAGACCTTAAAATACAATTAGTAGACTAGAGTTATAATTTGACACATTTTTTATTGCCAATATGTTTATATGCATGATTTTATATTTAAAAGTAGGATAATTTTCAAGTCACCTCCACAGGAAGTTCTATTACTCAACTTTATAAAAATTTTCAATACATGAATACTTATGAAATTTACTTCTTAGGCTTAAACTTGAAAAGCAGAGATTCTCTGTGGGTCTTGGTGAGGAACGGGGTTGGGGGACAGGAAACGTGCCAATCAGCTGCAGCCTCTCTGTGCACAAACACCTTGCTTCAGCTGCTTTCTGGGTATGCAGGGGGAAGAGCCATGGCCTTGATAGGCATGTGGGAGCTTTATTAGCATGTCCTAGGATCTTTTTAATATGGTTTCTCATTCGAGTAACAAAGACAAAATGTGACATCCTTCAAATGTAAAAGTCCCCCCAAAGGCACATGTATGGAAAGTTTGGTCACCCTGGAGAACTTTAAGAGGTGGGACCTCACGGGAGGTATTTAGGTTAATGGGGGAGTGCCTCTGCAAAGAATGTCTCTCCTTCTTTGTCCTGAGTTTTTGCTGTAATGCATTCCCACCATAATGGTCCAACAACACCGGTCCTAAAGCAACCAAACAGGCCAATCAGTCATGGACTGCAAACCAAATAAATATTTTCTTGTTCAAAGTTATCTCAGGTACTGTGCAATAGTGATGGGAATCTAACAGAAAATAGTAGTCACATACTTCTCTAAAGGAACCATAGATGGCAGAGAGAAGACTGTATAGATGGAGCCCTTCCCTTGGTTCTTTGAAAGCCAGACAGTAGTGCCCAGAGCAGCTGAGTATGTTACTGCAGTATAAATACATGTAACACACCTGTAGCAAGTAGTGGTGGCACATGCTTGTAATCTCTGCAATTGGGAGGTTGAGACAGGATGATACCACAGATTTGAAGCCAGCCCCTGAGTCCAGTCAAGGGAGCTCTTGCTTGCTGTACTTACCTCTTTGCTGATGAGTTTAAAAATTAAATTTAAAGGTGTCCCTTCTTTTATAGGGTAGAGATTCCAGAATAAAATCTAGGTAAGAGCACAGAGCTTACCTGGTACCTAAAACACACAGCCCAGGCATGAACGGGTACAAAAATGTTTCCCTGAACTCAGTTCCTGAGCCAAGGTGAACTTGTCTGGTTAATTAAGCATCTAACAAGGTTTTGTTAATGGATCCATCCCTTGCTGTCATCTTATGTTCAAAATGTGTGCCTGGGCCAAGGAGTCCACCTCCAGGCCATCAGGAGAGGCACGCTCTTTGCCTCAAAACTGGGGCACCAGCCGGGAATTTAGTGGACAAAACTAAGACACAAGCCGGAGCTCCTCCAAGGCATGCTGGCTTTGACATGAGTCCAGTCACAGGAGCTCTTGCTGCACTTACCTCTTTGCTGTGGCTACTTTTTCCTCCTCACTTCTTTTTTCAACAATACCGAGCCATTTATCATAGAGATTAGATGAGAATACACTTCCTTGGATGTCTCGAAGAAAATCCTTACACAGAAAAATAATATTGGTTGTGTGAAGAAAATGTAAGTATATTGGAGCAATTACAAAGAAAACACTGAATTAGGAATGTAGTTTAGTCCCCACTTCCCTCCACAGCTACACAAAATGTGACCCACGCCAACATGGCTCACTCAGAAGCAGGTGCGTGGGTTCATTCCAACTAAAACTAGAAGCAGAAAGAGCACAGACCCTGGTGAGAATCAAGGTACAGTCTCCCCTCACCCAAAACTCCCTCTGTAGGGACATTCAAGCAAACCAGTATAGACTGATGAGGCCAGGTGATGACTCAGCCTGAGTCTTCTTGGTTTTCAAAGAAGACTTAAGTATACACATTTTGCTTGTTTCTTTGGAGGCTGTGCTTCTGATGCCCAGTCATGAAGGTTGTGAAAGAAATGAACTTCACACAGCCCCAGGCGCTCATGCACGGGTCTTCAGCAAGGCCGGGCCTTTGCTCTTGAGCTCTGTGTGCTCCTTGTGAGAACACTCATTGGAGCTTCATCTGTCATTTCTCTTAACTATGGAAAAACTCAACTCTCTGAACTTGTAGGCAACAGATTGTTGGCTGTCTGCCCAAGTTTCCAACTTGTTTCACTGGTCTTACTACATAGACCCAAACTCCCCTCATTGTAACTAGCTCAGGAAGTACCTCTAGGTAGCTACTGTGGTTATAATCCAGTAGCTGTTCACTCACAATCATCCCAAGTGATTTGCTGCTAATTCCAGGCCTCATGTTGAGCATGGGGTCAAGTGTGGACACAAGTTTGCAACCCACTGCATTATGGCATACAGTATTGCCATGGGGGTCACTTTCTCACAGGGGGTACCCACATGTGCAGAGAGAATCTGCTCCTACTGTGGCTGGCTCTGGAGGTTTGGGGGCGTGGAAGCACCTTTGTTGGATGGGACTAAACCTACATGCCTTCAGAGTGTGTCCTCTCCTCTAGTCCCCTGGGCCCCAGTCCATTGTGGAGCTGGGTGGTGACTCTAGAATATGACCCAGGCAAAACTGCCCTGGGCGTTTGGTGCTGGACCACTGCTTACAGGGGCTCAATAGCAGATCCAGTGTGGCTCTGCCCACACATTCATCTCTGGAGAGCAAGCTCGAGTTATCTGACAGGGTACTGTTGGGCAAAGATTGGAAAGTCTGGAGATGGGTAATTCTAAATCCTTCTGGAGTGTTCAGACACTTTTGTCAGTGTAGCTCATAGAAAGCGCCATCTGCCCTGTTATGTGCACAACCAAGATGTCATGCTGTGGTCCCGGCACAGCTAAGGTTGGCTGCAAGTCACTATATATATATATATATATATATATATATATATATATATATATATATATATATATATATATATATATATATCCTGTGGCCAGCAGTTCCTCATGCAGATGCAGATGACCACTTACAGGAATACAGTAAGATCCAGAAAGAGATTCTAAGATGATTTCAAGAACCTGTTGGTCCTCATTACCATGTTACCACGTTTCTGTTTAGGCTGTTGCCACTACCAGAGGGTGATACAATTCTTTTTCTGTCAGGTTATTTCCTCGTGTAGAAATATACCCAGGTGTTTTCTGTTTAGCAGCATCATCTCAAAACGTACCTACTCTTTGCATAAATCTACTGAATTTTCAGAATTCAAATACATTGTTGCTTCTGTACAGAAGTGGCATATGGGATTTATAGAAGAGGTTCAGGGTGGCAGCTGGTCACTGTGTAAGTGAACTGTGGGCGCTGGATGAGCATGCCGATGCAGAGCGAGGCGGTAAGGAGGAGGGAAGGCACCAAAGGTGGCAGCCCTGCAACACTGCAGGGTAAGGTCTGGGAGGGGGTGGCATGGTGATGGCATAGGCGGGTTTTGCTGGCCCTGAGCATCTTCTAATCCATTCTGAGACAAATGTTTTCTCATGTTGGACAAGTTCTATAACTAGGTTCCAAATTAAAAATGTCTTTTGGATACAAAAAGTATTCAAATTAGTATGCCTTCATTAGGAAGGCATGAGGAAGTCAAAGGCAAGATGCTTGTTTTTGTAAACATTGTAGAGTGTTGGTGTATGACTTGAAATGTATGACTATTGATTGTTAACAATAAAATAATAAAAACGTGTTCCACTAGTATTATTATTGACTGTATTCTTATTTTATGGAGTGAGAAGAAAAAATGGAAGGGTGGTCAAAACCAGCAATGTATCTAACACATGAGGCTTTCGGTAACCCAAGCAGCAGCTGGGTGTGGTGGTGCATGCCTGTGATCCAGTACTTGAGAGGCCAAAACAGGAGAACGGCAGGTTCAAGGCCAACCTCAGCAACTTAGCAAGATATTGGTGACTGGAAAAATTCTTTTTCAAAACAAAAATGAAAAGGGGCATAGCTCAGAGGTAGAATGCTCCTGAGTCCAATCCCCAGTGCCAAATAAAATAAAGCAAGCCAGGTAAACAACATGGGTTTGGACTGTGTGACACACATGTCTTTCCGTTTTGGGATTCATAATCTCCTGCCCATTGCTGCTCTTGAGTCCTCGTAATGGAGCAAACGGCATGCTGCCCTAGGCGGCGCGGTGTATTCATATCGGATGATACAAGGACCTTCCTACCTTTAAGACAGCGGGCACCACGAGGACAGACCCTCTGTCAAAGTTGACTCTGTCTCCAGAATTCAGCCTTTGCTTCAGGGCCATGCAGGAACTTATGCTGCCTGGCCTGCTGAAGATGCCCTCTGGCAGTGGCCCTTTACTGTTGATCATTGACAGGTTGTCCTATAGAAAAGGACAGAGGGGACATGGCGTTTTATGTTCACGAGCTGAATGCCAGCCTGCCTCCTGACAACAGATGCCAGCTGAGCCAGGTTTTCAGAGCCCAGGGGGCAGGCAGGTTTTCAATTTACTTGTCGCCTGTAAACATATTTTCTTACCATTTTGAACTTCACTCTTCTCACTGGCTTGGATACATCAGGCTCTTTTGTCTTCTCAGCTGAATGGAGAACAGAAAGCTGTCTTGGCATAAACATTCTCAGGTTCTACACTCATCTCAATTCCTGATGAAAGGAAGTTTCCTAAAGATTTCCTCAGGACCATGATGCAACATCACAAAACCAAGAAATGGCAAAAAAGGTGGAGAGACTTGTAAAACATGTCCTCAGGTTCTAAAGCTCAACTCCACTCTAAAGCGAATTCGTGAAGCTAGTTGTGCGAGGTTCCAGGGACACTTGTACCAGCCCCAGCCATGTGGCTTTAGTAAGAATCTGCATGTCTTCCTTGCACTGGGACCATGCTAATCTTCTCTATATTGTACCCCAATCATGTCAAAAACGTTTATTTTACATCCATTATCTTACTTTCCAATCCTTACAGCTCCCTGGGACTTAGAGATTATGTTTTTCCTATTTTAGATATGAAGAGACCAGTGGTAAACAGTGGCCCCAGAGTGATCCTCTGGGAAAGTGGGTGTCAAGCCATCTTTCGGTGATGCCACTCTTTACAATGGTTCCAAAGCATTCTGGAATCACTGCAGTGGGAGAATGGGGAAGAGGCAGCATCCCAGAGCCATGTCTTAGGTGCCAACCCCAGAACCTCCAGCTCATACATGTGAGGTCCCATGTCACTTAGTTTGGAAGGGTTCCCTAATACTGAACCCTACAGTGACATGTCTTGATGACATTATGTTTCCACTAGCCACTGCTTAAACTCAGGGCCTCCTCCTGTCCTAGGAACCCCAGATGTGTGAGCTGCCTGGTGAACAGGTATGGTGGCGTGCTGAAAACATCCCAGTCCAGGACGGCATTCCCTGCCCCCCGCATCTCCCAGGACCCTCCCTCTCCCCTCCTCACCAGGGCCACGCAAGATACTCCTCAGCACGACAGAAGTCTCCTGGCTGCTGTCACAGGCTGTGGAGCATTCTCCGAAAACAGAACTGACATCTCCAAATATGTCGACATAATTTTCAATGAGAAACTGCACAAGAGCAATCTGGGGCACAAAAGAGAAAAGATCATGCTAAAAATCACATATCACAGAGGAATCTCAGAGCTAATAAAAGTGTGAAATTTAGAATTCTGAGAAAAATTCAGAGTTAGTATAAAAAACAGTTTCCTCTAGAGGAAACAATTTTACTTTCAGGAGTATTTTGAACACAGACCTTAAAATACAATTAGTAGACTATAGTTATAATTTGACACATTTTTTATTGCCAATACTTTTATATGCATGATTTTACATTTAAAAGTAGGATAATTTTCAAGTCACCTCCACAGGAAGTTCTGTTACTCAACTTGATAAAAATTTCCAATACATGAAAACTTATGAAATTCACTTCTTGGGCTTAAACTTGAAAAGCAGAGATTCTCTGTGGGTCTTGGTGAGGGACGGGATTGGGGGACAGGAAACGTGCCAGTCTGCTGCAGACTCTCCTTGCACAACCACCTTGCTTCAGCTGCTTTCTGATTATGCAGGGGGAAGAACCATGGCCTTGATAGGCAAGTGGGAGATTTATTAGTATGTCCTAGGATATTTTTAATATGGTTTCTCAATCTAGTAACAAAGACACAATGTGCCATCCTTCAAATGTCAAAGTCCCCCCAAAGGCACATGTATGGAAAGTTTGGTCACCCTGGAGAACTTTAAGAGTTGGGACCTCACGGGAGGTATTTAGGTTAATGGGGGCGTGCCTCTGCAAAAAATGTCTCTCCTTCTTTGCCCTGAGGTTTTGCTGTAATGCATTCCCACCATAATGGTCCAACGACACCGGTCCTAACGCAACCAAACAGGCCACTCAATCATGGACTGCAAACCAAATAAATCTTTTCTTGTTAAAAGTTTTCTCAGGTATTTTGCAATAGTGATGGGAATCTAACAGAAAATAGGAGTCACATACTTCTCTAAAGGAACCATAGCTGGCAGAGAGAAGGCTGTATAGATGGAGCCCTTGGTTCTTTGAAAGCCAGACAGTAGTGCCCAGAGCAGCTGGGTATGTTACTGCAGCCACAGGGCAGGTGAGGAGGCTGTGACTTGGAGATATTTCCAGGATACACATCCCTTACCATTGAATCAGCCAGTGGGGCAGGGAATGACTGGTCTCCAAGGGCCACACCCTTTCCTAGCACGTCAAACTACCTTCTGCTCTGAGGTTTGGTCAATCTAGTGCTCTGTCTTCCAAATGGGAAAGAAGTGACTCTCTCAGTTCTCCTTCCCACTCCTCCATGCAGGAGGTTTGTGACTGCCATTCCAGAGAAGTGTGACTCCAGGGTGTATTTCAAAATAGGTCTGCCAGAAGCATCCTCAACGTCAGGTTACAAGTGGGACTCTGCTTTCCAGGGCATAAAAATAAGAGAACTCATTACCTTTTTTGCCAATTCATTTTGTAGATGTGAGCTGTTAGCCCTCTGCAGCCAAAGGATGCTTGGGGCAATGCACACTGATAAGTTATAGGCCGTCATCTGGTTGGAGGATGAATGCTGGTCAATGCTCTCTAACACTCCAAAAAGGCCCCTCAAGAGCAGGGCGTTGGCCTTTGGTAGCTGTCCTAAAAGACTGAACAGAAAAACGAACTTTACAGCAAGTCATTCTACTAGGAAGCTTCAAATCCAGAAAAAGAGAACCGAGTGCTTTGGTCTACTGTTTGTAAAACTCAATAAAAATAAAAAAAGAAAGGAAGAATATAAGCTAATAACCTCTTCCCCAAATCACTACAATGTGTTTCAACTTGGGCAACTTTTATTAATAGCTAACTGAGTATAAATACATGTAACACTCCTGTAGCCAGTAGTGGTGGCGCATGCTTGTAATCTCTGCACTTGGGAGGCTGAAACAGGAGGATACCACAGATTTGGAGCCAGCCTCAGCTACTTAGTGAGGGTCTCAGCAACTCAGTGAGATCTTGTTTCCAAATAAAATATAAAATAGGTCTGAGAGTATATGCCAGAAGTAGAAAGGCTCTAGGTTCCTCCCTCAGTAGCACCAAACCAAACCAAACCAAACCAAACCAAAACAAACCAAACCACACCACACCACCCCACTCCACACCAAAACAAACCAAACCAAACCAAACAAATCAGAAACACTCCTGTAACATTCTAGAATGTGTTCAACTAAAAGCTGATGAGTTTAAAAATTAAATTAAAAGTTTCCCTTCTTTTATAGGGTAGAGATTCCAGAATAAAATCTAGGTAAGAGCACAGAGCTTACCTGGTAACTAAAACACATATCCCAGGGATGAACGGTACAAAAATTTTTCCCTGAACTCAGTTCCTGAGCCAAGGTGAACTTGTCTGGTTAATTAAGCATCTAACAAGGTTTTGTTAATGGATCCATCCCTTGCTGTCATCTTATGTTCAAAATGTGTGCCTGGGCCAAGGAGTCCACCTCCAGGCCATCAGGAGAGGCACGTGCTTTGCCTCAAAACTGGGGCACGAGCCGGGATTTTAGTGGACAAAACTAAGACACAAGCCAGAGCTCCTCCAAGGCGTGCTGGCTTTGACATGTGTCCAGTCACAGGAGCTCTGCTGCACTTACCTCTTTGCTGTGGCTACTTTTTCCTCCTCACTTCTTTTATCAATGATATTGAGCCATTTATCATAGAGATTAGATGAGAATACACTTCCTTTGATATGTCGAAGAAAATCCTTACACAGAAAAATAATATTGGTTGTGTGAAGAAAATGTAAGTATATTGGAGCAATTACAAAGAAACCATTGAATTAGGAATTTCAGTTTAGTCCCCAGTTCCCTCCACAGCTACACAAAATGTGACCCACACCGACATGGCTCACTCAGAAGCAGGTGCGTGGGTTCATTCCAACTAAAACTAGAAAAGCAGAAAGAGCAGACACAGACCCTGGTGAGAATCAAGGTACAGTCTCCCCTCACCCAAAACTCCCTCTGTAGGGACATTCAAGCAAACCAGTATAGACTGATGAGGCCAGGTGATGACTCAGCCTGAGTCTTCTTGGTTTTCAAAGAAGACTTAAGTATACACATTTTGCTTGTTTCTTTGGAGGCTGTGCTTCTGATGCCCAGTCATGAAGGTTGTGAAAGAAATGAACTTCACACAGCCCCAGGCGCTCATGCACGGGTCTTCAGCAAGGCCGGGCCTTTGCTCTTGAGCTCTGTGTGCTCCTTGGGAGAACACTCATCGGAGCTTCATCTGTCATTTCTCTTAACTATTGAAAAACTCAACTGTCTGAACTTGTAGGCAACAGATTGTTGGCTGTCTGCCCAAGTTTCCAACTTGTTTCACTGGTCTTACTACATAGACCCAAACTCCCCTCATAGTAACTAGCTCAGGAAGTACCTCTCGGTAGCTCCTGTGGTTATAATGCAGTAGCTGTTCACTCACAATCATCCCGAGTGAGCTGCTGCTAATTTCAGGCCTCATGTTGAGCATGGGGTCAAGTGTGGACACAAGTTTGCAGCCCACTGCATTATGGCATACAGTATTGCCATGGGGATCACTTTCTCACAGGGGGTACCCACATGTGCAGAGAGAATCCGCTCCTACTGTGGCTGGCTCTGGAGGTTTGGGGGCGTGGAAGCACCTTTGTTGGATGGGACTAAACCTACATGCCTTCAGAGTGGGTTCTCTCCTCTAGTCCCCTGGGCCCCAGTCCATTGTGGAGCTGGGTGGTGCCTCTAGAATATGACCCAGGCAAAACTTCCCAGGGCGTTTGGTGCTGGACCACTGCTTACAGGGGCTCAATAGCAGATCCAGTGTGGCTCTGCCCACACATTCATCTCTGGAGAGCAAGCTCGAGTTATCTGACAGGGTACTGTTGGGCAAAGATTGGAAAGTCTGGAGATGGGTAATTCTAAATCCTTCTGGAGAGTTCAGACACTTTTGTCGGTATAGCTCATAGAAAGCACCATCTGCCCTGTTATGTGCACAACCAGGATGTCATGCTGTGGTCCCGGCACAGCTAAGGTTGGCTGCAAGTCAATATATACATATATATATATACCTGTGGCCAGCAGTTCCTCATGCAGATGACCACTTATGGGAATACAGTAAGATCCAGGAAGAGATTCTAAGATGATTTCAAGAACCTATTGGTCCTCATTACCACGTTACCAGGTTTCTATTTAGGCTGTCGCCACTACCTGAGCGTGATACAATTCTTTTTCTGTCAGGTTATTTCCTCTTGTAGAAATGTACCCAGGTGTTTTCTGTTTAGCAGCATCATCTCAAAACGTACCTACTTTTGGCATAAATCTATTGAATTTTCAGAATTGGAATACATTGTTGCTTCTGTACTCATGTGGCCTATGGGATTTAGAGAAGAGGTTCAGAGTGGCGGCTGGTCACTGTGTAAGTGAACTGTGGGTGCCGGGTGAGCATGCCAATGCTGAGCGAGGCGGTAAGGAGGAGGGAAGGCACCAAAGGTGGCAGCCCTGCAACACTGCAGGGTAAGGTCTGGGAGGGGGTGGCATGGTGATGGCATAGGCGGGTTTCGCTGGCCCTGAGCATCCTCTAATCCATTCTGAGACAAATGTTTTCTCATGTTGGACAAGTTCTATAACTAGGTTCCAAATTAAAAATGTCTTTTGGATACAAAAAGTATACAAATTAGTATGCTTTCAATAGGAAGGCATGAGGAAGTCAAACGCAAAATGCCTGTTTTTGCAAACATTGTAGAGTGTTGGTGTATTACTTGAAATTTGTGACTATTAATTGTTATCAATAAAATAATAAAAACGTGTTCCACTATTATTATTATTGACTGTATTCTTATTTTATGGAGTGAGAAGTAAAGATGGAAGGGTGGTCGAATCACCCAGCAAGGGTATCTAACACATGAGGCTTTCGGTAACCCAAGCAGCAGCTGGGTGTGGTGGTGCATGCCTGTGATCCAGTACTTGGGAGGCCAAAACAGGAGAACGGCACGTTCAAGGCCAACCTTAGCAACTTAGGAATGTCTTTGGTGACTGGGAAAATTCTTTTTCAAAACAAAAATGAAAAGGGGCATAGCTCAAAGGTAGAATGCTCCTGAGTCCAATCCCCAGTGTCAAATAAAATAAAGCAACCCAGGTAACATCCATGGGTTTGGACTGTGTGACACACATGTCTTTCTGTTTTGGGATTCATAGTCTCCTGCCCATTGCTGCTCTTGAGTCCTCGTAATGGAGCAAACGGCATGCTGCCCTAGGCAGCGAGGTGTATTCATATCGGATGATACAAGGACCTTCCTACCTTTAAGACAGCGGCCACCACGAGGACAGACTCTCTGTCAAAGTTGACTCTTTCTCCAGAGTTTAGCCTTTGCTTCACGGCCATGCAGGAACTCATGCGGGAACTTATGCTGGCTGGCCTTCTGAAGATGCCCTCTGTCAGCGGCCCTTTCTTCATGAGCACGGACAGCATGTCCTATAGAAAAGGACAGAAGGGACATGGTGTTTTATGTTCACGAGCTGAATGCCAGCCTGCCTCCTGACAACAGAAGCCGGCTGAGCCAGGTTTCCAGAGCCTAGGGGGCAGGTAGGTTTTCAATTTACTTGTTGCCTGTAAACATATTTTCTTAACATTCTTCACTCTAAGTTTCTACCCTGAGATGTTTTAAATGTTGTTTGCATAGATTTCTTTTCCAGAAAGCTGACATGTTTAAATACAACTCCTCTTTCTCGAGGCCTCCCTCAATGTTCTTTCTCTTGGGTCTCCAGCATGGACACCCTTCCCCAGGTGAAAATCTTCCTGCCATAGTCATGTCCAGTTTGCCATTTCTCTTCAAGTAACTGCAAGCCCATGTCCCCTTCTTGGTTTTCCTATACTCTTTAAAGCTGGAATTAAGGCAGTCACTGAAGGGGAAGAAAAAGAAGGAGGAGGAGGAGGTGGAGTAGAAGGAGGAGGAAGAGGAGTAGAAAGAGAACGAGAAAGAGGAGGAGGAGGAAGAGGAGTAGAAAGAGAAGGGGAAGAGGAGGAGGAAAAGGGAGAGGAGGAGGGGATGAGGAGATGGAGGAGAAAGAGGAGGAGGAGAAGGGAGAGAACGAGGAAGAGGAGGAAGAGGAGTAAAAAGAGAAGGAGGAAGTGGAGGAGGAAAAGGGTAGGGGGAGAAGGAGGGGGAAGAGGAGGAGGAGAAGGGAGAGAAGGAGGAAGAGGAGGAGAAGAAGGGAGAGGAGAAGGGGTGAAGGAGGAGGATGTGGAGGAGGAGAAACAAGAGGAGGAAAAGAGGAGGAAGAGGAGGAGGAGGAAGAGAAGGAGAAGGAGGAGGAGAAGGGGTTGGAGTAGAAGGAGGAGGTGGATGATGATGATGAGGAAAAGGAGCAGGAGGAAGAGGTGGAGGAAGAGTGGGAGGAGAAGGAGAAGGAGGAGAAAGAGGAGGAGGAGGTGTAGAAGGAGGAGGAGGAGGAAGAGGAGGAGAAGGAGTAGGCAGAGGAGGAGGAGGTTGGACTCCAGGAAGAGGTGGAGGAAAAGAAGGAGGAGGAGAAAGGAAAAAGAAGAGGAGGAGAAGGAAGTTGAGGAGGGGAAGGAAGAGAAGGAGGAGGAAGAGGAGGAGGAAGAGGAGGAGGCAGAGGAGGCGGAGGAGGAAGAGGAGGAAGAGGAGGAGGAGGAGGAGGAGGAATAGGAGGAGGAGGAGGAGGAGGAGGAGGAGGAGGAGGAAGAGGAGGAAGAGGAGGAGGTTGGACTCCAGGATTCACACCCAGGTCCTCCTCCCCTGTGGAGCAGGGCATGTGGGCTTTGCTGGAGCCATGGACCAGGTAAAAGCGGAGTGTGCTACTGCTCTGCAGAGCCTCCAGTCTTTGAAGTGACATACAAGCCGCTTGGCCCAGGCCAGGGCCTAAGATTGCTCCATCTGGGGGGAGGACTGGATAAGAACATGTGGACTCGTTTTCTCTCCTCAGAAGGCTACAGAAGGTGGGGGTGGGACTCACCAGAATTGGTGCGGGGAGGTTGTCATTCTCAGAAATGTCTATGAGAGAGATTTCGAAGAGCTCTCCTGCCCTGGGAACATCTGGGGCCGAGCAGGGTTGATCCTGGGAGGTGCTGGAGCCACAACAAATTGCCCAGCATGAAAAGGGCTTAGCTGTCTTTTGTTCTGAATCTGAGGAGGAAGCAAGAGCAAGCAGGCACACTAGCTTAGCTCAGCCCCCTGTCTCCACCCCATTGCAGGCTGTGCCTGCAGGACAGAGAGCAGGACTCATTGACAGCACACACTTTCCCATACTCCAGCCGGCAGATTGACTCACAGTGTTGATATAGTCTTCTTCCCTCAAACCTGCACTGGTAGCTAAGCCTAGAGGCCTGCTGGGCCTCAAGCTTGGCTCTCCAGGGGTGACATGTCCTGAACCGTGTCATCTGTCCTGCTGCAGGCCATTGTGAGACACCCATATCCAGGTGCACAAGGCTTCAGCAGGTGAGGTGTCAGGGCCCACATTGAAGATGACAATGTTTGGTATTAAAGTCAAGCAAAATCTTTCATGATCGGCCCCCTCCCACTTTTGGATTTCTTATTTGGCTTGCTGAATCTCCGCCATGGTCAACAAAATCTTCTCTTAGGACACAGCCTGCCTGACCCCACCTCCATAACAGCCTCTGACGCCCCACTCTAAAGGGCTGAAACCCACTGGAGGCTCCTCTTTCTTCTGCTGCAGCCTTAGCTGTGTGGTGCATCCCAGGTGGCCTCCTTCCTTGGCTCTCTGTCAGTCAACCCAGAAATGGTGTTAATTACTCAACAGCCTCTGTCAAAGACATGCTGAAGAAAAGGGGCCTTAATCAAAGAAAAAGTGGTCCACATGGAAATCTGGGGTCCAAGTTCCTACTACTCAACTCTGCCTATTTTTCCTGTGTCTGTCTTAATTTTCCCTCAAATAACCTATACCCCATACTTCAAAATCAACAGAGAATCCAGTTATAGGGGATTAGTGCCAATCCTTAACATTGGTTTTTCTGATGTGATGAATGTGTCCGTACATGTACACATGGAGGTTGCTTTTGTGTGCTGGATTGGAGGTGTGGTGTAATTTCGTAGTTGGACGAGTTACTAAACTTTAAACTTTGCGCTTTTAGAATAACAACCATCACATTAAAAATATGCAGAATTCTTGCCAAAATATTTTCCAAATAGATAAAACACTTTCATCAGAGAAAGAAACATCATTAGAGAATTCTGGAATAGTGGGGAAATGGCAAGGAGGAAGACTGATAAGCTCCTGGCCGTAATCACCCAGTCTGGATCTATTCTAGCCCTGATCTAAGGCGATATGGAGAGCAGGCTTGCGGAGTGGGTAGAGGAGTGAGTCAGGCCAGACCCCACGGCCACTTTGCCCATGCCCAGAATAAATGCCATCAGCATCACCACTCTGTCCTCAAGACCTGCCAGTCCAGGCGTGTCCAAGTCATGTTGCCACTAGACCTCGTCCTGCTCTGGTCCAGAGACAGAGTGCACCCCTGGGCCAGAGAAGACATGGGTACCCAGGCCACCAGCAGCCGAGCTCTAAGGAGACTACAGATGTGTACATGCCTGAGGATATGTACGCTGAGTTCCAGGGACACAGAAGAGAGTGACTCTCCACCTGGAGGAGTGGAGAAGTCTTCCTAGCATATACTCTGCCCTGGGAGCTTTGTCTCAGCCAAGGGTGGGAGAGCATTAGGTTCCAGCCTGAGCCATCCTCTACCCTGAGAAAGAGCAGCTATCTTGAGCTTGTTCTCAGGAATGGAGATGGGAGGTGGGGGAAGGCCCCTATGGGAAGGGCAGGGACTCACTGCGCCGCTGCTGGCCTCTGGCTGGGTGCCTGGGCTTCAGGATGAACCGGCCCTGCATGGCTGGGGATATATGTCCCAGGCAGGGCTCTGAGACCGTGGAAGGAGACACAGACTTTCTGGGTTCCCAGGGAAGGAATGCAGCGGCTCCGAGGTGGTTCATCGTAATCCCATAGGGATGTTCATGTCCTAAATGGAGAGAAACCTAATGTAGACTCAGGCTGGCCATCCTCTTCCCTGTGAGCTCTGTGCCACACCGGTGCCTGCCATAGTTCTCTGGAAACTTCTGAACTCAAGAAGGCTTTCCTCCTGAGCAAGCAACATGAGCACTTACTGGGAGACCCTGTGTGAGGCAGGTGCCCACACACCAGAGTTTCACAGGGTGAAGAGAAGGGAATGTGTCCTGCTGCCTTGAGGTGAAGAGAGCCCTCAGCCACCACACAGTGGGGGCTCCTGCTGTTCCCTCTGAAGCTACTTGAGACTCCTAGTGTCTGCCTTGGGCCTTGACCTCACCTCCAGGCATCCATCTTTAGGGAACGACTTGACCTTCCAGCCTTATGTGCTGTCACAGAGATGTCAAGAAGGAAGCACATGGGCAGCATTGGTGAGAAATGCTCTTTAAGTAGCTGGGTATGCACATCAAGGATCCCTAGAATCAGTGTTTTCTCTCACAGTTGATTGGAGAGGTGCTGTGTCCCTTTCAGCCAGCTCTGCAGCCAGGGCTCCCAAGAGTGGTGGGCTGCTCTGCTTGGCTCCCTCCCACTGCCATTCTCTACAGGCGCTCAGTGGATGAGCCCAGGAAAGACCGCAGGACTTGAAACCTTGAAAGCTTGCCAGTGAAAAATCAGGGAAAACAAAAACCTTATGTTTCTCTCCTCAACCAGACCATAAATTGTTGAGTCGAGGAGATGTTCTCAGGTCTCTGGGATGGTGTAGGTACTTGGTAGTTAAATGTATGAATAATTAGTGCATGGGATTTTTCACTTCTAGGGAAATTGAAGCTTAAGACCTAACAGCAATACTTTGAGACTCTGAAGGTACAATTTTGAGCCTGCTCAATTCTTGATACTTACCAATGAGTGGGCACAGGGCTTTCTTCTCACCAGAACGGAACCACAGCTGGTAATCCTTCTCAGAGGCCTGGGGCAGAACAGAAGTAAGCATCACTAAGCACCTTTCAAGGTAGATACATGAATAACACATTTCCCTACTGTTCCTATGTTTATAAAAGGAGATGGATCGGGACCAATGTAAAATAAATCACTTTTCTATCCAATAGCTGGTCAGTTTCTAAAGAGTGCTGATTTCAAAAACCTAGTCCCTTCTCAACCTCCATCAGACAACCCTGATTTTGTCCTGTCTGTTTTAATGAGCCAGAGGTCTGTGGACCCACAATGCACTCAGCCTCTCACTCTCTGAGTGAAAAATGGAATAAGAAAGCATGCTGAGGCTCCCTTACTAAGAAAGGAAAGTCTAATTCCAAAGTCCTGGCTCCTGCTGCCTCTAGCCTTTCAACGTTCAGTTCTGCCTTCGCAGCAGCCTGCCCAAGCAAACCTGCTGCCACCCACCCACCAGGATCACCCTGAGCAGGAGGCCGGGGAGGCATGGCGAGCTCAGCAACCCCCAGCAAAGAAGGAGACAAGCACCCAGAAGGCCCCGAGGAGGAGGAGGCATGGTGAAATCAGATGAGCCCAGCTCTGGAGAAGGAAGGGACAAAGAGGACTCTCAGCTGGGAATGGGCCAGATACAAAACAATTGCTACCAGTGGAGTTAACACTTGGTAACATTGGGATCTCACTTAAGATAAACAAACCTAAGTTATACACATTCTGCATATTGTGTGAAAAAGTTAAACAGAAGAAGCTAGAGCAAAGCTATGTTTCAAAAGGAAGGAGGCTTTAGTGATGAGTACTATGCATGCCTTTGATTCCTGATGAAGAATCATGGCCTTGTCCTCATAGAGTGGAGGACATGTATGTGTAATGGAAGCCCTTACATACACATGCGCATACACACCAACACGTGCGTGCATACACACACACACACACACACACACACACACACACACAGCTAACTCTACTCAGTATTGTACGGCAAAGAGGCATATCTAATACAAATATTTCCTTAAAAATTCAAGGCTAGAATTCCTTAAGTTAGGTACATATATAGTCAAATAAACACAATTCTTTATTAACAGGGATATTCTTTTTTATCTGAGGATGCTAGTCACTTTTAGTACAGGGAACTTACAGAAATGAATATTATAAACTATATTTCATCCCCCTGCCCCAGCCCTAAAACCATTCTTTTCCAAGATTGAATTTTTTTTTAATTTTTGAAACAAAGTGGCACTAAGTGTAGAGGGCTTCACTAACTTGTGGAGGGTGGCTACAAACCTGTGATCCTCCTGTCTCAGCCTCCCAAGTACTGGGATTACAGCCATGCACCACTATGCCGGGCTTCTAAGATTTAATTCTTAAATGGAACATGTACATTAGACAGGTTAAAAATCAATGCAGAGGTGCCTGATTTCCTAGGTGCATATACATTCAATTGTATTTTAAGTGTATTATCCATTCCACTAGCAAGGAATATTTGATCTTTTATGTGAGGTGATGGTTGCCCCGAGTTTTTTAAGAGCTTGTTTATAACGCTTGCTTAGACAATATTTAAGTTCAAATCTTAGAAATGATTTCAAAGTGGCAAGGAACTTTCCAATTCAGATTTGTTTTTAAGGAGCCATGTCAGATAAGTGCTTCCATAGGTTCCTGTAGATCTGACTATCATTCTTCATAATAAAAGTTTCCAGCTGTGTGGACTTTCCTTGTTCATTTTACAATCTTTTCCTTAAATGTGACAATCTCTTCCGCCAAAACCAAAACAAAATTCAACAAATAACAGCCCTATCAAAACATGTAAGACCGAGCATAGCGGACACGCTTGTAATCCCAGCATTCTGGAGGCGGAAACCGGAGGATCGCAGTTTGCAGACAGCCTCAGCTACTTAGTGAAGGTCTCTGCAAATTGGTGAGACCATGTTTCAAAATAAAGAATAAAACATAGGGCAGGGGTGTAGCTCGGAGGTCAAATGCCCCTGGGTTCCATCCCCAGACCCACAAAAAAAAAGTAAGAATAATTAAAAGCAAAACAGGATGGAAGTGAGATGCACATACATTCCCCAAGCTCACGGTCTCATTAAAAATGTGTCTCCCTATTGCAATTCATGAGAGGACTCAATTCTCCCCATTCTCAGGAACAGTGTCCAGGGATGTGGCTTCTAACCAGGTGATCTTTATGTCAAATTTAGAACACGTCATGCTCCTTAGGATTCATCAGATGAAGATCAAGTCCTCAGGTGGTAAGCAGGTATGGAAAAAAGGGGCCAAGAAAGAAGATACAAAAAGAACAATCCAGACCAGAACTACTAAGAATCTTATACAAATTTTATTGTATATGTGTACAAAATATGCGATAAAAATATATGTTTTAATAGCATTCTAAAACCATATCCCAATTCCATTATGCTATGACTTAGTTTGCATGAAATTTAAAATGAGAATGCAGGAGTAGCACTCATATATAGATTATTATAACTTGGCTACCTTTGGTTCCTAAAATTAGGGGGATATGACTTTGATGAGAATCAGCTATTTTATGACAAGAAATATATTACACAAACAAATATATACACATATATTTTAATATATGACTCTCAAAAAGTAAAGTTGGTTTTTAACTCAAAATAGCTTGTAAGTGACTTACAGTCAATCCTAGCATTGGAAGTGCCTTGTTGATAATGTCATTTGCTGTGTCTGAGTTGGCTACAGGTACGGTAACAAACTAGAAAAACATAAATGAGAAAAAAATACTATAAATCAAGAACTTTAGATCAAATGATTACAAAGCAACTACCAAATTTAGCTATTTCCTCAGCCATCAAAAAGATCTTTCTGGAAAACCACCATGTAATGGGCACCTTCTCTGTCAAGCAGCACTATTACTTGGATTTTTTTATTGTTGAAATCCATTGAGATGATGAGTTAAGAATCACGAATTAAAATTCTATTAATCTGAGTTCCATTCCCAACTCTGCCAATGAATAAGATATCTACAATAGCTTCCACTACATCTCTCATTGAGAAACCACACCATAAAATAAGCAATTTGAATACAATAATCTAAAAGTGACTAAGAAAATTCTTAGTCGATACCATTGAATTACCTGAATCCCAAAAGACAGTGTTATAAAGTGAGACAGTATGTCCACAAGAACATTTACTGAGCACATTTTTATACTATTTGAGAGCTGTGTCCTCTGATGGACAGTGCTTAAAGAAAACAACACAAGTGGATACCTATGGGCCTAAAAATAGATAACATTAAAAAGAAAGCGAAAAGAAATCTTTTATAATTCATTACCTTCCTTTTATGCTTCCTTCTTATGGCCTAATTGCTTGATATAACAGATTACCTTAACAACTGTTAAAACTGTGTGTGTGTGTGTGTGTGTGTGTGTGTGGGCATGTAACTAAGAATTAAACCCAGGGCTTGGCACATGCCAGGCAAGTTCTCTACCACAGAGCCACAACCCAGCCCAGTTAACCATATAATGTTAAAATCGTGAGATAAAAAGCTATAACTCTAAGTATGATCAATGATATAAAGGGAAATAGTCCAATAATAAAAACATAGGTAGGTAACATCAGCACTAAAATGGAAAATATTTAAAAATAGAAATTTTAGATTTGGAAAATATCCAAAAGAAAGAATTAACTTGATTAGCTAAATAGCATAATTGAGTTTTTTTTTTTTCAAAATGGCGACTGAGGGTCACAGCACTTCTCAGTAGCTGAAGCAAATAAAGTTTAAATACTTAGAAAGCAGTGTGTTAATCAACAAAATAAATACATACCAGGAACCAAAACACATCCTGGTACCTCGGCGGAACCCTGAACTTGAAGAATAAGAACAAAGATCGGACACGGGACCTGCTGCAGATACATTCGGAACGATGATCGGAATGCCGCCGATCGGCGGGCTTCGTTTGCAGCTGCCCAAGGAGCTGCCTGCCCGATATTACCACGGCAAGATAATCCGGGACTAAAAACGGACTTAGGACCGCATCTTAAGCAGCGAGCAGCACCCACCAGAATTCTGTGTGCCCACCAGCGACCGGATCACAACTGCATAGAGACTCCCACGGATTCCTGCACCAAGTCAGGTACCTGAGGGAGCCCTGGTAAGCTGGGGTCGTAGCGTGTGCGCAGCCTCAACCTCAACCCCCCAGCACGGGCTCAAGCCTCAGAGCCGAGCACTCTCCTCGCGCACCTTCCCTGCGCCACGGTCCCCTGCTAGTAGTCAGTGCCTGTACACTGCCACACCTAAATTGGAGCCTGCTTGTGTGTCTAACCCCTGCCACCTTGCCAGAGCCTGCCTTCCAGGCTGCGAAAGCCCTGTGTGACCCGGAAATCTCCTTGGGGCACCCCCAGCTTCTACGTCCCACGGGAGGCAGAGACCATTGCTGGACACCGCGCACTAGACCCTTGAACACCTACCCTGCACCCCTGGCCCACCGCTGGGTGTTCCCACCCTCCTGGTAGCCAGATGCTTAGTTCTAAGCGGGAACACAGCTCAATACACCTTGGAAGAGCATACCAGCAGCAATAGACAGCTGCATCCACTCTCACTTGGGTCCAGTATTAGCAGCGCATCCAGCCTGCACTCTTGGAATAGGCAGAGCTCTGGCAGTAAGTGTGGGCATCCAGGAACCAGCATCCATTTGCCCAGGGTACATCTTGGGACCACACCGGCTAGCCCAGCCGGAATTTCCAGAGACACAAGAAAATCCATTGGGCCACAAAATCTGCTCAGGACCTCAGGGGGAGGTTCCAATTATACTTTGGTCATTCTCCACCCCTGCTGTAGGGAACCACAGGCTGGAGGCTAGGGTGGTGAGTGCAGAGGTGCTGACCACAGGTTAGAATTTTGCAGAACCTGTGAACTGTACAGAATCAAATAACAGTGAAACCAGACATCCGGACACATAAACCTAAAGCAGCTAAAGGAGAGAAAGGTGTCCAAACACCCAGAGTGACTTAAGAAGATAAAAATAGAGTACAAAGAAAACTAAGAGAAATTGGATGGTATTCTGAAAGCTACCAAAGCAATCAGATACGCACATATTATATGGACCTGACCCCATATGTGTAAATAAGGAGGACTGTTTGTTTTACTTTTAATGTGGATGTTTTGTTTTATTTTGCTTTTACAGTGCTTTTGTTTTGGTATGGTTATTGCTGTTTTATTTTTTTTTCTTTTAACCCACACTTCTTTAACTTGTTGTTATATATATATATATTGGATAGTTTGCCTTATTTTTTTATTTCACACAGCTGCTAGCACCTTTTATTTTATTCCTGTTCCTTTTTCCTCTTTCTTCCTCTTTCCTTCCTTTTTTTTTCATTCTCCTCCTTTGATTGGTTTTCCTTCCTTTTTCTTGGATTACATAATAGTCTTGGTATCTTGTGTGGATTCTTTTTTTTTTTTATGTCTGTCTGCTCCTTCCAGCATCCCTATTTACAAACCTTCCCACACTAACCTACATACTTTTCTCCCCCAAAACTTTTCCCCATAATATACCTCCTGGTTTAATACTCAAAGTATTTCTTATATCCATAATTACTCTACTAACGACAAGAGTCCTAGTAGTTAACTCTCTCTCATTCCTAGCAAGTTATTACCTTATCATACTTAAAGTCTTTCTCAACCTAACATATCCTCCACCTAATCCGACTCCTTTACCAATCACCCCAGCTCCTTACACATCACCCGCCCTCAACACTGTAAAGGCTCTGCTGACTAGCCAATACCCCTAAACTCCTAATATTAAGATTTGACTAAACACATTACTCACGAACGATGGGTAGAAATCAGAAAAACAGGACAGAGAACGCTATAAATATGAGAACCAGGAATTATGAAGAGACAGCAGAAATCACGAATACTGACCTACTAGAAATGCAAGAAGAGGAGTTCAGAATATTGATGATCAGTATGATGAAAGGATTTAAAACAAGTATAGAGGAGGTTAAAGGGGAATTAGAAACACTAAAAAAGAATCAGAAAGAGGTCTGGAATGAAATGAAAGAGGCAATAAGTGAAATGAAGACAGCAATAGAAAGAAATTCTGGAAGATTAGATGAAATGGAAAACAGAATATCAATATTAGAAGACAGTACATCCCAAACTGAAAACACAGTCAGCGATATACAGAAATCTTTACAGCAACAAAACCTAAACATCCAGCAATTATGGGATAATATGAAGCGCCCTAATTTACGGATAATAGGCATTGAGGAAGGGATAGAGGTACAGACCAAGGGCATCTGTAATATCTTCGAGGAAATAATCTCAGAGAATTTTCCAAATATGGAAAGAGACTTGAATCTTCAAGTCCAGGAGGCATATAGAACTCCACTGAGACAGGACCAAAGAAAAACCACTCCACGCCACATAATAACCAAATTGACCAGCATAGAGGCCAAGGAAGGAATCTTAAAAGCAGTGAGAACAAAAGGACGGGTGACATATAGAGGCAAAACAATAAGAATCACCCCAGACTATACAACCCAGGTCAGGAATGCTAGGAGAGACTGGTACGACGTGATTCAGACCCTGGAAGAAAATAACTTCCAACCAAGGCTCATCTACCCAGCAAAACTACTATTCAAGATCAATGGGGAAGTCAAAGTCTTTCAGGATAAACAGAATCTCAAAAAATTCATGAATTCAAAGCCAACACTAGAGAAAATTCTTAAAGAAATAAATCATAAGGAAGAAAAAAGAAGCAGACTTCAGAATCAGAGAAGAGAGGAAGTTAATAAGTGGGCCATTTAAGTAAAGAAGAAAGATCACACCACCCAAGAGTAGACAGAACACAAAATGGCAGAAAACAAAAATCATATTTCAATAATATCACTTAATGTCAAAGGACTTAACTCACCAATCAAAAGACATAGACTGGCAATGTGGATTAGGAAACATAATCCAAATATATGCTGCCTGCAAGAAACTCACCTCACAGCCAAAGACATTCACAGGCTGAAGGTGAAAGGATGGAAAAAGATATACCATGCCACCAGTGACCAAAAAAGAGCAGGGGTAGCAACCCTGATATCCAACAAAACAGACTTTAAACTAAAACACATCAAAAGAGACAAATCAGGGCACTTCCTTTTATTAAAAGGAACAATACACCAAGAAGTTATAATGATAGTAAATATCTATGCCCCAAATGTGGGTGCAACCACATTTGTAAAACAAACCCTTCTGGACATAAGATCCCAAGTAGACCCAAATACAATAATTCTTGGAGACTTTAATACGCCTCTCACACCACTGGATCGATCTTCAAGGCAAAAGATGCGTAAAGACGCTTTAGAACTAAAGGAAACCATAAACCAAATGGACCTAATAGACGTTTTCAGAGTATTTCAACCAGGAACTACAGAATACACTTTCTTCTCAGCAGCCCATGGAACCTTCTCCAAAATAGATCACATCCTGGGACACAAAGAAAATACCAGCAAATTCAAAAAATGTAATATAATCCGATGCATCTTATCAGACCACAATGGAATAAAAGTAGAAATCAACAACAGGAAACTCAAAAGAAAGTATTCAAATTCATGGAGAATGAATGATACACTATTGAATGACGAATGGGTAAGAGCAGAAATTAGGGAAGAAATAAAGAAATTTATGAAAACAGAGACACAACCTACCAAAACCTATGGGACACCATGAAGGCAGTACTAAGAGGAAAGTTTATTGCATTGAGTGCCGACATAAAAAGGATGGAGAACCACCAAGTAAAGAACCTAATGACACAACTCAAGGATCTCAAAATTCTGCAACAGTCTATTCCCAAAGCCAGCAGAAGACAAGAAATCATCAAAATTAGAGCGGAAATAAATGAAATAGAGAACAAAAAAACAATTCAAAGAATCAATAAAACAAAAAGTTGGTTCTTTGAAAAGATTAATAGAATTGATAAACCCCTGGCCAACCTAACCAAAAGAAAAAGAGAATCAACTCAAATTATCAAAATTAGAAATGAAAAAGGAGATATCACCACTGATAGTGAAGAAATTCAAAATATTATCAGAAACTACTTTAAAAATTTATACTCCAATAGATTTGAAAACCTGGAAGAAATTGACAGATTTCTAAGCACAGTTAACCTTCCTACACTCAACCAAGAGGACATAGCAAGCCTAAACCAACCAATAACAACCAAAGAAATAGAAATGGCAATAAAAATTCTTCCACCAAAGAAAAGCCCAGGCCCAGATGGGTTCCCAGCTGAATTCTACAAAACCTTCAGTGAACAACTAATACCAATACTTCATAACATGTTCCGGGAAATTGAAAGAGATGGAACTCTTCCAAATTCCTTCTATGAGGCCAGTGTCACATTAATCTCCAAACCAAATAAAGATACCTCAAGAAAGGAAAACTACAGACCAATATCCTTAATGAACATAGATGCACAAATTCTAAACAAAATACTAGCTATCCGCATTCAAAACTATATCAAGAAAATAATACATCATGACCAAGTCGGTTTCATCCCAGAAAAACAAGGCTGGTTCAACATACGCAAATCAATACATGTTATTCACCACATAAATAGAACCAAGAACAAAAACCACATCATCATAGCAATAGATGCTGAAAAAGCATTCGACAAAATCCAACATCCATTTATGTTAAAAACACTGCAAAAAATTGGGATAGAAGGAAAGTACTTCAACATCATCAAGGCAATATACTGCAAACCCAAAGCCAACATTATAGTGAATGGGGAAAAACTGCAAGAATTTCCGCTACAGTCAGGAACAAGACAAGGATGCCCACTATCACCACTCCTTTTCAATATACTCCTTGAGACTCTTGCTGCAGCAATCAGACAAGAGAAGGAAATCAAAGGAATCCACATAGGAAGAGAGGAAGTAAAATTATCGTTATTCGCAGACGACATGATCCTTTATCTGGAAGACCCAAAGAACTCAACCAAAAGACTTCTGGAGCTGATTGACAAATTCAGCAAAGTCGCAGGTTACAAAATCAACCTAAAGAAATCAGTGGCCTTTCTTTATGCCAACAACGAACCCACAATGAAGGAAACAAAAACAACAATTCCATTCACTATAACCTCAAAACCAATAAAATACCTAGGAATAAACCTAACCCAAGATGTAAAAGACCTCTACAACAAAAACTATAAAACATTAAGGAAAGAAATAGAAAGAGACATTGGAAGATGGAAAGATCTCCCGTGCTCATGGATAGGCAGAATAAATATCATCAAAATGGCCATTCTGCCAAAACTGATCTATAGGTTCAATGCAATTCCCATTAAAATACCAGTGACATTCTTCAGAGACCTAGAAAAATCAATCATGAACTTCATATGGAGAAAGAAAAGACCTAGAATAGCCAAAGCAATTCTCAATAACAAGAAACACGCAGGAGGCATTACAATCCCAGACTTCAAACTATACTATAGAGCAATAGTAGTAAAAACAGCATGGTACTGACACAAAAACAGATATACTGACCAGTGGATTAGAATAGAAGATACAGAAACAAACCCACACATCTTTAGCCAATTAATCTTTGACAAAGGGGCCAAACACATACGCTGGAGAAAAGACAGCCTTTTCAACAAGTGGTGCTGGGAGAACTGGCTATCCATTTGTAAAAAGATGAATCTAAACCCCTATATCTCACCTAACACAGGAATCAACTCAAGATGGATCAAAGACTTAGAAATTAGACCTGAGACTGTGAAGTTAGTAGAGGAGAACATAGGTTCAACACTACAACATATTGGCACAGGCAGTAACTTTCTCAACAAAACCTCCAAAGCTCAGGAAATTAAAGCAAGAATAAACAAGTGGGATAACATCAAACTAAAAAGTTTCTTCTCATCAAAGGAAACTATCAATAACCTAAAGAGGAAGCCTACAGAATGGGAAAGGATCTTTACCAGCCACCATTCTGATAGGGGGCTAATATCCAGAGTATACAAAGAGCTCAAAAGGCTCTACACTAGCAAAACAACCCAATCAAGAAATGGGCAAATGAACTAAACAGACACTTCACAAAAGAAGAGATACAAAGGGCTAATAGATACATGAAAAGATGTTCTTCATCACTGGCCATCAGGGAGATGCAAATCAAAACTACACTGAGATTCCATCTAACCCCAGTCAGAGTAGCAAGCATAAAGAAATCAAACAACAACAAATGCTGGCGAGGATGTGGGGAAAGAGGAACTCTTTTACACTGTTGGTGGGAGTGCAAACTAGTTCAGCTACTATGGAGATCTGTGTGGAGATTCCTAAGAAAGGTGGGAATAGATCCACCATATGATCCAGCTATACCACTCCTGGGTATCTTTCCAAAGGGGTTGAATTCAGAGAACTACAGCAACATATGCATACCTATGTTCATAGCAGCACAGTTTGTAATAGCCAAAATATGGAACCAACCCAGATCACCATCAACAGGTGAATGGATAGCAAAACTGTGGGAAATACACACAATGGAATTCTATTCAGCCATAAAGAAGAACAAAATTATATCATTTGCAAGAAGATGGAAAGCCCTGGAGAGCATCATGTTAAGTGAGATCAGCCAAGCACAGAAGGAGAAGATACACATTTTTCCTCTAATATGCCCAAACTAGAAAACACAAAGGATACCAGTAGGACCCCAGATAGTAGAGGGGAAATACTAGCTAAGTTTTAATGGAAAGATAGGAGAGGAGAAAGGCCGATCTTGATTAAGGAGGGTCTACACCTGAACATGTGTAAAATTATGAATAAGACATGGTTAACCTGGACAACCATTGGGTGGGGGGGGACGGGGGTGGGGGGGTGAGGGCACCAAATATAGTGTAAATGTATACTATATAAATTCAATAAAAAAAAATTTTTTTTGGTGGTACTGGGGTTCCTGGAAGCCCTTCTACCTCCGGGCTACACTCCCAGACCTATTTTTACATTTTTATTTGGAAACAGGGTCTCCTAAGCCAGCGCGCGCGGCTGGCTTCGAACCTGCGCGATCCTCCTGTCTCAGCCTCCCATGCGCGGGGATTACAAGCGTGCGCCACCACGCCCGGCAAAAAAAAATTGTTAAAAAAATAAAATAAAACATAAAACACACACACACAAAATAAATAAATAAATAAATAAATAAATAAATAAATAAATAAATAGCATAATTGAGCTGGAAAGCAGAAGAGTTGGTGAATTTGAAAATACATCAATAGAGAGTATTCCGTCCCTAGGAGGAAGAACAAAAGACTGAAAATATGAATACAGTCTGAGTGAGGGGTTGTGGATAGGAGCCATAGGTTTAATGAGAGGAGATAGACAATGCGGAAGGAAATAAAGTTTGAAGTGACAATAGCTAAAAATTCACCAAATTTTACAAGACAAAAATTCACAAGTTTAAGTTCATAATAATCTGTAATAAAATAGATTTTAAAAACTATGCTTTGATGCATTCTAGTGTCATTGCTGAAAGCAATAAAATAAAGCCTTAAAAGCAGTCAAAGAAAAATGAGAATCACAAACAAAGGATGGATGTGAAATGAGGAAGCTTGCAGGCCGAGGGACAGTGGGACGGCTCTGAAGTGCTGAGAGCGAAGTTAGCAAGAAGGGTCTAGGTTTAGAGAAAATATCTTTCAAGACTGAAGGTCTTGAAACTAAATCTGTTGGCAACAGGCAACTTGCTGCAGAATAAAATCAAGACAATGGACAGAAGCTTGGCTCTTCGGGAATTTGGGAAAGATATTAAATGAGTTTATTTTATGAACGTTTATCTTAAAACAGTTGACTTTTTAGACGTCAAGATAATTTTCCATGAAAAATGCTGACAGTACCCATTTGCCCATTTAAAATCAGCAGATAAAGAGGAGGCTGCTCCTCCCTCCAGCAATGTGCCTGGGCTTAGAGACAATCAGACTTCCCCTGGCTTTTCTTTGAGCTAGGAGATAAAATTTTTGTATGATCCTTTTTTCAACTTCAATACTATGTCACATAATCTTGGGCTACTCTAACAGAAGCAGCACCATAAAAATATCTAGGATATCTTGCTTTTAATAAAGATCTTGACTACTGTACTATAATTTTAGAAATCAAATTTTACACATTATCCAAGCTAAAGGTTTTATTTCCCCCAGTAGTGTATCAACAACAGCAACAAAAAAGAATGAGACAAAGTCATTCTTCCCAGCTGACATTCTCCAGAATGAAGGCCTTTCAAAGCTCCTCTGTATCTGATATAAGAATGAGCACAACTCCTGGCTCCAGAGGGAATCCCGTACTGGGAAGAAGGGGGAAATGGGGTCAACTGACAAGACTGGAGCAGGAACAGCAGGATGAACCGTTACAGCCATGCTCTACTTACTAAATAGAAGAGATTTATTCTCAGATCGTCAAAAATATGTGTCCACTTACACATGTATATAGAAAGAGAGATGGAGACAAAGAAATACTAAAGCAAATGAAGTAAAGTGCTACCAAATAGTTCAATCTAGGGAAAGATGTAAAGTCTTTTTTATATTTGCAATTATTTCTAAATAAACTCAAATACTTAATCCCACTAGGAAATACCTGTTTGGGTAAATTATTCCATTGCAACAAACTACCACCATCCATGGATATTTAGCTGCAGTACTTCTCCTAAGCTTAAGACAATGTGGATTCCTTTTGCCCCCTATTACCTAGTGCTTGCATTTTATATACACAGACATGTATGTATACGTGAAAATGTGTTTTTACATGGTGTTTTCTAAGCCTTCCCCCTTCTTTCTGTCATACTTTGCCTAAGTCAGAAACTTGGAATTGTACTTGGTCTCTGAAACACTTACATGGGCGCCCTTCTGGACGTTCTCGGTACAGATCTGTAGGGGAATGCTCTGTGGATTGTCCTTCTCTTTGGCAAGGATGGTGTACCTAATCAAATTCAATAATAATACAAAATAAAATAATTTAGCTAGCAGCTCGCTTACAAATCCATTTATGTTGCTAGTATTCCTGATATGTTGCATTCATTTTAGTATAGACAGAGTCAGAAAGATCAATTATGAGTTGGAAAATAATGCAAAAATATCTCAGAAAAACAAGAGGTGGCTCAGAAGGGTTATCCTAGCATGTGAGATATGGGATGCAGACAAGCTTTCAAAGCACACCTGCCTGGACAGGAGGCCCAGCCTCTTCCTGGGCTCAAGGAAGCAGCAGTTGTGTTGACCTTGCTCAGCAGAATGACTTGCATTTATAAAAATTTAACGTATGTTTCCAAAATAATGTTAGCTGCAATATATAGGTTGGAGAGAAGGGAAAGAGTAGAGTGCTGACCAGAATGTCCTCAAAAATAACCACAGCACGCTTGTAAATGAGAGAACATTAATGATGGCAGCAAAGTAAATCCAAGCAAGAAGATTTCTGAAGATAGCATGATCCTTATTACTAAGAAGAGGGTGAGTGCCTCGGAGGTGCTGACTTGCAAAGAGTTCTGTTCTCTGATCACAAATTAAGGATTTAAAATATGCACACGGACAACATACCTTTGGAGGTAAGAGTGCCATTGTTCCTTTTGTTCTGAAGAACTGCAATTCAAAAAGTGGAAGAAAAACTTTAAATACATAAAATATACTGACATTTCAAGACTGTCACTCCAGATGAAACTGTTCACTATCACTGTGACCAGTGTGGATGCAGGTTTTAAGTGGTACCTTTCACAGCGGGCTTTTGAGCCCTCGTGCTTCCAGGGGATGGGACTGGGCCTCAGCACAGAGGTGGGAGGGAGGCTGGCTTGAAACGCAGGCTCTGACAGCAGCTCTGTGGTGCCAGTCCCTCCACCACACTGAGATCCAGTTTCTACAATGGATGGGGTCAGTGAAACCTCAAGGTGTTCTTGTGGCTCACAGTACTATTCAAATACACATATTTTACACAAATAATAACAAATGCTGGCGAGGATGTAGAGAAGTAGGAATTCTGATATATGGTTGGTGGGATTGCAAGTGAGTGCAAATACTTTGAAAGTCAGTGTGGAGGGTCTTCAGAATAATGCAAATGAACCTATCCTATGACACAGCTATACACCACTCCTAGGTATCTACCCAAAGGGATTGAAACCAGACTACCATAGTAGTGTATGCACATCAATGTTTATAACTGCACAACTTATAATTGTCAAACTATGGAACCAGCCGTGATACTCATCAACAAATAAATGGATTAAAAATTATGGGATATATACACAATAGAAGAAAATCATGTCATTTGTAGGGAAATGGATGGTGCTAGAAAATACTATGCTAAGTGAGATTAGTCACAAAAAGTGAAAGGTCCGGTGGTTTCCCTCATATCTGGAGGCTAGGGAGAAACTGGGATACAGGAGGGACTCCAGACAAAGGAGGAAAACCCTAGTGGAGTGACAGAGGTTTGTATTTTGTTTGTTTGTTTGTTTTTTTGTTTGTTTGCGATACTGAGATGGAACCCAGGGGTATTCTACCTCCAAGGGACACCCCCAGTCCTCTTTTTTATTCTTTAGCTTGAAACAGGGTCTCACTAAGTTGTGGAGGGCCTCATTAAATAGCAAAGGCTGTCCTCAGGTCTCAACCTCCCAAATGCTGGGATTACGAGCATGCACCATCATGCCCTGCTGACAGAGGGGTTTAAGAGAAGGAATCAGGTAGAGGGAGAGAGACTCCATGAAAGAAACACTTCAACCAACATGATGTACATACACAAAATTATCAATGAAATCTCAGTGTCATGACAGAGAGGCTGAGGGAGTGGGTTGGTTCCTGGGGGAAGGCTCATTGAGTGCTGGGCATATGTTATGAGTCTATCACCCTGAACCTCATCATGATGTGTGATTACAATGCATCTATTAAAAATACACACATTTTAAAACACTATTAATGCCGGGTGTGGTGGCACAAGCTTGTAATCTTCGTGCTTGGGAGGCTGAGATGGGAGGATTGCACAGGTTAGAAGCCAGCCTCAGTTATTTAGTGAGGCTCTCAGCATCTTAGTGAGACCCTGGTTCCAAATAAAATATAAAATAGGTCTGGGAGTACCCAGAGGTAGAAAGTCCCTGGGTTCCACCTCCAATACCACACACACACACACACACACACACACACACACACACACATACACACACACACACACAATTATTAAGATTAAGCACACATAAGATATTTGGTGTTTGTATGGATTGATGCTATTGTCCCAGAAACAATGTCTTCTAAGAAGTGAAAAAGCCATAATATTTGATTCTTTATAAAACTTAGTTGAATGGTTCAATAATATTTGCTGGAAATAGGTCTATTTTTGTACATTCAGAAGCATTGGCACTGTGGGCTTTATGCGTGAGAGTGCTGAGGAGGGGCCTGGAGCCTGGTCCCTCTGCTCCTCCCACAACCCAGTTCCACCCTCAGGTATCCTTGGAGCCCTACTGGAAGCCACTGATCAAAACCCGTGGGTATTTCCCCAATGCCTACTATTGATCCAGCTGTATTCATTTGTTCATAAAGCCTCTTTGGGGAAAGCACTGTCATACAGGAGTTCCAGAAGTGAGTTGGGGGCTTGATACATAACCACACCCAAAGGTTTTCCTTTAGAAAGAGTTCTGAGAAAAATCTCATTACAATGTCTGTCCCATTGTAAATGGTCTATGTCCTTCCACAGCTACCTCGTGTAGACACAGGATCAGGCTGCAAGTCCTACCTGAAGGTGGCCAGGAAGTTTACCATGGGCCAGCCCAAGAGTAAGGACTTGCTGGAGTGTGCGGAGCCTTCTTTTCCTCTGTCCACACAGTCGGCCATCCACAGAGCGCTCAGTGGGACTTCAGCTTTGACATTAAAATGTTTTTTATAACTGGAAAGATAAGCAAGAAGTGCTCTGTTAGTGATGTCTTAAATGAGCAGCTGAGCTTGTGCTGAGACATCGTCAGCCACCGTCTGCCTCCTGCCATTGGTCACCCCGCCAGCCACCCATGCCCAGCCAACGATGAGAGGCCCTGATACTGGCCACCGCCGTGCTGAGAGGAGCCTAGCCAGGGAGGCCCCAGCACACTTCATCCCGGGGAAACAGCTAGAGACTGTGGGCATTCCCCTGAATACTGTGTGTTGAGTATGCATATAGTCTGTATTCTGAAGAGACTGCCTTCTAAAGAACCATCAACACATCTATGATCCATGTCTTGCTTCCTTCAAAAATTTTTTGAAGTGCTGAACAAGACTTAAAAGTGCATTTTTTTTTTTTTAAGATGAATAGATTAAGCCGGGCATGTTGGTGCATGCTTGTAATCCCAGTACTTGGGAGGCTGAGACAGGAGGGTCTGGATTCACAAACAGCCTCAGCTACTTGATGAGGCTCTTTGCAACTCAGTGAGATCCTGTTTCAAAATAAAGAATAAAAATTAGGGCTGGAGCATAGCTCAGAGGTAGAATGCCCCTGGGTTCCAACCCCAATAGTGCAAAAAATAAAAAAATAATAAAATAAAATAAAATAAATAAACAGACTAAAAATATATAACCTTGGCTTATAGGTGTGTGAGTGAACTGAATCTTGAGGCATTCTACCTCTGAGCTACAACTTAGCCTTTTTATTTTTATTGTTAAAAGAGGGTCTTGCTAAGTTGTTGAAGGGTCTCACTAAGTTACTAAGGCTGCCCTTGAACCTGTGGCCCTCCTGTCTCAGACTCCCAAACACTAAGATTACAGTCATGCACCACCATGTAAGCTGGTTGACAGGGATTTAAAATACATTTAAACCTTAGTTTTTATAAGATTTTATATAAAAATAGGGCTGGGGGTGTAGCTTGGAGGTAGAATGCCCCTGGGTTCTATCCCCAGTACCACAAAAAAATAATGATAATAAATGAGAATATTATGCATCTTTTAGAACAATGGACCAATCAAAATTTTAAAAAATCATTTCTTGATAAATACAATATTCTATTTTTTGTGGTACTGGGGATAGAACCCAGAGGCTTTCTACCTCTCAGCTACATCATCAGCCCTATTTTTTTATTCTTTATTTAGAAACAGGGTCTCACTGGGTTGCAAAGGGCCTAAATGGCTGAAATTGTCCACAAACAGCAAGCCTTCTGTCTTGGCCTACCAAATTCTAGGATTACAAGCATGTGCCACCATGCCCGGCTTATAAATGCAATTTACTAAAGGAAAGGGAAGACGGCTTTTTACATGAAGTGCTTTAAGCAGAACACAGCAGGTTCTCTGGGAACCATTAAGAGTGTGGCAAGCGTGGCATGGTGGTACACACTTGTAATCCCAGCATCTGAGAGGCTGAGGCAGGAGGATCATGATTCAGTAGCCTCAGCTACTTCTTAGGCTCTTTGAAACTCAGTGAGACCCCATTTCAAAACAAAGAATAAAAATAGGGCTGGGGGTGGGTGTCTCCTGGAGATAGAGTGCTTCTGGGTTTCATCCCCAGTACAAAAAAAAAAAAAAAGAGGGTGGCGGATTCTATGACAAGAAATGGTTTCTGGGTAGAAAACAGAAGTCCTTTCCCTGACTACTGCCAAAAGAAAACATGTTTCCCAAGAGACAACATTCGAGCAGTCTGCAGCCTGGGATGGACAGCAGGACCACGTCCTTGCATGTGTCTGCAGCTGAGCAGGGCCCTGCCTTGTCTAGGAATGGCAGCTGCTCATCTCACACACTGGGTTTAAAGGTCACCACTGCAGAGAGGTGCTTTTGGTGACCCCTCTGTAACACTGCCCCATCTTCCCCACCACCCAGCAGCCTCCTCTATCTTCTTACTAGAAGCACTAGTCACGCCGGGCGTGGTGGCGCACGCTTGTAATCCCCGCACTTGGGAGGCAGAGACAGGAGGATCGCGCAGGTTCGAAGGCAGCCACGCGCGCTGGCTTAGGAGACCCTCTTTCTAAATAAAAATGTAAAAATAGGTCTGGGAGTGTAGCCCGGAGGTAGAAGGGCTTTCAGGAACCCCAGTACGACCAAAAAAAAAAAAAAAAAAAAAAAAGAAGAAGAAGCACTAGTCACAATCTGAAGGTCCCCTCCTTGGTTTCATCTGTCTGTGAGCCCAGGCAGGAGGGTCCCAGCCTGATACTTTCTTGATTCTGTTCTCTGCAAGGGGTCACAGCACAGGGCCTTCGTGGATACTTGTTTAATAAAGGAAGGATCAAATCATTTGTGAACAACACCAGCAAAGACCACTTTGTAATTTCTTATAGTAAGAGTTCATGCAAACCTACTTTCTGATATCCCGGAGTGCACAGTGCATACATAACCGGGTACTGGTCACCAGTAACACGTCATCGAACAGGAAGAGATGGCGCTTCCGCTTTCGCCAGCCGCTTTTGAGCACCACAGGGCTGTAGATCAGCGGAGTTTGGCCGGCATCTTCCAGTGATGCTGTTTTGTCCCCGTGGGATTCCACATCAGGGGAAAGGCTTTTCATGCTGCACATTAAACACCATGGAAGGGCTAGTTAGTAGTCAAACACAGGGCAGACTTTTAGGCCAAATTTTCATGGTGACCCATGATAAAAATTATATTCTCAATTCCTCAAACAGGCTTCGATCGCACACCCAGGTGTTATTGAATTACAGTTCTAAAAGCTAACAGAAGAGTTGAGATTACTCAGGAAGCTAGAGGTCAATCAGGAAGAGAGCTCTGGGGCATGGCAAGTCTTAGCGATGGGAAGGGGGTGCAGCATAGCACACTTCACACTGTCAGAGGAGAGCAGGAAAGCCCACAGGCTGAGGAATTACAAGAAGAAAGTAACCAGCCCTGCTGGATGCAAAACAAAGGCCAAGGCAGGAGGTCACTGGAAATGACCACTGGCTTAGAAGGGCTTTGTTGATATGATGGAGTAACAGTTGTAGGCATGTGGTAGACAGGATGCCCAAAGACTGCTACCACCTCACCCCTACAGCCCAACATGTGGCAAAAGAGGGTTTGCAGATGGAACTAGGGCTACAAACGAGAAAAACCTGATACTCCCAACCTAATCTTAGCTTCAGAGACCTTAGCTTCATAGAGCTTTATCTGATGGAGTTAGACATCTTTAAAAAATTCAGAGAGCTCTGACATGTGAGAGACACTCAACCTGCCGTTGCCGGTAGGAGCCACACAGATGGCACAAGAAGGAGTGCAGCCAGATACAGGAGCGAAGGCCAGGCAGCTACCCGTGTAGCTAGCAGCTAGGAAAGGGAACCTTGGGAACGCAGCTCCAAAGTCTGCAGGACTCCTTTCTACCTGTACCTGGATCTGTTCCACAGGAGCCAAGCAGAGCACCTAGTCAATCCCCAGTCCTCTGACCTTCAGAACAAGAGCACAGGGATGTCCTACTGTTTTAAACCACTACGTTGTGGTGGCATTTTATCACTACGTCTTAACAATGGATGGAGATTTTCCTACCTAGATAAGGGTGCTGTAGTCACAAGCACCTGAAAATATGGGTGCAGCTTTTCAATCAGCAGAGTGGAGGCTGGAAAAATGCAGATGCGCATGGTAGAAAAAGCCTAGAGTGTGTTGAACAGACTACTAGAAACCGGGAAGACTCAGCAAGACAGGGTTCCTTGGTGCCAAGAAGCACTGGAGGGAAACTCAATGGCTCAAGAGGATTCAAGTCCCACACACAGACCAGACAGAACTGTGGGCTCCAAAGACACTACTGATGAGCACCCGGAAGGAGCACGCTGCAGACCCTAGGGCGGAAGGTCCGTGTCATAATGGGTTAAAACCTCAGTGAAGTGTGTCCAGTAGTAACATGGAAAACAGGCTTTTACATAGTGAACTTAGGTACTTGGGAGAAGAGATTTCCAAGTAAGGTATTGAAAGGGTGGCTCTTGTTTTCTCTAGCCTGCCTATATACATTGTAAGAAGAGAAAGACAAATGGGAGAATTGGTAAACAAGGGAGAACCAGAATGTGATGCTTCGGGAGACCCTCAACCTGCCCAGATGCCAAGGTGCTCAAGCTGAGAGCATGCTTCAGGCAAGTGTGGCCCAAGGGAAAGCTGAGTGTGTGGTTGTTCTATCTGTTGCTGCCATTTTATAACCATCAAGAGGTGGGTCTGCAGAGGCACGGGCTCCTAAAAGAGGCTACAGGCCTGCCTCACAGATCCCCCTGCCTACCCAGCGGACTGAAAGCGTAAGGGCATCTGCCACCCTGGGGTTCACACAGAAGGACAGGAGGGCCTGACTTCTGTCTGATGAAGACAGCTGATGCTGCGGGAGACCCACGAAGATTGCGAGCCTTTCACATTGGCACAAACACTGCCAGCTTGGGCTGGAAGGCACAGAAAGAGCACAGAGTTAAACAGGGCAGGCCGACTGAGGAATCTACTCAGCTAGAGCGTGGGCTACTTTTCATGATAAAGTAAGGATGACTCAGAAAACGGTGCTTAAAGTCGAGAGGTGGAGCCAAAAGCCCAAGGATGGGCCAAGAAGCCAAGGACAGGTCCAAGAGACCAAGGGCAGGACCAAGAGCCCAAGAGAGGGGCCACAAACCTAATGGTGTTGCCAGAACTGCAGGGCGAGGCCAAGAGCCTAGGGCTGGAACCAAAAACTCGAGGGCAGGACCAAGAGCATAGGTCCATGCTTGAAACAACTGTGTACTATTTTAAAGCTAACACTACAATCCATAATATAGCTTGAACACATAAGTTATACTAAAAGCCACTTAAAAATTTAGATTACCTATGTCTAATCTGGAAAAATTGTACCTCTTTACAGAGTTATAAATTTAATACATTATTATACTAAAGTAATTCTCCGTGTGTGTGTGTATGTGTGTGTGTGTGTTTGTGTGTGTGTGTTTGTGTTTGTGTAATGATGGGGATTGAACCTGGGACACTACCTCTGAGCTACACCACCAGCCCTTTTTAAATTTTTCTTTGTTTTTACTGATAGTCTCTTTGTGCTGGTGAAGCTGTCCTTAAACCTGTGATCCTCCTGTCTCAGCCACCCAATTATAGACCTGGGTCACCACATCCAGCCAAAATAATTCTTAAACTATAAATTTCTCCGTAAATACTTGCTGCTAAGTAATTCTGATTGAAAGTGATAGATACGTCCTTCAAGAAAAGTTTCCAAAGTCAGGTATGGTGGCACACACCTGTAATCCCAGACTTTGGGAAACTGAGGGGAAAAAATATCACCAGTTCAAGGCCAGCAATTTTATTGAGACCCTTAGCAACTTGGTGAGACTCTGTATCAGAAGAAAAAATGTAAAAATGGTTGGGGTGTATCAAAAAGGTAGAATGCCCCTGGGTTTGATTCCTAGTACCAAAAGAAAAAAAAAATAGTTTGTATAATGTTTTCAAGGAAAAATAAAATCATATTTTTCTAATGTTTTATTCTTGTTTATATCTTTTGAAGGCATATTTCTATCCAATTACCTAATGAATATTTACCTAAGTACCTGTTACACTCTTTGAGGAACACTTAATAGTTAGGATAGTTTTTACTCATCAGGCATTTGAACTGATTAAAAGGAGACAATTTGTGGCCAAACGTATGTAAAACAATATATGAAGAACTGTAAAGAAGTAGATACAATTTTGTTACCAGAAAATTTTAGATAATTAAGGAGTCTGAAAAATTAGTTTTCATGTTATCTAAGTCAGTATTCAAATTTTGAGGAAAAGTTGCTAAAGAAGACCAAATACTACTGGAAACATGAAAAAGTTTCTAAATACAAGGAGGTCTTAGGTATTTGGTTGAGCTATGACCAATTCCTATCAGAACTTTGTGGTCAAAATAGGTATAACCCAGTAGACTGAATGGAATATAAATCCTCTGTGATGTTTAAAACAGACATTTTCATAGACCTTTAGAAAAATACAGAGATTGTCTCCTTGGGAATACAAGGCCTGTTCCCCAGAGGTCCACAGCCCTAAACTTAGGAAGATGAGCACCCTTGAGACCAGTTAAGTTGATCTGATGTTAAAAAATTAGCTCATGTTTCATAGAGATAAGACAGAGTATTTCCTGGGCCCACCAGTCTGCTGGATAATAAAAAAGAATGTACTAGACACTACCTTGTGCATATAAGCCTTGAATTGAGAGCTTTCCGATGACAGGGAACCTCTTTTCTCTTTAGTTCTCGACACTGAAAACAGATCATGTCTACAGTGCTTGGTAGAGCACTACGGACTGAGCCCTGGAGTCCCAGGATTCTCTGCTGGTCAGTGCCGTGCAGCATTGTGAAGTCACAGTTCCGAGGCTCACGCCTAACTGACAAGTTGACTTAACTGCCTCCCTGGTCTGCCGTTGTTGTTTGGCTTTTTAAAAGTAAGCATGTCAAAGAGGAGATCGTTGGGGATCTTTGGATATCGTTGAGACTCACATGCAGTCATAAAAATAATATAGAGATCCCACCCATCAATTATCCTGTTCCCTTCAATAGTAATATATCTCTAAGCCACAGAATGATATCATAACCCAATACGGTCGTCTGTTTTCTGTGGCTGCACCCAAATACGCGAGGATGGGTTCTTCATAAAGAAAAGAGATGTGTTTAGCTTGAGGTTTTGGAGGCTGACAACTCCAAGGTCAGGCAGTCCCCTAGGTGTGTCTTCGGCTGAGGGCCTGGGCTGTGACACCTCATGGCAGATGGCATGGGAGAGGTCCAGGTGAGGCAGGAGGCCAACCACAGTGGAGGGGCCAGCCTTGCTCTTGCAGAACTAACCAGGGTCCTGTAAGAACTGCCTGAGCCCCTTCAGAGGACAGCATTCTGATGGCTGGGTGAACTTCTAGTTGGCCCACCTCTTAAAGGTCCCACCCTCTCTTACCATGGCCTTGCTGGGGACCCAGCTTCCTACATGCAAATCATTGCTGAGAAAAGGCACCTGGAGCACAGGATATTAATACCAGTGAGTTCGAGGTGCAGGATGCTGCCATTTCTACAGAGATCTCTCCTCATCTTCACAGTCTCAACTTCTACCTCCCCAGACGATCATAGGATACATCTATTTTTAGTATTTTAAGCAATCTTTATGATGTTCTTCATAATGGCTATACTACTTGACATTTCCACCAACATGTATGAAAGTTCCTTTCCTCCACAACCTCACCAGCATTTGTTATTTTCTTTTATTTTTTGATAGTTGCCAGTCTGACTGGGATGAGGTGGTATTTCGTTGTAGTTTTCACTTTGTTTTGTTGTGTTGTGGTACTAGGCATTGAACCCAGGGTCTTGCGCATGCTAGGCAAGTTCTCTATCACTGATCTATGTTCTCAGACTAATTACAATTTTATTTTGAGGCAGGTCTCACTATGTTATCCAGGCCAGCATCGAACGTGTAATCCCCCTGCCTTAGTCTCCTGAGTAGATGGTATTGCTCATATTCATTTCCCTGGTGGTTAATAATAACACAGAATATTTTGGAGTGTGTTTAAGCATTGGTATTTCTTCTTTTGAGAGGCATCTATCTATGCAAATAGCTTGCCCATTTTTAAATTGGATTACTTTTTTAGTGTTAATTTTTTTAGTTCCTTATAAATTCTGGATATTAACTCTCTGTCACAAGGATAGTTGAGAAATAATTTTCCCAATCTGTGGTTCTCTTCCCACTATTAATTGTTTACTTTGCTGTGCAGAAGCTTTTTAATTTGACGTGATCCCATTTTGGCTTTTGTTTCTGTACTTTTGGAGCCCTAGCAGGAAATCATCACCTGTAGCAATGTCTTGAAATGTTTTTCTTATTTTTTCTTCTAGTATTTTCAGAGTTTCTGTTTTATATTGGGGTCTTTGGTCCATTTTGAGTTGCCTTTATTATAGGGTGAGAAACAGGAGCAACAGCTTTTAAAGGACAGTGCCCAGTGTAGACAAGCTCAGCTACATTTAGAACCATGGAGAATCAGTGGGTAACACTGCCTGGCCTCCCGTCTAGCATCTATCAGAATCCATGTTCAGGCTACCCATCCCATCTGGTATGGGGGATGCTATTTTTATTCTTTCTTGGCTTACAATTAAACTTTCACACTTCTATACTGTGCACTCTCCCCCCAATATCCTATTTATAGTAAGATGTGCGGACAAACTTATCTCTGTACCTTTCCCCACCCCCAGATTGTTAGGGTGCTCTCTCACTCTCTGTCTCCCCCTTTGAGAGCTGTTAGACACCTCTGTTCTTCTAGACTCAAACTATCCATAACCTCAATGTGCATTATAACCACTTGGGCAGTTTATAGGCACCCCGGCAATTTATACCTACAGATTCAAATTTATCAAATACAGATATGTATTTTTAAAACCTTTTTGAATGGCTCTTATATGCAACTACATGGCGAAAGACTGTTTCTGAGGAATCTATCAAGAAAACTGTGGCTCTGATACCACCTTTCCCTGCAGCAAAGCAAGGGATAGAAGACCTTCCTTAGAAATACTGAGGAAGCTCTCCTTGGTCAGGTAACATTTGCCTTTCCCTATAATAGCTGATGCTCAATTTCCTCCCAAGTATCCTTATGGAAAGGATTCTAAGAGGAGCAGGAATCTGTCTCCCATCTGGACAGTTGCGCTGACAGAATTATCAGGTCCTAAGACAAAGAATGAAAGGAAAGAAAAAAAATCCCATGAAAATAGTAATTAGGAAAAAGCCAGAGTGGCCATGGTAATGTCAGAGAAAAGACAAGGACAGGAGACAAAGCAGATGAAGGATGCTGTACATTTAAAGGTTTAATAGAGCAAGAGTGTACAGCAATGATAAACACTTATGCACTTAAAAAAGATCATCAAAATGGATGAAGCAAGTCTGAGGGCGTAAGTGGACAGTCTACAAATGTGGCTGTAGACTGCAACACCCCATCACACAGAGAAAAGAAACAGGATGTAATACAATAATTTGACATGTTCAGAATACTCTCGCCTCAGAAAGTAAGATAGTGCCTCAGAAAGTCAAAAGCAGAAATCTCATATGACCCAGCGATCCTATGACTGCACACATTGCCCCAAAATACTGAAATCAGGGTTTCAAAGAGATATTTGCATACCCATGTTCATAACATGGAAGCATCCTAAGTGTCCATCGCTGGATAAAGGGATAAAATGTGACATAGACAAACACACAATAGAATATCACTCAGCCTTAGAAAGAAAGGAAATTCTGGCATATGCTACCACCTGTCCTTGAGGACGTTATGTTAAGTAAAACTAGCCAGTCGCAGAAAGGTAAATACTGTGTGATTCCTTTTATATATGGAGTTTAGAGTGGTCAAATTCATATAGACAGACAGAAAATGGTAGTCATCAGAAGCTGGGGAAGAAAGACTGGAACTTGCTGTTTAATGAGCATCATTTCTGTTTTACAAGATGGAAACAGTTGTTGAAATGGATGGAGTGATGTTTGCACAACAATAAGAGTGTATTTAATACCACTAACTGTACAATAAAAATGATATTTTGGTAAATTTTATGTTATGTGTACTTTATAACAATATAAATTTGGGGGGAAAGAGGAAAAAACAGGCCAATAAAAATGCCATTGTTGTGGTTTTTCTGTTTGTTTGTTTGTTTGTTTGATGTGACAGAAGAGCTCCAAATGGAATAGTGGTGGCAGGGTCCGTGCTCTGCCAGCGTGGTGTCTCACACAGCCCGCCACAGCCAGGGTGGCTCGTCCCAGGCTTGGTCCTCACAGCGCCAGGTCATGGAGATGCCAGCAGGCGTGGTTTCTGCCAGGGTCCCTTCGTGGCTCTTAGACACAGCATCTTCTCACGGCTTTCCACGGTGGAGAGGGGTGTCAAGACACATAGGAATTTGGGGGCCACCATTCTGTTCATCGCAGTCTATTTTCATTTATTTCACTGAACAATCAACTTTTTATGCTAAATATCAAGTAGGAAACACAGTGTAAGGTGACAATAAACTAATAATACCAACACTGAAGCTAACACAAAGAATTGTTTTCTTAGTTCTATTTTCCTCTTAAATTTCTGAACGGATGCTGAAACGTCTGTACAGGAGAGCAGGCTTGCGTTTGTGTGCTCCTCTCTGGAATGGCTGGATTGGACACCTACCCTCTGCTGGCAGATAGGAGGCTTGCGCCAGTCCCCTGGGCGCAGGGGTGGCTCTTAGGTTAAGGACCTGGGCCTGGGCAGGCTGGACGACACCAAAACTGCAGCGGGACCCTGGCGATTCGCTTCCCGCCTGCTAGCCTGTCTAGCCAGCTCCATGCCCTGATTCGCCACCTCTGTAAGGCTTCTCTTCCACACACCCTGGGCCCTCTGCTTTGCCTCCAGAAAGTGGAGGCTTGAGCCTGAGAGCCAGCCCTGGCTGACTGCTCTCTGCTGTCCTCTGCTGCCCATGTCTGGGCATTGCATCCAACCTCTCGGGCAAATCCTAGAATTATGAGCGTGCACCACCATACCTGGCTAGAAGTGGTGTTTTAAAAAGTGAAAATAATAGTAAAAACACGACAAGCAACACCTAACTGCACTTTAAGATCGCACTTCTAGCTCACGTGCATTGAGACCTTGTGATGCCTCTCATCAAGGGAGAGTGGAAAGCCATGCTCCCACATCCACCAGCTTGCCCTGCTATTCATGTCCGTGAAAAACCTACCCTACTTCAACAGCGTAAAGGAGGAAGTCCAGCAGAACACTCCTGGAGAAAATGGACAATTAAGAGAATAAAAGAAAAGATCTCTTAATCAGCATTTTCAGAATCAAGAAGCAAAGGATAGGTGTTCTGAAGCAAGAACAAAGATTTTTAATGTTTCATATTCAATATTTTAGAAATAAAATGTGTCTTTGCCCACATTAATAATTTAATAAAGGGTTTAAAAGGACAGAGTTTAAAGGAACTCCATTTGACCTCAACACTTAGAACAATCATTCTTCAGTTCTAATGGCATGACATCACTATTTTTTCTACAACTGGCAAACCTATGCTATTTTATCAGGAAGGAGTAATTTAATAATTGGAATAATGTAAATGCTATTTCAATTTGTAATAAAAAAGCATGGAAGACAATAAGAACTATAATAGAGAATGTGAGTACGGACTACATTGATAATGTCAGAAAATGGAAGTCTGACTGTTAAGACAGCAGAGAGATATGACAAGTAATGTCCTTAGATAGCAAGGAATGATACAGTCAGTGATGTAATAAAATACAGAGTTTAAGCATATTCTTTAAAATAACCAACAGAGAGACCACATAATGTTGTGTGCATATATGAATGTGTTACTATAAATGTCGCTATCACAAGCAATTATAATGTACTCATAAAAAATAAAAGTGGTAGCTGCTGTGTGCATGATGTTACTATTACCACGAACTATATTATGATGTGGGCCCAAAATGCACCAATAAAAGTATAAAAAGCAGCTGAAAAAATAAAATAACCATCAGTAAAGCCAAAATAATACGTCTAGTTAAAAACTTGAAAGTAGGTGGATTAAGAAATAAGAACAAACTCCCGCCGGGCGTGGTGGCGCACGCTTGTAATCCCCGCGCTTGGGAGGCAGAGACAGGAGGATCGCGCAGGTTCGAAGCCAGCCGCGCGCGCTGGCTTATGAGACCCTGTTTCCAAATAAAAAAGTATAAAAAATAGGTCTGGGAGTGTAGCCCGGAGGTAGAAGGGCTTCCAGGAACCCCAGTACCACCAAAAAAAAAAAAAAAAAAAGAAATAAGAACAAACTCCCAAGAGACAATGTCCTCTGTGTCTCTGAAGACCATGTGCTGTCTAGGGAATTGCCGAAGCCCAGCACTGGGAGGAGAAGCCTAATGAAGGTGTTTGGGTCATGATCTCCTCCCTGAGCCATCAGTATCCACCTTGTGGGGTTGGCTTTAATGCAAGCCAGCTCTGTCCCCACCTGCTCCCTCTCAGGTGTTTCTGTACCCCCCACCTGCCACCACAGATGATCCAGCAAGAAGGCCCTCACCAGACATGGCCCCTCAACCTGAGGCTCCCCAACCTCCAGAGAGTGACTCAAACATACTCTTGTATATAGATTGGCCAGGTTCTGGTATTCTGTTACAGCAGTACACAGCAGACCAAGATACCACCCAAAGCTGAACACTGATGCGAAGGAAATGAGTGCTGTTGTTATACAGCAAAATATTGTTTGTAAATATTTAACGATAGCAAATTATACAAAGGTGTTTCATTCCTTCCAGTCTTCCTAGGATCTGAGCATGAGCACAAGGGGAGAGGCTATAGCTGGGAAAGAAAGGTGCTAAGGGCGACAGCTGCACAAAGTTTTGTGTGTGTTGTGTGTGTGTGTGTGTGTGTGTGTGTGTGTGTGTGTTAAAACTGCAGTTTATATGGTTTTCAGATATTTATATAAAATTTTATAATTCAGAATAATAGGGTAATACTTTACACAGTATTTTCTAGCTTTTTATATTTAATATATTGTGATCATAATTCTGTTTCATTAAATATATGGCTACAATATAACTTCTGGAGTCAATTTAGAATTCCATTGCATAGATTAACAATATTTAAACAATTTCCTCTCAGTTGTTTCATGTAACCATTTTTCAGTGATGCACTATTAATAAACAGCACTCTAGTGAAGATCTTTGTGACCATGATTTACACATGTAAAACTTCCCTTTAGAAAATTTCTAAACCTAGAGCATCTGAATAAAAAGTTGGGCCTACATCCTTAGGACTTCAGATCCAGTGTCCTCCAGCAGGAAGTTGAGCCAGTCACGTCAGTGCTTCCACCAGCAGCCTGTGAGTTTGTCTCCAGACCTTAATACCCCTTAAAATGTGTATCAGAGTGGGGTTGTTGCTCAGTTGTAGAGTGCTTGCCTACTGCAGGGGGTAGGGGGTCCATCCCCAGCACAGCAGCAAAATACACACACACAAAAAAAAAAAAAAAGAAAGAAAGAAAAAAAAGTAAACACCTTACTATTTCCTTTGAAAATCCAACTGGACTGAAAAGACTGACCAGTGGCCTTGACCCTCACCCCTGTGGTTCCTGCAGCCTAGTGAGACACGTGGACCACATGGGCACTCCACCAGCATCATGGTGAGCAAGGTTGACGTGAAGCTGCAGATCATGGAGCAGGACACAGTGAATACAGATGCACTGAAGGGGTTGCTTCCCAGGATGGCCAAGGTAAGGAGTGATGGGTTGGAAAACACCTGGCCAGTGAACAAGGTGTTTGTTGTTACACACACACACACACACACACACACACACACACACACTGTTTTCTAGTTGAAGAGAGTAAAAAAAAGACATGTATATATTTCTCATTATTTCCACTGTCATTTTCAGATTGTTTCTCCTCTGAAACAGAACTACTGTCTGATTCTATAAAATATCCAATGTTTATATTCTGTTCCCTTCACCTGAGACTATCTTCCTTCAAGACTGCAGATCCAGTGAGATCCACACACTGATGCTCCTGCCTTCCCCGGTGCCCCAGGGACTCTGAGAATTGCTCTAGTTTGCTGTTTCTCTCCATCTTTACCTAACTCCAGTTTTTATTGAAACAGATGATTTGATCCTGGGATTTCCTAGGGCAGTTTACATGTAGGAGAATATGCATCACCTGCAGTTCCCCAGTTCTTTTCCCTTGTTAGGTTGCAGACGGGGTCATGATAGTGAATCCACGGGGACCAGATGGAGCAGCTGGTGCGGGAAGAGCTGAAGCCTGGAAGTTTGATGATGCCGCTTCCCAGGGAGGTCGTGGTCCAGGTGCACCTGTCGGACTCAATGGCCAGCCCCCCGCCAGGAGCTCCTGCCCTTCTTCCTCCAACTCTGCAGATGGTATAGAGGGTAGAAGTGGGAAGGAGAATGCCAGTGTCCACATATATGACACGTGTTGGTGTGTGTGCACCTGATAGTTGAGAAGGCAGCTGTGCCCCATCTCCATAACAAGGACCCAGTTTATACGTCCTGATTACCATATGCTGCCCTTCTTTGCTTTGTTTGTTTTTCCTTTGTGTTACTGGGGATGAAATGAAGAGGTGAAGAGGCACTGCACCACTGAGCCCTTTTTACTTATTATTTTGAGACAGGGTCTCACTCAATTGTATCAAACCCTCTCTCCTTCTGTCTCAGCCTCCCAAGTCCTGAAATTATAGAAATGGGGACCACACCCAGTGGTGATGCTGGTCTTAGTAACCCTTGTTGTAACTTCTGCACTTCATTTCATATGAATATTACCTGTGGATCTAAGAAGATGCTTTTATTTTTTTCTCATATAAGAAATCTCTGTGTGTATATTGAGTTCCAAGAAAAAAAAAACTTTGAAAGTATGTCGAGTGTCATGCCTTGTTGCTTCCCTTCCTGTCTCAGACGACAGTGAAGCATGAAGCGGCCTTCTAAAGCTAGAAGGGAATTGCCAAAGGTCTTCAGCATTCACTGCTAACCATAAAAACCGGCAATGCCATTTTTGTCCACTATGTGAAAGAAACTGGGCATTCCTTTCCACTCAGTTGTCACCCATGACTGCTCTTTCTTTTAAGAAAGGAGTCTTGGTTTGCATTTCCCTGTTAGAAATGGCAATTATCAATAATATGAACAATAATAAGTGCTGGCATGTATGTGGGGAAATAGAATTCTTATACACTGTATGTGAGAAAGTAAATTAGGACAACCAATATGGAGATCAATTTGGAGGTTCCTCAAAAACACTAGAAATGGAGCCATAAATGACCCAGCTAAACCACTCTTTGGCATCTTTTCAAAAGAATGAAGTCTGAATACTACATGCCTAGCCATGTTTATAATAGCACAATTTATAATAGCCAAGTTACAGGACAAGGTGTCCATCAAAAGATGGATGGATGTTGAAACGTTACTATGTACACACAATGGAATCTTATTCTGCCATAAAAAAAGAATTAAATTATGTCATTTCCAGAAAAATGGGTGTAACTAGAGAATATTTTTCTAAGCGAGATCAGCCTGTCTCAGAAAGTCAAGGGTTATATGTTTTCACTCATGTGCAGAAGATAGAAAGAAAATAGGAAACTTAAGAGCCTTTAGATAAATGAGGAGAGGGTCTAGTAGAATAGTGGAGCAGGGTTGGGGAGAGGAGAGGAGAGAGGACAAAGGAGGATGAGGATGGGAACGATTCAGATGATGCTATAGCAATATATGAAACTATTGCCGCGAATCTCACTGACTTGTACAGGGAGAGAGCAGCAGGGAGCGGGGGATGGAAGGAAACACACCAAGTGCTGTGCGCGTGGACACTTGTACCACTTTCAGTTCTGCAATGAAGCATAATTACAATGTACTAATAAAACTTAAAAAAGAGTCTGGTTTTAGCCACTTTCTGAGGTGAACTTTTGTAAAACATGAAGTAGAAAGAACAACAGTAGAATGGGTTTGCAGTCATTATGCTAGAATTTATAGAAATGTTAACAGAAATGTTAAGTGCTATGTTTTATCATATGTAATGTCTGTAGAGCTAACTGCATAATTTGATTTTTATATTATTTTAGCTCTCATTTGAAATGTGCTGAGAAAACCAACAAGGACTAATTTAAACATAATACAGCGTTTCTAAATAAAACAGGAGAATTGGAAGAAACCTTAAATTTGTATTAATTTTGACTTGTTCAATAATTTGATTAATATGAAGATATCTTCATTTTCTCTTTCTCATGTGTCTCAACTCATTTATAAGAGCTTAAGGTTATAAGTAGTCTAAACGGAGCAATAATATACACTGTTTTAACTTGGCAAATATGCTCATGTAAAGTAAGATTTTAAGGAAGTTTAAAATTCATAAAGCATTACAAAATTAAATTTTTGGTTTTGTAGTACTTTAAAAATACAGTTTTCCAATAGTCTTGATTACATATTTCAAAACTAGAATTTATAGTCCACATGTGTAAATTAAGTTAAAGTTAATTAACTTAATAGAAAATATTAGCCAAAGTTTGAGTTAGAAGCAGTTGATTTCATTGGGGGATGGCCTCACCAAATCTTGTGTGTGGGGAGGTGGATCTGTTTCTCAATAAAAAGTAAAAATGGTATTTTCCAAACCTTGAGTAATATGACCTTTTAAGAGCAAGAGACCATGCATGTTGGTAAGTAAACCTTAGTTGGAGAACCATTAGGAAAGAGTCCTGTTGTTAATGCTATTTCTTAAATTGTCAGATTTCTTATTTAATTGGTAAAATCTGCCAGTGAAATATCTATGAAAAGACAAGCAGACAGGTCTTTGTAGGTTAGCTTCTACAGAAATAAAATATACTGAGTTTCTTTAACAGTTATTTCCAAGGCTCATCTGTTTTTACTTTTTTCAAAGATGTGCTAAGCAAAGTTATTTATTCTTGGCATGAAAGTTTGCATTGCAGGTGTATGGAGAGTTCATGTGTAGTATGTGGATTGTGTTGTTACAAGTGAACAAATTTCAGTATGAAGTGCCTTCGCTGTGTGGTATCCATGTGCAATGACCATGTTTCATATATTGATTATGATCAGTACAAGTCTTTACAATTACACTTTTTATTATATAATACTTTTTCATTTATCTTATAAATTTTGGCAGATTTCTTTCTTTTCATCCCAAAGGCTCAACCTTTTTCTTCTTTAGTCATGAATAATTCAGTTCTCATCCCTTCTCTATCATCTTTTCACCTGGATTAGTATAATTAAGATGTTATATGTGCACATCTCTTGACAATCAAGAGTTTCATAATGCATAATACTGAACACTTTCCTTTTTCATAAGAACTTAAGATGAGAACAGACATAAGAACTATTTCCCATGTAGAAACAGTTGGGGAATAGACCTTTTATTGAATGCATTTGAAAAGATTTAGACTTTGGAACAAAGTCACCTCATGATTCTATGTCCAAAAACAACACAATGGCACATTTTCATGCTTACTATACCAAATACACGTTTTAGGTAACCAATTAGACTTTAGTCACAAGGTAGCTATTGCCGGGGTCCAGCCCTAGCAGAGTCGAGGTTCGTGTGTTGGTGACAGAGGAGCCGAGGTCGAATGAGAGAAGAATTGCCACACGAGATCAATCTTCTTCATTTTATTCAGGATTTGTTACAGCTTTTATATTTTATTTTTTGGCAGAAAAGCAAGGGCATAGCCATGCAAGCAGGATCTCCAAGGATGGGAAAAAGTTATTATTTTTTATAGAGAGTTTAGGGCAAGGGTGCCAGACATTTAAATGATCATAGTATGCTTTGTCTCACTTCACAAGGCTGACTCAAACCTAATCTTATACAGTGGCTCAAACTAAGGTCAGTTTGAACTTAATGTTTGGCCCAATGACATTATCCTTGGGAAAAAATCCTTGCTGCCTGAGTCTCTCACAAGCCGCTGCCCATCAGTTTTAGTTATAATGCTTATACATAAAATTCCGATTATACATATTAATCCAAATAATCCATGCCATATCCTCGGCATATACGAGCATGAAAACGCCATATTAATCGGCAAGGTCCAAGGAGACCACGCCCCGAGGAAGGAGGTGTCATCTCTGGCAGAAATACTCCCTGCTCTTAGATTTCTACACTCAAAAGCTCCAATGATGTAAAACAGGATCCCAAGAATTAGGACTGTGGAAGAAATTGAGTGCATGAAAGATAAATTCTCTAGTAAAGGGCAGCCAGAATTCAGGGGCTGCAAAATTCCTTTCAGTTTTCTCTGAAGGCAAGTCCTTTGATCTAAAGATTAGCTCCCAGCACCTCTCTGCCAGCAGGGGAAGCTGCAAACCCACCTCTTGCCCCATTTCCCAAAGAGATGTAAAACTGTCTCTGGAACCTGGCCCAATTGTTTTTCCTCTTAAGAGATGCTAATAAGCTCTTGTCTAGCCTTAACAAACCTATCTTTAGGACTCAGCAGCAGGACAGTAAAAAACTCAAAAGTCTGCCCCAAAATCATACATTAAAGAACAATTATAGAAATCCAATCACCTGTGTTATAATGTTTTTGCCCTACTTTACTAACTGTAATATAAGTATTGCCTCATAGGGGATGGTGGAGCAGACAGGACCAGACAAATCTGCAATGCAGCAGATGGATCTTGATAAAGGAGGGCCTGGACTAAGCCCTAGAGACAAAAAGACTCTGGAAGGATCAAAGGAGATCCTAGAAGACTGAATTTCCCCAAAAAGGACTTTGGGTGTGAACCCCCACCTTTACTGATGCCTGTCCAGATGCCTTTCTGGGACCTTGCCCCCTAAGGCTCACCCAAAGCCAGAAACCTGATTCTAATGACAAAGGCCAAGGGGAGTGACTTTAATCACCTAGTTGCAGATGAACCTTCAACTGTGCTTCCATGCATCCTCTTTTATCCTGTTTATCTTGTTTGCACTTAATGCCTCACTATTGTCCTTTAGTGCACACACGGGTATAGGGTATAAATACTGGTGATGGAAATTAAAACTTTGTCAATTGCATGGAAGGCAGTTGTCCAGTGATTCTTTTCAGAATCCTCTATCCCAGGTCACCTGGACAAGACCCCACACTTACAGGGGCTTGAAGGAGCTCTTACCTGCTAAGAGAGAGGAGTCCCTGCAGGTATTAACCCCTGCAGGACTGCAACCTAGGACCTTGTTCATCTTTCTGAGGATTTCGGTCTCAAACGGACTCAGTTTTATTGCCCCCCACGACTGAGCAAGTTCGTTTCAGCAAATCCTAAAATAATTTTTTGAAGAAAGGAATGCTAGACATACTTCATGGGGGATCTATGTCGTTGAGAATCCCCTGATCAAGCTTTCTCAAGATCTGCATGAGATGCTAGAGCAAGCTATGCATGGTCTTATTTTTTTAGTTCTCTCAGAAGAAACCCTCAGAGAAGGGCTCCACAGAGTTGATCTGGGGAGATGTACCTGATAGGAATATTGTAGTGGGGAAGACAAGACGGTAAGTGTCAATTAAAGGTAGGTTACCACTGGGCATGGTGGTGCACGCTTGTAATCCCCGCGCTTGGGAGACAGAGACAAGAGGTTCGCGCTGCTTCGGAGCCAGCCTCGCTGGCTTAAGAGATCCTGTTTCCAAAGTAAAAAAAAAATTATATATATATATATATATATATATATATATATATATATATATATATGGCAGGTCTGGGAGTGTATCCCAGTGGAAAGCTACTCTGGGAGAATGGTAATAATTCCTTAGCAATTATGGTGAATGGAGCAGCCTTTCTGAATAAGGAGAACGCTTCAGACACTGGAAGCTGGAAATAAATAGGCATACATTGAAGTGCTGTGGCACAAAGGATTTAGAAAAAGTATCTGAAGTGTCTGGCTGACTTTCAAGTTCTACAGGGGCTCACAGTTAAAAGTTTACCTTACTTTTGGACTTGAATTTATGAGCAATGCTGGAATAATAAAAACTATGGGGACTCTTGTAGATGGACTAAATGCATTGTGACGTGGACATGAGCTTTTGGGATCAGGGCAGAGTGCTATAATTTGGACTTAAAATGTCTCCTTGAAATGCTATGTTGAAAAGCCTTGTCTTCAGTGTAACAAAGTTCAAAGGTGGGGCATGGCTAGAGAAGGTGGTCACTCATTTGTATAGACTGAGGACTTTGTCCCTGGATTCATTCTCTCCTTCTCCTTCTCCTTCTTCTTCTTCTTCTTCTTCTTCTTCTTCTTCTTCTTCTTCTTCTTCTTCTTCTTCTTCTTCTTCTTCTTCTTCTTCTTCTTCTTCTTCTTCCTCTTCTTCTTCTTCTTCTTCTTTTCTTCTTCTGTTGTTGTTGTTGTTGCTGCTGCTGCTGCTGCTGCTTCTTGACTTCTTTGGTCTGACCTTCCTTTCCCCACTATACCAGGTCATTGCAATATGTCTGCCTTGAAGACAATGGACAAAACCTCTGAAACCATGTGTCAATTGTATCTTTCCTTCTCCAAGTTGTTCTTGTCAGGTATTTTGTCACAGTCATAGAAAATCTAACACAAATGCTATGATTAGTAAACTTTAAACCTAAGATGTATGTGGAATGGCTTCAAAGACACAGAAGAGGTATATGCACTTAATCTTGAGCATCTCTTTCCAAGCCACAGATGTTTTCTTTCCTACTCCCTTCCCCCAAGTATCAGAGTGCTTTCCTCAGAAGCAGTCTTCCTTCATGGCCTGAAAGGAGTAACTGAAACATAAATGGAATTAGCCTTCATTTATTCCCAGGTTTCTTTATTTGCAGCCAAATTAATCTGTCCACTCCATTCTAGGTTAATTTTCATACAGGCAAATAATAAAACATTGAAAAGAATATGTACATATTGTTCTGTAAACACCTAAAAACTAACATTTATCATTTCTACTTTAAAGAAAATTAAAATTACACTTTAAAATGTTCCATAATTTAAAATGGGAGATGATAAGTTGTATGATATTTATTTCCAGCCATAATAAAGAAGAATATACAAAGACAGTTATAATACAAAAGGAGATAAACATAATGGTTTATAAGTAAATCCTTAAGGAATTCTTATATAAAGATAGGTATTAGTCATTTAGACCTTTTGTTGTTGTTGTTGTTCTGGTAGGCACAGATTGTGTACATGGTGTAGATCTGTTTATCTCTTTACAAAATGAAAATATGTTTGTAGTAAGACAAAATTACATAAAAAGCTGGAATTGTACCAAACATAAGAAAAATTGATTGACTGTGACATTCCTATAAAGACAGGAGCAACAGATAATATGTATGACATAAAACACTAATCAGACATAATAAAAATGTTTCTTAAACTTCAAAGATAAAAATATAAAACTTTTTCCCTGGACTCCTTCCAGAAACATGCTAGGGCATCCACTGATGGGCTAAATAATATAGAAAAAGGAACAGAGTGGTAGGGGAATCTCTACTACAGTGATCCTTAGTGTGCTTCAGTCCTATATTTACTTTTTAAACGAGTAGCTAGATGTAATGTGATCTACTGAATTAGAACTTGGTATAATGGAAGAATAACAGTGGCAAAATGGTGAATTCTGATTAAAGCCTCCTGCAGTTTAGTTAATGCCCAACCAATTTCTTAGCTTGACCAATGCACTGTGTGTTACATGTAGCATATGAGATGTCAACATCAAGGGAATCTGGTTTAGGGCACTCAGGAACTTTATACATTATCTCTGTAACATGTCTGTAAATGTAAATTTATTTGAAAATAAAGGTTTATTAAAAAGTGGAAGAAGTCAGGCATGGTGGCCCATGCTTGTAATCCCAGCATTTGGAAGGTGGATGCAGGAGGATCGCAGTTCACCGACAGCCTCAGCTACTTAGTGAGGTTGCAACTCAGTGAGACCCTGATTCAAAATAAAGAGTACAATAGAGCTGGGGGTGTAACTCGGAGGTAGAATACCTCTGTTTTTTATTCCCACTACTGCAAAAAAAAAAAAAAAAGTGGAAGACTAAAGTATGTGTTTCTGCAAACAGCATAAAGTTGAACTGCACTGATAACAGCATCAGAGAAGAATGCACACTTGTCATTTCCAAACTAACACGTGGAGAATGGAGGACGTGGTGGTTGGGAGAGGAGCATGAGGGCTTCCAAGTGTTGGTTATGTTCTCTATTTTGAGCTCCAATAGCAGTTGCACACGTGTCATTTTTCTATGGTAATTCACTGAGCTGTACATTTTAACAGCTGTGCCTTTTAACAAATGCTATCATTTTAAAAAAAATGTAACAAACAAAAATATATTTTTTCATAAAATGAAGTTTAAAAACATGTCTTTACTACTGGTAAATACTTTCCTATTACAAGTAAATGTTGGAATGAAGACAGTATATGGGGAAACAGTTGAGGTGTACAAGTGGTGGGGGGATTTGGTGGTGTAGGCACAGATAAGACAGCTATTAAACCATAGGTGCACATTTTTCAGAGCTGAGAAGGACTTGGAAATGACCAAATCCAAGAGGATATAGCTTCATGGAATCAGCTCTGTTGATACTTTTGCAGTGAAAGACACCTGTGTCTTAGCAAAGTCCCAAAGGATATTCTGGTGCACACAGATTATATACTGCTGAGTTATCTCATAGAGTTGAGGTGACTATTCAAGGCAAAAGGCCCTAGCAATTGTTCAAGAAACCTACCCCCATATTTCCGGCTCTCTACCACACTTATAGCCAGAAGCCCCCAGCCAGGGACACCTGAGGTATTGCAATTTCATTGAAAGAGTAGCAATGAGTTCTGTCAACCTTAATAAACCTTAATAACTCAATTTTTTTCTACTGACATAGATTTCTTAACCTAGAAGTAACATTTTCAACATATTTTAGACATCACACTTCTAAAACAGCATTTCCATATCTGTTATTTATTAAACAATGGAGGCCAACAGACTATTAATAATCAGAGGGCTACTAATCTTCCTGTTCATTTTAAAGATGAGAAAACTGACAGCAGAGATATCAGCAATTTGTTGAGCATTTCTAAAACTCAAGTGTCCTTTTCAGATCAGCAATTCAGCCTGGATTTTTCCCCTTGTTTACTGGGTGGTGATATGAACTAAGACAAGAAACAAAAATATCATTATACTTGGGTTTGGGTTCACTCATGTATAAAATTCTGTTTGGTGTGATTTGAGTGAATTTTATCTATTGAAAATAGTTGTTGCTGAACAATGGTATAATTGCAACGGAAAACCAGACAACAAAATATCTTCATGGGCTACTTACATCAAGGTGTGCTTTTGTTACTGTGAAGGTGATCATAGTAAAATTGCTGGGGGAACCTGAAAGCTTTTTTAAGAAGTAACAATCTTAGGTATGTAATTGTGAGGAAGATGATCAGTATAGAAGCCAAAACCAAGTGATTCTTCCACATGCCCCATGCTGAGAGATCGGTGCCCTGGTTTGTCAAGAATTCTTCACCGGTACATCTGAAATGAAACACAAGAATATAGCTACATTGCTAACATCTTTTACATTTTGCTTAATGTATGCACTGATTATTTGTTAAAGAAGTCTGTAGGCTAACCAAGTCATTCATATTTATCCCTTCATGTATAATAGTTAAGTCACTGAGTGATTATAATTTTGTTAGATATTTTTCTAAGTGGCATGCACCTAAAGGCTCTGTTTTTAAACAAGCCAAAGGAAATAGGTATCATGCACATTTGAAAGAGGAAGGGAAGTGGGCTTAGTAATCTTCTCTCAGTTAACAAAATCACACATGAACCATGATTTCAGCCTCCTCAGATCAATTTATTTCCAAGTCTATAATGCTACTCCCTTCTAAGGAAACAGGGATCAAGTTACTTTCCCCTTATTCCTGACAGGAAACCCCTCAGCATCAACTGATGACACTTATAGGCCCTACTAAGATGATGGGAGGGTTTCTATGGTTCTACCTAGCCACAGCCAGCCGTCCAAAAGAACACAGGCCAAGAAACCTCAGACTAGGAGCAGAAGGGAGCAAGGGCTTTAGGCTGCTGTCAGGTTCTGTCAGCTCTTGCACCCAGATGGTAATGAGCATCACAGACATCCAGGTACAGGACATTACCAGCAGAGTCAGGAATTAGAGACTCAAACCTTGGGTACAGCTGGAGCAGAGCAGGTGGAGTGGTCCTGTACGGGTCACAAAAGCAGCTGGTACTAAGGCACTGACTTTATGTTACACAGATGCCACACCCAGACCAAACTAAGAATGTGGGCATGGTAAAGAAAACCCCTTTATATAGAGGCTTCTTCCTGCTAGTAGTTCAAAATATAAGCTTGTGTTATTACAGTGAATTATTTTTGTAATATTTTAATATCCAGTAGAGATTTGGGATACCAGCATTCTATTTATTCTTGCTAATTTGTGTATCAAAATCAAATCATTAACAACAATTATATAAAAGGAAAATATTATTAAATTTTTAAAATAAAAGCTTCTGATTGTATTGAAATCTTTTCATTTCAGCAGGGCATGGTGGCACAAGGCTTCATTCTCAGTACTTGGGAGGCTAAGACCGAAGGATCACAGATTCATGGCCAGCCTCAGCAACTTAGCAAGGCTCTGCTAACTCAGTGAGACTCTGCTTCAAAATTTAAAAAACGCTGGGGGTGTAGATCAGTTAGGATACCCCAGGGTTAAATCTTCAGTGCCACAAAAAAGGGGAGAAAGAAACTGCACTTCTGTTGCAATGGCATGCACACATAAGCTTTACTTCTCATTTTACTGCAATATGTGTTTCTTACTTTAGTGGATACATCCTTTAATTGAGTACATTTCAAATGAGTTTGCACACATGCACACACACACACACACACACACACACACACACACACATCATGAAGCCTATGAATTCAGGCTGTCTCGCAAAGATGTGAGCAGAGGGAAGTGCCAGGATCTTGGCAAAGTTCACTCCTCTTATGTGACTGCTGCCCTCCTAGCATTTACTCCTAGCATGTTTCCATGTGCTGAACTCAGGGCTAGCACAGAATCCATATGTTCAAAGACAATAAGCCCTTATGGAAGTATCAAAGCAGCCTGTTTCAAACTCAGATGTTCTGAAAACTAAGAACTCAAACCTGCAGTCAAACACAAAGGCGAATTCAAGATGGATTAGAAATTAGACTACAAACTATGAAATGACCAGAAGAAACCAAAGAACCAACTCTCCAACCCTCAATGCTCAGAAAATTGAAAAAAAGCCTGAGATTCAATAAATGGGATGGCATACAATTTAAAAGATTCTGAAACACTTCAATGGACATGTTGTACATATACAATTTTTTTTTCTTTTTTTGCGGTACTGGGGATGGAACCCAGGGGCATTTTACCTCTGAGCTACACCTCCAGCCCTATTTTTTATTCTTTATTTTGAAACAGGGTCTCACTAAGTTGCAAAGGGCCTTATTAAGTAGCTGAAGCTGTCCACAAACTGCGATCCTCTTGTCCCAGCCTCTCAGACACTGGGATTACAAGCATGCACCCCCATGCCTGGCTGTACATACACAAATTTATCAACGACAATCATAATGTCCTGCGCTGGGAGTTGAAGAGTGAGAGAGCGTGGAGGGTAGGGAAGGGCTCACTGAGTGCTGTGTAGATATATGTCTCTATCACTCTCAACTTCCTCATTATGTATAACCACAGTTCGCTAATAAATTTTTTTAAGTTATTTTTTTTTTAAAAAAAAGCTTCTGCAAAGCAAAGAAGACAATATCAAGGAAAGAAAAGCCTACAGAATGAGATAGAAACCATTGTCAGCTGCTCCTCTGATAGAAGACTAATATAAAAAATATATAAGTAACTCAGAAACCTTACACTTAAAAATTACTTAATCAAAATGTGAGCCATAGGAATGAAGAGACGCTTCTCCAAAAATACAATTGGCCAGTAAAAATATGAAAAAAGTTCCACATCATTAACAAGGCAAACCAAAACTACACTGAGATTCCACCTAATTTCAAGAGAATGGCAGCCATCAAAAATAAAAGCAGAAGTCAGTGTTGCTTTGGATGTGGAGTGATAAGAACTTTATACACTATTGATGGAATTACAAATTATTACAAGCTGAGTACGGTGGCTCATGCCTGTAATCCCAGTAGTTGGGAAAATGAGAGGGGGATAGCAGGGTCAAGGCCAGCCTCAACAACTTAGCAAGGCCCTCAGAATTTAATAAGACCCTGTTTAAAATAAAAAAATAAAATTGGTCTAGGAATGTAGCTTCAAGTTAGATTGCCTCTGTGTTCAATGCCTAGTTACATAAATAAATAAATAAATAAATAAATAAATAAATAAATAAATGCAAACACCATGGAGATTATGTTGGAGGTTCCTCAAAACAGTGGAAATGGAACCACTCTATGATCCAGGTATATCACTCCTAGGTATGTTTCCAAAATATATAAAGTCAGAATACTATGTTGATATATACATGCCTGTGCTTATAATAGTACAATCTACAAAAGCCAAATTATGGAACCAGCCTCCATGTCCACCCAAAAATGAACAGATATAGAAAATGTAACAATGGAATTTTATTCAACCCTGAACAACAAAATTATGTCATTTGCAGAAAAATAGATGGAATTGGAGAATATCAGGTTACTTGAAATTAGTCTCAGAATATCCAGGGGCCTATGTTTTCTCTAACATGTGAAAGCTAGAGAAAAATAGGAAATATAAGGGACTTTAATGCAGAGGGAGCTTTAAAGAAGTGGAGGGGCATATTGTGGGAAGGAGTTAGAGGGAAAGGGAGTATTGAAAACAGTTCAGGTAAAGCTTCAGCAACCAGGTGTGGTGGTGCAAGTCTGTAATCTCAGTACTTGGAATATTGAGACAAGAGGATCAGAAAACATCCTTGGCAACATAAGGAGAATCTCAGCATCCTGGCAAGACCCGGTTTCAAAATTAAAATAAAAAAGGGCTGGGGATGTAGCTTAGAGGTAGCATGGATGGGTTCAATCCCCAGTACCAAAGAAAATAATAGTACTATGGCAGCGTGAGTATGTTGGCTTATTTCCAACTTTACAAACTGGTATAGGGAAGGAAAAAGGGGTGTGTGTGGCGAGAATGCCACAAAGAGCTATGTGCATGTTATGTTTTTATCACATTGTACCTCACTATGCTGTATAATTGTGTTGCATTAATAAAAAATTTTAAAAAATTGAAACCATCTTTTAAAATGCTCAAAACAAATATATCTTCACATAATATACAATTTTGGCCACAGTAGAATACAGGAATTGTACAGCATGTTCTCATACATTAGTGAACAATGACTCACTTTCCAAGTGAGAAAAAGGCTCAGAAGTTCCTAATGCTAAAAGGGCTCCTACCAGCTCGAAGCCTGGAGGCCTGTCCACATCACACCACGGTAGTAGGAAAACCCAAGGTGACACTGAACACAAACTTACATCACATAGTCAGAACAGCCGTAGCTTTCTGTCGTACTGAGTTCTGGACAGAAGTTTTGTCCCAAAAATTCATTATGCTGCAATGCCTGTAACACACAGGGAATCTGATCAGGGGAACTAGTTTCAATTTCAAAAGTTTTCAAGAAACTATCACAATTATGTCCTCAAGTATAATCTTCATCGACAAGCATAACAACTTTTACATCTGTCTTCCTCACATCGAAGTAAGTAAACTTATTTTCTGATAATCACGAGGTCCAGGGTTGGGATGATGATTCCAGTTAGCCAAGTAGGAAGACCTCTGGATAGATAACGTCATAGCCCCTTCCTTATTTCTAATTTTATAACCCCATAAACGCTATAATAAGAATGATATAATAGTGCTCAAGAAATCTTATTGAGGTATGGTAACAATCTTTGCTTCTTCATTTTCATCAAATCCAGTTATAATTATGAGAGTTACATTATTTATTCATACACTTTAAGACTGTTTATTTTGGAGATAATTAACTTGCAAAATTCAATAAGCCTATGACAATTATATGGTCTTTGTTCCCCTTCTCATTTTTTCTCTCTATAAAACTACTCATTCTAGTCTCCCATGCTCTCATTTACTTCCTAATTGAAGATAAACACAATATGTATTTCATCATCTGAGTAATCTTTCCCTTTTACAATGAGATTTCTTCCCAAGTTTGATCTTTAAACCCTGGGTGACTAAGGAAACCTAGATGAGCCTTAACCTTGTGCTAACCTAGACTATTTGGAGATTCTCATTCATTACTGCTGAAAGGGAATTCCTGGATTAGAGATATCCCCAGCTATGGCCAGGGGAATGAGTTTTTATTTGGTTTTTCTCAGTCAGTGTGGGAACCCACTCAGAGTGACGGAAGAGGAGGAACCTACCATATAGCCATAGTAGAGGATACTGAGGTGCTGGAGCCACAAGAGCATTGGTGGGATGGTTGTGAAAGTCACTGACATAGAAAAGAAAACCTGCAAATGGGGAAACCATGAGTCAGAGCCAGTCTAGCTATATACAAAGACTTCTAGACAAGATCCTCTTTAAGAACCCTAAATCCTTTAAAAATTTCCACTAGTGCCAACATTTTCTTGAATTTTTTCTACTTACTCTGAATACTCATTTTCTTCCTTCATATGTATACAGCCCTAGAACTAAGGCTGCTCATGGTATGAAAAGGACAATATAATGTACCTGTAATTAATATCATATATTGAAGATCCTTAATTGCCAACACTATTATTTATCAGCAGCTTTCTCTGTAACTGCACACAATAGATTTAAAAAGCAGTCTTTCCTTGGTCTGAGGGGAGTTAGTTCTAGGCCTCCCAGTCTGCTGACACCAAAACTGCAGAGACTCAAAGCCTTTATTTTTAAAATAGAATAGTGTTTTCATTTAATCCATATATATATTTTTTTAATTTACTTATTTATTTTGCCATACTGGGGATGGAACTCAGTGGCATTCTACCTCTGAGCTATACCCCCAATTCTATTTTTTTATCTTTATTTTGAAACAAGGTCTCACTGAGGTGTAAAGGGCTTCACTAAATACCTCTGGCTAGCAGGGCATGGTGGCGCACGCTTATAATCCCAGCATTCGAGAGGCTGAGACCCGAGGATCGTCGTTCCCGGACAGCCTCAGCTACTTAGTGAGGCCTTCTACAACTTAGTGAGACTGGGTTTCAAAAAATAAAGAATAAAAAATAGGGCAGCGGGTGTAGCTTGGAGGTCAAATGCCCTTGGTTCCATCCCCAGACCCGCAAAAAAAAAAAAAAAAAAAAAAAAAAAAAAAAAAAAAAAAAAAAAAATTACCTGAGGCTGTCTGTGAACTATGATTCTCCTGTCTCAGCCTCCCAAATGCTGGGATTAGAAGCATGTGCCACCATGCCCAGCTCTAAATGGAATTGTGTGTGTGTGTGTGTGTGTGTGTGTGTGTTACTGGGGATGGAACCCAGGGGCATTCTACCTCCGAGCAACACCCCCAGCCCCATTATTTATTCTTTATTTTGAAACAAGGTCTCACTGTGTTGCAAAGGGCCTCACTAAGTAGTAGCTGAGGCTGTCCTCGAACCATGATCCTTCCTGTCTCAACTCCTGAATGCTAGGGTTACAAGTGTGCACCAAAACGCCTGGCTAAAAATAAAGGACATATTATATACTGAATTAAAGTATATAACTAGGCGGCGGCGGGCGCGGGGCCGGGGAGGACGCGGCTGCGGAGGGAGCAGGGCAGCCCCGGGGCTCCTGGTCGCGGGCGGGTGTTGCGGGCCGGCAGCCGCGGGGCGGCCAGCGAGGAGGCGTCGGCGGTGGCGGCGGAGCGCTCCCCGGGAATGTCGCTGCCGCTGCCACCCCCGGGGCGCGGGCGCAGAGGCGGCGGCGGAGGAGAGCGGCGCGGCGGCGCTCGCACTTAATATGCCTCTGACCCCCAGGAACTGAAAGAAAAATTGGAGATAAATAACTGTATGGTTATTCCTTATTCACTTACATTACAAATCTAAGACCATGTGGTAAGCATGACTAGAGAGGTTTAATTTTTATAAAAAAAAATAGCTATTAAATACAAAGCTACTGCTGCATGCAACCTTATTGCAATCAGTATATCATTCCTGTGGCAATTTCTGTCACATTATATTGTGAATAAAATTTTTTCTATAGAAATTAAATGATTTAAAAACTCACATATATGAAACATTTAATGCTTTCAGCCTGCTTTATGGCTGATTTTGTTATTTGATGTGCTCATTTGGGCAACTTAATTTACTTTCTAGCAGTCTGTATAGATAACTAAAAGCCCAAGTTAAATATTTTATAATTTCAGGCTTCTTAGGCCATGCTTGGGATGTTGTTTGAAAGAAAGAAAAATTACACTTAGCATATTTCACATTTCTACACCTTCATCTTTACTTCTAAGTAAACCTGTGGATGATTTGATGAGGGGAAATGTACCTATTTCTTTCATGCACATACCAAGGACATAATTGTGGCTAAAGTGAGTTGATACTGTTGTGCAAAGGGTAGTTGTCACCAACTCATTTCTTTATGGTCCATAATGAGATAAACATTTTGTATACAATTCTGTAAACAGATGCATGTTCAAAAGATCTATGATGGTCTTATAATCTTAATCTAATATATTTTAGATATTTTAATTTTTTCCCTCTTGGGGAATACATTTAGTATAGTGTAGAAAAATACTTCATGACATTTTCATATAAGGTTATATAACTTTTCATACATAAACATGGAATTTGTTGTAGAAAATTCTTTAAACCAAACACTTTAGGACTTCAATTTAATCTGTTCCTTGAATCTATTTTTATGTGGCCCTTAGAAACATATCCAAAAACCATTGCTAATACAGCAATAAAAACACTTTGGGTACTGACAGACTCCTTGGAGTATGTATATGTAAAATTACAAACTTGTATTCATATTCTTTTCTGTGATGTGTTGTACTAAAATCCAAATGGTTTTCACCACATTTTAAAACCAGTTTCTTTGATATTGGTACCAGAGTTGCTCTAAATGGCTGCTTGCTGCTTTAGGGGTTAAATATTTGGTTAGTGATGATACAACCAGAATACTAAATTATGGATACAATTTTCAGATTAGGTGGCACAGGTAAATTTTGTTAGGGTTTGCTCAAATTCTTCCATTATCAAACCATGCCATTTTTTTCCAGGAAAAAAAAAATGGTTTGTATTCCATTGCTAGTTCATATTTTGTGTAGTAAAGGAGAAATTCTTTGGTCAGTGTTAATAATCTTTATACTTCAGTTTTAAGGTTACTTATGTGTATTATAGTAAATAGATGATTTTGAGATTCAAGACTCCTAAGAGTTTGATTTGCTCCATTTTTTTCCCTAAAATAAATATTCTTTCCCAACTATTATGTCCTAGGCATTGTACTTCCAATTTTAACTTCAGAACCAAGATGTTGACATGAACCAGGCTGCTGTTGAAGTACATGTATATTATAAATTATCTTATTTGTGTTGTACTCTTACATGTTATTATCTTTTCTAAGAAAACAAAAGTCCCTATTATTCCTATTGCAAAGCACACAGGAATTAAGAAAGTACAGTAATTTTTTAAAAAAATTCCGGTAAATGTAGTATTCTTAACTTGTTCTATATTACTTATACCTATTGTCTATATAGCTTTAATTTATAGCTGTCAGCTTAACATCGGCATGTCTGGCAAAGAAAATTAAACTTTAAGAGTTTTATAAACTGTTTCTAGGTTGCTAAAGAATTTATTTTTCTACTATATATGGTATAGACAAAGCATCAAACTATGTACAGGAAAAAAGCCTGACTATTTCTATTGGAAGTAGGCTGAAAAGAGAATTTACAGAACTGTTCGTGTCTGGTTCATTCTGTCATAAATAACTTTGCTATTGTAATATGTGATCCCAGTTTATTTAAGCTATTCTCTTTTATGCTGCGTTAATTTAACATTCATCTGCATTTAGTACCATTTGTTAATAAAATTAGCATTTATCATCTTCTACATCAACCAGCTTACACCTTTCCCAAAACTTATCTCCACTTTTCTGTACATCCTATTGTTGATTTGACTCACTTTATAGTGAGTCATTTAAATATTTCTACATTTGGTTCAATCAACCAGTAGATTACAGTTTTTGAAAATTAAAGTATGGTTTAAAGCTCAAAAAAAAAAATAAAGTATAGGACTAGACTTACCACTTTCTCACTGATAAACACCGGTCATTGACAAATTCAGAAATGGAAGAGTTAAGCCTTTGTCAAGAATTTATGCTAATTATGCATCATTTAAAGAAATTTAAACCTTGGCCATGGCAGAAGGGGCATGTTCCATAAAAAGATGAGCAGAATGCTTACTTTAGTTGATTTGTAGAGGACAAATGTGGTAACTAGTTCTGTTCATCAGTTCATTCAACATTGTGAGTGTAAAATTTAGGGGTATGTGAGATTAGAAGTAAGTAATCATTAAAAATAAGAGAAAGAGAAAAGATAAAATATGTTTAAGTAAGGACTGTTAGGGACACAGAAAGGAAGTGACCTGGTATGGTAGACTTGGAATTCTTTATGTTTTTAAAACATTTCTTTTCAAATACAATATAGACCCAAGCAAAACTTGCCCCCTGCTATACTATGCACTGGTACACCTCTCTTGGAGAATCACTTCCACCTCAGAAAAGGGTGAATTCAACCAACCACCTCTGCTGTGGGAGAACAGCAGCAGGACTCTGATTCTGGCCTAAAAGAAAGAAAAGTACCTGTCATTATAGGCAAAATTAGGGAAGCCATCAGAAGCCAGGCTTGGTGGCACATGCCTGTAATCCTAGTACTTGGGAGGCTGAGAAATGAGGATCCCAGGTTTGAAGCCAGCCACAGTAAATTATCAAGACTCTCAGCAATTTAGCAAGACCCTGTTTCAATTTACTAAGTGCTGGGGGTGTACCTCACAGGTAGAATGCCCCTAGGTTTAATCCTCAATACCCCAAAAAGAAATTAAAAAGCTCATTAGCAATGACATGTTAAATAAGTTAAAATAACTACATTAGAACAGAAGAAAAGCATTGGATAAGTGCCAAGTAGCATTGGAAAGCTGGTATAATCTCTAATATAAACTATACTTCAGTTTATGGCCTCCTAAAACCATCCCAGTCCCACAGACAGAGTCTTCAACGCAGCTTTTACATACGAGGGGAAGGTCAGGAAGGAACAGGGAAACGATTCCCTCAGAGAATCGCAGTTCATACTCACCAGCATAAACAGAATATAGATGGCCTGAAATTCTGCTGTATGCGTAATCTCATGTGTTCTCATAGCCAGTGCCAGGGCACTGGTCGAGTAAAACACCAACAAAAGGGTGAATATTGTGATGAAAAAAGCCTGCGCCTCTGGTTTCAATCCTTGCAAAGAAAAGAAGGGAATCAGTCCAACTGCCCAAGTATCCATGTATTTGAGATATTTATTATACAAATAACACAATAATATTCTGAGAAATTGATAACAGAATGAAAAAGGTCACCTTCTATCCATCTACCCTGTGTCAATAATTCACTTGCCCAACATCTCCACATAACTACCTGTTGTTTGTCCTAAGTGCAGTAGTGAAGACACTGAGGTCAGGATTCCACAACTAGCACTGGCTTAATATTTGGAGGAAGGAGCCTCCATAACCTACATCCCCCTGGACAAATCACCCCATGACTCTGAGATTGAGAATGTGGATGGGTACATTTCATAAAATACTGTATAAATTACAATGAGCTAATCCTCTGAGTCATACAGTCTGAAGAATTTGGAACAGCTGCAAGAACACGTATGAGGAGTCTGGTGGTCTAGATTCCATAACTAATTCTTTGTGACACACCTTGTATTTGTAAAATGTAAAGTTTAAGCTCTAGCCCTGGTTCTTATCTTATAGTTCATAGATATTTGGGGGGGGGGGATAAAACTACATAAAACTCTGATGCACTGAGCTTGGGGTGATGCCTGAGTGTAATGCATAAATGACTTTATCCACATCTATAAGTAAGTTTTGTTAAATCTGTTTTCCACTCCTTACTGTCAAATCAGTAAACCCCCAGGTCACTATCTTTCCTTCATTAAGTGAGAAGAGAGGGAGATAATTTATAAGTATATTATTTCCCTTTCCTCTCTCTCTATATTTTTTCCATACACACACACACACACACACACACACACACCCACACACACACACACACACACACACATATAGGGAAAATAGAGAAAAGTATGTATATGCAATAAATATCCCAATTCCTCCAGCATAATCTGAAATAGTTGTATACACATTCTATACATTTGTGTATGAGATACAGATCCCCGTAAAATGTCTTTTTATAAATAGTTGAAAAAGTTTAGTTGCGCCCTGCATGGGAATACACTCCTACAAGCCCAGACACTCAGGAGACTAAGGCAGGATGGTCCTAAGTTCAAGGCCAGCCTGGGAAACTCAGGATAACCCTGACTCAAACAAAAATTTAAAAATGAGGTAGAGATGTAGCTCGGTGGTAAAGTGCTTTCATAGCATGTGAGAGGCCCTGGGTTTAATTCCTACTAGAGTGCCCCACCAAAAAGTGCATTGGGGTGGGAAAGTCTTTACAGCAATGTCCACATCAAACAGCCATTCTAGACAATGCACAATGCACATGCTTCTGTACCTAGTGGTTTGGATTCAGTGTGGGGAACCATAAACAGGGTTGCTGAGAGAAGTTTACTTCATCCCATATATAGCAATAAGGACACATTCTCTTTGTCTCGTTACTTACCTTGTATGACATACACGACAGAACTAAATAGAATACTTGGAAACAAACTCCTAGGTAGTAAATCAGACAACAGTTTTCCAAGGAAGTAAGATGACACTCTGTAGTATCCACTGACACTCTCATGTCTATAGAGAAAAAGCACATGTCATATAGGACAGATGAGTTTAAGAAGGCAGAGAAGAGAAGCCGAGGAGCTCGCTGTGTAGACTCTGCTAACCCAAGGTCCAGCACTGAAGCTGCCCATGTGTACCAAGCACACCTTCCCCATCTCAGGTTGGCCTTGCTGGGATTTCAGCACCGTGAAGCTTTCCCTCTGATTGTCCTCATTACAGCACTTCCCCCTGAAGCCAACCACTCTGGGCACAGGAGACCTCTTCCAGGAACCTAGATTCTTCATTTCCTCCTCTCCTCAGGGGTTCTGCTTCTCTGGTGCTGGATCTCTCCAAGCAGCACTTGAGGGGCTAATCTCAGCAGTGAGGAAGAGAGTTCTTCCCCATTTCCAAGTATAAAGGTGAAGCTGTTATTCTCCAAGGCCCCATGGGGCTTAAGATCCCTGAACTCCAGAGCTCTTTTAACTTCTGATGCTCTCATGTTAAACAAGAAAAATTTCTTCAATGACCACACCTCCAACATACAGCCCAGTAAGCTACCAAATCCCAAGCTAATTCCAAAATTCTTCCATCTTTCTTCTTTTTATCTGTAATGACCCATTCCCTCACATGCAAATATGGTAAGTCCTTTTCATCATTTTAAGTACTTGCTTTCTTTGCAACCTAGGAATTTGCTGACCAAATTCTAACCCTAAAATTCTTTGTTCCCTTGCAATCAGGCTCTAAGTCTTCTTCAATTTCTACCCTGACTATAAATGTTATTTCCTTCTTAATATGACTAACTCACATACATACCTGCATCAAAATGTCATGTTATACTTGATAGGCAAATATAATTTACATTATTCAATTAATCAAATGAAGAAAGTAAAACAATAAAGAAAGGAAGAGAAAAGGAAATGCTGATAATCCCTGAGATCTCATCATTGACCTGATTGCAGATGTTGTGCCCCTTTTGGCCATCAACCACCCATTCCCCTTCCTGAACAGGGACTTACTCACATAAAGAACTTCTTTTCAATGATAAAGATCTTCCTGGTTGACAGGCCAGCAAAACACTGGAGGGTGACCAGCAGATACAGTGTCCAGGCTCTGCCAGGATAGAAGCGGAACACAAGTACCACAGTCAAGTCAGTGCTAATAGGTCAGTTTTTACCCATAGAACTATTTTCGTGCATGATATAAAATTAAATATGGTTTTTGCCAGGCGTGGTGGCACACGCTTGCAATCCCCGCGCTTGTGAGGAGGAGACAGGAGGATCGGGCAGGTTCGAAGCCAGCCTCGCTGGCTTAAGAGACCCTGTTTCCAAATAAAAATATAAAATATGTATGGGAATGTAGCCCGGCAAAGGGTTTTCAGGAATGACAGTACCACCAAAAAAAAAAAAAAAAAAAAAAAAGTAAATATGGATTTCTGGGAAGATGGCAGAGGCTGTGGTCACATTGGCGACTGTGGCCACAGCAACAGTAGGACAAATAGGACAGGTATTCCTCTGAGAAATCCGCACATCAGATTTTGGTTTAATATTTGATTGGGACAATATATAGAGACATTTATAGCCATGACTTCCTAACCAAAATATAAGAGAGAAGAGATGGACCAAGATGGCGGCGGCCAATATTCGGGAGAGGTAGAGAGGTAGATAGAACCAATCCAACTCACCTTAAACTGTTGGAGAAATCCCCCCGCCCCCCCAAAAAAAAGACTGCTCCTGCCCCACAGCCCCACATGCTCAGGAATTCTGAACAACATACTACGTAAGAAAAATGCTCGGGAGGAGGGCCAAGATGGTGGCGGTGGCAACAGCCAGTATTGGGGAGAGGCAGGTAAATTCATTCTATCCACCCTGAAATTCTGAGGAAATTTCCCCGAAAGTAGACTGCATCTGCTCCACATGCTCAGGAACTCTGGGCAACATACAATGTAAAAAAAACGTTTGGGGCACGTCAGATGGAGCCCCGTGTAGGCAGATCAGCTGGCGCCCCGTGTCCTGGGAGCCAAGGGCGCTGGGACTGGGTGCACTCGGAGCAGCAGAACCAGCTCTCCATGGTGAAGCTGTGGGTCTCCGCTCTTGGTGGGGAGATAAAACACATTGCTACTAAGGACTTGGGCCCCCAACTCCTGCAAAAGACACGTACTGTTTTCTTTTATTAAAAAATATTGAAGAGGGAGGAAGATGACGGTGGCTGCGACTGCAGCTGCGACCACAGCCAGAGCAGTGTAGGTTGGTAGCGGCTGAATAGAGCATTCATCCCTCTGAGAAACCCTGGACAACAGATTTTGATTTAATAACTGATTGGGATAACACACAGAAACATTTACAGTCATGACTTCCTATCTGAAATATAGGAGAGGGTGTAGAAAATGGCGAAATTAGATGCAAGACTGAAGCGCGGCGCCTGCCGCTGTAAGAAAAGTGATTTTTGGAGGGATATTCCAGAAGAGATCAGAAAGTAGAATGCTCCTGACACCCATGCACAGTAATACTTAACAACAACATACTCTAGGAGAGACCAAGCAGGCCACAGCGGTGGCCAGTATTCAGAAGAGGCAGACAGATCCAACCAAATCCACCTTGAATTTTTGAAGAAATCTCTCCAAAAGTAGACTGTTCCTGCCCCACATGCTCAGGAACTCTGAACAACATACTATGTAAGAAAAAGTTTTGTGGAGACAAACCACAAAAAATGGCGGTAGCGGCGGCGACCAGTATTCAGGAGAGGCAGACAGTTCTAATCCAATCCACCTTTAATTTTTTAAAATATCTGCCCAGAAGTAGACTGCTCTTGCCACACATCTGCAGGCATTCTGGACAATATACTATGTAAGAAAAATGTCTGAGGCAAGTTGGAGGGAGCCCCGTCCATATTGCTAGGCCTATTCTCTACGCTGGAGGTCCCGGGAGACCTCCGCTCAGGGCCGCTGTGCTCCTCTGCACTGCACTGGGGGCCAGGGTGCTACAACATCTCATGCAGATCTTGAGAAAGCTCAATCAGGGGATCCGCAAAGGCGTAGATCCCCCATGAAGTATGTCTAGCATTCCCTCCTTCAAAAAATTAAAAATCAGATGCTTTTCTTAATGTGCAAAATATTAGGGAGAAATGGGTAACAGGAGGAACTCTAAATGAAGAAGGGACCCTATAGAGAAGCAATGAAGGTGACCTATCTGAGGGGATAAGAGGGAGGATAAGAGAAACTCTTTAAAGCACATGATGTGCTTAAACATGTCAAAGTCAATCAGGAAGCCAAGCATGGGTGGGAAGGAAGGGGAGGGAAGGAGTTAGAGATTGGGTAGGGGCTGACTGGGTGATGCGTGCATGTATATCTCCACAAGTTGTTTATTCCATTGAGATGTATGACTACAATGCACCAATAAAAAATATTAATAAAAATAATTAACAATGTGATAAAAAATAAAATTAAACATATTTTTTCTTTTTAAAAATAGTAGAATTGTTCTGTTTTAAAGGGAGAAGGAAACCTGACCCTAGCTTGTTTCTCTCCACCCGGCTTTTCCTTAGTTCTGTCCTTGTGATTCCACATCATAGCACTTTTTGATCTTCATGGTCTTTGCTTGCTGTGAACAAAATTGAGTTCACCTGAAATTTGTAGGTTAATAACCCCCAATGTGATGGTTTGGGGAAGTAGGTGCTTTGGAAGGTAATGGGCTTGAGATGAGTTCAGGAGAGTAGATCCTCCAAGACAAGACCATCTACAAGCCAGGAAGGGCCCTCACAGGAGCTTTGCCATATGGAACTGAACCTTCATCTCAACTTCCAGACTCTAGAACTAAGGGGGAAAAACTTACTGTTTACTTAAGTCTCCAACTTTATGGTATTTGTATTGCAACCCAAGATAATGCATGGACTATAAAAATAATATCCCCTTCAGTTAAGCTAGCAAAAGTGCCAAGTACTATTGCTAATGTATAAAGAGAGAAAGAGTTAGAAACAAAGCCAAAAGGGTAAGACATTCAATTAGCCACTTTGTATAAAAGTGGAGTAAAGAAGAAAGTAAGCTACCTGGAAGAAAAACACAGAACCATATAGGAAACACTGAGTTCTGTATCACAGAAACCTCACATATCTGCAAAGCCCTGATAATTAGCCTTGACTTAGCACAAACACCCTCCTACAGGTTCCAAATTGCTCAAAAAAGAAATCAAGGCAATGCTGACTAATGAAGAAAAAATTAATTTGTGCACCTGCACAAAACAGGAAGACTATTAATATTTATTTTTCAGTTAAATAATTTATGTTTAAGAAAAGAAAGTATTGGATGAATCTACACTGTGGTTGTGGGAAACTATTGATTTTATAAAATATGGACATGCTTCATAACCAAACAGTTCAATAGACATGGAGATTGTTATTTGAAACTTTGAAAAAATAATGTAGAGCATCATTCAAATGACTAAAAACAAGTGCAAAATTCTTAAAAATGAACCTCTGTCCAATATATAAGCTCCCAGCCTGTAAGCAGATGTGGGCTCCATCATTTACTGGACACCCTCTGCAGGTGTTATTACAAGAAAGCCTGTTCTGCCAATGAAGCACCCTGCCTTCATTTTTTTTCCTTCACTCTCCCTTTCCTGTGGGCATTTACTATTGCCTGGGAGGCAACATAGCCCCTTCCATTTTCTGCTTCCTGCCTAGACTGGGATGCGCAACCAGCTCACCAGGTTGAAGCAGCCTCCTGTTCTCTGGCTATGGCAGCCCCAACCCCATGTAGTAAAGCTACATCCTGCTGTCTTCTCCCCACCCAGCTGGCTGCTCTCCAGCTCCTTGTCTCCCTGAGCAGCTGCCCAGTGAGAGCTCCACCCAGGGGAGTAGATGTGGTGTGCTGGTTCTGAAAAGGATTTGCCCTGCAGGCTGAAGCTGTGTCTGGAGCCCTTGTTCACAGAGACCCTGAGAGCACTGGAGGGAAGGGGGAGCCCAGGACACATAACCAAGGTAGGCGGGATATCTGAGGCAGGAATGTTTAATTTTATTGGTAGAACCAGAAGTGAATCAAGTGTAAGCTGATATTAGGCCAGGCTTCGCCAGGACTTATGCTACAGCTAGGAAGGAGGTGGCAGCTCTAAATAAGAGTGTAAGGTTGCCTGTTGAAGGAGAGAAAGACCAGTTTTTATTCACATGCAGAGTTGCAGGGGTGCAGGGATGGTCTAGCGTCTAGGAAATTACACTGGTTTGAAACCACTCTTTTTTTTTATGGTGGTACTGGGGTTCCTAGAAACCCTTCTACCTTCGGGCTACACTCCCAGACCTATTTTTTATATTATTTTTATTTGGAAACAGGGTCTCTTAAGCCAGCGAGGCTGACTTTGAACCTGCATGATCTTCCTGGATCCTCTGCCTCCCAAGCGTGGGGATTGCAAGCGTGGCCACCACGCCCAGCTGGAGAACACTTTTGAAGGGTGTGTTCTTAGTCCTTTAGTACTGGATGGTCAGTTTGAACTCAGGTTCATTTATATTATTCTCATTCTTGCAGCATTCTGTACAAACATCTTACCTGGCAATAATAATGAACCTGGCAGCAAAGAGAAGATTTTCAGGAACCTAGGATTTTTTCTTCAGCCTTTTCAGGGGTCCTAAATAGCTTTATTATTAATTAATTAATTAATTAATTTTTTATCTAGCTTATCCTTGGAAGTTCTGTGGTGAAGACATCTGGCTTTAGCAGTATGTCTACATTTTGAGGTCTTTAGACTACTAGATAGAGTAAGGAGGTAGAAAGAACACCTACCATATTTTAATAGCTGAAAGGCTATGGGTTAAAGTTCAGAAAGTATATTTGCCAATTTTTGGGGGGTAGGCACTGAACTGACTCTTTTCTCCTTCAGAGAATGTACTCATTTCACCTTTAGGAGTGCTGTTTTTGCAGGTTACTGACTGCCTCAGGGAAGCATGGGGAAAAAGCAGAAAGGAGCCAGGGATGTTTGGGGAAAGCTCTTCAGGCATTCCACTGCACAGCACAGATGCTTGATGTTGTGGGGAGTAAGCTACTTTTTTAGGGCTGTTGATAGGTTTACCTGACTTCTGTCAATGTTTTTTTTTTTTTTTTATCAAGATTTGTATAGTAGATTTATCTGCTGATGAGACTGGAATCCTCATGATTAAATCTTATCATGCCTAAACATCAGTGCATAAGCTCTTTCAGGGACATTCTACTTCCCTGGAAAGTTCGTGCCCATTTCAGAATACAACATGCCTTTAATCTATCTTCAAGAGTTCTTATAGACACAAATAAAGTCTTGGCTGTGAGCCCCTACAAATAACAATAACAATAACAATAACAACAACAATAATAATAGTGAGTTGCCTGCATCTAAGGTACAATGAAACAAAGTAAACATTTGGATTCCAAAAGGGAGAATTAGGCTCATAGAAAGAAGAAACTGGTCCGGGAAGATGGCGATGGAAGATGGTTGTAAGCCCCGCTAACAACCAATCTCTATTACCACAAAATCAGCGCTTTTCATAGCCAGAAAACACCATCAGCAGAGAAACAAAAAATGTAATTATAAGGGACAGAGAAAAAGAGGGCTGGAAAAACGAGACACCAGAAAGAAACCAGACTGCAGTGCTGCGGCCAGAGCCGTGGCGCAGAACGGCTCAGGCGCCATCTTTTCTTGCAGCACCAGGCCCCAGAGAGGAGGGGGACTCAGAACGGAGCTCAGAGCCACAGATGAGATACACCAGCCTCATGCCCGAGGACGCAGCAGCAACGCATTACTGCCGGCGGCAGCAGCGATTTCACCGGATGGTACCAGACCAACGCGCTCAACAGCCCACCAGGCTCCAGAGAGGAGCGGCAGACAGGGAGCCGAGGTGAGCCGCTGTGGATCAGCAGGGAGGAATTCGGCAGATTTCTCGGCACAGGCAACATCTAAAGTCCCCAGGGGCTGGGCTCAGCACACCTTGCAGGACTCAGAGCAGAGCTCAAAACCAGAGAAAAAATACCCCAGCCTCACAGCCGAGGGCATGGCAGCGGCACCATATAGCCACCAGCAGCAGCAGCAGCAGCGAATTCAACGAGTCCACTAAAGCTCCATCTGCACATTCAACAACAGTGTGTCAAATTGAGGGCCCTGGAGGAGAAATCCCAGAACTGTACTACCAGGGACTTGACCCAGTGGGGGAGTGGCGGTGGCAGAGATATCACACCATAGGAGAACGCCCAACCTGGCACCCCCCATGGTCTAAAGCAGCCTCGATTGACTCCCTGGGTCTGAGACTCTGCGATACAACTCAATAAAGGAGTAGTGGGGACTGAGATACCACAGACTCGAGATCCAGCGCACCTTAAGTGAAGTCGTAGTGACCCAAGGGAAGAACCCAGAGAAGGCAAAACTTCCGAAATCATGGGAAAGAGGAATAACAATGGAGCAATGAATGCCCACATCCCCACAACATCAGAACCTGATAAAACAGAAATTCAGAGATTTATAGAAGATCAAATCAGGAAAATAACTGTAGAAATAATAGAGGTGTTTTGAAAAGAATTCAGAGAGAGAGTCAAAAAGGGATAAAGGCTGCAATTAATGAAGTAAAGGCCTCAATTCAAAGTACAAACAACCGACTAGACCACATGGAGAATAGAATCTTGATCTTAGAAGATCATTCAAAAAATGAATGCATATTTTCTAATAAAAAAAAAATCCGACAGCAGGAATCTGACATTGAAGAAATGTTTGTCTATTTTAAGAGAGCTAACCTAAGAATAATTGGAATAGAGGAGGGAAAAGAAAGTGAAACCAAAGGGATAAGTAATATCTTCAAAGAAATAATAGCAGAAAATTTTCCAAACATAGAGCAAGAGGTCAATACACAGGTCAAGGAAACTTATAGAACTCCCTTTAGACAGGATCGGAGAAGAGGATCCCCAGGCCACATAATTGTCAAAATGACCAATGTGGAAGCGAAGCAGAGAATCTTAAAGGCAACAAAACAAAAGGCCAAGTGACATTCAGAGGCAAACCAATTAGAATCACTCCACAATTCCCAAAACAAGTCATGAAAGCCAGAGGGCTTGGAGTAACATTCCAAACTCTGAAAGAAAACAACTTCCAGACAAAAATTTCCTTCCCAGCAAAACTTTCTATCAAATTAGATGGGGAAATAAGAAGCTTCCATGACAAACAGAAACTGAAGGAATTTATGTCTTCAAAACCAGCGCTAGAGAAAATACTCAAAGAGATTAACTACAAAGAAGAAATAGGTAACACACACCAGAACCAGAGAAACAAGATTTTCCATCCAACAGACAACTGAGATTAGTTATCTGTGGAGATTCATTATTTGTTAGTCTTTTACCTATCTTTAAATTGTATTGTTTGCTTTTATTTTTGCTAATTTTTAGGATTTTTAGTTGGAATATTAATATGCCTTCAGATATAGCATTCAGAAATATTTTATCACATTCTATCAGTAACTTTTAACTCTGTTTACATTGTCTCTGGATATACAATATCTTTTTTTTTAGGGAGTTTGTATACTCTTCTGTTGCCTGTGACATTGAAATCATATCCAAGAAATCCCTGCCAATTTCAATGTTCTGAGGATTTATGACCCAGATTTTCTTCTAAAAGTTTATAGTCTTAAGATTTATATTTAGGTCTTTTATGTATTTTGAGTTAATATTTGTATATGGGAATAGGTAAGGGTCCAATTTTATTCTTTTTCATGTAATTATTATTTTTCAACAATATTTAGTTAAAAGATTATTATTTCCCCCACCAAATGTTCGTGGAAACCTTGTCAAAAATAACTTGACAATATAGGGAAGAATTTATCTCTAGGTTGTTATTTAACTCCAATGGTTTATATATCTGCCTTTAGAACAGTACTACACTGTTTCAATTATTGTAGCTTTATATGGATTGAAATCAGAAAATATACATCTTCTAGCTTTGTTCTTTTCCGAGATCGTTTTGGGTATCTAGAGTCCATATTCCATATTAGGATAGATTTTTTGTGTGAAAAATAAATAAATAAATATATGATAGTTTCACCTTAAAAAAGAAAAAGGCAGAAATATTCTCTGGTAAGAAAGAAAGCAAAAAGAAACATTGAAATGTTATCTTTAAGTCATCAAAAGCTTGGTATCAGACAAATGAAACTGTTATATGAGATTATCAACATTAATATTGGATAAATTGCTATAATACTAGATGTCAACCACTAAGCCAGGCATGGGAAGGAGGGATGGGGAGAGAACGGGGTTGGGATCGGGTAGGGGCTAACCGGGCGATGTGTGCATGTATGTCTACAGAAGTATTATTTTTATCCCATTATGATATATGAATACAGTGCACCAATAAAAAATTTTAAAAAAGGAAAGAAGAAACCGGAGAAAACAGGATGGAAACCCAGCAGGGCAAGAATTTAATTTTGCAGCTTTCTTTCTGATATCTGAGTTGATGATGGTGAGATGTGATCTCCAAGGAGCCATAGAAGCCCTACCTCTGGGGCCCTCTTAATTGCTATTGGCAGCACACTCACTCTTTTAGCCTCTCTCTATGGCTTGAAGCTTGCAGGCTCTCCTCACGGTGGTCCCACATTTCTGGCATTGTTCACTCTCAGCAGTTTTCCTTGTAATCTTAGCTTTACCCTCATAGCTTCACAAACTGCTCCCTTTTCACCTGCTTGCAGAAATTCTGACCCTGCCATACATTACTGAGTACCAATATGGATTGCAAGCAGAAAAGGTAGACATGCTCTCTCTCTGTTTTTTTTGGGGGGGTGTTAGTGGGGATTGAACCCAGGGGCATCTTATCTTTGATCTACAATCCCATACACCCACAGCCATTTAAATTTTTGTTTGTTTGTTTGTTTGTTTTGGAACAGGATTGCACTAGGTTAATGAGAGTCTTGCTACATTGCTGAGACTGTCTTCAAACTTTCGATTCTCCTGTCAAGCCAGGCTCATGTCCTTTTTAAATATTATTATTATTATTATTATTATTATTATTACTATTTTGGTGATGCCTCTGACAGCTTCTTTCTGCCTGGAGTTCTTGACTTTTGCCCTATGCATGTATCTGCTAATACCTGGTGAGGACAGGGCACAGGGCTCTGGACTTGCTCCCTCGCTCCTTTCTCTTGCTAGGATTTTGGTTTTTTTGAGTCCTGGCTGCTTTGGCTGCTCTCATCAGAGACTCTTCACACAACCACTTCTCATATTTTGTCTACTTTCCTGGTCATTCTCAGGAGAGTTAGTTTTTCTAGAGCAGCTTATCCACCAAGGCAGAAAGAAATTTTTTCATGAATAATTTTGGATTTTAAGGAAGAAACTGGGCTTTTGGCACCTAGCAGTTCAAACCTCCTTGACAAGCTCTACTTACTACAAATCTTTCTCTAATTTAATCTGTTCCTTGACCTTTCATAAGTTGTTTAATGAAACTATTTAAACATCATTTAGGATTAGTATTTTTCATATTCTTTTAATGACATTGAAACACAAATTTTATATTATTTAGAGTACCATTTCTTAATTAATAAAGGGATTCTATATTTTTGCGGCTGTATTATACATTCCTTTCAAGTTTTAATTAGCTATCCCCTGCTGTGCTGGCTTTTTTTTTCCCCCTTTCTGACTGTAATACAGGTACCAGAGGACTACATCATTCCATCTGCATAGAAACTAGTTAATACTTTTAGTTGAAAGCCTTCAGATGTGTTTTATAGGTTTAAACATAAGCAGGAACTATAGTGACTTCAAATTGCTTTTGCCCAAAGACCTTATCAGAGACAAACCTAGGTATACCATTAGAAAGGCGTGTTTCCTGAAATATGAAGTAATTATAGGTGCATCAAGCTACTCAGCTAAAATGAAAGGGAAGATGACAAAACCACAGGATATTTTCACAAACAAAAAGGTCACTTTAAGATGTGGAAGTGGGTCACAAGGGAAAGATAGATAGAAAGGTAGAAAAAGTGCATTTTAGAACTTTCCCCCTGGTTGGCATAATTGTACTCTAGCATAATATTTTGTTTGCTGTGCATTGTTACCAACTGAAAATGACACTGGTGTTATCTTTTGTGGAAGGTAGAAAAACAATAGTTCGATTTCTTTAAGATATAGGCCAATTCAGATCACCTATATTTTCTTGTATGAGTTTTGTTTAGTTTATGTCTTTCAAGGAATTTATACATCAGCTTAAATAATCAAATTTATAGGCTTACAGTTGGTCAGTTTTCTTTGCTATTGTTTTAATGTTCAGAGATCTGTAGTAATATTCTCTATTTCATTCCTGACATTGGTAATTGTTCTCTTTTTTTCCTCGTTAGATAGGATAGAAGTTTATCAATTTTATTGATCTTTTCAAAAACTATCTTTGAATTTTGTTTTTACCTCTTATTTTCCTTTTTGATATTTTTCTGCCATGATTTTTATAATTCATATTCGGCTTACTTTATACTTAAATTGCATATCTTTCTCTGGATTCTTAAAGTGGAGGCATAGCTTATTATTTTAGATTTTTTTCTTTTCAACGATGGATTCTTCCAGCATTATATTTTCTGCATCCCACAAACTTGGGTAGGCTCTTTTTAATTTATTTAAAGTTATTTTTTGTTTTGTTTTCAAAATGTAATATTCAACCTACAAACACTTGGGTAAATTACAACTCTCTGCTATTGCTTTATATTTTAATTCTAATGAGAAAATACTTTTATATAATTCTTACTATTTTAAATTGATCAAAGTATTTTTATAAAGATCACCATGTGGCTTATCTTGATGAATGTTCCATGTAACTTTTAGAACAATTTACATCCTACTATTGTTGGATAGAGCATTCTATAAATATCAATTAAATCAAATTGATTTAGGTAAACTAATATTTACCAATATTATGTCTTCTAGTTCTATTAATTACCAAAGGTGTTCAAATTTTCATTTATTTTCATTTTATTTCTATTTCTTACCTATTTTAAATGTTTATGCATTTATCAGTGCATTATGGTCTCACATCATATTATAGTTCATGGTTATAGTGACATACATGCACACAACACTTGGTGGGCTTTCCCATGGCTCCCTCTCCACTCCCTACATTCCCCATACAGGATACTGAGATTCACATTGATACTCTCACATAGGTACATAATGTCAATGAAACTGTTTCCTTTATTAATTCTCTCTCTCTCAACTCTTCCACCTCCCCTGAACTATGTCCCTGACTCCACTGGAGTTTCTTCTCCATTATCTGAAGTCTCTCTTCTATCCCAATTATTTCCTAGCTTCCGCATGTGAGAGAAAACATATGACCTTTGTTTTGGTCTCTCCTCTTGAATCTATGGTTTCCTGAGCAGCCCTGAGTCTTGCAATCCTTTTAACTGTAATCTATTGTCATTATACTAGAACACTGGTATGGTGGTTACAAGTCGTTGGAATGGGAGGCATTCTAGTCTAAGTCTCTGTCTTTAGTATCTCGTGGCTGAGATGATACAAGTGCTTTTACTACCGCAGAATATCCTACTGCTCCTCCTGAACTGAGACAGAAAGGCTAGAGGAAGCTACAGGAAGAAGCAGCCATTTCCTGATGGGGATAGAGCTCTAAAAGCTCTTGTAAAGTATTTTCTGCTGGAAAGTAGACCTTTGTTATGTAGAACGTGCTGGAATTATTTCATCAGGGTTGTTCTTCACCTGATCCAACCAGAGGCTTTAGAGTATCTTTAGCACATTTTTTATTATGTCAGCTTAGAGGGGTTCCTGGAGGTAAACCCCACAAACCTCCTCATACTACAGCCCCAGAATTTTCTTACTCTGAAGGTAATCCACATATAGCTTCCAGGAGTTCATCAAAATACATGCATAAGTACTATTACAAGTTTATGGCTCTAGTGACTTCTCCAGTTTAGCATATCTTAGATTATCACTCTCTTGATTCACCTCTTCCAGATTTTTGTTGTGGCTCTGAACACAGTACCAAAAAGTATGATGCCCTAGTGTGCCCAATAATTTCAATGGAAGGCGATCAGCAGGGCCTCAGAATTAAGATGTTTCTGGCCTTTTCCCATCCTCTCACCCCCCCCACTCATTTTTCTTTCTTGAAGCAAGTTATAGGAATCAGAATTTCTCTTCCCAATAGTGGGTCAAACAACTACAACTCTTATTTCAAAATATAAGCCACAGAACCTAGAAAGGCTGCTTTCTCCCTTCTACCTTGGAGACCAGAATTCTAGATAGGATTTTACACCACCTGGGAATAAGGAATGCTACACAGAAAGACCAAGACTCTGAACACATAGGATTTTATGGGATTTCTTTCTCAGTCTGTTATTATTATTTTATTATACCCTTTGACAATCACAACCTTGTAGGCTGACCATTCTTTATTGAAACTAAACACTTTTCTATGGGTCTTTGGATCTTCTTTCTCAAGCTTCCTGTATCACATAAAACTTTCATTAAGTAAATTCATTATGCTTTATCTCTTGTTAACCTGTCTTTTGCTATAGCCTTGGTCCTAATACTAGATGATAAGAGGAGTCACACTTTTCCACTCCTGTTCTTTGCCACCTTATTTCTCTCATAGATTCAATTAAAGTGGTCAATTTTAGTTCCATTTTTTCTTCTGAAAATGGGAGTGATGGATTCTAAGATCTCTGATAAGACTAAAACTATTAGTCTAGTATTTCTTTTAAAGCCTGTATTTTCATTATTTAGTTGTGCACGACTAGATCATGGTATAAAATATAGTCCTCACTATTTTTCAAAGCATTTCAAAATCCATGCCAGGCATGATGATGCATGCATACCTGTAAGTCCAGTACCTGGGAGGCTGAGACAGTAGGATTGCAGGTTGGAAGTCAGTACATGGTATTTTAGCAAGACCATATTTAAGAAAATAAATAAATAAAAGTACCCCTAGGTTAAGTTTCTAGTACCACAAAAGGAAAAATACATAGACAAGTGCATGATATAAACTAAGATGCCGGGGCCATTTCTGTTGAAGCATTTCTCATCTGTATTCTGACACAGGTACATGTAACCATTTTACATATTGTTATATATCAATCAACATTTTGGAAGAAATCTCTTCTTAGTGTATTCAGTACAACAGCTGAAAGAATGACTTGCAGAAGTTTAATTAGTACAGCAAGCAAACAGTAGTTTATTTATTTGCTCTAAATTTGTTATTGAATAATGTAGAAATATATTCTGATAGATCTTGAAAGATAAAGAATAATAATTTTCTGCTTTATTAAAAAGTAGAAAATTCAAAAAAATTCCAAAATTCAAACAGTTTAAATTTTGGATTTTTTTCTACTTTTTCATTTTTAATTTTTAAATTCTAAATAGGTTTAATATTTTGCTTATTTATGAGTTCTAATATAATAATCAATGCATCTATACAATATGTGATGATTTGATCAAGGTAATTACTGTTTCTATGAGAAACATAATCTCTGTGAAGAGCTCTTTTATCTATTTTGTTGAAATGTATAATTCATTTTTGCAGACTAGTTGTGCTATAAAACATTAGAACTACTTCTGTCCCTTTGAGTTCATCTTGGTACCTGTTATCTATCCTTTCTCTATCCCATCTTCTCCCTACCCTTCCTACCCTCTAGCCCCCTCTATTCTACTCTCTACCTCTTTTTTCATACTTTATTGTTGCATTGTGGTTATTGTTGTATTGTGGTTATCCGTCACACTGAGGGTCAAAGTGATGCACTCATACAGGTACGTATCACTCGATGTATTTCCTTCCACTTCCCACCCGCTCCCTTCCACTCCCTGCTCACACATGCTAGTGAGATTCGTAGTTTATACCTTCATATATGGACGTTTGTATTCAGATTCTTTTGTTGTTATTGGGTTCCTTATATATTCTGGATATCCACCCCTTATCATATGAATAGTTTGCCAATATTTACTTCCATTATGTAGGTTGTTTCTTCACTGTTGATTGTGTCCTTTGCTCTAAAGAAAGATTTTAGTTTGATTTTATCCCATTTATCTGGTTTTGCTTTTGTTGCCTGTGTTTTAGGGTTTTATCAAAAACATCTTTGCCTTTCCCAATATCTTTTTTGAGGTGTGGAGATGAAAACCAGGGTCATTCTACCTCTGAGCTACACCCCCATCCTTATTTTTTATTCTTTATTTTGAAACAGGGTTTCACTGAATTGCAAAGGTCCTCACTAAGTAGCTGAGGCTGTCCATGGACTGTGATCCTCCTGTCTCAGCCTCCTGAATGCTGGGATTACAAGCGTGTGCCACTGCCACTACATCCAGCCCTTTCCCGATTTTTTTTTTTTTTTTTTTTTTTTTTTTTGGTGGTACTAGGGATGGAACCCAGGGCATTCTACCTCCAAGCTGTACCCACAGCCCTATTTTTTTATTCTTTATTTTGAAACAGGGTCTCATTGAATTGCAAAGGGCCTCACTAAGTAGTAGCTGAGGCTGCCCTCGAAGTGCAATCCTCCTGTCTCAGCCTCCCAAATGCTGGGATTATTACAAGCATGCGTCACCATGCCGGGCCTTTCCTTCTCCAATATTTTGAAGTGTTCTCCCTATGTTTTCTCCTAGTAGTTTCGTGGTTTCAGGAACTTTGACACATTTTATTCTTTGCATTTACTCCTAGCCATTAGGTATGCTGAGCAAAAAGTCTTAAGTACTGTGAATAATTTTATTTGACATCTTGATTTGTTATTTGGAAAATATTAAGTACTTCTTAATTTGCAATATTGATTTTTGTAGAGCAATTTATTCTAACTAGATTTGGTTTAAACTCTGAAACTAATTAGTTAGAAATTATTATTTATTAAATAATTTAGAAAATGTTATTTATTAAACCATTTAAGAAAATGACATAAGAAAATAGGGGCTTTTCAACAAGAAAGAAAGAAGAAGAAAAAGAGAAGCGTGTTCTCCTCTTTCAATTCTGTGTACTATCGTCTTTGACAAAAGCAGAGTCTAAAATGTTAATGAAGTCCTGGTACAGAGTATTTCCTTTTTTACCCCAACTCCAACCTAAGCAGTGCAAGTGCAAGGAAATCTATAGAAAGCTCACATGCTTTGCATAACACAAAGGGCTGAAAATGCTCTGAAAATAGACTGTGTAATAGTTATGTTCTAAAAGGAAAGAAAAGAGGAGCTCAAGATGTGTTAGACATACTCTCCATGCTAAATAGTTTTACAATTACAAATTCATAATATGATTTAGGACATTTTCATTTAGAAATATGTTACAAAGTTCACATTTATCAAGTTTTTTAAGATAATATTATTCTTTGATCATAAAAGGATATCAAAATAAAAACAAGTAGTTTAGCATTTATGTTAAAATATTCAGAAATTGGTATATTTTGATTTAGTACCATCTGGAATTTTGAATCTAATACAATTTATCATGCTGCAAGCAAAGCTGGATAATCAAATGATTGTTTCATAAATGAAATAAGGAAATGATGGTAAGATTATATGTAAAAATGATACCATGATTAGAAAATAGTGAAAAAGAATTATGCTTTCCAGAGCAACCAAAAATATCTTTCGGGGCTTTGGGGTAAAAAACAGAAGGAAGACAGAAAGTGCATTAATAAAAACCCAAATATCCTCTAATCCTCATGTTAGAATAAAGTAGACAATTTTAGTTCCATGTTTATTAGCTGATATCTATTAAAGTGCTCTCTACTGATATATTTGAATACGTGTTATGTTACTGTTTCAGTACATGATATACAAGCTAATTTCTTAAAATTTATACATTCTTACATTTGAAAATCCAGATTAATAATAACAACCGTGGTTATGTAAAAACTAAACACAGGAAACACCTGCAGGACAGTATTTGTTTCTGTGGGGAAGCGAAACCATTTATCATAAATTTAATGAAAGGAAACCAGGATGATGTTTTATACTTATTAAAGCATGAAAATTCTTACCTAAAGCTTTCATGCTCCAGACTTTCTTATTCCAAAGGGTAGGCCATTTTCTAATGTGCTTATTATTTGACACAAATTCAACCTCCACAGTTTCACCAATTACTTCATCTCTTAAAAGAATGAATATCTCACCAGGATTCTGTAAGGTGAAAGATAACACAGTTAAGCACTGAAAAAGTTTACTTTAACCAAAGAGCCATTTGTCATTCTATTCTGATTAGTGATAAAGATTATATGCTACCATTAAATAAGTCTTTTATCCTGTTTATATTTTCAATCATATCCAGAAATAAAATATCTAAGCATGAATCTCACCACATTTTAAATTTATCAATTTGTTGCCTACCAAATGCTCTTTTTACCTCAATACTAAAGCTGCTTCCTGTTCTTCTCACCTCTTCCTGCTCCCTAAATCAGGTATAAACATCAATTCAGATCAGCAGAGGACTGAAATTCCACAGATGCTGGCTTCAGCGTCACATAGACTGAAACTCAAGTCTAAAAAACTGTAAACAAATAAATCTTTAGAAACCCCTAAATTGTGTGGTCAGTTTTTCTTTTTTTCTCTTTATTTTATCATACTGGGAATGGAGTCCAGGGGCATTCTACCTCTGAGCAACACCCCCCAAAAATAGCAACACCCTATTTTTTATTCTTAATTTGAAACAGAGCCTCACAGAATTGCAAAGGGCCTCACTAAGTAGCTGAGGCTGTCCTTGAACTGTGATCCTCCTGTCTCAGCCTCACAAATGCTGTGATTACAAGTTCTAATTGTTTTGAATCATAGCAGTGAGACTATTGAAAAAGACATCAACAACTTCTTTTAAAAAATCATGCTAAATTTCATCCTTACGTGAAACAGAAGCACCATTTATATACCCTTATAAAGTCAGGTTTATCAGCCAGGTGTGGTGACACAGACTTATAATCCCAGTACTTGAGAGGCTGAGATAGGAGGATTGCAGGTTTGTAGGCAGCAGGCAGCCTCAGTAATTTAGTGAGGTCCTCTGCAACTTAGCGAGACCATGTTTCATTTCAAAATTAAAATAAATCAGGCTGGGGGTGTAACTAAGTGGTAAAATGCCCCTGGGTTCAATCTCCAGTATCACAAATAATAAATAAATAAATAAATAGTCATGTTTATCAAAATGTCATTAATTTCAAATGTATATATGTATGTATGTATGTATGTATGTATGTATGTATGTATGATGTATTTTGCAGTACTGGGGATTGAACTCAGGGGCATTCTACCTCTAAGCTACACTCCCAGACCTATTTTGTATTCTTTATTTTGAAACAGGGTCTCACTAAGTTGCGGAGGGCATCATAGAGTAGCTGAAGCTGGCTGCGAACCCACAATCCTCCTGTCTCAGCCTTCCAAGTACTGGGATTACAAACATGAGCCGCCATGCCCGGCTAAAATTATCTTTTTAAATGTTATCTCCTTAAGCATAAATTATGCATCAATAATATTTACAGTACTGGGGGATGGAACCCAGGGACATTCTACCTCTGAACTACACCCCCAACCCTATTCTTTTATTCCTTATTTTTAAAACAGGGTCTTACTGAGTTGCGAAGGGCCTCACTATGTAGCTGAGGCTGTCCTTGAACCATGATCGTTCTGTCTCAGCCTCACAAATGCTGGGATTACAAGTGTACACCAATACACCAGGCTAAAATATACATCTTAATGCTCTGTACCAATCAGATTCTACAACTAGCATGTTAATGTTACCAAATAATTGCAGCTGACAAACAGATCTATTTTAGGCATTTTCACAAAAGTCTACTCCCCAATATTTGCCCATAGGATATTTTGAACTTTTTTCTTGACAACTAAGTAGCACTTGAGGAAAAGTCCTATATCAAAGGAACTACCAGGATTCTGCCTATGTCCTCACATGCAACCTGTGAGAAGGTCAGGAATCTGAGCCCTCTGTTCCTCAACTCTGTGACCTTCTCCTCTCCAGCCTCGCATCTAACACCATTCTTTGGTTCCTTTTGTTTCTCTTAACCTGTCACCTCAATTTTTAGTCAAATAATGACTTCCCAATCACTTTGGATGCATGCCTCAAAAACCTCGGATTCAAAGTTCTTTGGAGTTCTTTTGAATCCTTAAGTTGCTTCCTTTTAACTTTGACTTTGCTCTTTGCAAAGCTGGTAAGCACATGTGTATTGTTCAAATGTTTTATTCACCCAGGCAACTCATTCTCATTCATGAGTGCCCACACAGCCTACTTCTTATGCATCTTAACAGAGGACAGGACACCACCTTTCCACCAGAATTTTTCCAGAGAAAAATTCTAAACAAAAGACAAGCATCCCGACTGCCTGCCATGAGAGCCTTCCATCTTCATTTGCACCCAAGGCTGTTCATGCTTATGACCTGTACAGTCTCACAGGGCTCCATGTTTAGAAGGCCCTGCACTTGGCTAAATGATTTGCTGTCATTGCCCTCAAATGCTTAGTAACTGCAACAAAGGACCCTGCATTTTCATTTTGTACTGCAAATTAGGTAGCTGGTTCTGTTTGTACGTAACATTGCCATGCTATTTAGTTCCTTTTCTTTTCTCCCTCTCTCTATACTTAGATTCTCTGTCAAGGAGTAAATCAGGTTTCACAAGCTCCGCAAAATCTTCTCTGTCATTTCAACTTACAAGGAGTTTCAGAACTTTAAGGTTATTGGTGAGCATGGCATACCATACCCTACTAAGTCCACTGCTAAGTCATACCCTCTATTTGGTTAGTTCCCATCTTTCTTGGCTTGCCACCTAGAATTTATACATCCTAAGAGGAGTTTTTCTCATATGATTGTGGTATCTAATAAGACCTAAGCATATAGAAGGTAATCTATACAGTTTAATTAAGATAGAATAAATTTCTAAAAATACAACATTTTTAAATCAAGATAGGCAGCTCTATTATTTTCCATACTTCAGTTCATCTAATCTGTGAATAAACTGCTTGGTCAAGAGGGAAGACCCATCTTCAACAATATGAGTAAATTAAGCTCAATGAGAAGAGTACTAGCACATTCAAGTGATCATTCACTTAATCATTTCTCAAATGATTAAATCTAATCATTTAATCTTTTAATTTAATATTCATATTTAAATGTAATATTAAATAATAATTTAATATTTTTGACTGTTATGGATACTTCTGTGTATCTCTAATCTGACTCTAGGAATTCAGAAAGAACAAATAATGAAAACTCTCATTTGCAAACTTTAGAGTTTTGCTGCACTAGCCATAAATATTTAGACATAAATAAGTGGGATAAAAATTGGTTTGCAATGTAATAGGTGGGTAGGGAAGTTTCTGGTTTTGTGGGGTGGGTACCTTTAGGCTTAAATTATTTAATAAACACAAGCAGAAGGAGGTTTTGTTCCCAGTGGGCCATGTCACCTTACCATGGGTTCTTAGTGGCAATGGCTATTTTCATATATCCATGATTGCCTTAGTAGGCACTAGCTCAGAAAGCATAGGTCAGTAGGTTTTGGCAAGCCAGGACTTGACAGGTTTTGGCAGATGCCATAGATATTGCCCATGATAACAGAAGAGAATTTCATTAGGCAATGATTCCAAATGTGGCTGCTGATCCTCTTCACTTTCAGAATCACCTGGAAAGCTTTTAGACCTCTCAGTGCCCAGGAAGTACTAGATCATGCATATCTAAATCTCTAGAAGTAGAAAATAGGCATTAGAGTTTTTTTTAAATTTCCTTTGTAGTCCCAAATAGTACTATAGTAGTTTGAGACCTACTTGATTTAAGAAGATGTCTTTTGGCTACTGTAAAGCCTCACATTTATTTATTTATTTATTTTTATTTTTTGGTGGTACTGGGGTTCCTGGAAACCCTTCTACCTCCGGGCTACACTCCCAGACACCTATTTTTTATATTTTTATTTGGAAACAGGGTCTCCTAAGCCAGAGCGGCTGTCTTCGAAACTGCGCGATCCTCCTGTCTCCGCCTCCCAGATGTGGGGATTACAAGCGTGTGCCACCACACCCGGCAAAGCCTCACATTTAAAAGAGCAGCATTTCAGAACATTTCGGACATCAAAGAGCACAATTATCTTTTGTTGAATTTACTATACTTCAATTAAATCATGGGATCAAGCTTTAAGTTGAGGGTAACATGAACTGGTTTGTGATTTGGTGTCAAAAGTGAACAGGCAATGCTGATAGCTTCTGCATGCTATTTTGAATTCAATTCAAGATCAAGGGATGAACTAGTAAGGATGTGATCCCTAATATGTTTACAGTCCTTAAGAGTTGCGCCCTTTCATGTAATCTTAGGGCATCTACAGATTTTGAGATGGGTTTGGAGACTAATGGTTTCCGTTTCAGAAGTGAGTCAATAAAAAGTTATATAAATGAAGGACTTTATTATGAAATATGGTGTGTTCTAGGATCAAGAAAGAAAAACAATTAATGAAATAAATACAGACTCAAAACTAATAAATTCCATTCAAAAGGTCTTCTTGTCGTATTATGAACTTAAGAAATAAATGTAGCTGGGCATGGTGGCGCACGCTTGTAATCCCCGCTCTTGGGAGGCAGAGACAGGAGGATCGCGCAGGCTCGAAGCCAGCCGCGCGAGACCCTGTTTCAAAAATATAAAATAGATCTGGGAGTGTAGCCCAGAGGTAGAAGGGCTTCCAGGAACCCCAGTACCACCAAAAAAAGAAAAAAGAAAGAAAGAAATCTGCTCAAGAAGCAAATGGATGACTGAATTGATTTTGAGCATATTTCTGTCTTATCCTCAGAATAGTTGCAGTAAGAATAAAATAAAAACGAAGGAATGTGGATTGGTTATACTGATGGAAGTAAAAGATGGTAGGGAGGAGAAAACTCTAGATTGCAGTAGGCATTTTCTTCCAAAAGAAAGAGAAACTGACTCATTAAAGATCTGCCTGTACATATAAGACAAGATGAACTAAGTTCACTCTAACTCATCCACTGGGATGGTGCTACCACAGAGGAAATACAGAAGCCTCTACCAAAACTGCAAGGTGGGCTCACAGAAATGATAGCAAATTCAGTACTTCCAAGAGAGGCTCTCATAATAGAACACATTTGGAGAATCCAGCTGAAAGAGAGAATCTGTGAAAAGACTGAATAGAGCAGGGTGTAGTGGAATATGCCTGTAATCCCCGTCCTTGAGAGGCTGAGACAGGAGGATCCAAGGTTTTGAAGCCAGCCTCACAACTCAGCAAGATCCTGTTTCAAATTAAAAAAATAAAAAGTGCTGGAGTGTGACTCAGTGGTAAAGGGCTCCTAGGTTCAACCCCAGTATTGTACAACAACAAAAGCAACTGGAATCAATATTAAAAACCAGGTTGTTCTATCAAGTGATTATGATAAGTCTGGGTAGATTACAGAGAAGCCTCTGAGCCCTAATGCCCTTGTTAGGCAAGCATGAAGGTGATATATTTTCTACCCTCTGAGACAAAACCAAACTTTAGCTTTGCAATCTAGTATTGAAATTTTTAGACCGGAGAAGCCATTGCCATGGGACCGTCCTTCACCTTATAGAATGTGTTGTAGCATCCTGGGCCTTTAACCACTGGTAAGGGGTAGCAATCTTCAGGAACAATTAACAGTGATAATCCCCATTTTGTAATAGTCAAAAGTGCCCATAAACTTGCCACATGTCCCTGGGGAGGAGGGCAAAATCACTCCCAGGTGAGAATCACCACTCTGAAAGATTTCGCCTGAGACATTTATAGAATCACGTGAGACTTTGGAGTCATGGGCAGTGTGGAGAAGAGAAGTTACCAAAGCATAGTTCAGGTTCAGGTCTGGCTTAGATGTAATTCCAATGGGTGAGGCCTTGTATGTGGATCTCTCATCAAAGGAACAGAATCGCTTGAGAGTCATCTCAACAAGAGATGTAAGTGGCCTACCTAGAACTCACTGACTCCCTAGATGCTCAAGATCCTACAAGAAGGAATCAAGATGCGTATGCTAAAAAGACAAATTACCTGGCCAATTAACAAAGAAAACACTTTTAGATACTAAAATTGAATAAACTGTGCTAATCCTACAGAAAGTCCAAGAAGAGGTTAAATTAAGATGCAGACTTAACCTTACGACTCACCTAGGTAACTCTCAGAGAGGCAGGAAATAAATCACATAAACACAATGCTTTTCTGGTGTTTCTAAAGTGGCACAAGCTTTTCAAGCCTAGAGAATCAAATCTGTGGCAAGGAAGAATGCTTAGAAAAGCAACAAAGCTCCTAAGGATCATGGGAAGCGGCAACAGCAGCGTCTCCCAGTGCTTCAGTCACAATCTACCAGAGCTGATTCTCCAGAGCATGAGGAGCCAGGGAGCCGACCTTCTCGAGGAGCCAGATCCACAAGCCCAGCAATTGCTCAGCCACTGGCAATGGCAGGAGGAATTTAAACTTCATTCTACTCATAGAATGAAGATTATGCCTCTGTAGAGAACTCATGGTCAAGTCAGCATGCCACCAAAATAAAATTACGAAGGGAAATTAATAGGTTTTGAAGAAGCTAGGTGTGAAAGAGGCACATCTCAGATAAGACCTGGTGATGGCAGGAACAGCATTGTAAATGTCTAGATTGTGGATAGCTCGGAGGTCTCAACTATCACTTCCCAGGAGAGAAAAGAGGAATCTTAGTGTCTCCATTCACCCACTAATTGGAAGAGAAGACAGGAATCTTAGTGTCTCCATTCACCCACTAATTGGAAGACTTCTCAGAAATGATTTGAAGTTCAAAGGTTGTGCTTCAGACAATTGATCTAGACTGAACATTGCCAAGCACACCATTTTGAATCAGGTAGATGCAAATGGCCTTTTTGGTGGTGTTTGGCAACAGTCATCATGCATTCAGATTATACCGAGGTCTATGAACTGAACACCTAAGATTTTGCCTAGAATAACGTATTTTGGTCTAAAGGATTAGTGTATTTTAAAATTTGGGGGTTTGGGGTTGATGTTAAAATAATCTTGTATGACTTGAATCTCTTAAGTTTTGTTTAAGAAAGTGGGATAGACAAAAGGTATTTGATGTTGAATTGATTTAACTTCAGAGAAATAATTTTATTCATGCCAATTAAAACAGACCCAAAGACTCTCCTATTTAAAGGATCCTGTCCTCCCTAGCATTCTGCTTAAGATACTTCCACCAAGAAAACAGTGGGATATTGAGATTTGATTTTTGGACTTTCCTTCCTTTGTGACTTTAGGAATGTGAAGGTTTATAGTACTAAATGTTTACTGTTGCAGGAATTTTGAAATCAGCTATTAAGACATTTAGACACACTGCTCAATGCCTGGTGAGCTATTTTTAGTTTCAGAAGCTTTTTTTTTTTTTAAATCTGCTTTGATTTTATCTACTACAGAAACAGTTCACATTTCTCTTTTATTATATTTCTTTCTGCCTTTTCCATTACTTCTAGCTCAATAGGCGCTAGTCTGGGTTATTTGACCTCATCTCCCTTCCTTACGTTCTTTCTTTTCATGTGTTGTGATTCTTTGATTCTTTTTTTTTTTTCTTTTTTTTTTTTTGGCCTGGTTATCCATGTCAGTTCCCTCAACTTGTATATGTACAGTTCAAGTGTCTGGGTTCTCTAAGGCAGTGTCAAAGCAATTTTTGTTCTTCTACAAGTGATAGCAAAGTAGCTCAATGTGGCAATTCTTCTGCTTAGCGCCCATGTTGGGGGGAGATGAGGGAATTACATGCATAACTCCATAGCACGTTCAACTTCCCTCACCACAGGATGCGGGTACTCACTTGCCACCAGCAATGAGTCCTGTGGACAGGCCATGAAAAATCCCTGGCTTCTACCAGAAAGACCCTGGCTTGCCGTAAGGCTCTCCTACATCTTTCACTGTTTCCTCATTAAGGCACCACAGACATTGAGGCCCAGCCTCTTTTGTTTGTCAGAAGATTACATATCGAGAGATCTAGGTCAAGTTCCAACAGTGACTTATTTTAGTGGTTCATTCCAAGATAGGTTTAGGAGGAAGAAATGTCAGGAACATGTATTCATAGAGTGATCATCCCAGTGACCCTTCCCCAAAGTTATACTCTTTTTTCCTGAAGCACAAGCTCTTCCAGCTCCTATGCTATTACCTCTTAATAATTTTGGGCTTTTAATATATAGTTATAACTGAAAATGTAGTGGTTCTACATGTCCTGTGTTCATGTATATTCCTATCACTCTGAACTTCATTATGACGTGCGGTTACAACAAAATCATACTTAAATAATAATCATAATTAAAATGTTTTAAATTCTACTCAATAACATATTTCCCTTTAGGAAAATAAAAGCCTTCAATATGTTAATATAAATTTAACTTCCTTTTAGTTAGCCTGATATATATACATATATATACATTGATCTATATACACACACATATATATATATATAGACATGTATATGCCTTCCTGTTTCTCTCTCTATATATATATAAACATATATATATACACACACATACATATATTTAACATTATATACCTGTTTGCAAAGTATCAAATGACATTGAATAAAATTAAGTTTTAAGTATTTTCTAGTATCTAATTATTCAACAGATATATAAAATCAAATATCTACTAATTGCCAGATTTTGTTCTAGGGTCTGGAAACATAACTATGAGCAAAGCTGACCAAAATGCTAGCTAAGCTAGGGCTTAGAGTGCAGTATACTGCGTCATCTATTAGAGGAGCAGGCCACTTCAATAGCCAGCAGTGGACTGACCTCGCAGGGGATCTCAGCAGGAAGCACCATGGCCAGTGGTGCGGTGCTTCTTGAGGCTCCTGCCAAGTCTTCAGTCTCCTTCCTCTCACATATGTTCCCAGCATGCTTCACTCTTGGGTCTTTTGGAATGTCGACCTCAAGGTAATCTTCAGAACCTACAGAAAATTTTACAAATATAGATACTATATTATTTCTTCTACTATTAATATACACTAATTACTTACTGACCAAAAGATTTCATTCATATATGGGAAGACTGAATTTAGGAGAACTGAAATTAAATATACATTATTAACTAAAATAATGTTTCCCCATAGCAAGTGATGTGTGAATATATGAATATATCACTTTGTATCTCACTGTGATAAACAATTACAATGTGAAAAATAAAATAGCATTTCTTAATTTAAATAATTTTATAACTTTTATGAACAAACTAGGTTAATTATATAATATATTTATCCACCAGTTAAATTTTTACCCCCTAATTTTTAGTACTAGAGGTTGAACCCAGGAGCATTCTACCTTTGAGTTACGCCTCCAGCTCTATTTTTAATTCTTTATTTTGAAATAGGGTCTCACTAAGTTGTGCAGGGCCTCACTAGCTGAGTCTGGTCTTGAACCTATGATCTTCTTGTCTTAGCCTTCCAGGTATGGCATTATAACCATGTACCCCCATGCTTGGCTCCCCACATAGTTTTAACTACCCCTTTCCATTGTAATAGTTTTAATGATGCATTTTAATTATACATCATAGTGAGGTTCAAAGTAATGAAAAGTATTTGCATCATTTTCGGATTTTTTTTAATAGCACTTGGTGTGTTTCCTGTCAGATTCGATGCTGCTCCCCATTTCTCCCTCCCTGTACATGTGAGTGAAATCAGTAGTGAAAACTTTATATGTGGACATTGCATTATTTGAACTGTTTCCTTCCTACTCTTCCTTTTTCCTCTCCCCACCTCCTTCTCTCCCAGTCCCTTTCCACTATTGTTCTGGTCTCTCTCCTCAATTATCTGAAGTTCCTTTTGTTTCCTATTTTCTCTCTAGCTTCTATATATGAGAGAAAACATAAGACCCTCGATTTTCTGAGACTGGCTGATCTCACTTAGCATCATATTGTCTAATTCCATCTGTTTTCCTGCAAATCACATAATTTCATTCTTCTTTATGGCAGAGTAAAAATTCTAATGTGTGTATCTTCTTTATGACTTCTTTATGGCTGAGTAAAATTCCATTGTATACATATACATTTTCTTTATCCATTCATCTGTAGATGGACACCTAGGTTTGCTCCACAATTTCGCTATAGTGAATTGTGATATTAAGCCGGGCGTGGTGGTGCCAGCATTCGATATTAAAACAATAAATCTGAAAAACAATAGACATTTTTATGATTGTTATAAAGAAAACCTATTCTTTTAAAACAGAATAATTCTTTTACTTTATATTTATGTCTGATTTTTAATAATGTAATATGAAACAATCAGTAAATAAACTAGTATTTCTTTGAATTATCAAATATAAAGTAATAGTGAAATAATAGTTCTTCAGAATGTTAATGTATTCTATGAAAATAATGCTTTATATCAAATAGATTAGGTTTCCTTATGGTAGTATTATTAGGGACACTGAAATATACTACGAATTTTAAATCGCACAGAAAGGGTAGAATATCTACTGGTGTTTTGCTTAACATTGATCAATTTAGTTTTAGTCCTAATTATTATTTTTCTCTACTGAAAAAAATACAGTAAGTAATGGACAAGTACTTTTATTGCTCATGTTTCAAAGGCAAATATGTTTAATTAGGGCATCACACAATGTGGCTGAAATCAAGACTCTCACAATGAGAATGTCACATCTGTAAATTCTTAGGCCCATCCAAAAGTGTCCCTTAAATCCCTGAAGGATGGGTCTGTAGAAGGAAAAGCAGCCCCTGACAGGTAGAATCTGGCCTGAGGCAGTAAGAACTTAGGTCTTAGTTTTCTAGCAGCCTGATTTGCATGCACAGGTAGACCCTGGTGTGCTCCTAGTAAACACCAACACCTTCACAGACCAGAACTCTGCCCATGGATAAAGACAGAGACTGACCACTCTGCAAAATCACTGACATCACAAACCCCAGAATGACCAGATAGCCCGAATCCTGGCTAATATGAATGAACCTGCTTCTTCACCATTCCACTCTAGCTAGCCTCTTCTCATTCCTCCTGTCTTCTAGATAGCTTGAGCCACTCTCCCAATTTGCTTGTATTTTCCTGGTTTAAGCACTGAAAATAGCATGTACTAGGACCTTTTCTCCCAGTCCCAAGCAAACTACAACTGTTGATCCAGCTTCTAAGTAGTGATTAATATCCCATTAGTATATAAAATCATAAAACGACCCTTGCTTTCCTGACAGGAAGAAAAGTATAGTGAAACTTTGTTTCCTTGCACTCATCCTCAAATCACATAAAACAGCCTAAATCCTTTAACATCTTTAATGACCGTTTACTAAGACACCTATGATTTTCTATGGTGTGCCTTCTCTATTGCAATAAGAAAAATATCCAAATAGGGCAAAGGTAAGGTCATTGATAGAATATAAAAGAACAAGAGTTCAGAGGGCCAAACAAAACTGGAATTCTAGTCCAGCTCGACTCAAACAAAGTTCAGTTTCACATGGGTAAGGTTATCAGAAAAGCAGAGTAACAAAAGAGATGCCTACTTGATAGAGTGACTCCATGCTTCATTTAAGAAGGAAAGTTGCATTCTTGTTTGTTTGTTTGTTTCTATTTAATGAAAGTTGCAGAATTAAGGCACAAAATTATCTGGGATTGCCAGATTTCTCACAATAGTGGTTTTGTTTGAAAAGAAATGAAAATAAGTCTTCATTTCACTAAAATTTAAGATACTTTTGTAAAAACTCTCTCTCTCCCCCTCTTCGCCCTCTCTCTCCCTCTCCCTCTCCCTCTCCCTTCCTTTCTTTCCACTCTTTTCCCCACATATACCTACTCTCACACACAAATCAAATAGTGAAGCATTGTATAAAACTAGCTTAATCATTTTGTAAATCAATGGAAGAACTAAGAAACTAAAATTATTTGATGTACCTTGAAGGAAAGAGGAGTAAGTCATTCACTATAAAAGTTTCTAAGTATCTAACATTTCTGCTAATTTCTCTGTAATGTTAGGTTAAGGAGAATTATTTTATTTTGCCCTGGGGACATAATTATAAATATACAAAAAGATTTATTTCTTTGAATGTTCACAGATGCAGTGTTTATAATGCAGAAAATATGAAACAATCTAAGCAATGAGGGAACAGACAAAAATATGCTAGTTGATAAAAGATGCTATCACTAACACAAATTCCATCAGAGAATATTTAACAACTAAAGACAAGTTTACAATTGAAAAAATTCAAGTTACAAAATTGTCAATTTAATAGGCTTCTGTTTTAATAAAATAAGTACAGACAGAACTATGAGGTAGAAATTCAAGACATATTCTTGAATGAATAAGAATTGTCTAGCCATATATATATCCACCTACATATTCAAAACAGCAAGAAAGAGTAATTATTTCTAGCATATCTATTACACGTGTATATTTACATATATAATGTTAACACTACATGATACTAGGGTATATGTTTATTATTTATAATATATAAAATGTTTTCTAATTTTTCTAAAATGAAAATGTACTTTTTTTTGCAGGACTGGGAATTGAACCCAGGGGCATTCTACCTCTGAGCCACACCCTTGGGAATTGAACCCAGGGGCATTCTACCTCTGAGCCACACCCTCATCCCTGCCTAGTTTTTACTCTTTACTTTGAAACAGGGTCTCACTAAGTTGCAGAGGGCCTCACTAAGTAGCTGAGGCTGGCCGCTGTGAACCTGCGATCTTCCTGTCTTAGCCTCCCACGTACTAGGATTACAAACCATACCTGGTTTTTTTTTTTTTTTTTTTTTTTAATTTGATACTAGAGATTGAAACTGGGGAAATTCTAACTCCAGTATATGCCTCCCAGCATTCTACCTCCACGCTACACCCCCAGCCCTACTTTTTAGTCTTTTTATTTTTTGAAACAGAATCTCACTGAGTTGCAAAGGGTCTCGCTAAATAGCTAAGGCTGTCCTCAAACTGACTGTGATTCTCCAGTCTCCACCTCTCTAATGCTAGGATTATGAGCGTGCTCCACCTTGCCTGGGTCATTTATGCTGTTTTTCGCTTTTTTTTTTTTTTTTTTTTGCAGGTGTGGGATGGAACCCAGGGGCACTCTACTTCTGAGCTACAATTCCTGCCCTATTTTTTATTCTTTATTTTGAAACAGGGACTCACTGAGCTGCAGAGGGCCTCACCAAGTAGCTGAGGCTGTCCGCGAACAAGCGAACCTCAGGTCTCAGCCTCCCGATTGCTGGGATTACAAGCGTGCGCCACTACGCCCGGCTCATTTGTGCTGTTTTGAACACTCAGTTTTAGCTAGGCATGGTGGCTTACCCTCGTAATCCCAGTACTTGGAAGGCTGAGACAAAAGGATCACAGGTTCGCAGTCAGGCTCAGCTACTTAATGAGGCCCTCTGCAACTTAGTGAGACCTTGCTTCAAAATAAAGAATAAAAATAGGGCTAGGGTGTAGCTCAGAGATGGAATGCTCCTGAGTTTAATTTGCAGTACTATATAAACAAACAAACACCTAGTTGTATTCAGACAGTCTACACAATCTACCAACTAAGCTTTTACATATTAGCTCAGATGTATATTTATTCTCCACTCTAGTACTTTATTATTCTACTTTTAGTTCATATCATGCAAGAATTGATCCAAAGCACAGGCAAGATATTTATCAGGGGATGGTGTCTTTGTTTGCGATTTTTTCTGCATTTCCACACTATTTTATTTACTGTGCTTTCTCTTTTTACCCACTCTCTTTTTCCCCTTCTCCTACTCTATTTCTTGCAACTAATTCACTCTTGTTTTAAGGTATCTTTTCTTACCCATCCTCTAGTAATGAAATTTGCCACACAGAAATGGTAAAATAAAGTGCATCTTAAGATGATCATTCATGAAAGACGCAGCCTTCCTGTCTCTACCCCAGACCCACTGAGGCAGGAGCTGCGTTTTCAAAGAAACCTCAGTGATTTCAATGCACTGTGAGTATGTGAAGCAGTGTGTGTTAACAGTAACTCACACCTTAGTGTGATATCTTTCCGTAACACCATGATAAGCCATTAACTAAAATCATATATATATATATTTACCTGTTTCCTAGTTTATCTCACTTACAATACAAGCTTTGGAGGCGAGACAATTTGGTGCATATCTCTTTGGATTTTTTACCCGTATATCTCCAGTGTATACAATAGTGCCTTATAGGCTTATTATTTGTTGCCTGACAATACATAAAAAATTATGCCTCACTAGCTAGTTGTGTTTTTTTTTGGGGGGGATGGTTTGTTTCTCAAAGCCAGTAATTTATTCTACCATATTCTTTGTCTGACTATGTTAAGGGAGTATTTCTGCACTTAACCGAGTATAAGCCTAAAACCAGGAACTGAACAAGATGGAGGAAGTTACCATCACTTAAAAAGTGCTGGGCGTGCTTCCTAATCTGCTACAGAGTTTCATTTTAGCTTTTTTAAAATTGAGACTTTCTAAAGGTTTGCAGTATTAGTGTTACCCATGTTCTTGGTAGTCGGTATGGCTTGCGAATGGATAAACATATGTAGAACTGAGCTAAAGGAATCAAAGACCAGCTAATGGACAAACCTAATTATATTCTCTCTGAGGAAGTTTAACATGTATCACTAACAAGCTCTTTAAGTAGCCCGTCCACAGCGAAATATAATCAAGATCTACTGAGTAACATTTAAAACAAAACCTGAGTGTCAGGCTTTCAATTATGCCCTTTAAATGAATGATGGTATAAAGTTTTGTGTTCATTTTAGTTGCTACTCTTTTGAGATAAAGTCTACAGGAAAACTTTGTGTATGTACTAATCATTCCAACTCTGAGTGTTAAATTATACATTGGACATAATTCATGGGACAGTGACAACTTTTCTATTTTATCTAACAAAATATCCCATTGAGGACTTCCGGGAAGATGGTGACCAAGAAAAGCGGGGCTTAAGAGCCCTGCTAACAACAAATCTCCATTACCACAAAATCAGCGCCTTTCAAAGCCAGAAAAGAACATCACCAGAGAAACAAAAAAAATCACCAGGCTCCAGAGAGAAAGCGGACTGAGAACAGAGCCACAGAGGAGATCCTCACGCCTGAGGATGCGGCTTCATGCCCGAGGACGCAGCAGCAGCGCCATACTGCCGGCAGCACCGGCGAATTTACGGGACGGCCACAGCAAGCCTAGGGGAGCCGCTGTGGAACAGCCAGGCGGGAGTTCTCGGCCCAGAGGGCATCTAAAGCTCCCAGTGGCTGAGCTCAGCACACGCTGCAGGGATTCAGAGTGGAAATCAAAACCAAGAAAAAAAAAACGCCAGCCCCATCCATAGCCGAGGGCGTAGCAGCGGCGCCATATTGCCACCGGCGGCAACAGCACCGAATTCACCAAATTCAGTACAGCTACATCTGTGTATTCAAGAACAGTGAGTCAAATTGCGGGCCACAGCGGAGAAATCCCAGTACTGTACTCACTGGGACTTGACCCAGTGGGAGAGGGGCGGTGGCAGTGATATCACACCATAGGAGAACGTGCAACCTGGCACCCCCCACAGTCTAAAGCAGCCTCTATCGACTCTCTGGGTCGGAGACTCTGTGATATACCCAGTAAAGGAGTAGTGGGGTCTGAGATACTACTGACTCGAGATCCAGAGCACCTTAAGTGAAGTCATAGTGACCCAAGGGAAGAACCCAGAGAAGGCACAAACTTCCGAAATCATGGGAAAGAGGAATAATACTGGAGCAATGAATGCTCACAACCCCACAACATCAGAACCTGATAAAACAGAAATCCAGAGATTTCTAGAAGATCAAATCAGGAAAATAACTGTAGAAATAATAGAGGTGCTTCGAAAAGAACTCAGAGAGAGCCAAAAAGAGATAAAGGATGCAATTAATGAAGTAAAGGCCTCAATTCAAAGCACAAACAACAGATTAGAACACATGGAGAACAGAATCTCACTCTTAGAAGATGATCATTCCAAAAATGAACGCATAGTTTCTAATCTAGAAAAAAATATCCAACAGCAGGAATCTGATATTGAAGAAATATGGGCCCATTTTAAGAGAGCTAACCTAAGAATAATTGGAATAGAGGAGGGAAAAGAAAGTGAAACCAAACGGATCAACAATCTCTTCAAGGAAGTAATAGCAGAAAATTTTCCAGACATAGAGCAAGAGGTTGATACGCAGGTCCAGGAAACGTATAGAACTCCCTTTAGACAGGATCTGAGAAGAGGATCCCCACGCCACATAATTGTCAAAATGACCAATGTGGAAGCCAAGCAGAGAATCTTAAAGGCAACAAAAGCAAAGGGCCAAGTGACATTCAGAGGCAAACCAATTAGAATCACTCCAGACTTCCCAAACCAAGTTATGAGAGCCAGAAGGGCTTGGAGTAACATATTCCCAATTTTGAAAGAAAACAACTTCCAGCCAAAAATTTCCTACCCAGCAAAACTTTTTATCAAATTAGATGGAGAAATAAGAAGCTTCCATGACAAACAGAAACTGAAGGAATTTATGTCTTCAAAACCAGCACTAGAGAAAATACTCAAAGAGATTAACTACAAAGAAGAAATAGGTAACACACATCAGAACTAGAGAAACAAGATTTTCCATCCAACAGACAACTAAGATTGGTTATCTGTGGAGATTCATTATTTATGTTAGTCTTTTACCTATCTCTAAAGGGTATTGTTTGCCTTTATTGTTGTTAATTTTTAGGATTTCTAGTTGGAATATTAATATACCTTCAGATATAGCATTTGGAAATATTTTATCCCATTCTATTAGTAACTTTTAACTCTGTTTACATTGTCTTTGGATAGACAATATGTTTTTTATTTTTTAGGGAGTTTGTATACTCTTCTGTTGCCTGTGCCATTGAAATCATAACCAAGAAATCACTGCCAATTTCAATGTTGTGAGGTTTTATGACCCAGATTTTCTCCTAAAAGTTTATAGTCTTAAGATTTATATTTAGGTCTTTTATCTACTTTGAGTTAATATTTGTATATGGGATTAGGTAAGGGTCCAATTTTATTCTTTTCCATGTAATTATTATTTTTCAACAATATTTAGTTAAAAGATTATTATTTCCCCTCCAAATGTTCGTGGAAACCTTGTCAAAAATAACTTGACAATATAGGGAAGAATTTAGCTCTAGGCTTTTATTTAACTCCAATGGTTTATATATCTGCCTTTAGAATAGTACTACACTGTTTCAATTATTGTAGCTTTATATGGTTTGAAATCAGAAAATATACATCTTCTAGCTTTGTTCTTTTTCAAGATCGTTGTGGGTACCTAGAGTCCATATTCCATATTAGGATAGATTTTTTTTCTGAAAAATAAATATATAAATATATGATAGTTTCACCTAAAAAATAGAAAAAATAGATTCTCTGGTAAGAAAGAAAGCAAAAAGAAATATTGAAATGTTATCTTTAAGTCATCAAAAGCTTGGTATTAGACAAATGAAACTGTTATGTGAGATTATCATTTTTAATTTTTGATAAATTGCTATAATACTAGATGTCAATCACTAAGCCAAGCATGGGAGGGAGGGATAGGGAGAGAATGGGGTGGGGATCGGGTGGGGGCTGACTGGGCAAGGTGTGCATGTATGTCTTCAAAAGTATGTATCCCACTATGATGTATGAATACAGTGCACCAATTAAAAATAAAAAAAAATTTAAAAATATTCCATTGAAAGATATCTAGGTTATAAGAAGGCCGAGACACTCAGCAACTTAGCAGTATGTCACTTTTTTTTTATAACTAAGAAAGAAAAAACACAGACTGATCTGAAATCATAAGATGTACAGTTTGAGCACAGTAAAATATGAAGTTGTAATAGAATGAGATCTTTTTTTAATGTTAACTGAATAAAAAACTGGACACCAATAGATGTATGAATATAGATATATAAACGTGTATGCAGGTATATATCTAAGTACATACTTAAATATAAATATTATGTATTTCATACAATATGTATTCATAAAATGATAAAAACTCAGTATGATTATTTCTGGAGGTGAGAATAAAAGTCATTTTAAATTATATTTTAGTTGGAAATATATCAAGAAGAAAGTTGATTGAGTGAACAGTGCAAGACATCTCTTTGGGAAGAATCTATCCATCATTGTCATGAGACTTGGGATTAATGGCAAGTTCAAGGTTTCCACTTCTGCTATTGCCTTTAGCACACTACAGGTCTTTGTACAAACCTATGGATCCTACAGTGATGGGCTTCAGGACAGGACAAGGAAGGATGTGCATGGGTGTGAGCAGAAGGAGTAGTATGTCCAGGCCGATCTCAGTGGCTCCACAGAGAAGAGCAGTAGCTTATCCACCATCTCAAATGTGGGGAGAGATTCAGTGGCTGAGAGGAAAAGGTAGAAAGATGTAGGTGGTCTTGACCAATATCTGAGACAGGAAGACTAGAAAGGAATTCAAAGGCAGCATCCTCTATACTGTTTAAAAATTAGAGATCCTCTACCCTTGCAAAAAGTAAGAGATGGCATGGAATGAATTTAGGTGCCAAAAATTGCTTTGCTATGAATTGTTTTTACTACCATAAATGAAGAATAAAATTAAGTAATAAAAGTGTGAGATAAGTTAATAAAATGCTACTACTCTTCACTTTAAATGCCATGCCCTAGACATTGGATTTGAGTTTCTCCTGTTCCTCAGAGAATGCCTATATTATCTTAGGAAATGGCTCTAAAGCCTGATTTTCCCCCTTCCCTTAAAGTATTGGCAGGAAGCTGGAATGGTTTAATGATGATGGTTTCCAATTTTGCAAGTGAAAGGGAAGCTATAATCAACTCTATCTAAAAGGAAAAGAATTTTAAGTAGGGATTTGACCTAAACGGAATATGCATAATTTTATAAACAAACTTTCTCAGCAATATTAATAACAACTAACAAATACTGAACTAATGAATGTGTATTATAGGTCAAACACTATTCACAATGATTTGTATATACTAATACAGTTAAGATTTTACCAACTTTATAAGATAGATAATAGTATCATCTTCACTATATAGATTAATTTATTTATTCTTTGAAGAAATCTATTAGCAACAAACTGTACCAGTTGCTATTCAGGATGCTGAGGATATGATAGTGAGTCTTCTCTCAGGACTTGCAATCAGATGGGGGGGTACAAACAATATATGACTAAAATATGGAGTGTAGCAGTTGCCGTTAAGTGCTAGGACGGCAGTTTAAGCCACGAAGGCTGATGGAAAGTGCAAGGGAAGGGGAGCTGTGGATCTAAATGAGGAAAGTGGGTTTCTGAATCAATTCGCTCAAGAATGGTGAGTTAATCTCCTCAAGATCACACAGCTGATTATTGAAGGAGTCAAGAGAGGCCTCACTAGTCGGGCTGCAGAGCACCTGATCAGTAGTATAGGGTTTTCCATCTACGGCTACATCCATTCATATGACACTTGATTTATTACAGGAACAATCTGATAAAACCAAATGCACAAACTTTTCAGAGCTGTTAAAAACAACATATGGCCCAGAGCTCCGGAGAAAATGTCTAAGGCATTTGTTATTAACCTAGCATAAGATCATACCCTGCTTGACATTAAATTGATGTTCTAGTTAGAATTGCTAATTTACATAGAAATAGCAGTTTATTTATAAGTGAATATGTTGATCAGCTCTTACTGCTCCCTGAGTTATCTATCTCACAAGAATGCTTTATTCTAACAAGAATTCCCAGAGAGTGGTTTTATGTTTTCCCTGATTCGCTCTCACTGGTAGGGAAAATGACTCTTTATAGTAAGTGATAAATTTAAAATCACTATCGACAGGTAATGATGGGTCTTCTAAGGTCTTACAACAGTGCTTGGCTTATAGGAATTCATTAGTAAGTGTCAGAAAGTAGTTTCTAAAAGATATTAAAAGAAAGAAATATCTCAATCTTGGACAAATAGTGGAAGAGAAATAATACACTCTCTCATTTAATACCAGCCCCACTACAGAACTATACTTCAGAAGGGCCAGCGCTCAGACTCAGGCTGACTTTCCCAGATTCTCCCCTACTTCCAGGCCAGGGGCCCAGCACAAAGAATATAATGTCTCAGGCCGGGCGTGGTGGCGCACGCTTGTAATCCCCGCGCTTGGGAGGCGGAGACGGGAGGATCACGCAGGTTCCAAGCCAGCCGTGCGCGCTGGTTTAGGAGACCCTGTTTCTAAATAAAAATATAAAATAAGTCTGGGAGTGTAGCCCGGAGGTAGAAGGGCTTCCAGGAACCCCAGTACCACCAAAAAAAAAAAAAAAATCAAAGAATATAATGTTTCAGTTTGATCATCTGTCAAATAAAGATATTCAAGAAGATATGAAAACCACATTTAACTCTAGAACTAGTTTATAATTCTTTATAGGAAGGGGTTTTAACAATTGTTCATATGAAGTACTAGAGAAATCCTCATATAAATTTACAGCTTCTGCTTTTCATAACGCTTCACCTGTTTGTAGTGATCTCTGAAACACTTCATTTTATCTCTTCCTATGTCAGAAAACTGCAGTTAGGTATAATTAAGATTATTTATTATTATTTGAATTTATGCTTCCATATGCTATATTTTTGTTTCGTTATTTTGAGCTTTCTTTTCCAAACTTTTATTAGAATACAACAATGATTATGGTTAGATTTTCATTTTCTTGTGAACAGTTGTTAATACATTATTCTTAAGCCAAAGGCAAAATTTGACATCCTGGACTGTCATTTCAGGACTTTTTAAATGGTAAAAATAATTATTTTCACACTTTCTGAAACAAAATCTCTTATTTGTCATTGTGCTTTTCTTTTTCCTATATCATAAATTGTAATTTTAAAAATGGTTCTCTCACTAAATATATTTGGTAAGTACTCCCTCAACTTTCAAATAGTTTACATTCTACACTACAAGTGTTTAGGTGTGGAATTTTGGAAGAATGCCAAAATCTCAACACTGCTTGCCTCTAGATATTATGACTCCGGGTGACTTTTTTCCTACTTTTTCTATATTGTTTGTATTATTAAAATTGTTTTTTTATATAAGCATGTGTAATTTTATTTTGTGGTACTGGGGATGGAAGCCAGGGGCATTCTACCTCCTAGCTACCCCCCCACTCTATTTTTTATCCTTTATTATTTTGAAACAGGGTTTTACTGAGTTGCAAAGGGCCTCACTAAGTAGCTGAGGCTGTCCGCGAACCACAATCCTCCTGTCTCAGCCTCCCAAATGCTGGGATTACAAGTGTGCGCCACCACACCTGACCCAAGCATGTGTAATTTTTATCATTAGAAAAAGTCTTTAATATTTGCATTTGGGTTATATAATTATTATCTATTATTCAAAGTTGATTTCAAATATTTATGGAAACAAAATATACTGTAAAGTTAAATATTAGCAGTTATACGGTGTCTATCTTGGAAGGAAGTGGACAAATGCAATTGCATAGCTCATTTTTCCTAGAAGCTTTGAGAGACTAAGAAACAACGGCACATTAGACATAAGCATACTTCGTATTTAATGAGTTGTAAAGAAGTTGGACAGTTGAAGAAAATAATTTTTTATACATTGCTCATCACAGTGAATAACAGAACAGTGATTTAGATAAATCTTCTTGCTTTAGAAGCATCTAGACTAGTTCAAGGAGATAGAGAATTTGTAAGGGCATCAGGTGACATTCAAGTAGGACTGAAAAATACAGTTCCTACTTTCTTTAATGTTAGTCAAACAGAATTCCTGTCCAAACACTTAAGTAAAAAGTAATATTAAATAAGTTAAGCTTCCTCAAATGGAAAGCTTTTAAAGAGATTGACGAGCATTACTTGCATTCTCACAAATACATTTTATCGTATTATGATAATATTAAGAGAAATAATGCAAATATGGCTTGAGCTTAAGAGGATTTGTGTTGAATTCCATCTTTCTGAACATCTCTATTACAGTTCAAAGGAAATTGTAATTGCCTAGTAAATAGAACCACCACAAAACTTTTATTCATAAACACATTTCCCAGGAAAATATAGCATTCCAGCTCTGCTATTATGTAATTTTCAAAAGAGAATTTTTAAAGCACTTCAGTTCTAATATATAGGTAATATTAAGATGCTAGTATAAGTAATTTGAAATAGCTCGTGAAACTTATGGTTAAAAATTCATATCCTCAGCAGATGAATATAAGTAAATTCCATTTATTGGTGTCATAAAATGTCCGACTTTTAAAATATTTATTTCTCAATTTAATCTAAACTGCCTTTTGTACTTTTTAGTGAAGGGAAGAGTTAATAGAGAGGACTCTCACTCTATTCCTCATGTGAAATACAAAAACATAGCAAAGCAATATCAGATACATTCTCTTATATCGAGCTACTAGCTGCTCTTATATGATCTTTGATCTTTCCTTCTAGCATAAAATATAGCCGTGGGAGAGAAAATGTTACTAATTTAAAGATAATAAGGTTTAAATTATCTGTCTATAAAAATAATACTAAGACAATTAAATGGCAGAACACTAGCTAGAACAAAACAAATTTAAGTAAAATGTGTCTCATTGGTAAAAATTTCCCCCCACAGACTCAATTGTCATTTAAAAGTTGAGTTCCTAGAACCTGGGATTACAATTTTGTAGATGTGAGGATATGAACTATCTTGGTATAGATTTCAGAGCTAGGTGTTTTACTCAATAAGAGACAGTAATTTTTTTTTTTTTTGTCATTGCTCTATACAATTGGCTATCTGTAATGGTTTACATTTGGAATGTCCTCCTGGCCCTTACAGAAACAGGGTAGCAACGCTGGAAGGAGCAGGGTTGGGTTGGTCAGGAAGGACCTGGGAGTGTGGCCTTGGGGATTATATATGGTCCCTTCTCCCCTTGCTCTCTCTCTTATTTCTGGCCTCAATGATATGGGAGCAGAGCCCTTGCTCTCTCCCTCTCCCTGTTCCCTGCCACTGCCAGGCCCTGAACTATAAAGACCTGGCTGCACATGAACTAAACCCTGAAATCTCCACAACTTGTTAGCCAATAAATTTTCCTCTAAGTTGTGTGGTCAGATGTTTTGGATCCTGGCAGCAAGAATGCTGACTAAGATGCTCTCTGAATATGTGTATTCTCCATCAACACATTCAACCAACCTCAAATGGAAAATGATTTTTAAAAAAATTATGTCTGTACTAGATATATATGGACTCCCCCCATCATTATTCCCTAAACAATAAAATACATCAACTATTTGCATACTATTTACTTTGTATTAAGTATCAGAAATGATTCAAAGTAACTGGAAGGATGAGAGCGACCTATGTGCAAACACTGCATCATTTTATATAATGGCTTGCACACCTTTGGATTTAGATATCCACCAGAGTCCTGGAACCAAATTCCTGCAGGGAGTGATTGCACACAAATTTTTTCATTTAATATTAGACTCTATGTTCAGAAAACCTTTGGAGTGGCACTGCTAATGCAGCACATGACCATTTCTTAAGTAGAGTTAAAACATAAAAAAATAAGACTATATTTGCGCAAAGATGAAAGAAAAAATCACACAAGGGGAAGTAAGATTTTTAGAATAGCTATGAACAACCTAAGCTAGCCACTAAGTTATGACACAATGATCCTAATTAATATGAAAAGAAAGTAGGAAAAACTCTGGAAGAGTAGTATGACATTCATAATTTAAATACAATCAAAAGCTACACAGGGTAGTATACAGAATGCCATTGCTAATACAAGTAAAAATATATTGAACAAATGCCTTTATTAGCAATAAATAAATCAAAATTATATTCTATATCTAGGAATAATTCTACTAACAATTGTGGTTTCTGAGTTCCATTTTCAACACACGTAAGAATGACATAGACATGTAGGAAAGAAAAACAAAAGTAAGGACAAATAGAATTTAAAGAGATAAATTGGGTAGAATAAATTCCTCAAAAAAGGTGTTGATTATGCATTATAAATTGAAGACAAGATTTTGAAATTTTAGTCTTTATGGCCTCAGAAATAATTTGAGCTACTTTTTTAACTTTTGCTAAACAGAGAAGTTTTGGGGACAAAATAAAACTCTTGTGTAAAGTATCAGACACCTGAACTCACATTAATAATTCAGACCTTCTAGTAATATACTTTTCAAACAATCCATCATCTTAATTGGAATTCTGAAGTTATAATGAACTATTAGTTTCTTAGAAAAAGAGAAAAGTAGATATTCAATCCCTGAATGTTAGAGTTGGCAGCTAACAATTTTTCAAACTTGAATAAATTCTAGAAGTATAAGAACAGTTCTACTGGCCTTTGTTTTAAATATACCATTAGAGGTGATCAAATATTATCTAAATTAGTGAAAAATCAATATAGGGAGTTTAAACTTGATGCTAAATTTAAAAATAGTTTACATAATATTTTATTATGAAAGATTCTACTGCTGCTCTAAAGTATTTTTTATTTTATTCTGTAGGCCGTGAAAAGCCCCTAATCTAGTGTGTGGTTTAGAAGAGTAGAGAGGAAATACTCAGGTACTCAGGACACCAATTGGGAGATTCCAGCAATAGATTATAAAAGGACATGTGAAGACCTAGACCATTGGATAGAGAGAAAAAAAAAAAAAAAACAGACATTTCTAAGGCACAGAAGTTAATTGAATTGATAGGGAAAAAGATCTCTGTGACAGCTCTGGGGTGAGAAGGGTAGAAGTTTTGATGTCTTTAACTAAAATATAGAACACATGAATAGGGCTAAATTTTTCTATACTGGTAAGAGGAACACAATTCAGCAAATATGAAGATGGGAAATAAACAATGTAATAGAGAAAAAAGTGCAGACTAGAACAGAGATTTATGGTGTCTGTGGGATTTAAAAAATGTTCACACTACATTAATATATAATGGGTATTATAGTACAAAAGTAACACAGAGTAAAAAAAAAAATGTGTCCCATCAGCAAGATTAAAGACAGTGGCATCAGAGTTTACTAGCAAACATGAGGCGATATTTGTTAAAAATAGAAGTCAATTTTATATAATTATCCCTGATGAAGCAGTAGATATCACTTTATTAAATGTCTACCCTTGAAATGCTATACAAATTAATTGATGCCTAGTTAATATGGTATAGTTCAGTCTATTCCCGATTTTCCCACAACCTGCCACAGTTTTTCTCAAGCAGAGACTGCAGCTAGTAGTGGACGGAAGAGGGAGGCTCACAGGAAACAATTTGAGGGATTCACCTGTATCCCTGAAACATTTAAAAACACGAGGGTACTTTGCAGGAACTGGAGCCCGGAATGATAAGTAATGGAGGGATACTGAGCTGCCTCTCCTGCATTTATTAAGTTGGCTCTGAGTTTGGCTTCTAGTTGCCATCCAGAGTCCAATACAAATTACATACATGTTTAATTTGTACTAGTTTACAGCCTATAATCTGATAACATATCTATATTAAAAACTTTGGAAAACTTATATATCCACCATAAACTTAAAAGCTGACCATTATTTAATAATTTCTGATTAAATCAATAGTGAAATTAATGCATGTGATCTGTAGGTATTCAATAAGAAAATGTGTCAATACTTGGAAGATTTGCATTGTTCAGTAAACTGTTATTTTCCAAATGACGAATGTATGATGTCACATAACTGATCATGGGTAAAACAGATTTTTTAAGTGTAAGATAGACCAAAGAACAAAAGAATTACATGATTTCTGGACTTCGCCTTGTAACTAAACACGAAAAAAACTATTGCTTAATGGCTTGAGTATACTACTAAAGAATTCTTCTTTCTAACTATATATTGGGGTGAGGCAGGATTTCATTCATGTTCTCACAAATGCCTTATCCTCAGCTCCAGGATTTAGGTTAATCTTCTAAAACTCTTCTCTGGTTATATCTTACCCATTAGAAAAGGTTTTGAAGGCAGTGGTTTGTGGCTAAAAATCAAATTCCACAGAATCAAGAAAAAGTGTGGTGGATTTCACCTCATTCAGGCCAGCTCTCCCGAACACTACACTTGAATGTCTCACACCTGTCATTTGAAGTTACATGCATTTTTCATAATAAAATAGATTTTTCCTGGCCCCAGAGTGTTTGTCCATGTTGTCAATACTCTCAGTTATGAATAATTTAACTGAATAAGAACAAATAATCAAACTTTTCCCAAATAATTTACCCCATATTTATGAATAACAAATCTTACTATAAAGATGTGACTTGAAAATCAAGTTTCCTTATAGCCTAATAAACAATAGTGAATTAACAAAATTGGCCAGAAATTATCTAAACAGTATGCTTTAAGTGGCTGAAGAATAAATTTGGGTGGGTTGTTTTATGTTCTATTCTTTTTGCTTATTGCAATTGACTAAATGTTCAAAGAAAGTCTTAATGAACTGTGGTGATAAACTTCACTGTTGCCATTTATTCAATTTATATATAATCTAGGACTTTGTAAAATTTTCACAATTTTTTAAGCTATATTTTTATTTTATGATATGGCCTGTCTTGTTCTGATACTTACATAATTCACTAAATTGGAGCAGACAGCTTTAGAAAAAAGAACAGGCAATAAAGCCAAAACTAAATCTAATTATTAGGAACAGACGTGATGCCATCATTTTCACCCAGACATACCTGACCACAGGCCAGCATGGAGGCCAAGGACAACAGACATATGACCATGGAATTTATTACTGGGAATTCAGAACACTACCATTATATGTAGAATAGGCTTCCTCAAAAGTTATGCCCAGGCTGGTGATTTGCAAAGAAACTTTAATACAAATGTAGCAATTTAATTAATGTGCCATACTCTACTTATTTCTAATATTCTATTACTGCACATATAAATTAGTAAGTTTTCTTCCACAAGTTTCATTTTGAAAATTCGTTTTCTTTAATATAACTAAGAACTCAACTACCTGAAGCAATGACATGGCATGCCATCAAAATGTGAAGACTAATTAAGTCACATCTGTCCTGCACTGGTGTGAGACTACTTATTACTTTGATAACTCACAGGTAATGGGAAAGGAAAAACACGAGCATTATACATTAAAACTACATTTAAAGAACCATGGGTCATTTATTTTGATAAAGTGATTAAACTTCACTGTTTTTAAGGATTCTCTTCTCACATAAATTTAAGTACAATTTATTGTTTTATCCGAATTTTATGAAGAATTTTTGTCATACTTTAGCATCACCTAAAAATTTATTCTTTCAAACTAGAATGTCTACAAATTTCACACTATCCTTCCACTAAATCTTTTTTTAATTGATACATTGTATTATACATCCTAGTGAGATTCAAAGTGATATATTCTTGCATTACACACAATATCACTTGATAGGCTGCTTTCTCCACTCCTTTTCTCCCCATACATGCTAGTAAGGTTGATAGCAATACATTTTCTTTTCTTTCTTCTTCTTCCTTCTTTCTTTCTTTCTTTCTTTCTTTCTTTCTTTCTTTCTTTCTTTCTTTCTTTCTTTTTTGTGTGTGTGTGAGTCTGGGGATGGAACCCAAGGGCATTTGACCTCTGAGCTAACCCCCTGCCCTATTTTTTATTCTTTATTTTGGAACAGGGTCTCACTAACTTAGGGAGGGCCTCACTAAGTAGCTAAGGCTGTCCACGAACTGGGATACTCCTGTCTCGGCCTCCCAAATGTTGGGATTACAAGGGTGAGCCACCATGCCTGGCTGCAATATATTTTCATATGTATATAACATTATTTGTTCTGTTTCCTTTCCCAAGCCTCCTTTTCCCCCTATACACTACTGCCTTCCCCAGTCCCCTTCCTGTATTCTACTAATATTTCTTCTTCTTTTTAGGATGTCTCTTTTCTTTATTTTTTTTTTCCTTTTTGCAGAACTGGAGATTGAACCCAGGGGCATTCTACCTCTGAGCTATAACCTCAGTCCTTATTTTTGATTCTTTATTTTGAAACAAGGTCTCACTAAGTTGCAGAGGGCCTCACTAAGTAGCTGAGGCCATCCTCCTGTCTCAGCCTCCATGCACAGCTTCTTTCCTCTATTCTGTCCAGCTTCCACATATGAGAGGAAACATATGGCCCTTGATTGTCCCCGTCTCTGGCTGGTCTCACATAGCAAGATGTTTCCTAGTTCCATCCATTTTCCTAAAAATAACATAATTTTGTTCTTTTTATAATTGACCAAGCCTCCATTGTGTGGATACATATAGTTTCAATCCACTAAACCTTCTATTTAGTTTGTCTTTCTGTTGCTGTGACCAAAATATCTGACATGAACATAGAAGAGAAAACGTTTTCTTGGCTCATAGTTTCAGAGGTACCATCTACAGTCAGCCAGCTCTGAGGCCAACATCATGTGGTACTACCTAAGGAAGCTGAGCTCAACTCAATGGTGTTTAGAAGCAGAAAGAGAGGACGGGATCAAGGAAAAATACAGTCCTGAGGATACACGTCTTCCAGCCACACCCCACCTACCTAAAGTGCCATCAAGTAAATGCATTAAAATAATTAATTCTTCAGGAGATTCATCCTCTGGTGAGTTTAGAGCCCTGATTCAATTATTCACCTCTGAATGTTGTTGCGTTGGGGACAAGCTTTTAAAATATGAGCCTTTTGGGTGACTTTCCAATTCCAGGCCATAACACCTTTTAGATAGTTTGTCTCAAAGGTGGATTGTGACAGTACAAATGGATCATTTGAAGATAAACACAAAGGAAAGGCAGTTTCTGTGGTTTGGCTCAAAGGCTCTCAAGTCCTGTCTCACAGTGCTAGCTAGAGATCTTAATTAGTTGAAATTTCTAATTGTTCAAGTCCATGTTATACTCCTAAAACTGATAGCAATTTGTTTCTCAATTTAAAAAAATAATGGTAATTTCTTTATAGAAACATAAGAGATTCAGAATTATCAGTCCTTTTATAGCAAACCTAAAATACTACAGAAATAATGTTAATAATAGCAATAATCATTCATACATAAATGACCTGAAGGTAAAGAAAAAACATTTCTCAGAGACAAAAACACGTACACTCATGTGTTCGTAGAGCACACTGGAGCCCACACTTGCTCTAAGCTAATCTTATAAATCCTGGTAGTGCTGGGACTGAGAGAGCCTCATACTCATTGGACAGGAGAGTCAGAACATGAGCAAAGACGTCATACCACAGCCTTCCTAGAAATCTGGGAACCAGCCGGGCGTGGTGGCGCACGCTTGTAATCCCCGCGGTTGGGAGGCGGAGACAGGAGGATCGCGCTGGTTCGGAGCCAGCCACGCTGGCTAAAGAGACCCTGTTTCCAAATAAAAAAGTTATAAAATAGGTCTGGGAGTATATGCCGGAGGTAGAAGGGCTTCCAGGAACCCCAGTACCACCAAAAAAAAAAAAAAAAAAAAAAAATCTGGGAACCCAGTCCTGTAGTATATATGTGTGTGTGTGTGTGTGTGTGTGTGTGTGTGTGTGTGTGTGTGTGTATGTACATATGTGTATATATCCTGCTCTCTCTCTCTCTCTCTCTCTCTCTATATATATATATATATATATATATATATATATATTTTTTTTTTTTTTTCCTTAGCTTTAGTTCTGAATGAAATGGAAAAGTAGAACAATTCTCTCCTGATATTTCTAGAGTAGAAATATTAATAACCATTTAGGACCTGGATAGATTCTACTTAAAAATCTCCTTTAAACTGCAAGCCAAAAATTTAGCTTAAAGGGCTCCCAGGTGGGAATTCAAATTCTTGGAATAAAAAAAAAAAAAAAAAACAGATCTAAATTTTCTTTTTAACAAGTATGTTGAAATCAGTCTTCAATGTATTTCCATAATGTTCCCTATTATACCCGTTACAATGAAGAAAGACATAAACAAAACAAAAGAAATCCTTGGAGAATCAGATCACCAAGACAGTCATTGATATTTGGGGGGGGGGATAACTATAAATAACTGCTACAAGAATGAAGAAATAAAAATAAGGCTGTGAGCAAATTAGCCCAGGGTTTTTTTGTTGTTGTTGTTGTTTTGTTTTTTGGTTTTTGGGTTTTTTGGTGGTACTGGGCTTCCAGGAGACCCTTCTTCCTCTGGGCTACACTCCCAGACCTATTTTCACATTTTTACTTGGAAATAGGGTCTCTTAAGCCAGCGCAGCTGGCTTCGAACCTGCGCGATCCTCCTATCTCTGCCTCCCAAGCGCGGGGATTACAAGCGAGCGCCACCATGCCTGGCAGCCCAGGGTTTTATAAAGCATTCAAAGAGAACTATTGGAAATAAAAAATGCTGTGTGATATAATAATTTGAATTAGACACTCGATGATTTTCAATGACAAATATGAAATAGCAGAGGAAACTCTTATCCAAAAGATGGTTATAAAAAAGTTAAATAAAATGAAGTAAGAGCCACAAAGGGAGAACAGATAATGGAAGCATAGAGAGGTAGAGTAAGAGAATGAGATAGAGAGAGAGAGAGAGAGAGAGAGAGAGAGAGAGAGAGGCACCAGATCTCTGATTAGCCAGGCTGTACACAGTAATTAGGGATCCAGAAAGTACCTGGAGGGATAAACAGGAAGAAAAGCATGGAGAGTATAATGGTTCGACATTTCCAAATTAAAAAAAGAACATGAAATATTAGATCTAAGAAATACTAATAATTTTATCAGATGCATTTTAGAAATAGCCAGACATCTATAACCGGTAAGGCTACCTTTCAAGAAGTATACAAATAATGACATTTTTTCACAAATCAAAACTGTTTTTTTATCAACAGAGTTCACCAAAGAGAATCTTTAATGATAACACTTTATGGAGAGACAAAATGATCCTAGGAGGATGGTTCGCAAGAAAGAACAGGATACAAAAGAAAGTGAATAATGTCATTTAAGCTAATCAAATATTAATTTTATAAATTTAGAAAATGTAAAAAGTAAAATAGAATGATTATTTTGTAAAGTTAGTAAAGGAAATAATTAGTTAAGGTATTATATGGCCTTTAATTTAACTCCTACTTTAAATATACATCTTACATTTCCTAGGATATCACTGAAAAAAATAAAAGTAGAATGCAAATACAAATGAAATGGAAGGGAGAACTCAATCCAAAAGACGGTGAAAAAAATAAAAAAAAAATAGAACACTGAGAAGGCAACAAATAAGATGATGGAATAGAATATACATGTATAAGATTCCACAATCAATATAAACTTGATTAAATTGTGCACTTAAGAAACTAGCACTGTGAGATTGAATTTTTGAAATCAGGCCATATGCTGTTTATAAGATATACTTACTACTTAAATATAGGTCAAATATTTAAAGATAGTTCAAAATAAAAGAATGTACAAAATACCATGTAAATAACAAATGATCCAGTAATCATGAAAAACCATAAATGTATTATTATTTTCAAATACACATGGAACACTTAAAAATGATCAACTTATCAGGCCATTGACAACTCCATACATTTTTAAACTACATGCATAGCAAAGATTATGTTTTCTGACCATAGAGCAAGATGTAGAAGTCAATGACAAAAAGATAAATCCAAACTTGTTATTATTTATAAATCCTATATAAAAGAAACCAAAATAGTTTAGAAAATCTGTAAAACTGAGTAATGAAGAGAGTTATAAGAAATTTTTTGATGCAGATGAAGGGCTTAAGAGAAATTATAGTCATAATGTTTACTGTAAAAGAAAAATAAAGATTACACTACAAAAACAAACATTTTGAAAATCAAGAATTGAAGAAAATATTAAATATAGCATCAAAAATTAAAATAGAAAATATGTAATAGAAAATATTTTTCAAAAATTCAAGATTGCTTTTTCAAAAAACAAATGGAAAGTGGAAAAACGTCTGAAATGTATTTTAAAAATAAGACATTATTTTAAAAATGAAAAGGGAACAAAATGTCACAGAGAGCACAAGTAAAAAGGAACATTGAAAATAATTTTATGCCAATAAATTTGAAAACAAGTAAAATTAACAAATACCTAGAAAAATAAATTAACAGAAAAATAACTCAAACAGAAAATCTGAATGGCTCCAAAGCCTTTAAAAATATTCGGGCTAAAACATTCAAAACAGGTAATTCACAATAGAAAAAATAATTTACAGTCCAACCTGACATTACACACAAAATTATTTCTAGATGGATGTCATTTGACAAGTCATAGGGCTCACTGGCCATTTCTGAGCAGCCCCAGCCAACCGGAGCTCTGCAACAACTCACCGCTCAGAGGAGGAAAGAAAACAAAGCGGTTCCACAGATCGTTTCTGTTGTATTATTTATGTAAATTTTTTGTTTTGTTTTGTTTTTCTTATAACTCTTCACTTTAAGCATCCATTTTAGTTTAAGAAAGCTAGTAAATTGATATCTTATTTCTTTATGAAGAAAATTAGCATTTTTTCTATATTTGACAATAGAGAAAACATGAGAAAATTAACTATGCAGAAAGCTGTTAGTGAAAGTAACTGTTGTGAAGAGCAAAGGACTGAGCCCAAAAGATCTAGAAGCAAAAGATGAAAGACTGAAGAAGACTGAACAGAGGGAGGATGATGCCCAGGAAAGCCCAATTGTAAACAAGTTTTTCTTACAGGGAGGCCTAAAGAACACAGTGGGGATATAAAAACAGTACAAGGTTTTATATAGCCTTGAGGTCAGATTATTTAAATTACATATAAACAGCCAGGCATGGTGGCACACTCTTGTAATCCCAGCATTTGGGAGGCTGAGACAGGAGGATCTTGGTTTGCAGGCAGCCTAAGCTTAGTAAGGCCCTCTGCAACTCAGTGAGACCCTATTTCAAATACATTCTATGAACCCAACATCACATTAATACCATAACCAAATAAAGACTGCTCAAGAAAGAAAAATTACAGGCCTATATCTTTGATGAACTTGGATGCAAAACTGCTAAACAAAATACTAGCAACATGCATTCAAAACCACATCAAGAAAATCATACATCATGAACAGGTAGGGTTCGTTCCAGGTTTGCAAGGCTGGTTCAACATATGAAAATCAATCCATGTAATTCATCATATAAACAAAACCAAAGACAAAAATCACATGACCATTTCAACAGATGTTGAAAAAGCATTTGATAAAATCCAACATCCATTTATGCTAAAGCACTGCAGAGAAATGGAATAGAAAGAACATACCTCAACATCATAAAGGCAATCTACAGTAGGCCCACAGCCAACATTATATTAAATGGGGAAAAACTTCAAGAATTTTCCCTAAAAACAGAAACAAGACAAGGGTGTCCATTATCATCACTTCTCTTCAATATAGTACTTGAGACTCTAGCCAGAGCAATAAGGCAAGAACTCAAACTATCACTATTCGGCCGGGCGTGGTAGCACACACTTGTAATCCCTGTGCTTGGGAAGTGGAGACAGGAGGATCATGCAGGTTCAAAACCAGCATCACTGGCTTAAGAGACCCTGTTTCCAAATAAAAATATAAAAAATAGGTGTCTGGGAGTGTAGCCCAGAGGTAGAAGGGTTTACAGGAACCCCAGTACCACCAAAATACAAAACAAAACAAAACAAAACAAAAACAAAAATAAAAACAAAACAAAACAAAAACTATCACTATTTGCAGATGACATGATACTATACTTAAAAGACCCAACAAACTCAACTAAAAGGCTTATAGAATTAATCAACAAATTCAGTATGATGTCTGGATACAAAATCCATCTTAAAAAAATCAGAAGCTTTTCTGTATACCAAACATAAATCCACTGAAAAAGAAATTAAAAAAACATTTCCACTCAGGATTTCCCACAAAAAATAAAATGCTTAGCAATAAACTTAACCAAGAAGGTAAAAGACCTCTACAAAGAAAATTATAAAACACTGAAAAAAGCAGGGTGTGATGGCACACGCTTGTAATCTCCGCACTTGGGAGGCTGACACAGGAGGATTGCGCTGGTTCAAAGCCAGCCTCACTGGCTTAAGAGACCCTGTTTTCAAATAAAAATATAAAAAATAGGTGTCTAGGAGTGTAGCCCGGAGGTAGAAGGGTTTACAGGAACCCCAGTACCACCAATAAATAAATAAATAAATAAACAAATAAATAAATAAATCAGAAAAAAAGAAATCAAAGACCTTAGAAGATGAAAAGATCTTCCATGTTCATGGATAGGCAAAACAAATATCCTCAAAATGGCCATACTTCCAAAAGTGATCTACAGATTCAATGCAATACCCATTAAATTACCAAGATCATTACTCACAAACACAGAAAAACCAGTTCCTAAATTCATTTGGAACAGCAACACAAACAGAATAGCCAAGTAGTTCTCAGCAACAAAAACCATGCAGAAGGAATCACAATACCTGACATTAAACTATACTACAAAGCCATAAAAATAAATACAGCATAGTACCAGCACAAAATCAGGTACAAAGACCAATGGAGCAGAATAGAAGACTGAGAAACAAATCCACATACTTACAGTCAATTGATTTTTTACAAAGGGGCCAAAAACATACACTGGAAAAAAACATAGCCTGTTCAACAAATTGTGTTATCAAAACTGATTAACCATATGCAGGAAAATGGAAATGAATCCCACTTTCTCACCCTGCACAAGAGTCAATTCAAGAAGGATCAAAGACTTGGAAGTTAGACAGAGACCTTGAGTCTCCTTGAAGAGGGCATAGGTCCAACACTGCAACACAGAGGCACAGATAAGCACTTTCTCAACAAGACCCCAAAGGCACAACAAACTAAAAGGCAAATCAATACGTGGGAAAGCATGAAACTAAATAGCTTCTGTTCAGCAAAGGAAACTGTCAAGAACCTCAATAGAGAGCCAATAGAATGGGAGAAGATTTTTGCCACCTAGCCCTCCAATAGAGGACTAATATCTAGAATATACAAAGAACTCAAGAAACTCAGCACTAAGAAAACAAATAACCCAATCAAAAAATGGGCAAGTGAATTAAATAGACACTTCACAAAAGAAGAAATTCAAATGGCCAATAAATGCACGGAAAAATGCTCAACATCATTAGCAATCAGAGAGATGCAAATCAAAACTACCCTGAGATTTCACCTAACTCCAACTAGAATGACAATCATTCAAAACACAACAGATGCTGGCGAGGATGTGAAGAAGTGGGAACTCTAAGACATTGTTGGTGGGATTGCAAATGAGTGCAACCACTTTAAAAAACAGTATGGAGGATCCTCAGAAGAATGTGGATGAATTTACTGTATGATCTAGCAATACCACTTCTGAGTATCCACCCATAAGAAAGGAAACCACACTACCAAACAAATGCATACATATCTATATTCATACCTGCACAATTCACTGTTGCAAAATTATGTTGATAGCCAAGATGTCTATCAACAGATGAATGGATTACAAAACTGTGGGATATGTATACAATGAAATTTTACTCAGCCATAATGAAAAACACAATTACATTATTTACAGGGAAATGGATGGAACTGGAGGATGTTACACTACGTGAGAATAGTCAGTCACAAAAATTAAGAAATTAGATGCTCTCCCTAATATGTGAAAACTAGGGAGAAATGCTTAATAGGAGGAACTCTAGATGAAGAAGATTCTATAGATGAGCAAGTAATCGACCTAACTGAGGGGATGGGAGGGGAGAAGAGGGAAATTCTCTAATGCACATAATGTACTTTAACAAACATATCAAAGTCAATCACTAAGCCAAACATGAGAAGGAAGGAGGGGGAGAGTATAGGGCAGAAATTGGGTAAGGGCTAATTGGGTGATGTATGCATATATGTCTCTACCATCTTGTATCCCATTAAGATGTATGACTACAATGCACCAATAAAAATGAAAAATAATAAATATAGAATTAAAAACAGGGCCAAGGATGTGGCTCAGAGGTAGAATGTCCCTGCGTTCCATTCCTAGTACCGCAAAAAAACCCAACAACATATAAACAATGTAGTAAGAAATCTATAAAATTGGAAAGACTAGAATAAAAAAAATTAAGTAAAGTACCAAAAATAATAATAAAATAAATAAAAAGGAAGAAATACCATTAATGTGGTCCAAAAACATGTAGAAAGATATAAACACATGGACTTGTATTATTTCCAAATTGATAGTGAAGAAGACAGAAAACTTACTTTTAGTAATTCCTTAAAAGAATATAAAATACTCAAATGAGCTATGATTACTATTTAACTTTTTTAATATTAAAAAATTTTCTCTGAAGCCTTAATTATAAAATATCTTTCTCTTTCATTAGTTTTCATAAAATTTCCTCTGATTTTCCTTTGTCTATGTGAATATATTAAACATTTAATTATTTTCATTACTTTCCTGGCATTTTTATTATTCTCTTTATCACAGCATGTTTCTGAATAAAAGGTTTCATTTATTCATTATATAATTCATAAGAGGGGGAAAGTAGAAAGGGGACAGTAAAAATTGAATTCCATATCTTTTGTTCAGTGCAATCCATTTTTATACTACTTTCAATTTCAAGAAACAGACTTTATATGTTCAACATTGAGTAGCAATATAAAACATAAAATATTGCAGCTGACCACTATTAAATTTTTTAAAATAAATTTATTATTGAATATACAATAAAAATTAGGACCAATTTCATGAATAGAAAATTCTCATATATAAAAGTTATATTATGTATGCTATAAACCTACATTTTGGTTGCATTCTTGCACCTCAAACAGATATGTCACATTTGAATACCCTTTTGTATATAAGATGATCATAGTTTCCATTAGGCACATCTAATACAGTAAAAAAAATCAGAGTCCTAAAGTAGACTGTATGGAGATGAGAACTAATAATGTCTTTGGAATAGTACTATGCTGTCCATAAAGTATAACTATTTCTCCTATCACACATGAAAAAATTTAATTGAAAGATACAGCACAATGCCACTTTTATAGCCCCCTAAAGGTGTTCATCATAAAACAAAATGATTAAAATGACAAAAAGGTATTTCTTCAATCATTTTACACAACAGTTATAATTTAAGTGGCCAAAACAAACTGAGATTTTCAAGGAAACAGAAATTGTGGGTGTGAGAAACCAGCTAAAATTTTGCCATCAACCTTTAGGGCTTTGCAACATATTATTACTTAATAATAATAATATACTTTATTGTGATTTTTCATAGCTTTTAATTGTAATATAAAATACTCAGATGAACTACGAATTACTATTTAACTCTTTTAAATTAAAAACTTTTCTCTGAAGCCTTATTTATAAAATATCTTTCTTCTCTTCATTGAAAAAAGGCTTAATGTGCTTAAGGAATACTAAAAATTCAAAGAGATAAACAGATGGAGACAGAAAGAAGGGATGAAAGAGAGAGAGAGGAAAGAAAACCAGTGGCACCTGGGAGGACAAACTAAAATTATGTTGCTATTGATGAAACTGAAAATTGTGGCCTGATATTTTTCTCTGAATTTGTAAGGTATAGTGGATAACAATCCTCTTTTGAAGCAATTATATGGTGCAGGAACGCAAGATGTCAGGGAGAAGTGAGCAAGGCAAGATTGAGAAGAAACTGCTCTACCAAATATCATCATGGGAAAAAATAAAACAGTAAAAATGAAAGGGAAATAGGAGCAATAAAGAGGAAGAGCAACTACTGAAATCATTAGAAGGTTGGAAGAGTTAACGAGAAAATGCAAACTAAGTGAATTAGATATTAATAAAGAGTAGAAAAGGATTAAAGAGGTTTTGTGGTCATCACAGACAGGAGAAATCCATAGATTTATGAAGAATATCTGAAAATAGAACCATGTAAAAAAAAAGACAGCAGATATTGAGATACAAGTCAAGAAATAATTAATGAGATAAAAGAAGACTTGAATCAATATTTTGAGGGAAAGATGAAAACCAAATCAGAAAACATATCCCTGGGCAAAATAACCCAGAGCAGTCAACAATAAAATAACATCCTAGTGAGTCACTAGAATTAATTTATAAGTGAAGAATCCTTGAAGTTGGCCAGGCAAAAACAAACAAAAAAACCTCCACAACTCTCTAAATTCTATAGTGCTAGAAGCAAAGTAAACAAATGTAAAATTGTCTTAAAACTGTACTGCCAGTGTAAGGCAAGATAACAAACTTTTGAACATGCAAGAATTCAGAAATATTGCTTCAGAGGGACCTTCCTCAGAAATCTATTAGAAGTGCCTTAGTTTCCCATGGCTGTAAAAAAAATGACTGCAAAAATATATATAAAAAAATTAAAAGAAGACTTTAATTTTGGCTGAAGGTTTCAGTCCCTGTCAGGCAACCTCAGTGCTTTGGGCTGAGACAAGGTGGGACCTCCAGGAGGACAGCTGCTCACCTAAAGGCAAGGACCGAGGAACAGAATATCACCTGTGAGGCCATTAGCCCACTCTCTTCAGCTAGGTCCCACTTCCCACACATTCTACCCCCTCCCAAAAGTCCATTCAGCTCTAAATCCATTCATGGGCTAATTCTCGGATGAGGTCAGAGCTCTCAAATCCATCTGCTTCCCAAAAGTGCCACCTCTGGACATGGCTGCACTGAGGACCAAGCTCGCAACCCATGAGCCTTTAGGGGACATTCCAGCCAACCAAGAGATGATTATAAATGCAGTGATGAAAGAATTGCCCACAATGTAAAACCCATTAAAAGCAGATCCTCCAGGAGAGTGGAAGGGGAGTCCAGGTGTTTGCAGCTCTGTACAGCTGGACTGAGAGATCTTGAAACACCCTCATTCAGAAAGTCCCAGCTAAGAAACTCCTTCATCCCTGAATCACACGAACTTATATAATTCTTGTTTATCAATTTAAGTCACTAAGCCTTAGGGAAACATGTGCTGCAATAACATATAACTAAAAAAAAAAGACTTAAGTATTCAATTTGAAAAGGTTTGCAATATTGGGACATAAGATTTTTTATTCCCCAAGGGATTTGTTCATACATATCAGAAGAGCAAAGAATAGTCAACTCCTTGGGGACAGTGAGCAGGACTTCTCGCGAATCATTTGGGATTGATGTGTTTATAGAAATCAACACTATGCTGAACCCATGTTTGGAAGCCTGTTGCTGTGAGGGCAGGATGGTGGTGACTACACCAAGGATTACATGACCAGAGCTTGTTAGGACAAAAGGTAAATGAATGTGAGCTGGGCAGGAGCTACATCCAGCCAGGACATAGCCCAGTGTCGTGCGACCATGCAAAACAGGAGAAAGACATAAGCCCAAGAGTAAGATTGGGCTGGATAAGTAAAATTAAGAACTTGAAGAAGAGGTAATTTTTGTTTCATTAAGGAACGCAGGAAAGGCGTTCGCAGTGATTAAGGGAATCTCCAAAGAACTCAGAGATGTGCTCTAAGCACAAGTCCCAACTGTGAATATGACTAATAAAATAATAGATCCTCTTTTTTCCTTAGAGCAGATGTAATCTGTAATCACAGCTGGAAGCTGGCTCCACAGCTAGAAGCTGGAGGCCTTTGTACAAGCTGAGAAAACCAGGAAAGCAGTTTACCACAGCACCCTTTCCACCCCAAGCCACCAAGCCAAACAGAACTGCTGAAGGGGGTCACTTTCACATCACAAGTTTCAGTTTTGACTATTACACAGGCTCTTATTCTGCAGTAATAAACACATACAATTATTACCCCAAGAGAAGTTCTATAATTCTAACCTGTACCTTCAGACTCAGAACTGCTACTGACTGCTAACAGTATGAAGGTAGATACGACTCATTCAATCATCACAAGTCACATAGAAAACCAGCTTCCAATATCAAACTGGCATTTAGAAGAGCATACCATACCTGTCCTGCCTTGGTTTCATCCAGGCTGCCCCGAGGAATGTATTTATTAAACAATTTTTCGAACAAATGACAAGATTTAATTAGAATAAAGGTAAAAGAAAAATATTTTTGGGGGGAGTTGAGTACCAAGGATTAAACCCAGGGCTCTATCTACAAGCTACACCTTCAGATTCCTTTAAAAAAAATATATATATATATATATATATATATGTGTGTGTGTGTGTGTGTATGTATATACGTATATAATATATATAAAAATATATATATATGTATATACATACACACACACACACACACATGGTTTCACTAAATTGCTGAGGGTCTAAGTTTCTAAGGCTGTCCTCGAATCTCTGATTCTCTGTCACATCCTCCTGATTCTCCTGTCACTTGTCCCAAGTATTAAGATTATAGTCATGTGCCTCCATGCCCCACTAAACGTAAGGATCTTGAGGTATGTTATGGAAAGTACAGCAGACTTTAAGAAAAGTTAGCTTACATGTTTCTACTTTTTACTCTAATGCTGATATTCACTGGGGTAAAATGAAACTTTAAAATTTTAAATTATAAAAATAAACAAATAAAAAAACAAAAAAAACAAAGCCATACGTGGTGGCACACATTTGTAATACTAGTACTTGGGAGTCTGAGACAGGAAGATTGCAATTTTGAGAACAGCCTCAGCAAGTAGTGAGACTCTCATTAACCTAGTGAGACTCTGTTTCTGAATAAAAATAAAATAGGGCTGGGAGTGTAGCTCAGAGGTAGAATGCCTCTGGGTTCAATCCCCAGTGCCACAATAAATAAATAAATAAATAAATAAATAAATAAATAAATAAATAAATAAATCTAACAAATGTAGATTTGGCAGTATTACCTCCAAAGATGACTTTCTTGATTACGGAGATGTAGTCTTCGGGCTCCTGCTCTGCTGAGATCCCCCATCTGCTTCCAGAAACATTTAATAACTGATACAGCTGATCTGAACTCTTCATCCCACACAGCAGAGTAACAACACTTTCTGGGGAGTAAAGAACCTCTTCCAGAAACTGACATTTCTTCGGTGTTAGGTCTTTGAGCAGGCCATTTGATAATATCAAAAGTTTACATTTGTAAGAGCTTAAGATTAACAACTTCAAATGCCAAGGAGAGAAATTCTCCAAACAGTATAATAAGATTGCTTCTCTTTTCACAACACATAAAAATATTTCCCTCAAGTACAGAGCCCATTCAGTAGCATCTTCTTCATATATGATTAGGATGTCTTTTGCATCTCCTGGAAAAAAATGAAAATAATGTATTACCTTTTTATATTTGAAATGCTAATAGCAGGTTGTATCATTATTAATGTAGATAATTACTCAGATAATTAAATTACTCAGATCATTACATTACTCAGATAATTAAATTTTTAAAAGCAATAACTAGATTAGATATAGAAGATATTTTAATTTGTGGCCTAAAACAAAGTTTGGTATTTTTACAATAATAAAAGAAAAAAAGATTGAAGAAATTTTGGAATATTGATGTTTAGATAAGATTCAAAAAATAAAAAACTCAATATATATGTAATATAAAAACCTAAAGTACTAGCTGGGTGTAGTGGTGTACACCTGTAATCCTTGTACGCTTGAGAGGCTGAGATAGAAAGATTGCAGGTTTGTGGCCAACCTCAGCAACATAGAGACACTCTTAGCAACCTAGCCAGACCCTGTTTCAAAAATAAAAAAAAATAAAAGGGATGTAGGTGTCGTGTAGTTTACAAGTAGAATGCACCGGGTTTAATCCCTAGCACAAATAAAAGGAAGAAAATGAAAGGAAAAGGAAGAGAAAAGAGAAAGGAATAAAAGAGTAAAGGAAAAAAAAAGGAGGAGGAAGATGAGGAGGAGGAAGAAGAGAAGGAAAAGGAAAAGGAGAGGGAGGAGAAGGAAGAGAAAACATTAAAATGTATTTAAATATTTATGAAATTTTACAATTTGAAGTATCCTTGAAATACGAAATATAAAGTGACAAGCCTTATGAATTCAGAGTGCAATCATTTTCCAAGAAAAATTATTTAGGAAAGCATAGTTTATGTTCCTTGTGGTTTAATGATTATTGTAAAACTTCTTCATAGGTCCAGGAAAGAAAAGCAAGTCACCCACAGGGGACCATATTAGGTTGCTAATATTAGCATATTAGAAATTATGAAAGCATAATTTCTTTAGAACAATTTCAAGATCAGATTGTCAAAATTATAAGAAAGTTATTACAAAATTAATTTTTATTATGTATGTATATTATAGAATACCATATTTTACAACAATAATAAAGAATACACAAATATTACATGCGACATTACTGAGTCTAAAGATATACTACTGGGTTCTGGGCGAGGTCGCGTGGCGCACACCAGCCGGGCCCGGGTCGCAGGACTCTGGGCCCCGGGCCGAACTGCGTGTAGCATGCCAGAGCCCTAGGGAAACCGGGCCCAGTAAGACGCTGGGTTCTGGGCAGGGGTCGCGCGTGGGGCACGCCAGATGGGGCCAGGGTCGGGTGACTCTGGGCCGTGGGCCGAACTGCAAGTAGCACACCAGACCCCTGGAGAAACCGGGCCCAGTAAGACGCTGGGTTCTGGGCAAGGGTCGCGTGCGGGGCACACCAGCCGGGGCCCAGGTCGCGGGACTCTGGGCCCCAGGCCGAACTGCGAGTAGCACGCCAGACCCCTAGAAAAACCGGGCCCAGAACAGAAAAAGATAAAGAAAAATATCGGAGAGGAGGTAAGAAAGCCATTATGGATGCCAGGACACTGGAGATGCAGACAAAACTTATCTAAATGCACTGGAACTTATGGAAAAATTCGCCGTGAAAGAGGTCTGCTATTTCTCTATATTGTTAAGAGTCTCAGACATCACCTGTAAGGAGAGAGTTTAGCGGAGACCAAGGAGAAATGCGGTGTTGAAAGAGGTCTCCGCGATGGTGGTGGAGACTTGTATTCAGGAGAAGCAGAAACCGGATTCTACCAACCTTATTTTTTTGGAGAAATTACACCAAATGTCGAATGCTACCATCACGCATGCTTAGGAACACTGGACAACATTCAGAGTGGAAAAAGAGCCTGGGAAGGATTTGAAACGGTGGAGGCAGTGGCAATGCCAGTGGCCAATACTCAGGGGAGGCAGAGATCTGATACATTACACCTGGAACCTTTGAAATAATAACCACAGACAGTGATCGGAACCTGCTGAGGGGTTAGGCGGGCGCCGGGGCCAGTGGCCGACATCGGAGCTGCTGTGAGGCAAGGCCACTACTGAGGCCTCCATGGCCGGGATTGGAACTTGCCGAGGGGTTTGACTGATGCTGGGGCCAGCGAGGCCGGCATTGGAGCCTGCCATGAGGCAAGGCTTGTGCTGGGGCCTACGAGGTTGGGTCCGGAACCTGCTGAGGGGTTAGGCCGGTGCTGGGGCCAGCGAGGCCGGCATCGGAGCCTGCCGTGACGCAAGGCCGGTACTGGGGCCTCCGAGGACAGGATAAGAGCCTGCCGAGGGGTTAGGCTGGTGCTGGGGTCAGCGAAGCCGGCATCGGAGCCCGACGTGAGGCAAGGCCGGTACTGGGGCTTCTGAGGCCGGGATAAGAGCCTGCTGAGGGTTAGGCCGGTGCTGGGGCCAGCGAGGCTAGCATCGGAGCCTGCCATGAGGCAAGGCCGGTGGTGGGGCCTCCGAGGCCGGGATAAGAGCCTGCCGAGGGGTTAGGCTGGTGCTGGGGCCAGCGTGGCCGGCATCGGAGCCTGCCGTGAGGCGAGGCCGGGATAAGAGCCTGCCGAGGGGTTAGGCCGGTGCTGGGGCCAGTGAGGCCGGCATCGGAGCCAGCCTTGAGGCATGGCCAGTACGGGGGCCTCTGAGGCCAGGATAAGAGCCTGCTGAGGGGTTAGGCCGGTGCTGGAGCCAGTGAGGCCGGCATCGCAGCCTGCCGTGAGGCATAGCCGGTGCTGGGACCTCCGAGGCCAGTATCGGAGCCGGCCGAGGTGTTAGGCCTGTGCTGGGGCCAGCGAGGCCGGCATCGGAGCCTGCCATAAGGCAAGGCCGGTACTGGGGCCTCCGAGGCCAGGATAAGAGCCTACCGAGGGGTTAGGCCAGTGCTGGGGCCAGCGAGGCCAGCACCGGAGCCTGCCATGTGGCAAGGCCGGTACTGGGGCCTCCGAGGCCGGGATTGGAGCTTGCCGAGGGGTGAGGCCAATGCTGGGGCCAGCGAGGCTGGCATTGGAGCCTGCCGTGAGGCAAGGCCGGTACTGGGGCCTCCTAGGCCGGGATCGGAGCCTACCTTGAGGCAAGGCTGGTACTGGGGCCTCCGAGGCCAGGATAAGAGCCTGCCGAGGGGTTAGGCCGGTGCTGGGGCCAGCGAGGCCGGCACCGGAGCCTGCCGTGAGGGAAGGCCGGTACTGGGACCTCCGAGGCCGGGATAAGAGCCTGCCGAGGGATTAGGCGAGTGCTGGGGCCAGCGAGGCTGGCATCGGAGCCTGCTGTGAGCAAGGCCGGTACTGGGGCCTCTGAGGCCAGGATAACAACCTGCCGAAGGGCTAGACCGGTGCTGGGGCCAGCGAGGCTGGCATCGGGGCCTGCCGTGAGGCAAGGCCAGCATCGGAGCCTGCCGTGAGACATGGCCAGTGCTGGGGCCTCCTAGGCCGAGAACAGAACCTGCCGAGGGGTTAGGCTGGTGCTGGGGCGAACGAGGCCAGCATTGGAGCCTGCTGTGAGGCTAGGCCGGTGCTGGGGCCTCCGAGGCCGGGATTGGAATCCTGCCAAGGGGTTAGGCCGGTGCAGGGGCCAATGGCCAGCATCAGAGCCTGGTGTGAGGCAAGTTCACTCCTGTGGCCTCCAAGGCCGGGACCAAAGACAGCTTAGGGGTTAGAACGGTGCAGGGGCCAGTGAGACCAGAACTGGGGCCTCCCATGAGGCAAGGCTGCTGCTTGAGCCAGCGAGGTCTGGATCTGTCCACTGAGTAGCCAGGCCACTACTGGGACCATCAAGAGTGCGATCGGTACTTGCAACGCAGCATGCACAGAGAAATATCGCAGAAAATATAAATCAGACGCTTCTCTTAATCAGCAATAACTAGGAGGAAAAGGGCAACAGGAAGAGGTTGAGCTATAGAAAGGGCCCTATAGTGAAGAAACTAATGTGACCAATCAGAGGGTATGTAATACTGGAGGACGGAGCCTCTTTAAAACGCAGGAGGTACATAAACAAATGTATCAAAGTAAATCACCAAAGAAGCATGGGATGGAGGGAGGGGGAGGGAATGGAATGGGGGCTGGAGGAGGGCTAATTGGATGATGTGTGCTTGTATATCCTCTCAAGTCTTGTACTCCAATGTGATTGATATATGACTACAATGCACCAATTTAAAAAATAAATTAATAAAAAAATTGTTAAAATAAAAAATAAAAAAATAAAAATTCAAAAAATAAATAAATAAAGATATACTACTGAGGAAAAGAAGAGAGTATACTACAGGATTGCTGCTTATATAGTTTTAAGTATAGATACCTGGCATGTGTGATACAGACCAGAATATTTGAAGGTGGGTTTAATAAATTAATGCAGGCACTAGGAGTCTGTTGGATTCCTGGAAATATTATCTTTATTTGGGTGAAGGATACATACAAGCATACATGTATCAAAATCCATTTCTGTGTACATCTTAGATTGTGTGTGTGTGTAAACTAGACTCTGCTAAACAAGTACATTAAAGGAAAGTAGCATAAGGAAATTTCAGGATGGAAGCTGTTCAAGAATCACATGGACCAGTAGGGATGTACAAATGATGGATGGTATAGTTTCTGAAGGAGATATTCAGGGTATAAAAAAATCGTAATATTATCACATATACTTAAAAATTTGTGTAAAGATTGTAATTATATAACTTTGACAGTTCTAATAAAACATTAAAATAAGAATAGATACATTATCTTTTGCAAATTAAATGAAAAAGTAAACATTAACTCCAGAAAAACTAAGCAAGAAGCTTTAAAGAAAGTAGAATAACTATACACTATTTGGATTAATTGTGTAAATGTATATATAATCATTGTAAGGTTAAAAACAGACTAATCACTTAAAGGCACAAGAGTCAGATGGTCTAGGAGATCTAAATCTGTATCTAAAAATACAATAAACAGAAACCAATAGATAATAGCTAAATTTACTAAGTCCAGAAATAACTGCACTGATTTATACAATATACAATGTATTCATATATCAAAACATCCTGTAGTACTCCATACATATATGCAATTTTAAGCCTTTTTGTATCAGTTAAAATAAATTTAAATTTTAAGGATGTGGTAAAGTTAATATAAATATGGTCTAGAACAATGAATTATAGTTATTATGGTTCTTTTGAGCAGGAGGAGGGTAGAGGACAGCTGGATATTTATCATTGTTTTATATAAAAATACAATTGTAATAAAAATTTAAATGATAGAATATTCAGCCAAAAATAACATAACCAAAGTAAAGCATATAGAAATGTAAAAAGGGTGAGTTGAACACATGTTCACATAGAACATGGACCACATACTAAGGCCATTATGGTCATGCTCCAAAACCCACATGTGAAAAGCCTTGGTAAAATAAAAATAATTATAGAACAGGACAAAATGAGGATTCGGGGTAGAGAAAGTAAGGATTAACATCATCTTTCACCTAATATAGTTCTTCCATACTGTCTAAATTTAAAGTGTTGATAGACAAAGTGACTTCCTCAACATCTTTGTATCATTTATTTCTGTAAGCGATAATAAAAAGTACTCAGAAAACATTTTACCTGAAAATTAATACATTGGTGAGTTTTACTCAATATTATTTTTGTTTAAAAATACAGAATGTAATATTATTTTTATCTGAACACTCACTCCCTGCCTGTCTATCCAAAATAATTCTATCAGTTGTTAGCAACAGTAGTTTATGGAAATTTTTGAGAGATTGACGATTTTCTCTTTTTCACTGTTCCTTATTGCTTATGTTTTTGTAATAAACTTTTATTATTTTATAAAACAAAATAATCTTTAAAGTCAGTGTATATGGTATTATCATGAACAGTAAGAACAAAATACCAAAATTCTTGTAATCCACAATGGTCCTCTTTCCTCTGGACACAGGGCATATATCTACACCACTAATGTGGCAGTGAATACCATAATGTCTGGAGGGTTCTTGTCTTTGTATTGAACTACTGAGTTTATGAATATTTTTCTTTTCTCATTATATAAATATTATCTCTCGGGGCAGATGCTTTATCTTTCAATTCACTGATTCCTACTCAGTGCCTACCATAATTTTGTGAACAAGTATTCAGCAAGTTTTTACTCTATTCATATGTAAAGAATAAGCAAAAAATATCTGGCAAAAATCATATGGAAATTTTACAGGAGTTGTATGTGAATGATCAGTATAGTTCCACTACTATGTGGGTAGCATCTCACTCAACCTGGCTCCTAAACAATTATTTGTTGAACAAATACAAATAACATGTCAAAATTCAGTATTTTTTATTTTTGAGGAACAATAGAAGAAAACTTTTCTTTATATTGTATACAGCTAGAGTAAGCTGCTTTATGGTTATAAAATTATTGGAGTAAAAATAAACTAACAATTATAAAAACAACAAATACTAAAACCAGGTCTTTGTGTATTTTACATATGCCATTTCACTTAATTCTTAAAATTACCATTAAGTAGACACTAATCTCATTTTTACTTTCAGAATAGTTAAACTGATGTGGAATTAGAATCAACATCCAGTGCCGGCAGTCTACCTTTACATTTAAACTCTAATAGAATGGACACAATAACATTATTTAAAGCATAAAACTAGGCACTTTGGAGTGATACAGGTTATATAAGGTGATAGATAGATAGATAGATGATAGATAGAAGATATATATATATATATATATATATATATATATATATATATATATGTGTGTGTGTGTGTGTGTGTGTGTGTGTGTATATATATATATATATATATATATATATATATATATATTTTTTTTTTTTTTTTTTAGGTCTGGGGATGGAACCCAGGGGCATTCAACCTCTGAGATATACTCCCTGCCCTATGTTTTTTATTCTTTATTTTGAAACAGGGTCTCACTAAGTTATGGAGGGCCTCACTGAGGCGGTCTGTGGACTGCGATCCTCTGGTCTCAGCTTCCCAAATGCTGGGATTACAAGCATGTAATACCACGCCCAGCTCTATAAGGCAATATTAAATTGCCTATAGTACAGCCATAAGTATGTATATGAAGGTTACTGGGAGTCCAGGTTCCTTCCAGGAAAAAGAGAAAGGAAAAAGAAGAAACGATGCCCTTGATGAATACAGTTACTTATGAAGATTTTACTTCTCAGCTCTGATATTTAATAAATAAAATTATAGGATACCATATGAGGATATATTGAAGTGTAGAGTGACTATTTCCCTGTTATAAGGTTAGGTCTCACAATGAGTTACTAACCATATAAATCAATTCTAGAGACAATCATAACCTGTCTTTCAAAACTTTCCAAGAAAATTTTATAGGTAGCCTTTTCCAATAGTCTAGAGTTACTTCCAATAGTCTAGAGTGAATGTCCTGCCAGGTATGGTGGGGCACGCTTGTAATCCCCGTGCTTGGCGCTTGGGAGGTGGAGACAGGAGGATCGCGCAGGTTCAAGCCAGCCTCAGCCGGGCGTGGTGGCGCACGCTTGTAATCCCCGCGCTTGGGAGGCAGAGACAGGAGGATCGCGCAGGTTCGAAGCTAGCCGCGCGCGCTGGCTTAGGAGACCCTGTTTCCAAATAAAAAAAATGTAAAAATAGGTCTGGGAGTGTAGCCCGGAGATAGAAGGGCTTCCAGGAACCCCAGTACCACAAAAAAAAAAAAAAAAAAAAAAAGCCAGCCTCACTGGCTTAAGAGACCCTGTTTCCAAATAAAATATAAAATAGTTCTGGGAGTGTATCCTGGAGGTAGAAGGGTTCCATCCCCATTGCCACCAAAAAAAAAAAAAAAGAAAGAAAGAAAAAGAAAAGTAAATGTCCTTTTTACATTTGCATTTGATTTATACTTTGTCAATAACACCCTGTGTTCCAATTTTCAAATGCCTGAAGACTAGCATTAAAAGCAATTGTTTTCCTCTCTACAAATGAATTATTTCAGTCTGTCTTTTAATCTTCTGAATTATTATTTATCAAGATCTTCCCCACACTAGGAATATTGATATTCAGTTAACACACATCACATTATTTAAGCATCATAAAACTGTAGAGAATTGGCCTGGTTATTTCACTTTACTGATGATCATAATGACCCTCAGAGAGGTTGAGAAAACTGTCAGAGTCACAAAGATGATCACTGGTTTTCATGTCACCTTCCATTCTTTTCATATGAGATTAAGTTGAGTCAAGGTACAAAAATTTAATAGAGTTCTCCCTCCATTTGTTGGTGCTGGAGTCTGAACCCAAAGCCTTGCACGTGCTAGGCAAGTGTATAACACTTATCTACATACACAGCCCTTTTTAAATATTTTCTTTGGGGATAGCATCTTGGTAAATAACATAGGCTGGCCTCCAATGAGCAATCCCCCTATCTCAGCCTCCCTAGTAGCTGGGATTATAGTTGTGCACACCCTCTACCCTGACCTCGAGATCCTTTTAATAGCTAAGGTTCTCTTTTTCCTTGCCCTAGAAAATAAAAGCTTATATTTGAGTAATATCTAGGCTATAAACCCAACAAGAGTTACCTATGAATTCTCAAGAGTAGCCTAGTAGCCTTGCACTGCACTTTATTTTCTACACTTTAACTAAATCAAGCCTAAATCATTACTCTCTTACTTTAAAAATGGTTATTGTCATTAATATTGGGCAGCTTTTATAGGCTATGAAATGAAGGATAAGTGATGAACCTAAAACATAGAAATATAAAGTTTTTACTCTTGGAAAGTTGTACTATAATAAAAGTACATTACTATTGAAGCAATTGAACTCTGCAAATAAATTATTTAAAATGTAAATCTTTAGTTTAGAAACAAAATTAAATGATAGCATTACATGACATTTTAAAGGGTCAGAATATAGAGCCATATTGGTTTTTATAAATTCACTATAAAATGTTCTTTGAGAATCAATAATGCCTTATTTATTTTTCTTGCAAAATACTATAATTTTTAAACTTGAAGGAAATTTGTGTCAATAATTTATATCAGTAATTGCTTGTATATGAAAAACAATATACTATAAATTATCAAAAGGATAAGGCTAAACATAAATTAAAATCCTTTCTATTACATTACACATGCACAGTTTCAGATGGTAGATTTTCTTCTTTTTGAATAAGAACTGGTTTTATAGCCAAGTAGTTATGCATAATAAAAAAAAGTTTGTATGATGCATCTTTTTGATATTATTTTTTCTAATTGGTAACCAAGTCCAGAAGAAAAGAGGAACTTATTTTTAAAAAGTTACAATCATAATGTAGTCAGTACTGACAACATTCATCTCACACATGTATATTTCTCTTTAAATTATGGAGTAAGAATAATAGAATCAGTTTATATTTCAACTTGTAATATTATGTCTAGTACAAAACAAGAACAAAACCTGGGAATTTTTCAAAGGTTGAGATGGTGAAACACAGTTGAACTCATATTCTACTTCAGGAAAGATGATTAATTTAATTTATTCCTAGTGGCCAAAAGTACCAAGTATTTCTTGTACAATCTGTATATATCTGTGTAGTAGATATTGCTAATAGACACCTCCGTCTCCCTGAACCACCAGTTACAACTACTACCTCAGAGCTATCTCCCCACCCTTTCCTTATTTTTTTATTTTGAAATGGTCTCACTAAATTGATGAGGCATTTGGTAAGATGATGTGTTTCTGGCTAAGTTGCTGAGGTGGCCTCAAACCTGTGATCCTCCTGTCTTCCCTATGGAAATTAGTTGATATGTGGCCAAAGGGATTATAGAAATGTGGAGCTCAAACAAAGTGTAAGGGCGGCTTGGCAGTCTAGAGAACACACGCGTGCACACAGAGAGAGCCTCTGCTCACCCCCAAGGATTCCTAAACTAAAGAAAGGGCACTGTGTAAAACCCAGAGATGTCAGACAGGAAGAATGGGGCAGACACAAGGCTGAGAACTTGAAAATTCCAAATGGCCCTTGACTATGATAAACATAGAAAGTCAATTTTTCCTTGTATAAAAACAAAAGTTTTCAGAAAGTACTCTTGAGTCAACTACCTTTGAGCAGGATTAACTCTCCTCAATATCTATGTGATCACCCTTCATTGATAGCCTTGAGGATCAGGAATTAGAGTTAGATCCCACAAGGCAAAGGAAGAGTATTCTAGATAAATTGCTGTCCCCAGTTGTTCCTGGACCTTACTAAGGTATGTCAGCATGACTCTAAAAAGTATGTATGGAATGAATTTTAAGGGTTATTTTATTCTGACGAAAGCAAAGCATAAAATTGAATCTGACAGAACTTACCAATGTGGTTTTATTCTTATAGGATTGAGGTTGTGTGTGTGCATGTATGTATGTATGTATGTGTGTATTTTTGGTATTAGAGATTCAACTCAAGAACATTCTATCTTAAAGCTACACTTCCAGCTGTTTTATTATTTTTTATTTTGAATCAATCTCACTAAATTAATGAGGCTACCACTAAATTGCTGAGGTTGGCCTCAAAACTTTGATCTTCCTGTCTCAGCTTCCAGGTACTGAGATTACAGGCTTGGGCCACCAGGCCTTGTTCAGAATCTTGTGAATCATCTTATCTGTGGAGAGGCATTATCACCTTATTAGAATGGTAAGATAAAGCTTGAACACCATGGTGGCTCAGAGTTAATTGAGTTGAAATCCAGAATTTTTCTGCCATAATCAAATGAGTTGGTGGACAAACTTTCTGGTAAAGAACAAACAATAAATAAAGATAGGTTTTGTGATACCATTAGGATGCCTTCCTTTACCCTTGCTTCCTCCTCATCTCTCTTCTCTTCCCCCTCCTCTCTCCTCCTCCTCCTTCTCTTCCTTCTCTTTCTCCTCCTCTTTTTTTTTTAACACTTTAAAAGGGTCAAAATCATTCTTACATCTGGGTGAGGACAGCAACTGATTTTGTCTTTGGTGATAGTTTGTTTTGACACACTCTTCACTAAGAATTAAGAAATCCAGTCACAAAAAGCATGCAGACAATAAGTAGGAGTAGACCTCTGGATGGGACTTTCGAATGCCAAAGGGGATGGTGAAGTCTGGACTGATGGAGAAGAGACGGCAGCCCTTAATCACTAGCGACAGTGAAAGCAATCAGATTGGTTTCCACCTCAGGGACTGTGCCTTGTAATTGACCTGCCCCAATGGATCAGTTACCCTTAGAATAAAATCTATGTACCATCTATAAAGGTTCTAGTCCATCTTTTTGAAAAATTATTTGTGGTTCTGGGGATAGAACCCAGTGATGTTCTACCTCGGAGTTATACCCTCGCCTATTTTATTTTTTTTATTTTGAACCTGATTCTCACTAAGTTGCAGACAGCTTCATTAAGTAGCTAAGGCTGGCTGCAAACCTGTGATCCTCCTGATGTAGGATAGAAGGAACAAGAAGATAGAAAGGAGACAGACAGGAAGGAAAAAGTAAAATATAACTTTAATATAAGAACCTGGAACTGAAGTGCTTCAGTCTCTAGTCCAGAAACCAGTTCTCTTTCCCAGGCCTGACTCTCCCCAAAATTCCTGGAAAACCTGTAGATCCTATAGTTAACAATATTTCTGAGAAAAACCTATAATTTAGGATATTACAGCTTATTCATAAATCAGCTAATGAGGACCCCAATCAACCGGAGATCATCCGCCCTAAGGCTGGCCAGACAACCTGCCCATCATAAACTGCCTCGGGACTACAGGACTGAGCTCATCCTCACATACCTTCTCTAGCCCACCCCTCATGAAAGTCCCCGATAAGAAGAGAACCCTGAACTCCCTAAAACGCCTTCCTCATCTTGAGGTGGCCTGCATTCTCTCTTAAATGTGTATTTCTTCCCTTTTTTTCCAAATAAAGGACCCTGCAGATCCTGAGTCCCTGAGCTGAGAGCTCACCCCAACACCCCCATCTTAGCCTCCTAAGCACTAGGAATACAGGTGTGCACCACCACTTCTAGCTCTATTTCATCTCTAGAAACAAGAAAATTCTCAAATTGAGTGCAAAAATGGACTTCAGTTGTCATATGGAAATTTACTGACTCCTTCTAGTAAAGATTTGGAAGCCTTTGATTGATGGAGGTCAGTTTTCTTTGACAATGGGTTCTTCTATGCTGCTAAAAATGGATACCAAGAACAACCTCTAAGCCTTCCTTCATTCATCAGCATCCATGTGTACTGTAGGGAAGAAAGAATGCCTATAGCAGAATATCTGGGAATATTTCCTGGTGGTAATTAGTTAATAATCACAACTGAGGCACATGCTGGAAGTCCCACAATACCACCGTGGTGCAGAAGTAAGAGTGAAAACATACAGAAGTCAGCTGTAATGATAAATCACATCCTGCCACACATAGACCTCATGAGGTATCCAGTGACTTGTGGAGGTAGCCTATGGGTATGTTTAAAGCCAGCAATGTCTAGTTAGCAATACACATGCATAGTAAATTTGAGATTCTTTGCAGAGAATGAGTACTATTATGATGAAAAAGATAAAATAATATGTCACCAGAACTATTGAACACTACCCCACTAATAAACTAAGAAACAAAACAGAAACCTACATTCCTGGAAAAATTAAAACAACCAATGCCGCCAAAAGACTTGAAAGATTTAATGTTGTTTATTTCTTTACAGCTCTGTTTAATGCAGATTTTTCCAGAACAAAAACCATGGGCCCTTGTCAAGTAAATGTCAATTATCATAAATATATTCAGATGTTATTATTAACTATTGTTCTATACATGATATCATTCCTGGGGCAAATAAACTGGCCAATGAAAACTATAAACAGATTTAGATCTAGCAATTACTGTCTGATCTTCTTGCTTTTGTGTTTTAGTACTGAGGATTGAACACGGGGACAACTACTTCCAAGTATACCCTCACCTCTATTTTGTAAAATTATTTTGAAACAGGATCTTGCCAAATTGTTGAGGGTCTTCCTAAGTTGTGAAGGTTGTTTCAAACCTGTGATCCTTCCGTCTCAGCCTCCCAAGTACTGGGATTACTGGTGTGTACCACCATATCTGGTTTAAGTTTCTTCTTTCTAAAGATAATAGAAAGCTATCTACAGTCATTTTCAGGGACAGCAATACACCATCACTGGTTTACCTCAAAGCAATGACCCAGTCATAATAAAACCTGCATAAATATTGACCAGATTCATATACCATAATGATACCACATGTCATTTTGTACAATAAATAAAATATGTAATTGATGGAATTAATTATGCTTGCTCATGTGGAAGAGAAAATTTCCTCGAACTATTAAATTCTCAAAAGAAAATATTAAAATGAACCAAATGTGCGATGAGTCACCAAATTATAAATTTGGTTATGAGTAACCATATTCCATTAGAAAATAGATATGATACATACAAAACTAGAGTTAGGCTAGCCTAGATGGGACAAGTAAGTTCCAAGAGCCTGTGGCTCAAACTCCAGTGACACTAAATCCTATGGCTTCACCACCTCTCCCCCAGTACATCCACAGCCGCATGAGGAATTACCTAACCTGTAAGAGAGACAAAGAAGCAGGGCATTAGTTTCTCCATGAGTCTGGAAAATATGCTGGCACCAGGCTGAAATGAATGGCTGCTGCATTACAGCTCCCCTCATGGAAGTCCCTGAAAGAAGATGGGGACAAGAAACTCTTTTAGCTGACAGAACTTTGTGCAATGTATTTGGCTGTTCACTTTGACATCAGTAAAAGAGGACCTGATCTGCACTGAAAAAAAATGAGAAGAGTAGAAAAGAATAAATTTATTTCATTTCGGAATTAAATACGCAAACTAAGTTACTGAATAAGAAAAAACAGTTGGGAAGCATGAGCCTATAAGTTACATTCTTCTATGTAATGATTTCCTTATGTTTTTTTTTGTATGGCTTATATAAAAGAAAATTAAAAATGAACTCAGGTTTCCCAGTTTTCTTTTATGAGTAATTGAATCTGTATAACTAGCCTTTGGCCACATTGGTGATCAACAAATGCTTACTGAGAATGTGCTAGAGTTATAATTGAGGCTGCAATGGGATCAAAGTTTTATAGATTTATGTGGTTCTAGGAAAATTCATCTTGGAGATGCCTCGCCCTGTGGCCAAGACCTCTCCACAAACATAAAGTTCATTTCAAGGAAAAACATATAATTACAGAAAAGTTAGGACTGTTAGGGTAGATTTTTGAATACACAGAACATAGATTTTATCCTTGAGTAATTATTTTCTTCGCTAAATTTACATGATTATATTGGTTTGTCAAATGTACACATTTTGAAAAGTCTTTAAAAAGTAAAATAAAAGTGAATTTTATTTATGTAGATTATATGATATTCTTGATATTAAAAACAAAAGTCTGAGCCAGGCGTTGTGGTGCATGCTTGTAATCCAAGCATTCAGGAGGCTGAGACAGGAGGATTGTGGTTTGCGGCCAGTCTCAGCAACTCAGTGAGACCTTGTTTCAAAATAAAAAGTGAAAAATAGGACTGGGGATGGAGCTCGGAGGTAGAATGTCCCTGGTTTCTATCCCCAATACCGTAAAAAAAAAAAAAAATGTCTGATACGAATTAATAAAAATTGTAATATTGAAAAAATGTCCAGATTACAGTGGCAGCTCCCTAACAGAGTACTCAAAAAGTAAGTTACATTTTAACCTCTATTAATTTTTAAATATCCAAATTACCCAACACTATAAATACAAAGCTACCATATCTGTCAGTAGTAATTTCCGTACATCCCTAATTTGAAAACTAAATTTTCTTTAAATGACTTAGTAAATCTTAATTAGCGTAACTGAAAAATCAAAATTATCACCTGAAGAAATCACATGTCATCCATGATAAATGCAGACTTTAGTATTCAGACCTCAAAGTGAAATATGTTTAAAGATTCTGGGTAATATACTGACAATGTAATTTTGAGTCGATTAGTAGTAGGTTCTACTTACTCCTCAAATTTTTATATTTCCAATTTTAGTGGATCAGTAAAAATCACGAAGAATATACTAAGGGTCAAGTGTAAGAATAAGCCCACAGTCAGCATTCCAACACTTGCCTACAGCTGCTTAGTTTCTGTAGCACCCAAGGCATAATGTTTTCCATAGCTCTTGACCTATGATGGCAGTTTTTCTGCATCAGGGCAGGTGTATATGTCTATGAGATTTCAAAGGACAAATTCTCCTTCCTCAAAAATATAAGCCACATTAGCTAACATCAACTTCGTAATCAATTAAAGCAATATTTGATTTTCCCTTCTGCCTTATTTTTTTTTGTTTTATTTCATAATGTTGCTTAAAAACCCAAACTCCAAAGAGGGATATTTTTGCTCCATCCTCTTCCCTCTCCTCTGAGTCATTTCTACTGAAAAGTGGCTACACTTGGTTATAAATATATCACATTTCAAAAAATATACTTTGAAATTCCCAGTAATAATAAACATACTCACATAAGCATTATGGTGTGCTTTTATATTACTCACAATGTAATAGTCTTATGAAAATTATTTTAACTCAAAAATAAAATTTTCACCTTGAGATGACACAGGGTAGAAAGTCTGAGAGACGAGCCCAAGGCCATACCTATACTCAGCCATAAGGCTGAACTTATACACAGAGCACCTATTACCAAGCTCTAGTTTGAGTAGCAAACCACACTGCAAGAAGTATTACTGACAAAATACAATAAAACTGCAGTTTCTTGGAGTTTCCAGTGGATAATAGCAAATGGCCAATTGATGAGATTAAAAAAGAATGATTTCAGTTGTTTTTAGACATTCTCTTGTTTCTTAATTCTCCCTTTCTTCCCAAATCAATATCTTCTTTCCAAATCAAGATGGTCACAGTAGTAGGGAAAAAAGAAAAGAAAAGATGAACAATTGTGACATGAGAATTATGATAAAAAGTTTGTTTCCTGAACCTCTTTCATGAACTTTAAGAAGATCTGTGTAAATAGATGTTCTATTACTAAAGCATATCCCTAGTAAATACACTCCATGTCTTTTAACTCCCATACATTGGAAGCATTTGGAAGCATTTGATTATTTAACATTGGAAGCATTTGATTATCACTTCAGTGATGTCTTTGACCAGTCTTGTCATGTGCAGAATGATGTATGGCATTGTGTCATTAATACATAGCTGATTAAGAACATAGCATGAGAAAATCCCTCAGCAGTAATTTTTTCTTAAAACCTGTTTTATATTGTGGGGAATTCAAAATATTTTGTAAATAGCTATGTACCAGAAAAGTGCATACTGGAACAAAGAACAGGATAAATATCTACTCATCTGATGCAAACCAAACCAAAATAGTAAGGAAGCAACATTGATGTCTGCATCCTCTGTTGCAGTTCTCAATCGGAAGGGAAACAGCAGACCTAGCAGAGTGTGTCTCCTACCACCCACACAAGCTCCCCAAGGCCTCCTGGGGCCCGTGCTCCTGGTAAACAAGACTGGGTAGAGTTCACAAAATAGCAAATGGTCAAAACACACTAAGTAACTCTAGAATAATCCTCAGCTTTGTGAGAACACTTGATAGCAGCTTTATTGCTCCGTATTAACCCCATTCTCATCTCAAAATGTTATCATGGGCATACATGCATCAGAACCACCTTTGGAAGCTTGAAAGAATTCGAATTTTTCGGCATTTGGTCCTGGAAAAGAATCTGCACGTAATTAAGCTCCCAGGTTACTCTTCAGTTGACTCAAGTTTGAAAATCACTGTAAGAAGCTATTTATAATGACATGATTTCTAGTACCACAGTTGATAATAATGTCAAAGTTCTTAGTTTCCAAGTTTTTTGATGTAACAAAAAGAAAGTGCAAATTTTAGTTTTTCCTATAAAGAAAAAATATGTAGGTTATATTAAAAAAACGGAATACAAAGTATTCATTCAATACACTAGAATTTTTAACTTGCTCAAAAAAATTTTTTGTCAAATGAGGGCCAAATTGCCCATTTACAAAGGGTACAATATTTCAAATTATGTATCTAAAATTTATAATTTTTAGGTGATTATTATATTTATGATGTTTACCCAAAATTGTAAAAACTAATGTATATGAAATTTGGAGAAGAGGATTGAACAATCAATTTGTGATTAAGTTAAAGCAACTTTAAAGTATTCCATGTCACTCTATTTTTTTCAAGGATTGCCATTTTACTATAATAAATTCTCATACTCCAAGTGTCATATTAGTAAAATTACAACAGCCCAGAAATCAAGTACTAACCTAAAAAATCTAGAGTTAAGGAAAATAATGCTCATTTTTTTGTACCCATGGCTAATACTTTACAAAGATTTGAATACTTAACTTTTCTGAACAGAAATAATGAAATATTAGAAATTCCTGATGGGCCTGTTTTCATTAATATTTGACATTTAGAAATGTAAAATATAATAAGATCTATGTATAATAAGATCTATGTATAAAATGTGAATTTCCAGACAAAGAAATATAATTTTAGAATATGAAAAACCAGAAAGAAATATTACAACTGATTATAGCTTTCCTCTACTCATATTAATGTCCATTAAAACCTGAAGCTCTACACTATATAAAACCATGCCAAGAATATATAAAATTTAGTGTTTTAAAATTATTGTGAAGTAATTTTAGTAATCTACTTCAATGAATCTGATTTTAAATATTTGTACTTAAATACAATATAAAGATTGCCGGGCGTGGTGGCACACTCTTATAATCCCTGCACTTAGGAGGCTGAGACAGGAGTATTGCACAGGTTTGAAGCCAGCCTCAGCAACTTAGTGAGGTTCTCAGCAATTTAGTGAGACCCTGTTTCCAAATAAAATACAAAATACTTCTGGGAGTGTAGCCCAAAGGTAGAAAGCCTCTGGGTTTCATCCCCAGCACCACAAAAATAAATAAATAAATAAATAAATAAATAAATAAATAAATATTAAAAATAAATACAATATAAAGAAATAGATGTCCAAATACACTGTTGATTTTTTTCCTAGATATAACTTAAGTTTGTAAAAATAAGATACTACTAGCCTGGCATGGTGGTACACACCTGTTATCCCAGTACATGGGAGGCTGAGACAGGAGGATCACAGGTTCAAGCAACGTAGTTAGACTCTCAACAACTTAGTGAAATCCTGCTTCAGAAAAAAATTTAAAAAGGTGCTGGAGTGAGTGTAACTTGGAAGTAGAATGGGTTCAATATTCAGTACCAAAAATATAAAAATACTACTGGTACTTAAAATTTTACCACTTGCCATTTAAATTACTGTAGTAAAATCAAAGTTTAGAAATTAGTGGTGTATATAAATGCATTCATATCTTATATATAAAATGTGTACATCACTGCAATATATATTACATATATTATATATGCATATATATCATACATATAATACTTATATATGACTGTCTGGAAGTATTAAAAATTTCCTCAGTATATTCTTCAAAAATTCCAATACTTCCTATGATATTTAAACAAATAATATTCTTTTCTACTTTTCTATAACCTTAATCCTCTCCACTTTATAGTTCTCATTTATTGTTTGGATTTTGGGATCAGATATTTTAAAATTCAACAGGATAATTTACCATAATCACCCATAAGTATTACAATGTTGAGAAAATACATTTTTAATTCCCTTTGTCTTTGTTTATGTTTCATAACCTTTTATGACTACTATAAAGAGAACTAATGTTTTCTTTAAGAGATAAAAAGAGTATAAAGCACAATTTCTGCTCTTAAAGGGACTTACATTTTATAAAAATAAAATGGATTAATATAAATTGCTCTATCACAGGGAGTTTAATATCTCACCTATGGTGAGGAATATCCCATGTTAGTAAACCTAGGATCAGTATAAATTTATTGTCTTAGAAATAATTGCCAATAAATCCTATATATCACAAAAAAGAAATAGATCCAATATACAAATAAAAAATATCTAAATTTTACAAAACATCTCTGTTTGACAAATATGTGTGTTTTTATGATTTGAACATTTAAAAAACTGAAAATTGAGCTAAGAGTGTTCAGTGGTGGAATACTTGCCTAGCACATATGAGGCCCTGGGATCAACTCCCAATACTGCCAAACTAAAAACTGATAAATAAAAATAAAAATCATAAAGCTGTAATACAATATGAGCTTCATTTTATATATATGCATACAAACTGATACAACTCAAGATAAGTTTTAACAGTATTTCTGAGTAGAGGATTGTGGTATATTATAATTTTATTCTTATATTATTGTTTATTTTCAAGTGTTCTGCGATTTACATATATTAATTTTATAAGAAAATAACCTAAAATATTATGCTATATGGTTCTATGCATGGCAAGCTAGTCCTACTCCAAATGAAAGCTTATCGTTAGAAGAAGAATGGTCTCAAAATAATTTCCTACCAAGGTTAAAAAAAATGGTTCATGTCCTCCGATATTAAGCCAAAGTAGGACCATAAAATAATATTAGTAAATTTTTGAAAGAATGGAATAATACTTGTACATCTAAATTAATGTATCTCTCAGAATATCTTTGTCTTTGAAGGTTTGGTTTGGAAGCAGACAGTATTTGGCACAATGAGTAGTAGAAATTTAGCAAAACATTTCAGTCCTGAGTTCATCATTTAAAAACTCTTTAATCTTCGTTAAGTGACTTATACTTTGAGCCTCAGTGACACTAGGTTTCTGAGCCTGACCTCCAGCCTGCATTCTCCTGTCTCAGATTCCTAACTATTGGGATTACAGGCATGTGCCACCACACCTGGCTCCCAGTGGCTTTATTATTATTAGTAGTAGTAGTAGTAGTAGTGGTACTGGGGTTCCTGGAAGCCCTTCTACCTCCGGCCCGGCTACACTCCCAGACATATTATATTATATATATATATATATATATATATATATATATATATATATATATATATATATTTTTTTTTTTTTTTTTTTTTTTTTTAAATTTGGAAACAGGGTCTCTTAAGCCAGCCTGCGCAGCTGGCTTCGAACCTGCGTGATCCTCCTGTCTCTGCCTCCCAAGCAGGGATTACAAGCGTGCGCCACCACGCCCGGCCTCCCAGTGGCTTTAAAGAAACAAATGACTACTATCTGTATATTTTTGAAAGTCAGTGAAATGGTTAATATTGGGCTAAAATCAAGATATTGCAAGGGCTTCGTTTTTTTTTCTGCAGGCCTTTAGAAAAGTCATTTTAATTGCATTTTCCAATTTTGAATAGGCACAAGCAGTTTAATAGGCACAGGCTCATGGTCTCATTCCTCCATCTTCAAGGGAGAGATAATAGCCCAAGTCCTTCTCAAGCTGTGGTTTTTCTGTTTCTCCCTCTTTTGCTTCCCTTTAAGGACTTTGTGATTATATTGTGTGCATCAGGATGCCCCATAATAATCTCCCCACCTCACCGTCAGCTAATTAGCAACCTTAATCCCATCTGCAGCCTTGATTTCCCTTTGCCATGTCACCTGACATATCCGCAGGTTTGGGGATTAGGACACATTTTTGAGGAATTTTGTCTACTACAGCATCTGAACGTTCTTTACAGCTCAAGTTCCTTCTCCCCCTTTTCTAAATCCTTCTTAAGCAAAACAGAGAGAAATGTAGTGTATGCTTTCTATTTCTCTTCACATGGTGTTTATAGGATAATCCTGATTAAATAGCTTAAATGATCATTGTTTAGATTTCCCATCAAGTCAAAGCAAATGATACATTAGAAGAATTTTCTAAGAGTCAATTAGTGGGGGTTTGAAAATTCCTTTGAGGATGCAAAACATTAGGCAGATGCAAATGAATAGTCTGCATTCTTAAAATACCTTTTAGTGCAAGCTTTTTACCATTTATTTTAATGACATTTGTATTGCAGCTTTGATAATTTCAGGTATCCCTAATGGCCATTATTAAAACGCCCGTTACTCTAGCATTTTATTGTAGATATTTCACTTTTTGTTACTCCATTTCTAAGAATCTCAAAATAGCAAATCTTTTTTTTCTTACTACTATCATTTGGAAACTGTGCTTTGTTTTTTTCTAGTGAAGAATCTTCCTATGATGGTTATTAATAGACAACAATACCATGTTTTATGTTGCACATTTTTCTAATAAAATACTACTTTATTTAATAGAGAAACAGAAATGTTTACATGGACAGAATAATTGCAGATACATATTTGTGTGATAATGAAACGGGTTTATTTCAGAGAGACATACAGTGTTTAATAAAACAAGGTTTGGTATTCAGGTTGTTCTAAATTCAGAATCCAGATCTATTATTAGCCAGTAGATGCTTCGAAGCAAATGACCTCTCTGGGTCTAGATCCCCCACTTGTAACACGTGTATGACATCTTCTCTGAAATTAGTTGCTGTGAGAATTCCAGGTGATAAAGTATGTAGAGAGTTTATCATAGTGCCTAATCCCTGTTACGCAGTCAATGGAAGTGTGTGTCAAACTTGTGGTAAGTGAAATCTGCTTTTGGAGAACAGCATTTACTAAGGGGAGGAAAGCAAACTCCTATAGACACAGTGATAGACTGTTACAAGGAAGAACGCCAATCCCTTTAGAATATTTCTTCAATCCTGATTCCTACAAGGACAAGGTCTCAGTTTGGATTCAGGAACTCCAACATTGTCAAAAAGGATGATTTAATATGCCTGGAGCATATACTTAGCTATAAAATTTTCAACCCTTTTCTTCAGTCTGTGCATATGTATGATCCCCTTCCTTTTATAGCATGTGATAATAGTTTCTCATTTATGGTAGTGATGTAAAACACTCCTTTACAATATATTATGTTTAGCCAGGCGTGGTGGCGCACGCTTGTAATCCCTGCGCTTGGGAAGCAGAGACAGGAGGATCGCGCAGGTTCGAAGCCAGCCGTGCACGCTGGCTTAGGAGACCCTGTTTCCAAATAAAAATGTAAAAATAGGTATGGGAGTGTAGCCCGGAGGACGAAGGGCTTCCAGGAACCCCAGTACCACAAAAAAAAAAAAAAAAAATATATATATATATATATATATATATATATATATATATATATGTTTAAAATAAAAAGTTAGCCTAACAAATCTTTTTCTTTGACAAGAGAATAGGCAAATAGTCCAACACTGGGGAAGGTCTTATAAGAATGAAACCTGCTATCTCAAGGGATGGTACTCGTGACTGCCTTCTGGATATGAGTGGTGGCTTTCTGGAAGAGAAGTTATGCGTGAAAACTCGCCCCCAGCAGTTAGAGAAAACACTCAGCCATTGCCTGCCCCTGCTGATCAGTTCTCATGACTGAACTACTCAGACCTCAAGTCATCTGAGACGGAGATACAATGGAGATAAAATGACAAAGAGCCATTAAGCTTGTCTCACCCCTACTCCACTTAAATACCATGCATGAGAGCGGAGCCTGCCGTTATGAAAATCCCTTCAACCCAGCACCAAAGATGAAGAATACATACTTCAAGAATGAATGAGTGAGACACAATTCCCCCTGCATAAGATTATTGTGCCTTTAATCCACTCTTTCTCAAGAATGCCATCAATTCCAAATGTCTAATAGAAGTTATTGTCACTTCTGTAGTGTTTTTTAAGATAGAAACTAGTAATTAAGTTACTAGTGTGAATCAAAGTATTCTTACGAACAATTAATGTAATCAGTAGTCTATACAATGCCTTCTAAGCATCAGAGAGGCTGTAGCATCAGTTAGTGGCAGAGTCAAAGTCAGATAATGACACTTGATCCTGTGTTTATTGAACTTCAAAACCAGTGCCACAAAAAAGTTTGTATGCTATTAAAAGCTATTCAGTCAAATTTTTAGATTAATAAATGATAGTCTTATAAGGAGGATGATCTGTTCTTTTATTAAAAATAATTGTGAATTTTTTATTTTTTTAATATAACTTCATCAAATAGCTACAGAGATGTAACTTTAAAGTACATAAATAAATAATAAACACTCCAAAACCACAAAGTTGATCCAGTAAAATGATTAAAAGTAAACATAGAAAAATCCTTTTTGGTATTGCATATTTTTAATTTGTTGATGTCTTACCTTGGGAAAATAACATAGAATGTGCTAATCTTTCAGATATTCAAGAGGTTATTAAGTTTAATTTCCATTTAGATTCTAGTCATTCATTTTGTCTTTATTTACCCTGGAAGAAATTCTAAATTACTAACATTCTAAGTTATACTAAAAGATTAGAAATAGCTTAGTAAAAATTACTAAAATATTTGCTATCAGATTTAAAGCTAATTGAATATTGATAAATGTCTAAAATTATCTTTGTCTTACACAAAAAGCCTTTTATGCAATCTATGAATTTTTAAGATTGTTTTCATAATTAAAAGCTTTTCTGCAAACTAAGCAATTTGAAAAATGATTGGCAAAACTAGGGTTGGTAATCCAAAAGGTAATAAGAACTCTGGGGGCATTCAGAGGTATAGCAGTCAGAACACCCTAGAAATAGGACATTCAGAAAGTTGTAACTTTATACTTTATATTCTTAATACATTTTCTTTCTTTCTTTCTTTCTTTCTTTCTTTCTTTCTTTCTTTCTTTCTTTCTTTCTCTTTCTTTCTTTCTTTTGGTGATATGGGGGTTGGAACCCAGGGGCATTCTATTTCCAAGCTACATCCCCAATCCTGTTTTTAATTCTTTATTTTTTAAACAAGTTCTCTCTAAGTTGCAGAAAGTCTCACTAAGTATCTGACGCTAGCCATGAACCTGCCATCCTCCTGTCGCAGCCTCCCAAGTACTGGGATTACAAGCATGTACCACCATACCCGGCTAACTTTGACATTTTCATAAACTTAACTAGCTATTCTAATGCCACTCTTTGTACTAGCTAATCAGCCAGTATCTCTTAATGTGTTTATCTCTTCTGAACTGATGTCAGAAGTTACCCCTTCCTTTAAAGAGCATCCAATCTATTTGAGTAATAAGAGTCATTATCATATTAATATTGTTTCTTCATGGCCTGTTGTTAGTCAATCTACAAAAAAAAATAAAGTTCATTCTCTGACTAAATTCTTTTCATTTATGTCAGTTACTCTTGTTTGAGGTACAAAAGGGTTTCAACAGTAATTTACTTGGATCACTTTTGACAACTCACATGCTTGCTTCAAATATGTGTTTTGTTTACAAACATTCCTTACAAGGAAACAATCTGTTCTTGGCCACTCTAGTCAAATTGTACTTAATTTTGGACTGCTTTGATTTATTCAAACAATGAGATGCCCTATAACTTACATGATTATTGACATGATGATGTGTTTACTTAATCTAATGTGAAGATTTCTACAAAATCACATTATCAGTTGATCTGTTTTCATGCTACTTAAATATGAATTGCATAAACACACACAGAATATTCTTATATTTAGAATTTCTCAGACATTTTCCTAGTTCCAGTTCATTTGCACATTTTATTTTTTTTTCTAATAGATACTCATTGTCCTCTTATTCCTCTCATTTTCTCTAGGACATTCCAAATGATTTTGGGATGATTCTGGGATGTCCTACTCAGCCTACTAATGCCCTTTTCCCTGTGTTATAGCCTCTCCCATTTACATTTTTATCTAAGCTTCCTCCCCCACCCCTAACCCAATCAGAACTTTATATTACTATTTTCCCAGCACCAAGGAAAACATAGGCAGTGCTACCAATCTTTGGCTGAAGAACCATCCTCTCAAAAGGTATTTTCTATTTAACAGAGATGATAGTTTTGTCCAAAATCACTTATTTTTCTGCCAGTGTTGTTATGCCAATATGCCCATTTGTGAAACAAATGGTGTCATATGAAAATTGTAGATACGTTGTTAGTTACAGAATTTCTTAGACCACCAGAATATCCTAATATGCATATATGAAACTTATTGTACCAAAAGAAAACATTTTCTAAGGAGCATATATTCTTCAGAATACAGTTTGAGAACATAACACTAAAGGAATAATGCTCTGGAAGCATGAATTCAGGGTATCCAGGTATTGACCATCATGGAAGAAAAGGATAGGTCTCTCCTGTAATGTCTCACATGGCCACGCACCTACCCACTAAGTAACCACCGTAACTGTGAGTCCGTCACAGAGCATTCGCTTTGCTCCAAGGATCACTGTATTTCATCTTTTGCTGGTGAAAAAGCACATAGTATAGAGAGATCTTGTGCTATCAAAAGTCCTACAACTACTAAGTGACACATCAGTCATAGGCAAGAGAGCAAAAGATTATCTTGAGGTGCCACAAAACAGCAAAATACGTATAAACACAGCAGACATCCTAATGACTAATAGATTCTTCTAAGAAAAATCAGAAGTAAAATGTGTTTTAATTCATAACTTTTTGGTTTACTACCCTTCATAAAAGAAATACAATAGTCCCTTTTTCATAGTAATAATTCTTCCCAATTACCCATATGCTACTCAAAACTAGAACATTTCTTAGGGGCATCTCTTGGCATTTAAGATCTAGGTGGAATATCATATTCCCTATAGACTTTTACCCTATGGGGAATAAATTACTTCAGACATTATTTTGAAAAATCTGAATGTATCAGTAAATCTTTACAACTATACAACCTGTACAGCTCTACCAAGAATTACTTTTTTTGTATGACAGTACTATTATCTGCACCAAGAGACTGAGTCAACTCTTAGTATAAACCAGTCATTTTGTATGTGATATTGTTTAGTTAAATTTCACAGGGGGGAATAATGTGTGATATAATTATGGATTGCTTCCTTCAAGAATAAAGAAATAAGAAAAGGTTAACTAGTCTTTTTTAAAAAATGTTTCTGAACAAAATTTTATTATCAAAATGAAGAACTTCTCTTTCTCCATTAACTCTTTTCTCTGGAAGCAACACACAATTTTATGAGTAATGCTGTATAGTTTGTTTTCATACCATATCATAGGTTTCATCAAGTTCAACGTACAGTGAATAGCTACAATATATATGTTTGAGAAATCATGGTCTTTAATAGAACGATGAAAACAATAATCAAGAGAATAGAAAAAACATTTATATGAGGTCCTCAGTCTTAAGACTTACGTGTTACATGACTCAGAAGTACAAAAAATGAGCCATGTAAACATATATCTGAATAAACATGAAAGTTGAATGCCTTCTCATGATGAAAGGAGTAATATTTACCACTTGCTAAGTACCTGCTATGCACGGGTATAAAGAAATCAGACATTAGCATAACTAAGAAAGTTGGTATGGGTCATAAACAAGTGCTGCATTTCATATTTGAGTCAATACGCATAAATGTAGTGATAAGTATAATCAGCTCACAGCAGTGAACACAAACTGAAGCCTTAGTTCTCTTTTTATATTAATTTAGTTATTTTTTAAAAGTGTATAGGAAAACAGGAGAGACCAGGAGATCAGTTTGACCAATCTGTAGTAATAATCTCCATTCTTTCCTTTTTGTTATTTTATTTATTTATTTTTGTTTATTTATTTACTTATAGTACTAGGAATTGAACACAGAGGCATTTTACCTCTTCATTCCACTTGTAGCCATATTTTATTTATTCTTTTGAAATGAGGTCTTGCTCAAGTCTTCACTAAATTGCTGATGAATTGCCTTGAACCTGAGATCCTCCTGTCTCAGAATCCCAAGGACTGAGATTACAGGCTTATGCCCCTGTGCCTGGCTACAAATAATAATCTTGATTCATTTTGCATTGCAATTCTCTATATTTTAAAATCCTTCAAAAAGGTGGTAGATGTTTATTTTATTTTAGCAACTTACATAATTAGAAAAATTGTTCCTTGTAGCCCAGCTAGAGATTGTTCACAAAACTCACAGGACAACTGCATCAAAACCTAATTCTCTATATTAAATTTATTTCTTCTTAAAATTGCTCACTATTTTTATTAAATGTCTCTAAACCATGTGCTATACATCCTAATTGTTTTATTGGAAGGAGTGAGCACAGCTGTGATCTCAGTATTAAAAAGGCTGAGTCAGGATGATGGTAGGTTAAAGGCCAGCCTCAGCCACTTAGCAAGGCCCTCTGCAACTTAGTGTGACCCTGTTTCAAAATAAGCTGGGCGTGGTGGCACACGCTTGTAATCCCCGGGCTTGGGAGGCAGAGACAGGAGGATCGCTCAGGTTCGAAGCCAGCCATGTGCGCTGGCTTAGGAGACCCTGTTCCCAAATAAAAAAATGTAAATATAGATCTGGGACTGTAACCCGGAGCCCCAGTACCACCAAAATAACAAGTAAGTCAGACATAGTGGTGTACACCTGTAATCCTAGTACTTGGGAGGCTGAGACAAGAGAATCACATGTTTGAAACCAATCTTAGCAATTTAGTGAGACTCTCAGTAACATCCTGAGACTCCATTAAAAAATAATTAATTTTTAAAAATCTTCAAATGCAAGTGGAAGAATGGAGGTTTCTTGAGAGAACTTTTTAAAGAAAATAATACATTAAGAGTAAATGGAATGTCATAGAGAATATAAAATTCATAATACAGATTCCAGGATATATTGAATGTTACTGCATAGAAAAGGTCATATTTCAATTCTTTGGTGAGGATGTGGGTCACTTAGTAAATACTACTTAACTAACTGCCTCTATTTTTAAAAGTTTAAGTTGGAATTCTGCTTCATGTCATACAAAAACATTCTAGGTGCATTAGCTATTCATCTGTAAAAATTAAAATATCAGAAAAAATGTAGAAAACTATTTGTTTAGCATAAGAGCTGTGAAATTCTTCAGTCAATACAGAACACAAGCTATGAAAGAAAAGAGGAGCATGTTTAACACAACGAGTATTTTAAGATATTCAGTGGTAACAAACATGATAATCAAAATGATTTAACAAAAAGTTAAAAATATTTGTGGTACATAAGATAAAGTTTAGTTCCTCAATATTTAATGTAATCTTATAAATTTTAAGACAAAAGACCAATTTAAATATGAGTAAATGATATGTATGTATTATACACAAAAAGCTAGTCCAAATGCACAAGAAATATACAAAATACATTTTCCAAGAGAAAAATATTACTTAAAATAATACAGAAATATGACCATTAAAATACCTCTTGGGATAAATATGAATGTTCTTTCTCAGCTGCTGGAGGAATTGTGAATTTTGCTAGCATTTTATAAGAATAATTTGATAATACATACTCAACAATATGTCCTAAGGAGGCAAATAAGTCTCCAATCTATTTCACTGAAATTTTTCTGAAAGTTGAGACCAGTACTGTCCAACAGAAATATATTGCAAATAATAAACACAAGTTATATATGTCATTTTAATTTTGTAGAAACCATGTCACAACACTAAAATGTTTTAAAGCAATAACAATCATGTTATTACTTTGTACAATTAATTAAATATATTATAATTACTAAATAAAAAAATTGATGGGAGATCTTACATTCTCTGCTTTGTGTTAATTTATTTTCTACCGGAAGAAAGAAAATATGTAAGCTGGGCGTAGTGGCACGCTTATAATCCCAGCATTTGGGAAGTCAAAATAGGAGGATCATGGTTCACAAATAGCCTCAGCTACTTATTGAGGCCCTTTGCAAATCAGTGAGACCCTGTCTCAAAATAAAGAATAAAAAATAGGGCTAGGGGTATAGCTCTGAGGTAGAATGCTCCTGGGTTCCATTCCCAGTACTGAAAAAAACAAATTTAAGATTTCAACACTCTAACATCACAGAAAAATTTGTTTTCAACATCCTTACTACAGAATTTAATTTTGAGCTAACTATATTTTATTACTAAAAATCTTGGAACAAGATTGCATAAATTTATAATATTGCCAAACTGAATGTGATTTTATTTAGCAATATTTATACTTATTCAGGGTTGCAGTTTTAAACAAGTGACTATGATAGGAAAATAGATGGCTTTAGGAGATGAAGGATATGCAGGGCTGGCTTGCAGATATAATGCACGGATTCCAGTCTAGATAAAAAGAGACAGGATGTAAAGAAAGTAAAGCCTAGGGATCTTTTTGCATTGTGCCAATGTTTTCGCAAAAAGAGATATGTTATTTATTTTCCATTAAGAGCTATACTCTTGCCCCCCCCCCCCAAAAAAAAAGACATGGAAGTAAAGGAAAGAAAGGAGGAAGAGGAAATCCAAGAACACAGAAGAAAATAAAAAAGAAAGAAGAAAAATAGTGAGACAAATACTTAAACACATGAGAAAATCTTTACATAAAAGTTGATTCCTAATGGGATTTCTGAAAATCTTCTCTGAAAGTTTTCATAGGGAAAAATTCCCTTTAGCATGATCTCATCAGCTTTTGAGTACTATAGTCACACTGATCTTAAAGATAAAAATGGGCCAGAGTTGGTGGCACATGCCTATAATCCCAGTATTTGGGAGGCTGAGACAGGAGGATCGCAGGTTTGCAGCAAGCCTCAGTAACTTAGAGATTCTCTGCAACCTAGGTAATACCTGTTTCAAATTTTTTTTTTTTTTTTTTTTTTTTTTTTTTTTGTGGTACTGGGTTTTCTGGAAGCCCTCTACCTCCGGGCTACACACCCAGACCATTTTATATTTTTTAATTTGGAAACAGGGTCTCTTAAACCAGCGCGGCTGGCTTCGAACCTGCGCGATCCTCCTGTCTCCGCCTCCCAAGCGCGGGGATTACAAGCATGCGCCACCACGCCCGGCCTGTTTCAAATTTTTAAAAAATAAAATAAGGCAAGGGAGTATCTCAGAGGTAGAATGCCCCTGAGTCCAATCTCCAGTAACAATAAACAAACAAACAAACAAAGATATAAATAAATAATAAAACGTTTCCTCGATTCCAAATGTCCTCCATCTGCTTCTCTAACAGCCATACAATCCAAAGAGTATCTACATAATTCACACATCCTCATCCACTTTTACCCTTCAGTTCCTTCTAATCTTGCTTTATTCCTCTCTACTGAAGCTACTTGCTTCTATCCCTAAGGTCATCTGTGGAGGATGCTAAATCCACTGACTAACTTTCAGCCCTCATTTACCTGACCTGTTTCTGGCCAGTTCACCACTCTTACCTTCCTGAAATATTCTATTTTGAATTCTTGCCATTATACTTTTGTTTTCTTTCTTTTTTTTTTTTTTTTAGCCTCTTCTGAGTCATACTGTGAAACTTCTCTTTCTTTACCAACACTTAAATGTTTATTTTCCATAGGTCTCTACACTGAATCATCTTTTCTTTCTACTCTATTTTTTTTCTGTTATTCAATGTTGCAGTTTTAAATGTCCTATTTTCCCCAATTATATACTCTAGTCTGAGCTGCCAGTCTGACATCCAAAATCCTAATATCAAGCCACTTACTTGACATCTCAAAGTAGATATTTTTTAGGCCCCTAAAATGTAAAATCTGAACTTATAAATTTGATGTTCTTCTATGACCTCCCAGTTTCTCTCTCTTCCATCAGTCATTTCCATTGGAATAAATGTCAACTTTATGATCCTCCCTAATTTTCCATGGCCTAAGCCTATGAGTTATTCTTTACATCTCTTTCCCCCACAGACCACATATTACTATGTTACAAACAGTATGTAGGTAATAGGTCTTAATAAGTCATTCACTCTTTTCTAGTTTATTGATTGGTAAATTAATTATTTACCAACTCCTTTGTTTCACTTTTCATTATGAAAATAGTCCCTGATGTGCTCTTCTAGAACAAAAATCTAATAATAGTATTCCTCTGCTTTAAAATTCTTCAAGGGATGCCATTATACTTAGGGGACTTTTACTACAGATTTATGCAATTTAACTTTGGTTTGGTTTTACATCTTTTTAAATTGTAATACTCCCCCCCCCCACATTCATTGTAAAACTGAGAATGTACCTGTCAAATTGCAGATTTTTTTTTGGTCATTTTTAGGCTCATTCCTTCACCTACATCAATAGTCATACCTGAATTCATTAATTTGCTCATATCTCTACAGTCCAGAAGAAAGCAAACTGAATTCTGATTTTTTTCAAGGTGATCACACATCACTTTATTAAAATATTACCTATAACTTAATGAGGATACTGCACTTTCAACTCTATTATAGAAAAATACATTGATAAAGGACTAATCTCTGAACATAATACTTATATACTTTCAGACTGGTATTAATCTACTGATACTGTTTGTAATGTTCTCACAGTGGCCTGCCAGGATTGCCATTTTTTTTCATATGCCAGGCAGAGTGAGATAACAACTAGCAAATTATGCCACAGTTTTCTCTCCTCTTCCTCTCGCACTAAGATAAATGTCACAATCATTCTCTCACTTGGTATGGTATGCTGAAATTTAAATACACTTTAAAAATCTACCAGGCTCAGTATTGTATAAGTTTTTCAAATAAATGAAAACATCCTGTTAAGAAAACATGGAGAAATATTGTTGTTATTATTTTATAACAATACAATTCAAAGCTCTAAGCATCTTAATTAACTTAATTCTTACAATATTAATCATTACATGAATCAATTTCTTAACAGTTATAGGTGAAGTTTCAAAAAAAAAACTGCATGGAATTCTTCAAACTTCAGTAACAAAACCAAGAAACTCAAAATATTCTTATCTGAATGACCACTGGACTTACTCATACTGTATTCTTAGTACATAAAAGAAATACACTTAATTTTTGGCTTGTTTAATTTTCAATGGGTAGTACACAGAGGACATATTTTAATAAGAACAATGCTTTAAAGAAGACATTCTGGGTACAGAAGAGGTAGATTTTAATCTACCTCTTCTAACTAATCAGTACTCTAGGCCTAATTTAATTTCTTTCTTTAATTCCCTTCAAAAAAAAAAAAAGGTAAATGTAAGGGCCCCACATGTCATATCATGGGCAAACTAAATCATAACACATGCAGCTGTGTCTTACATGTCCTGGCACGAGAAAATCAAACATTGAGATGATTCTCCCCTCTTTTGAAACCTCTCCAATGTTTTCCTCACATCTTCTTTTGTATGATAATCTTTCATAAAAAACAACTGGCTATCATCCTGCATTGTATATCAGATCAAATATTGATCTTACACTGACAAAAATCTCATATTTTTAAATGAAAGAAGAGCTATGTTGAGCATAACAACTCTGTGTAAGCCCAACTTATGCATGTCATTGACCATTAAACATCTAGTGGGCTGGCTGGCTTGCAATCAAGAACTTATTCTTAGCCTATGTATCTATTTCTGGGAATCTGAATGATTCAATAGTAAAACTCTACCCATTCTATATGGGTATAAACCCACAGGACATGATAAGAGAAAGGTCTCTGACTTATAATCAAGGGCTTAGAATAGTGAAAGATCTAAGCATTTAATGAAAAAATGATAAGATTTGTGCTTATTAATTAAAACCAATATAAATTTTGCCTCAATTTTCTAGCTTACTTTTTCCAATAGTGACCCAGTAATTCACTATTTAAAATGCATCCTATCTCATGAGATTTAAAACTATATATATATATATATATATATATATATATATATATATATATATATTAAATCCAAATAAAATGTGACCAACCAATGCAAAATATACAAATTTCATGGATTCTTTAGACATTGACTAAACATATTCTACAGTGTCATTCCTGTAATATTGCAGAACTGTAGCCTTTTGTCATCATCCCTTAAAAAGTTATGTTGAATAGGGTATAGTGGTACATGCCTGTAATCCCAGTACAGGGAGGCTGAGACAAGAGTATCACAGGTTCAAGGCCAGCTTCAGCAACTAAGCAAGACTCTGTATCAAAGTAAAAAATAAGATAGGACTTGTGCTCTGGGTATATCTCAAAGATATAATGCCCTTGGATTCAATTTTTATTAACACACATATACACACACACACAGAGGCAAAAAAAGAACATGATGACTTAGATGTTTCAACTTTAACAATTGAAAATCTTTCATAGAGGTAAGAACACAACAAAGTATTAGTATTTTCATATAATTATACTAAAATTGAATTTTTTGTGCAGAGTAGGCACTATTCTTTTGATGTTCTCACTAATTAAGTTAGCATGGTGTTCATTCATATGAACTCAGAGTAGAAACAAAATAAATGGTAGCTATTAAAAGAACACCATTATTTCAAGGGTTCTTGACATTTTTTTATTTCTCTTAAGTTATGTCAGGCTAAAAAGGAATTGAATATTGACCAAAGGATGAAGGGATATCAAACCAAAAGAAGATGAAGAACAATAAAGATGAGGAGGAGAAAAATAGAGGAGAAGGAAAAAAGGAGAAATATAAGAAATGAAATTCCAAGTCAGGAACTCTTGCACTTTACACTATGTGTTTATAATGTGCAGCACAGATAAAATAAAACAATGGGAATTGCTAATACAAACAAAGTGGCAGAGGAGTTTAAAATAAAGGAAAACATGACACAGAGTATAATAAAACATAACTTATTATAATGAAACAGATACAAAGAAAATCTTATAAAAGACTCCAAGGCACTGAATAATTACTTGTCATGATTACCAAGGGAAATTGTATTTCTGGATTATTTCAGTGCATAACACTTGGAAACAGCAGGAAATTTTCTATCCAGTGGCAAATGTCTAAATAACTCATTTTTCTCTGAGTGAAAAACAAATACAGAAGGGATATAAATCCAAACAATATCTGAGATCTCTCACCACCTGTACTATCTCAGTTGCTGGAGTAAAACTTAGATACTATTGTTTTTCTTTAAAATAGAAAAAATACAAGGCCAAATAATAACATTTCTAGATAATAATTTTTGTTAATATTCACTCTGTTCTGCTTCATAACTATTTTCAAAATTACTATATTTTATTTTATATGAAGAAAATAATAGACTAGCAACTGTAACTAAGTTTATTAGGTAATAGCCATTTAAACTCCTAAAACATTTGATTTACATTTGGCAGAAATAATGCTTATTACTTTAGACTGTATTTTTTTAACTCAGCAGCAAGGATTTTGGTAAGAAAACTTCATCATATTATAATTTGAAGTACTCAATAATTTTTTGTTTGATATTAAATTTATGTAAACTTTTATATCAATTGAAATTGAGTTACAATTGATACTCTGTGATATGGGAAAATAGATTATGCTTTTGTCTTTTTAAATTTGTTTTATTCTTCTCTGAAAGAGCTCTAGTTTAATACTCTTCTAATCAATCTCTCCTTAGTTCTTCTCATTAAGGATTCCTTTTCTTCTCCTCTGAGAACTATCAACCACAACAATTTCCCCAAGGATATGACAGTTTCTTTATACAGGAAGCCATAACCCCTAAATTTTTTTGATGTGGGAGCTTGATTGCTTTATTCAGTAAGTTGTCTCCGAAGCCAAACTAAGCCAATTTCTCAATAAGAACTTTACTTTTATATGCTAATATGATTCTATTGACCAATGACCTAAGAATTAAAATAATAACTAACATGTATGAAGCAATGACTATTTGTTACAGCATCTGGAAAATAATTTGATTTGTATTTTCTCTTTTAATTCCCCAAACAACTTTTGAATAAATTTTACTGTTTCTCAGATTTTGCTTCTTAATAAATAACATAGATAATGACAGATTTAGTTATTTACCTAAAATTAGAGAGAAAATAAGCAATGAAGTGAGACTGGGTCTGAGGCAGCCTGTAATAACTATAATAGGTGCTCAGGTAGATGCTGTAGAAAAAGTCCCCCTGCTAACCCAAGGGTATGCTGAGGTTAAAGCCTGAAATTCTTATCAATTACTTTTTATTAAATTGTTCAATATCAAGCATAAATACTATGAAAGATCTCTCTCTCTCTCTCTCTCTCTCTCTCTCTCTCTCTCTCTCTCTCAAATCTCAGCAGAAGTGACATAATTCCAATCATTCTGAGCTGGTGTAAGGAGAGCAAGTTTTCCCAGCCACCAGAGACAGACAGGAGAGACCTACACAAGCCATATTTCTCAAAGCTATGTATAGGAAAAATAAATAAATATTATTATGTCATTTGGAGGAAAATGGATGGAACTGGAAAGCATCATGTGAAATAAAATAATCCAGATTTGGAAAGTCAAGAGTCATATATTTTCTCTTATATAAGGAAGCTACAGAGAAACAAAAACATGGAATAGAAAGGAGACCAGAAACATAGAAGGGGATCAGGAGGAGGGAGGAGGAGATAAGAGAGGGAGGTACTGGGTATTGAAATTGGTCAAGCTGTGCTATGTGCACATAGAATATGCCACAATGAAACCTGCTGTTCTGTATAATAACTATGCACCAATTAAAAAATTAACAAGCTATTTCAAAGCATCCAGCACATGGCAAGACAGAAAATATGCTAATTCTACTCCTTCATGCCTTCTGTTTTGAAATATATCAGTTACTTAACTTTCATCAGAGGCATCAAATTATACCAATAAAAATATTAAAAGTATGGAGTGGGAAATAATCTGTAGTTTAATAAATAACTACTAATGGAGGTAGTAGTTAAGTTAAAATTTTAATATCATTCATTTTAGAATGAAACAGAAGAAATATCTCTCTTATGGACATTAGTGGACATTATCTAGTTAAACATAAGGTAGAAAATATATTCTAAATAGAATTTTCACCCATTGTGAATCACGTTTAGTTTGTTTTTCTACAAAGTATTTTATCTTCCCAACTTCTGTGAAAGAACAAGTTAACAGAACTCTCTACCAGCAGTTTACACAGATGTGGTCACTAAAGTCAGCCCTAGAAGGATGTCCTCATGTAGGAAACCATGCTCACCACTTCACTGTCTTATTGTTACATAACTCTTGAGGGGAGATGAAAAGTTGCTGGTGAACTGATGAGAGAATTACTTTCAAAGAGTTACTACTTAAGGACCACAGGAAAGTCACTCTATACAATGAAGTATTTGGACTAACTAACCCCTATGTGTTATGTGTGAGGAGAGGGAGGGAGGGAGGGAGGGAGGGAGGGAGGGAGGGAGAGAGAGAGAGAGAGAGAGAGAGAGAGAGAGAGAGAGAGAGAGAGAGAGAGAGAAGGAGAGAAGAGAGAGAGATTTCACAAAAGAGCTGGGCATGGTAGATGACCATAATCCCAGTACTTGGAAGGCTAAGACCAAAGAATTGTACGTTTATAGCCAGCCTCAGCAAAGTTGCAAGACCCTTAGCAACTTAATTAGATCCTGTTTCAAAAAATAAAATAAAATAGAGCTAGGATATAACTTGAAGTAGAATGTCTCTGGGTTCAAGCCCCAATAATTAATAATAATAATAATAATAATAATAATAATAATAACTAGTTCTCTTAGAAGACTACACATCACAATAATATGAGCATAGGTTAACGTCAGATGACAACTTATTACAAGAAAATGTTTCATTACCCATTGCCAAATAAGGAAGTAACCGAAACAAGTGCTAAATGATCATACTGAGAAGGATCTGGGGAAAATGCTGGGAGAAAGAAGAATAATCTTCAGGATATAAAAATCTCCTCACATCGCTCCCACATTATCCTGCATAGCAAGTGCCTCAAAGCGCTACTGGAGTTGCAAGTGAAATAAAAGCCATTTTCTGGCTAGACTGCTTAGTCTAGAAGGTTAAAGCAAATTGTACTCTATTCTATTTAACCAGTTTGTTAAATTGAAATTACAAACAAGGTAATCTGCTCAGGGCTCACGAGAGTGGCTGGTTTATCTGTGGACACTAGCAAGGGCTGCTTTGCTACAGCTCATATAAGCAGCAGAGTTTCCACAAAGATCAATGCAGTGTTTAAGATTTCAGCATTTTCAGATGTTATTAGCTCTAATTCCTTTTGTGTCATTTCCCATTGTGCAAACATATTTCTCATTTTAGATAAAAAGCAATTTTTAAAGTTTATTTATTAAAAGATACACTGGTCAAGAGAAGTGACTAGAGCCAAAATTACATGATTTCTAAAAATTGCTCGTAGGAGCCAGGCATGGTGGCACACATTTGTAATCCCAGCATTTGGGAGGCAGAGGCTGGAGGATCGCGGTTCGAGGACAGCCTCAGCTACTACTTAGTGATGTCCTTTGCAACTCAGTGAGACCCTGTTTCAAAATAAAGAATAAAAAAATAGGGCTGGGGGTGTAGCTTGGAGATAGAATGCCCCTGGGTTCCATCTCCAGTTTCACAAAAATAAATAAATAAATAATAAATAAAAATGCTGGTAAGTTGCAAAACTTAATTCTGTTCAGCAAATTAAGAGAATTTCATTCTGAATATATTTTCTTGTTGCATTTATCGCCATAAATAGCCCCAATAATACTAATATCCTAGATAAATTTTTTGGGTGTTTTGTTTTGTTCAGTACTGATGATTGAGCTCAGGAACTTTTTACATCATTACATTTCTGCGCTACATCCCTGGCCATTTTTTCTTTTTTCTTTCTTTTTTTCTTCCTTTTTTTTTTTTTTTTTTTTGTTGTTGCTACTGGAGATGGAACCCTTCTCCGGCCTACACTCCCACCCATTACATATATGTATGTATGTGTGTGTGTGTGTGTGTGTGTGTATAAAATATATTATATATGTATATAATTATATATTATATATATAATTTTTATTTGGAAACAGAGTCTCTTTAGCCAGTAAGGCTGGCTTCAAACCTGCGTGATCGTCCTGTGTCCACCTTACAAGCACGTGGATTACTTACAAGTGTGCGCCACCACGCCCGGCCATATTTTTATTTTGTATTTTGAACAGGGTCTTGCTAGGTTACAGGTGTTCACCAATATGCCAGGCTTGATTTTCAATACTCAATCCTTGTTATAACCGTTATACACTTCTCAATGCAGTTGAAAATACTTAAAAAATAATTAAATACAATTGTCTTAATGTCCACTTGAAAATGTAAAACTTATTTTGTATTCAACAAATTGACTTTTTCCCGTTTATCCCCTGGTGTGGTGGTGAGGTTCTATGCACAACACCCTAAAAGCCAATTCACTGCATTCCTAGCAATTTTACCTGGCTGGATTTTGTTAGGCTTGACAGGTAAAAATGTGCGATGCTACCAACGGGCGATATTGCTATTCTTATATAATTTTGAGGTGACCTGTAGGTCATCTGTAAACACAGATTGCATAGTGGTTTTAGAAGCTACAGAACTTTTCCTGGCTGCTGGAAACTTCCAGCTCCTAGGAAGTTTCAGACTTGGTAGGTGCCTGCTGGTCAGAATGGGAAGTGAGCTCCCAGCTCCCGGGTGCAGACTCCCCATCGGAGAAGCTGGAGGACAGCAGCAGTCAGCGGCCCCAGGACAGTTACTGTTTAGCAGTTACTCCACCAAGACCCCCATCCTGCCCGTAAGGTCACCCACCTGGGGGCGCCGGGCCACCGCGGGGCCGGTCCCTGCTCCCGGCCACCTTGCAGGGCGCTGCAGGAAGCATCGCGGCCGCGAAGCCAGCCGGGCGCTGGGGCTGGAGACCCGGCGAGCTCTGCCCTCGCCCGCGCCCCACACGCGCCTCCCTCCTGGACCGCGGGAGGGCCCCGGGAGAGCGGGTGGCAGTGGTGGCGCCGACCTTGACCTTGAGCTCGGGCCGGGCTTTGCTGAGCACCCGAGGAAGTGAAACTATGCAGGCGCTGCCCTCGCCCCCCCTTTTTAGAAGGCTGCCTTGGTTTCTCATAACGCCCTGTGGTCTGGCTCCCTCCTCACCTTTACACTCCAGGTGTTTTCGGGCTTCTGTAACTCTAGCATGAGCTCTTCTTGTCCCCCCCCCCCCCCAGTTCTAGGTCTTCTGAACTGCTCCTACTTCTTGTGTTGAAGGTAGGCATCTGTCAAAAATGAGGAATAATAGATAAGGGGGTAAATACAAATACAGATCTAAATAAAGATCTGTATTAATAAAGATCTAAAGTTTAATTTTTAACATTTTTTATTTTACCCAGACTTTCTAGGCTAGGCTCATATGTTGTCAAGTTATGTAAACCCCATATGAAATTTATTTCCTTCTTCTGCTCAGATTCAGAAATGGGCCCAGTAAAAAGCAAAACCTAACAGCCATGGACCTGAAGAGCCCTTCCAAACAAGAATTATACGTGGGGCTGGGGATGGAGCTTGGTGGTAGAACACTTATCTAGCATGCAGACAGAGCCTGGGTTTGATCCCCAGCATACCCCCAAAAGGACAAACATCTCTTCTTCTCTCAAGGATCTCTCATCTAGGAATTTACCTTTTGAAGTTGAAGATCTATTTGACCATTGGGTAATAGTACCTGGTCTCAAAGTCCCTTCTTCCTTCTTATAACAGATATCTAAAAGGAAGTCTTGCTCAGCAACTTCTTTTGTTACACAGTCTTTTTTAAGGAAGACTATAAATATAAAGTATCAAAAATAGTGAATTTTTCCCAATATAATTGGACTTGTTATTCAAATTTTATAACATAATGTAGAAAACTTGGAGAAATATGTGAAATGTCAGAAAAGCCTTAAAACTATTATGGACATATTTATTTTCTATCCAATGTTTCCTTTAACCTTATTATTAATTTTAAAATAATATTCTGAATTTGAAACATATAACAAAAGATTTTATCTAGTTTCTGAAATAATAAACTATTGAAAAGGTTGTTGTCTTCTAACATCATGATCATGTACCCAGAGGCTTCAGTATACAAGGTCAAGACAGAGTTTGAGTTGCAGGCTGTAAACTTTTGGTCAGTATTTTCCAAAACTTAGTTGTTAGAAAGCTTAAGTATTTGTAAATGAACTCAATAAGGAAATAATGTTCTAACTAATACATTTGCTAGAGTGCATAATCCTCAAAATAGCAACTTTGACCAACATAAATTCTCCAGCTCTTGTTCTTTAACAAACCATTCAGATCTTCAAAGGCATCTATGTGTGCACACAAAAATGTGTTAATAAGGAAAGTCTTCAAATGGCAAGTGGTATCTGCCACATGCATGAAATAGCGAACCTGGACCAGCTGCCAGAAGGCTGAGATCTCTGTCCTGACTGCACCTCATTATCAGGGCTACAAAGCAGTTCTTAGCACTTCTGAGCTTTACATATTAGATCTAAGTGAGGAAACTGGAATAGTTATAGTCAAGTCTCTGCCAGCTCGAAATAAGGTTTACATTATATAGGGAAACTCAGTGCACATTTAGATGCTCATTTGAACCATTTGTATCACCATGACGATAGAAACATTAAATGGGAAAAAATGAAAGCAAGAATGCGTTTAAAAGTACAAACTGACTTCTAAAAACTAGCTTACTTAATAAGATTTTGTATTACATAAACTTTTAAATTTTCCACTTAAAAGTTTAAAAATTATTCTAGCTTTTTCTTTTTTTGGGTACTGAATGAAAATACAATCCTTGTTCCAAAGTTATAAAGTAATGTATAGCCTATTGATTTATTTTTTGTTTCATTACTATTGCTATTAATAGCTACTCTGCTTTTTTATTTTTAAGAAAAATATTTCATGTGCTAATCACCATGTAAGAATTTCGCAGTGTTCAAGTCACTGGGCTCTTAAAACTATGTGGCTTTAACCGTATTTTACAAATGATGAATTTTTTTGCCAAAGGGTACATAAAAATCGTAGGCAAGTTTATACATATAAATTTATAATAATTCACCATTATCCAGAAGGGTAAATTCCAAAACCTACAGTAGAAAACAAAGAGAGTCCCAAACTATATATAGGAAAGTAGTGTATATATAATACATATATACAATATACATATACATATATATATATACACTATATATGTGTGTACTGTTTTTCCTATACATTCATATATACCTATGATAAAGTTTAATTGGTAAGTCAATCATAATAAGAGATCTACAACTAATAATAAAATGGAGCCGGGTGTGGTGGCGCATGCTTGTAATCCCAGCATTTGGGATGCTGAGACAGGAGGATCACGATTTGTGAACAGCTTCAGCTACTTAGTAAGGCCCTTTGCAGTTCAGTGAGACCCTGTTTCAAAATAAAGAGCTGGGGTTGTAATTTGGAGGTAGAATGCACCTGGGTTCCATCCTCAGTACCACAATAAATAAATAAATAAATAAATAAATAAATACATAAATACATAAATACATAAATAAATAAAATGGAATAATTATATTAGTAGATTACAATAAAAGTTTTGTGAATGTACTCTTTCTAAAATTTTTTTATTTGCTATTTTTAGATTGTGTCTGACTGTGGGTAACTGAAACCATGGAAAATAAAACTGCAGATAAGGAAGGATCACTGTACTAGAATGGTCTTTGTTTTCGCACTCACTTTCCCACAGAGCTATAATCCTATGGAACAGAATATCAGTATCCCCCAAAATAGGCATGAACTGCATTCAGAATTCATCACGATTTGGGCTCTACTGTGTTGAGGATATAGACAATCACACACACACACACACACACACACACACACACACACACTCACAATGGGGTATCTAAGACTTTCTTGCATTCTAATGTTGCTCATGCATTTATGAAAATATGTCCTAGAAAAGACTTGGCTGTGTGTGCTTGTTGGTGTCAAGCACATCTTTAATCAAAGTCGGCTTTACTTCTTGCCCTGCTTTCTCCCTAAAGGAGGTGATACTGTCTGAAATGTTGGGTTATCTCTTGGTTCACATTTGCTTTCGGGGAAGAGGCACTTAGTAATTCTCACAGTGAGAGGCTTTTCCGGCAGCATGCCACCAGCAGCATGTAATCCAAGTGTCTGATTTTTACCTCTGTTGCAGAATGACAAAAAGTGCTAGCCACAGTCGGTTTCTTGTTTCTCTATATATCAAACTCTTGGATTCATTGACTTCCTCCCTTGCATTCTCTTTTCCAGCAGCATATTGACGGCCTTGGTATTATTACCCCACTCTGTGGAGATTATAAGAGCCTCATGCTGCCTCTGTGTTCCAATAATTGGACAGCGAAAGCCATTCGCTGTTGCCCTGCTGTGGCTGCTGTGGCTGGTTCCCTGTGCCCTTTGTAGACGGGATGCTTTCACCTCTGTTCTTGGCTGTATTTCTGCTTTTAGACTCTGGATGCAGTTAAGACAAAACTGGTGGTTTCCAAAAGCAACGAAATATCGTAAAAATGAAATGGTTTGCATCTTCATGACCATTTAATAATTAGAGAATTTTCTTTCCGACAAACATATTTATATTTTTTACATTAAATAATATTATTTCCCTAGGGTGTTATGCTTCTTTTTTACTAGATCAAAGCTAAAAAAATTTCAGGTGTGTTTTTAAAAATTTCCCAGGTGGATAGTAGATTATCTCTTTATTCTGTTGATTGTTTCCTTTGTTGGACAGAAGCATTTTAGTCTGAGCTAATCTCATCTGTGTGTTTGTCCTTTCGTTGCTTGTACTTCAGGACTCATATTTTAAAAATAATTTTCCAGAACAATGCTATGGAGCACTTCCTCTATGTTTTCTTATGTTAATTTTACAATTTCAGGTTTTATATTAAAGTCTTTAATTTTAAAAATTTCCCAGATACACAGACACAGACACAGACACACACACACACACACACACACACACACACATGTATGTATGTATGTATGTATGTATGTGTATATATATATATCAGAAATTCACATATAGATGAATTCATACATATTAAGATATTATTTGAAGCTCACTGGCCTCAAATAAGTTAGTTTCTTTCTAAAATCCAGATTATTTTGGACTATGACCTGGAAAGTAAAGTACAAGTGTGTGTATGTGTGATTTACTGGGAGGCTTTCTTCATTTTCTTGTTATTCTTAACATTTAACTGAATTCTGTAACACTGTTCTATGTAATAGCACCACCACCACTCCAAAAGATATTCACATCTTAATCCTCTGGACCTTAATCCTCTTCTTTACATAGAAGGTGGAAATTAGTTAAAGATCTTTAAATGGGGAGATTAACTTGGATTATTCACATGGGCCCAATATAACAAGTCACCAAGGCCTTAAAAGATGGAGTCAGAGTTGGGAGATGTGAGGAAGCCAGGATTGGAGCTAGATGCTTAGACTATGGTGGGAGGAGCCACAAGCCACGCTCTTCAGGCAGGCGGTCTCTAGAAGCCAAGAGAGGCTAAGGAATGAGTTCTCCTGCAAAAGGAGCAAGCCTCCAAAAGGAGCAAGCCCGGCACCTCGACTTTTAACTGATTTTAGACTTCTGACATCCAGAACTGTAAGACAATAAACTTGTGTTGGTTTTAGCCACTTAGTTGTAGTATTTTGTCAAAGAAGCATTAGGAAACGACTGTGTTTATGGTGACAAATGTGAGAAAGAGAATCTTGTTTACATTCTTCTAGATAAACATGTATTAAAGAACAGTTAATTCTCTTTACCATCAAGTTGCCAAAGTGCGGATGGCACAGGATCTCATTGCTAACTGGTGGTTGTCGTTTTTTGCTGTTCCTTCCTGTAGCTCTACCTGCCTTATGTACTCGCATCTGTTCTCCAGTGGCTGAATAGATGTGCTAATATTCTCTTTTCAGTTAGATCGAGGATGACATGTAGAAGTAACGAAGCTTCTGCTTTTGCTGTGACACCACTGCTGCTCCACCCACACCCCTGACTGTGCAAACAAGTGGGGTGAGTGTGCCCAAAGGAAGCTTACTCAATAGGTATGAGTTTAACAACCCACACTATAAAACGTTTAGATGCCACGAAATCGAAAACTCTCCATTTTTTTGTTTTTTGCCTGTCTGTATGAACTATGATAATTTGCTCCAACTTTTGCCCCAGAATTGTTTATTTGATTAGAGATTCAGCCACACTCCCTATGCAAAATAACATATTTCCCTTAGCACTTAATTCCCTCTTATATCAGAACCTGTTAGTGTCACTCCTCTGGAATATTAATAAAGGAGTATCATCTTTCATGTTTAGTATGCGCCTGCCATGTGCAAGGTTCAGTGCTGGGCACTAGGCACGCAGTAATGAAAAGATATGGGCCTGCCTTACAAAAAGTTCTACCTTCTAAGCATTCTGCTTTAGTTCTCGTGGAAAACTGTATAGGATAAAACAATACTAAATGGTTCTATGATATTAAAATACTTAGAAGACCATTAGAAGAATCAAGAATATTCTTGTACATAATGTGATTATAAAGGAAGATTTCATTATAAATAATTAATAGTAAAGAGACATCTTGAGAAAGAGCATATTTAGAATCAGATAACAGTAACAGGAAGTGGTTGGAGAAAACTTTGGACAGGAAGAACAGCAAAGACCATGTGTTTCAGCCAGTGGCATAACTACCTATTATTTTGCTTTGGGTCATCTCAAGAACTGTGCCCCTTGACATGGTCCAAGAATTGGGAGAAAATATAGAAGCTATTTTCCACATCTACTGTAGAATTCCATAGAGTATGGGTAGCCGGTTAACAATTTAGAAGAGAATAAAATCCAGACTAGCCTCAAATCAGTTAGTTTATTTCTAAAGTCCAGATCATTTTGGGCTGTGATCTGGAAAGTAAAAGTCCTTGAAGTCAGTATGTCACTTGTTTAGAAAAATAAGATAATAATAATAATAATAATAATAATAATACTGTAGTTAGCATAACTTACTCTTTTACATATAGCTAAAAGACCATTAAAAACAGAAAGTAGTATTTTTGTGGTAAGGAATTATTATTAAAATTGAATTGTCATTTTCCAAAGGCAAATAACAGAAACATTTGAAACACAATACAATTACCAAGAAAATAGCATATCTTTCAGATCATCTGAATGTTCCTTTCCTATTTCATAGGATGCCTAGAATATATTACCTAACCTCAGAAGGACTGGCTATGTACAAATAATTAGTTGTTCCAAGAGAACATTCTGTAGGATTCCAGATGCGCTAGTGAGCCATCTGTGAGATGTTATGATAGATAGCTCTGTATTTCACAATTTTTCATTGCTAAGATAAAGTACTGTAGGCTGAGTATTATTTTAAAAAGAAGTTTGTTTGGCACACAATTTTAGAGGCTGAAATATCAAACAGAATAGCACTAATTTTGGCAAGAGTCCTCCTGGCTGCATCATATCATGCAGGTGTGGAGAGCATCATGGCAGGAGCATGGATGAGATAGAGGCCATACGCTGAGGTAGGAAGCAAGAGCATGAGACCAGGGACCAAACGGGGTCCCGGGAGACCTGTGGTCACCCTTCTGAGAACAGTGATCTCAGGACTTCCCCATAAGACCTTCCTCTTAAGAGCTCACTGCCTCTTAACATTCTTACAACCAGAGACCAAGATTTGAACATGTAAATCCTGAGGCTCAAACTACATCTAACCCAGGCTTTTGAGACCTCGTGTAGAGTTTGTGAACCTTTGAGTAATACTGAGGTGAACCTTAGGTCATAATGATTGGAACCATTGAAAAGTATTTCTTTATAAAAATCTTCAGGAATCAAAAACATCATGTATGTTTTCAGAGAAAAGAAAAAACATTATTTAGGGTTAATTTCTTTGTGAGTCTAGTTCAAACACACATAGAAGAGAGACATTAAACTTGCATTAAAGAATAAATAAACGCCGGGCGTGGTAGCTCACACTTGTAATCCCCGTGCTTGGGAGGCGGAGACAGGAGGATCGCGCTGTTTCGAAGCCAGCCGTGCTGGCTTAAGAGACCCTGTTTCCAAATAAAAATATAAAAATAGGTCTAGGAGTGTAGCCCGGAGGTAGAAGGGTTTCCAGGAACCCCAGTACCACCAAAAAGGAGGAGGAGGAGGAGGAGGAGGAGGAGGAGGAGGAGGAGGAGGAGGAGGAGGAGGAGGAAAAATAAGAAATTAAGTCATAGGTAGTTATAGGTATAGCTACTTCTCAGGTGGTAGCTTGAATGGATATAAAGCAGAAGTAAATGATATAGCGTATTTTGTCTAATGGCTAGAGATGTGAGTGAGTTATAGAAAATGCTGCTAAGGGATCTAGAAGATGTATTTAATTCTGTGAGTGCCACTGAAAATATTTGCATAAATTTTCCTATACTTTTTTCCTGCTGACAAAATTTTGGAAAATACTAAAAATGATATTATAAAGTAATCGAGAATAAGCTAGGCATTGTGACACACACTTGTCATCCCAGTACTTGGGAGGCTGAGACAGGAGAATCACAGGTTTGAAGCCAGCCTCAGCTACTTAGAGAGGCCCTTCATAGGTTCGTGAGAATCTGTTTCAAAATAAAGAATAAAAAATAGAGCTGGGGGTGTAACTCAGAGGTAGAAAGCCCCTGACTTCTTTCCCCAGTACCAGATACAAAAAAGTAATAGAGAATAAATTTAGAAATTGAAGATTTAGCCAGGCGTGGTGGCACAAGCTTGTAATCCCCGCACTTGGGAGGTGGAGACAGGAGGATCACGCAGGTTTGAAGCCAGCCGGGCTGGCTTAAGAGACCCTGTTTCCAAATAAAAATATAAAAAATAGGTCTGGGAGTGTAGCCTGGAGGTAGAAGGGTTTCCAGGAACCCCAGTACCACCAAAAAAAAAAAATAAAGAAAGAAAAGAAATTGAAGATTTAAAAACAAGTTATTTTTAATCTATCAATATTTACTAGCAACTTCTATGTGTATAATATTCTAATATACAGTTAATATTTCATGTATTAAAATACATAAATCATAGCCGGGTGTGGTGACGCATTCTTGTAATCCCAGCATTTGGGAGGCTGAGACAGGAGGATTGCAGTTTGCAGACAGCCTCAGCTACTACCTAGTGAGGCCCTTTGCAACTCAGTGAGACTCTGTTTCAAAATAAAGAATAAAAAAATAAGGCTGGGGGTATAGTTTGGAGGTAAAATGCCCCTAGGTTCTATCCCCAGTACCGCAAAAAAAGAGACATAAATCATAAAGATGTTACTAGTGTAATAAAGAACAGAAAATTAATAGAGTCAATTAAAAATAAATCTTCTTTTATAAGTACAATGCATACATATCATGAAATATCACTAAGGAATTTGAAATAAAAAAAGATCAAAGTAATTTTAATAGATTACTATGTAGTTGCTCTGTGATTATATATTGAGTACCTACTATAAGCCATGGTTTCCATTCTTTATCGCAGTTATAACTTTTACAAATAACAGTAATTGTAATAAAGTGATTGTATCCAATACTGTAATAGAGAAGGGATAATATAAATGAAGGGATTGGATTACAATCTCTAAAAGTATTCTAAATTTAGGAAAAGGCATATGCCTCTTGAAATTTATTTTTGCAAATGAACTCCAATATACATGTGGAGCTATTATAATATATAGTATAGAACATATATTTTCTGTGTGTCTATATATAATGTGTATAGTATAGATACATTTGACAGTATTTTTCTTTTTAAACTCAGGTGTACAAAACCCAACTATGCTGAGAGATTTCCCTTTTATACCTTTTATGCTTAATAAAAAGGGCTCTGCTTTTATTACTAACTGATGGATCGCAATTTTTATCTTTCTAACCATTGTTTTTAATCAGAAATAGTACCTTAAAGGAAAATGAAAAAATCTACATTAGAGAAAAATGTGTATTTTTTTTGTGGGTCTGGGGATGGAACCCAGGAACATTTGACATCTGAGCTACACCCTCTGCCCTATTATTTTTTTTATTCTTTATTTTGAAACCGGGTCTCACTGAATTGCAGAGGGCCTAAGTAGCTGAGGCTGTCAGCGAACCGCGATCCTCGGGTCTCAGCCTCACAAATGCTGGGATTACAAGCATGTACCACCACGCCTGGCTAAAATGTGTAATTTTTATGTATTATAAAACACCTCTTACTTAATAGCCTCCAATAGGAGGCTGCTAGTTCGCTGAAATGGGAAGGTAATATATGGGTATTTGAGTCTTTGCACTTGAAATTTTTTAGTCGCAGATTCCTCTAATCTCTGTGCATGAAGAACATCTCTTCATGTTAAACATTAGAACTGAAGGGGGTCTGGGGGTCTTCGGGGCCAATGAAGGGGGTTCAGCGCAGGAAAGACCCAAGGCCAGCTGTCGGAGATAAGCAAGCAAGCAAGCAAGCAAAAGCTTTATTAAGACAGCCCAGCTCCCTTTTATATCAGGCAGCTGGGAGGAGGGAGCTTCAGCTCACATCAGAAGATCGCCCAAAGTACGGGGCGGGGCGTTTACTGATTGGGTGGCTCATACCCCAGTGGGTGTGTTATCAGGGGACTGATTGTTGGGCATCCCGTGGCCCCTTTGGCAAGCTATGAGGTAATCAGCACGATCCAGAAGAGAAGCCGGAGAGGCGCCATCTTTGGCATGACTGGGCTGCTTATCCTAACAAGAACTTCCTCCTTCCTTGACAGCAATTTACAAAGCAAATTATATTCTCTTCCCTCATATACATTTCCTTCTTCCCTCTTGGTCACCAGATTAATAATTATGGTCCAGCTGTACCATGACCAGGTAAAGGAAGAGTCAGACCTCCTGAAAAATAAAAAGAGGGAGTAAAAATAGAAGGAAGACCTAGTCAACATATTTCTAAAATATTTGGAAAAATATAAATGGGACTGGGTCCTAAAGAAAATGAATTAATTCAAGTGAACCATAGAGTTGGATAACATAGGGTTTATCAGACAGGATGACTATCATGGGTTGCAGGATTTAACATTCTGACAGTGCCTGGATGGAATACAGATAGTGCTGGCACACGGTGAAGTTGGCATTTGGAAGTTTGGAGAAATTGACATCCCCGATAATGTACATTAAGTAAGACTGTTATGGCAATTAATAGAACAAGGATATTAAAAGTTTAGGTAGAAGGGCATGGTGGTGCATGCTTGTAATCCCAGCATTCGGGAGGCTGAGACCAGAGGATCGCAGTTCACAGACGGCTTCAGCTACTCAGTTAAGCCCTCCACAACTTAGTGAAACCCTGTTTTAAAATAAATAATAAAAACGGGTCAGGGGGTATAGCTGGGAGGTTGAATGTCCCTAGGTTCCATCCGCAGACCCCACCACCCCAAAAAAATATTCAGGTAGGCTTGCTAGTGAAGATACATTGCAGAAGCCTCAGAACTCATGAGATGACCATATTTTCTAGGGAAGCTCAAAATATGCTGTTGATCAGTGTGATATAGGATGCACCACTGAAAAGAGAGAAGCTTCATAGCCATTGTTAGTTTTTTATACCTAGGATCCAAGACATCAAAGCAGATGGGAAAGATCCCAAAGTAATCAATCCAGCATGTTAGCCAGCAGAAGCAACATGGGCATGACGAATGGTAATTAGCAGCAAAGCTGGTGTCACAGCCAGGGAAGTTCAGTCTGCAGGTACCTATGAATTGTTACAGTTCTTGGAACACGATCACTCACAACTATCAAAGATATTGTTCAATCTATATATGTTTAAACTATATTAAAGGAAAATCATTCTTAAGCCGAAGCCACTTAAAGATTTGTATCCAACAGACTAAAATAGATCCCCAAGAAAAAGAACCCTGCTTTATCACCCCAGATTTTCATAATGTTTCCCCTAGTCCCTGACAATAATTGTTCTATATCCATTTACATAGATTTTGTATCCTTGAAAAATACTTCAGTTCACTATTGAACTCACCAACAGTACAAATTAGCTCTGAATTAATAAATAACAAATGTGCTCATCAAAAGCTGAAGGGGATTTATTTCTTGGGTGAAAGCAGACTTCCCATTAAATCTCAGAGGAGACAGTACTGAAAACATTTGCTCAGCTACATTTCAGAATTGCTATGTGCTTATGACTGCTAGGTCCCCCACCTTCACAGAAGTATTAATTTAAATTATATAGCTTCTATTATTATCAATGTATGTTAGATTTTAGGAGCAGCTAAATTGACTTAAAAATCCACCAAATTCTGTACTCAAGAAAATGCACATGTGATTAACTTTGACCAACAGAACACAAACAAGCATAATATAAGCAAAAGTCTAAAAGCTTGAATGTTAGGGTTATGTTTTATGATCAGTCTTGGAAGCCTGGACCACTACTTAAATATGTGAAGCTTTCTTGAAAGACTATGTTTATTTAAAAAATATCCACCTAGTCTGTATTTACTCCATAACACCTGAGAAATGAAAACTGTGCATTTTGGATGCTGAGGAACAGCAGATACCACATGGAGAACAAAAGAACCACCTGTCTGAGCCTAGCTCAGATTGTAAATAGTGAAAAGATAAAATTTAAAGCACTAATTACCAACAATTCATATTGTTTTCTCTGACACTGATGTCATAGCTCAAAATAATTCTAACACATGGGATTCTGGATGATTTTTTAAATTTAATGCATATCAGAGGAACTTCACACATAGCTCTGAGCTACAGGTGTCAGGGAGACATCAATGAGATTGACAACAACTGTCTATGTCAGGACAAAGGGCTTGGTCAATATTCTCTGGATCACAGATTTTTAAAAAATCTTTGTCAGCTAGTCTCCCTGAGCCACTGCCCTGCTGATGCTAACCATTGCATTGTCCTTCTTATCTGATTCAGAAGAGTCTTAGAGGAAAAAGAATAGGGAAGTTTAGTTATCTGCTCTCATATACCTCCCAAGGTCTCCAATGTTCTCATCCCACTGATACCAGGGCTTTTTAGAAGTTCTTTTCTACATAGTGTATTTGGCCCTCTCTGCAGGTTCTGACTTAACTGTGTTCTAGCTCCCTGGAAGTGAGTACCCACATTTTACATCCATGATTCTGGAGAGCCAGCAGGTAGAGGATGCTACTGACCACCTTGACAACCCCATAACTGTACCTGCAGTTTCAGCCCCTTCACAGGAACTGGTAGGGAACCTTCCTCCCTGTAACCTCCTCAGTGTTCCTCCTCCTTGAGATGTGAGAAGCTTAGGGCAAAGAGGATATCTCAGGCAGCATAAATTCCAGATTGGCTGTTACTTAGATATCTTGCAGAGCAGTCACACGAACCACCTGCTACTTATGGGCTCCTAGGGAGACTAAGAAAAAAGTAGTGATACTGAATGTGGGAAATGGGACTGCCATAAAAATGAGGCTGTCTTCTTCCTGTTCCCACTCCCATATTCCCAAGCAAGGAGCTCACAGCCATGGTTCTTCCTTGCTGTATTCACATTTGAGAGTGTTCTGTGGTGTTTCTCATCACTGTGTTGTTTCAGCTACCATTATCTTGTGTTATCAGGCTGGTGGCTTGAGAGCGATGTGGGGCTCATAGCACCCACTTGATACTGCTGGATGTGCCTGCTGTGAAGACCATCATTTCATCTGCTTGTATGATGTGTCAGGATAGACCAGCAGATGGTACAAAGTTTCTCAATGGCTGACATGGTAGTTTCTGAGTCTAATGGTGGACCAAGACTGCAGCCCCAGATGAATGGATAACAAAAATATGGTATACACACAATGGAATTTTATTCAGCCATAAAGAAGAACAAAATAAGGTCATTTATAGGAAATGAATGGAACTAGAAAATATTATGCTAAAAGAGATCAACCAGTCTCAGAAGGTCAGAGGTCATATATTTTCTTTCATATGCTAGAGAGAAAATAGGAACAAAAGGAACTTCAGCTAAGTGAGGAGAAAGACCAATAGAATAGTGAAGAGGGAGATGGGGAGGTATAAAAGGGGGTTTGATGAAGAAAGCAGTTCATATAATGTTATGTTCATATACAAAGGTATCACTACTAATCTCATTAACATATATAGGGTGGGGAGCAGGTGAGTTTTTGAGGGAATCACAGAATGTGCTGAGTGCCATGTATGGTTACAGTGGGCCAATAAAAGTAAAGGCTGAAGCCTAAAGCCTGAAATAGGTGTCTTCCAATGTGAGACACTATTTAAAGCCCAATTGTAGGACATTAGTTAGATATAATCTGTTTTCCAGACTTGTATTGGAGTTAGGCCCCAACAAATGTGACTCCTTTCACCTTGTTTTGTTCATTGGACTTTTGACATGAATATCATGTGATCATAGCACTTTTGGCTTCTCTCACCTCTAGAGGAAGGCACTATATTGGACCTTGAATTTTCTCTAAGATGGTGCTCCTGGGAGCCCACTGGGTAGTGGTTAAGCCATTGGAAATGTCTCTTTGAAGGGGGTTGTGGGCCCTTGACTTCCCACTTTGCTCCGTGGCCATGAGGAGAACAATTTTCCTCTACCATATGCTCCACCCTCCGCTCCACATGCTCAAAGCAATGGGACCAGACAATCAGGGACTTGATCCTCCGAAACTGTGAGACAAAATAAACTCTCTCTCTTTGTAATTTGATTATCTCAGATATTTTGTTATAGTGACAGAAATTTGAGTAACACAGAAGGCCAAAGGCATGTATCCAGTGTGGTAAATGAGCTGCAAATGCATGCCTCACAAACCTAGTGGGCTTTTGTGGCTGTCATCCTGGTAAAAGCTCTCGCTTCTTCTTTCTGATCATTCTCTATTTGGTAAGGACATTCATTATGTATGTAAGACAGATAATGTAACTTTTCATTGAACTAATTTTCCCACAAGTCTTATCTCTACAGTGGGTTGCTCTAAAGTCCAGTTTGCTTTCTGCCATTGTCCTGACCAGAATGTCAGGCTACTGGCCATGGACTCTATTAGACAGTGGACTGTGTGAGCTTTCAGTTGGGGCAACTCATCCATGAATCACATCATACTATAGGAGCCATGGGACCCTTTTAGCAGCCAGTAGCAGTGTAGGCTCCTAATTTTTATAATTGAGTGACTACCTGTGATCCTGATCACATTCTGTCTTGATTATAACATTTCATTTTGATGATAGAGATTTCTCGTGCTTTCTTTGCTTCATTTGTTGCATTGGTATTTATTAAGTTCAGAATGGATGGATCAAATTTCAGCAATGTAGTATATTCAAGGATAATGGCTTCCCTATTTGTGCCCAGTAGTAGGCCAGAAGTTATTGTTCAAAGTCAGAGTGTCTGAATAATACTTGTAGAGTTTTCTGGACCTGAATTAAATTCATCACCAGATTCAGGTTGCCATTTCCTCCTTCCAAAAGCTCCAGTCAACATGGGTAAAGTTCCATGGAGACTTGCAGCTCAGAAGAACTGAAGGGCTCAAAGGGGATCAAATGTAAGGCTTGTCTCCTGTAGCTTGTACTTCCTCCAGGGCACATTTCTATTTAGGGACCCAATTTAAGGTCCATTTTTATGAGTTACCTCAACCAGGGAGGACACAAAATCCCAAAATGTGAAATGTGTTATCTCCAAGATGTGAGTATCGTGTCACTTTCTGTTATTTAGAAGGTAATATAAATTTTTTTTTTAATTTTGTAGGAATGCCATGCTATGATTCTCTGTTCAAAGTTGCATCTATAAAAGGACTTAGTGGAATATCTTTGAGCTTTATCATAGTTCCCATTCTAGCTAGTTTAAATTATTGCCTGTATTACATAGTTCAGGGCTCCTTAAATTGTGCTATAATCTTGTCCAACTAAAATAACATCATCAATGGAATTTACACAGAGTACTGAGACTAGGAATCCAGATTTTTATAAACCCAGACTTAGCCACGTGTGGCAGATAGTTGGAGAACTGACTATAAAGAAGATCAAGATATATTGATCCCAGCTATGTAGAAGCAACATGGCCCTGGTCATGTACCTCAAAATAACAGGAAGGGGATGTATTTCCCAGATAAAGGATAGCATAATACATGCTATCCTGTTCTATCAATCACTCCATGAATGAAATAATGTTCACTTCATCTAGGAAAAACAATGCACACTGGTAGTTAAATTGTGGTAGTACATTTTAAGTCATTCTGTCCTGAGTGACTTTACCAGCCAGCCTGGGCTGTTGTACTGAGAAAGAGTAGAACTCAAAACCCGAGCCTTCATTATATCTTGAATCAAGATTGTTATTTCCTTTCCTCCACTTTGGATGCAATACTGTTTGATCTGGACCACTCTTTGTAGTGTGGGCAGCTGAGGGATTTCTCATAAGGTAGTACTCTACCATAATTATCCTAATTAAGCCTATAGGTGGGTGTGTCCTCAGAGTTAGTGATAGATGCCTCATGGACACATGGCCAAATATCTATATGTATTATGCATTCCTCAGTGGCAACCATGATCACTAGTGTACGTAAAGGATCAAAGGCGTTAACTCCTCTTCTATGGGCAAAAGACTTCTCTTCTTCTGAAATCCATTGTCTTTGTCCATAGTAGAGGCCAGGAATAATAAAATGTCCTAAGCCCTGTAGCCTAAGAGACACATAAAAATGTATATACCACACTTTTTTTCTTTTACCCATGCTGAAACATTGGGCTGTTGGTTTCTGGCAGGCCCCAGAGATATTGGTCCTATCCATGGTCTGTTTTCTTAGAGGAGTTTAAGTCAAGGTAGAACAGTGGTGGGTATAAATTCCTTTCTCTTTCAGTGACTCTTCTCTGGTTAAGCCCTTATCTTTGCTTCAACATCTCCTGTTATATCATCAGGGACATGCAGAGTAGAAAAATGCTAGGCGTGTTTGTCTCAATCCAATGTACTTTTCTCTTCTCAGGCATAATGATTAGCAGCTACTGGACAGACAACTTTTATACCAGGCTCAGAGGGTACAGTATGTCCTCACAGAAAGAGGACAAACTGAGTACAGAAGTTCCAGCTCCTTGTGTTGCATGCATAGTAGATCAACTCTGCAGGGCTATATGGACAGTATAACTATATACAATCAACTTTATGCTGTAGTAAAAACATCCTGTTCCTTGTTCCATGGAGTCCAGAATATAAAATGTTGAGTGCATGCCTGAGGGCCAGTGGCACATGAATAGTGGCCACTGGCCACTAGAATAGCTAGGTGGTTCTGAGAAAAGTGTACCTCTGCATAATACACAGGGAGCAAGGATATACTAGTATTATTCTTTTATTTTATGCTTCAGTAATTTTATTATTACAAAGGCAGAAAGAAAAGGCAAAAATTACAAAGCATGGCATTAAAGAAATAAATACAGTGGAGTAACTTGAAAATAAGTTACTGAAGTTTTTGGATTATAGAACAGTTTTTATAAGGAATTTTATCTCCCATCTTTGCTTAACCAATAGTCTTTTTTTTTTTTTTTTGCAGGTCTGAGGATGGAACCCAGGGGCATTTGACCACCGAGCTACAGCCCCTGCCCTATTTCTTTCATTATTTATTTTGGAACAGGGTCTCACTAAGTTGCAGAGGGCCTCACTAAATACCTGAGCTGTCTGTGAACCGTGATCCTCTGGTCTCAGTCTCCTTAATGCTGGGATTACAAGCATGCACCACCATGCTCAGCTAACTAATAGTCTTTCTGACCTGACTAGATCCACCCCTTTTCAGAGGCAAGCCTTTGGATGTGGAGATCCACTATCTTACATTCTGTCTGATTAAAAGTCTTCCTCCTGTAGGTATAAGCTCAAATCTTTAAGACTTCAAAATGTGTTACTCAATTATCGAAGTCAGGGATTTCTCAAAGGCTTGTGCCATACCAGCATTATTCTAAGTAGCTCCTATGTGAGAGGATTTATAAGCTCAATGGCATGTAATTTTAAATCCTCCTAGAATTTATAAATATTTGCCTACTAAGAAATGATGATGATAACGATCATAGTGTTGGCCTTTACCTTCTTAATGATTGAAGGCTCATAACATCCAGAGATAGAAAGTTTGGAGCTGTAAACTCAGAAATATCTCTCCTAATTTTCTCTCCTTGGCTAAGATCCCTTTGATAAGAACAATGTTATAAACTTTAAAACTTAAGAAAAGCATAGGTGTATGACGATGATCATGCAGGCTCTCCCTGAACTTATGTTGTATTTTAATATTCTTTTCAAGCCAAGCAAACCTAATCTGCATTTGTCTTTTCCTCTTTTATGAGTTTTGAGTGATTTGTTTCACTTTTAATAATTTATTTATTAGGATAATAATGTTATTAATAAGTAATAATATTAATTAACAATAATAATATTGTTTGACATCTCATTGGAGTGCAAGAATTTAAAGTAGTGTACACCTCCTTATAGGTCCTAAGGTTGTTCTCATCACAGCAATGTGGGTTCTTCATTGGGAAGAGAAGTGTAAAACTGACTTGGTTTGAATATATTGTTATCAAATGCTTGCAATTTTTTTTGTTATGACTATTAATTAAATATTCCTTTCCTTCTACAGAAAAGCAGAAACTGTCCAGATGTCTTTGACCTCCATTAATGACCAGCTCCTTATCCCAATGTCACACATGAACACCAATAGCCTCACCCAGATGACCAGGACCAGGTCATCCTCCTCCGATAACCAGGAGCTATTTCCTAAATGGGATGTGTTACGTTTTCAAAACATCTGCTATCGATCAAAAGAGAAGAGTGGCTTTCCATGTTGCCAGGAAACATTTGAAAAAGAAATATTATCAGACATCAGGTATGTACATGAACTTTTTAGAAGACCACTATATTGATGTATAATGAATTCTGCAGAGTTTTCCTGTTCACAATAAGTTGCTATGAACACATGTGTTCACATCTTTTTATAGATATATTGATATATGCTTTTATTTCTTTTCCTAAACTAGGGCTGAGATGATTACATCACATGCTAAGTATACATTTAACTTTGTAAGGAACTAAATACTGTTTTTAACAATGACTATACCATGTAAGTTGGGTTTTGTTTTGAGAAAGTAAACAATAATGTGTCATTTAATTTTTTCCTGGGTAAGTCTTCTGTTTGTGGGCAAGGAACCATGGCTATATTATTTGTGCTTTTTGATTCTGGGGATATGACTAAATTTGAGCTTCAGTTTTTCAGAGTTTGAAATAGACTACCTGTTAGGTTCTGGACCCTCCCCATATGGGGCAGGGGCGGGGCTGACCCGCCTCCTTACCCTCCAAGGCCCAGGATGTTCCCACGGAAAGCCACTCCCCTTTGATAAAAAGGGGACGTCGGATCCAGGAGAAGGAGAAGCTTGTGTGACAGAGAGATTCCTACACTCGTGGAAGGCTCTCTTCCACACATCTCGCAGGCATGGTTCTTCCGGATGCGCTTTCCCGAGGCGGTCGTGGTCACTACCCACCGGTGGTCACTGCGGCCAAGCCGGCGCCTGCTTCTCCCCCTCCCCACCCCGGCGCCGCTCAACTGGGGCACGCTCAGCAGGCTCAGGGGCACCATGGTGGGCATCTTCATGGCTCCCGTGTGGATGGCTTCGTGCCTCCGGAGATTGTAGCAGTTCTTGAACTCCTTGGCGCACAGGGCGCAGATGTAGGGCCCCTTGCTCTTTGTCTTCTTCTCCAAAGCAGACGCGACCGGGGCCACGGCGACCGTCCGAGGTTGGGGTGACGACGGTGGCTGCGATGGTGGCGGAGGCGGCGGGGGCTGCTTCAGGGCCGCTGTGTCCACAGTGGAGGCGGCGGCGGGGGCCGGGGGCACGGTGACCACGGCGGCGGCGGCGGACTCCTGGGTGGCGCCGAGCACCGGGAGCAAGTCCACCTGGAGGGGCTCGGCCGCTGGGGCCTGGGGCGTGGGCGGGGGCGCCGGCCTGGAATGGACACTGGGCGCAGCCCTGGGAGGCAAAGAAGCGGGACTGGAGCTCAGCCCCGACCTGCAGGGGGTTCTGGTAGTGACCCTGAGGTGGCGGGAAGGAGTTCATGAGGCCGCCCACCCCCCGGGAGTCCAGGCACAGCACGGGGAAGCGGGGGGGGGGGGGGCAGCAGCGTGCACGGGAACACGGGGAACATGGCTTCGGCCACTGCAGCGCGATCCAGGAGAAGGAGAAGCTTGTGGAAGAGAGCCTTCCACGAGTGTAGGAATCTCTCTGTCCCACAAGCTTCTCCTTCTCCTGGATCGCTGTCCCCTTTTTATCAAAGGGGAGTGGCTTTCCGTGGGAACATCCTGGGCCTTGGAGGGTAAGGAGGCGGGTCGGCCCCGCCCCTGCCCCGTATGGGGAGGGTCCAGAACCTAACACTACCTTCTGATAATCTTACTTGTTGAGCCAGACATTTTCTAGTTTTTGCGTACTTTAAGTAGTGAGGATATTGAAATGATAGCATACTGTGAAAGTACTTTGCTTTACAAATAGACCTATTTTAAATTAATGGCCTATTTGTATTACTTCATAGTCTAAAACAATTTATCCAATACTTTTTCTCTAATCTCAGGTAGAAAATATTAGAACATAAAGCAAGTGTAACTTAACTGAAGCTACACAGTTTAAGTGCAGAGTGATGATAATTTAAGAGGCAAATCAATGCAGTTAATTTTATTGTAAAAGCACCAATGAATCATTATTTGCACTCTTTTTGTCTAGCAGTAGATTTAGAATTCAGAGTGGGGTGCTGAAATGGGACTAAGAGTGAGAGGGAAATGACTGCAGACAAAGAATCTACTTGCTATGAGGCATCTGTTAGTTAATAGATGGTGACCATTAGAGCTGTCAATGTTTTTCTGATTTTTAGAGAATTGAGCCTTTACTTCCTCTCTATAGTAAATAAAAGTGAATTTGTCTTGTTTGTTTAATAGTGGAAATAATTACTTCTAGAGCAAGCTAGCAACTTCTCTCCCAGGCAGGCAGGGGAATGGTCATAAAAGAGTCCTTTGGCATGGGTGCAGACCTATAAGAAATCAGAAGCATGTCTTCATTTCTCATTTCTTGATGTTTTGTATGCAGCTGTAGTCTTTTCTGCTCATATCAGCCAACTTTCCTTAAAGAGAAGGAAAATGGCTTCATAGGCTAGGAAATTTGGGGGTGTGGGTATGTGAGAAATGGTCTGAGAGTTTTCTGGGCTGATACCAGGAGCACTGTGCAGGCTCAGAGCTCTATGCACACAGTAGCACAGCCTGTTGTACCTACTTCTTGTCTCTTTCTTGTGCTAGAAGAAGTTCTCACTAGCAGAAAAAGAATAGTGGATGCAAGGTTTCTTTCTTGTGTAGTATATTTCAATAGAATTGACCTAAGAAACCTGACAAGTTTTTATAAAACTTAATCAAGAAAATGCTGGTCAGGCATGGTGGTGCACACTTGCAATCCCAGCATTCGGGAAACTGAGACTGGAGGACTGTGGTTCACAGACAGCCTCAGCTACTTAGTGAGGCTCTTTGCAACTCAGTGAGACCCTGTTTCAAAATAAAAATTAAAAAATTGGGTAGTGGGTGTAGCTTGGAGGTCAAATGCCTCTGGGTTCCAGCCCTAGACCCACAGAAAGAAAGAAAAAGAAAGAAAGAAAGAAAGAAAGAAAGAGAGGAAGGAAGGAAGGAAGGAAAGAAAGAAAATGCTGGTCCCTTCAAATTTTGTGCTGAAAGGTAGAAGGTAACATGATTTTCATATGTGCCATTTGAATATGTGTATAAGTGCAACTAAACTTGGTGTTTGTATTTATCCTGAAGCTGCTATAGGCACCATTTAAACTAATGGGCCTGGCTGTGCCCCATCTCCACTTCTTATGAAAACATAGAACAGGAGATCACTGTAGGGTGCTGACCCCTGGAATAGACTGTAACTTGTTTTTTTCTGTTCCTTTATCTGCTTCCTTGTGTTAATTTCTACTCCATATCCTAGACAAGTGTTGTGTATGCACATAGTAGACAATGTGCTGAGTAGATGAAGGTGGAGTGACCCACTCCTCCACATTAGAGCTCCTGCATTGTGATTCTACATTATGATTTTCTATAATGATAGGCTTTGGTGGCAAAGCAAGCCAAACTCAGGGACGTGTAAAATTCTTTGTGTTAACACATTTAAGTTTAGTTTCTAGTTGAATGATTCAGGATTTCTTGATTTGCTATTTTGACTATATCTACTTTACCTGAGTAGGTGTTTTAAAACCCTGTACATGTTTTCTGGCAATGAAGCCTTAATTAAAAAACAAACTTGTTTAGCTGGGTGTGGTGAGGCACGCTTGTAATCCCTGGGCTTGGGAGGCAGAGAGAGGAGGATCGCCCAAGTTCAAAGCCAGCCGTGCTGGCTTAAGAGAGCCTGTTTCCAAATAAAAAATTGTAAAATAGGTCTGCGAGTGTAGCCCAGAGATAGAAGCACTTCCAGGAACCCCAGTAACACACACACACACACACACACACACACACACACACACACACACAAACAAGCTTGTTTCTTGTCAGTTAAGAAGCAGATACTAGATAGCTATTAATGAAGATGCATCAAATGCTACAGATAAATGCACCTTGACAGCCCACACTTTGCTGGGCGGTGTGGCGCACGCTTATAATCCCCATGCTTGTGAGGCAGAGACAGGAGGATCATGCAGGTTCGAAGCCAGCCGCGCTGGCTTAAGAGACCCTGTTTCCAAATAAAAAATATAAAAACATAGGTCTGGGAGTGTAGCCGGAAGTAGAAGGGATTCCAGAAACCCCAGTACCGCCAAAAAAAAAAAAAAAAGAAAGTCCACACTCTTCTTAGTATGTTTTGTGCCAGGAGAGGAAAGGTCAACAAAAGAAACAGATTTTTCTGTGTTACAGCTTGATCCAGGTGACCCCATTCCCATCATCTTTGCCCAATGTCTCAATGAGAGGTACCCCAGTTAATGAGCAGTGAAAGGCACATCTCCCCACCCACAGCATCTCTGTGACAGTTCAGTAGCAGCAGGCAGTGAGTGCTGAGCTCCTCCTGGATGGAAGCCTGCGGTACAGTCGCACTAGGAAATTCATCACTCATGACAGCTGTGTGACCACAGGATAAATGGACCTCCATGAGAATCACCTGAGAACTAAATAGCTGTCAGCATTGCCATGACACTAGGAATAGACACTGTTTTCTCTGTGTGATACGTGTTTACTGACTTACCAACTCTAAAGAGAGACTGGGCATAGACACAAAGGTTTGCTTGAGGTCAAGTCAGGCCTCCATTTCATCCTGCCCATGTACCTGCAGGTGCCATGTTATAATTTTTTTCTCCTTTCTACTTTATCTGAATATTCACACTCTCACACATCCACCTATTTTAAAACATACTCTTGTCTGTTTCGTGCCTGGAGATCCTAAAGAAGATCCCTTACCGGAATGATGTCTCTCAGTCTCTTAATTCTAAACTGAGCATTTTTGAGTTTCCTTTTAGACACTTAAGGAAGGAAATGCTGTAACATGAAGGCATGTGTTTGCTTTACTAAACATTAAGACATTTATGTCAAGTCTCAAGAACTGGTGGTGTTTTCTTATCCTCTGGAGTGCTTCATTGCAGTCTTTGGATTTCTACTTAGGATTTGATGATTTTTGTTCTGATTATTTTTTAATAGGGAGAACACTACTACTGCTCTTCTATGAGCCAGTGGTCAGGTGTCTGGAACTTGATTAGGTAGCAAGTGAGGTGATCAGAAGATAGTGATCACCAACAATGCTCAGAAGCTATTATGTGTCGTCAACTGTGATACTAGGAGTGAGTGTAACTGAGAAGCTTAGGAGCATCTGTCACTTATTTCAAGGAACTTTGTTGTCCTGGTTCCTTGGAATGAAATCCAGGGCATTCTGTATGCGAAGGCACTTTGACCATCGGATGAACCACTTACCCTTCGGGTAAGTGCTTTTGATGATAAATGAAAGAGCATTAGAGGAACCCGGGTGATCTTTCTCGTAGACACTGATTAGTGATTCATATTCCTTGTATATTATACTTCTATTAGTCAATGGTTCTTTATTTCCACCTTGAGATGGTGTCTGTTTTCACTCTGCAATTTTTTCGTCCATCTTGGGTATTTTCAATGCACATCCTAAATTAATAGAACTTTTTTCAATGTGACACGATAAATCATTATGATTTTGTATTTACAGTGGGATCATGGAACCTGGCCTCAATGCCATCATGGCATCCAAAGGTCGAGGCAAATCACTGTGAGTATAACATAACATACATTAAGCCCTTTCTGTGCAGTGTTAGCATGATGTTAAAAATCATTTGTATCAGTTTTGCTAATAGGGCATGATAAAGTGAATGACAGAATTGTTGGTTATATGCTGAGTTAATGAAGAAGGAAAAGAAGTGGATAAAGATAAAAGTGAGGAGATGGAGAAGAAGAAATAACTGAAAACCTGAGTTTTAAATAAAGGAGCCCATTGCCTAGAACCACTTAGGTTGTCACGGTTTTTCACTTGGGAGGTTGTTCACTTGGGGGCTCTATGCTACATAAGCCAATATTGGTTTGCTTTCTTATTTGAGGGATTTTATTTGAGTAACACATTCAGAGGAATATGATAATTTAAATGTATGTGCACACACATAGAATTTTAATTAAACCATAGATTTTTCAACTAGTTAAGTTTTCTAAATTGAGCAGAATTTGGATTCAGAATAGTTGAGATACTGTTTTGGACAGCAAAATATCCACAACATATTTGTCATTTTATAGGCTGTTAAGTATCTTAGCTGCAAGGAAGGATCCGTCTGGATCATCTGGAGATGTTTTGCTAAATGGAATACCTCTACCTGCCAATTTCAGATGTAATTCAGGTTATGTATTTCAAGTAAGCATCAGTGGTTTGCCTTTTAGTTTTCCTCTCACTCTATGGGCAAGCAATTCAGCTTTAGTTGAGTGTACTTCCAGCTGAATACAGGCAGGCTATGGAACCATGTTGCTTCATATCAGCCTTTCATAATCTCCCATTGGGTTGAGGATGGAGTTAAATAGAAAGGCAGACAGGCCCTGAAATATGACCCTGTCGGGAAATGTTGTTAATTCTAGCTATTGTCTCACTTCCAAGATGGAAGTGAGTCCTTTTTGCCCTTCCTGCACCTTTCTCCTCCCGCTAGAAGATGTCCTGGTCAAATCTTCATGCACAGCAGTCTGGAGGTGCCTGGTAACATCTTAAGTCCCTGTTTTGTACATGGGTGAGCAGGTGGGGGTGAAATTGCTCCATGGGCTCCACAGCTGTCTGCATGTGGAATGGTTGCAGTTGTGGAGTTGAAAGTTCACTCTTAGCTAGAACTTTGCCTTGCCTCTGTTAACTTCGTGAATTAAGTTACACACTGCAGTGATGGTCTTAGAAAACACTCAGTGTGTCTCATTAAAATACTCTTTCCTTTTAGGGTAATGCCATGATGCGCACCCTGACTGTGAGGGAAAACTTACAGTTCTCAGCAGCGCTTCGGCTTCCAACAACCATGACAAGTGATCAAAAAAATGGGAGGATCAACCAGGTCATCGAAGATTTAGGTCTTAATAAAGTGGCGGATTCCAAGGTAACCTGACAAAACATTATAGAATCATATCCCAGAAGAGGACCTCCCTGTGTGGATAATATGACCACTGTGTGTATAAGGACATTAATCAGAAATTTCTTATAATTTGTGTGATCAAAATGACTGTCTTCTGAAATGACAATTCCTTAATCGGGAGGTGGAAATTCAGCTGTAAAACAATCGTAGCCATGGTTGATCCGGATCTGGAGAGGTCTAGTGTGGGAGTGTTCCTCACAGGGCTCCTCCATGCACCCTGCCCCCTCATTGTGCAAATCATTGCTCAGTTAATGTCTGTGCGCTAACAACTCTTCCTGTTCTTTTCTTCTCCCCCCGTGTTAGCCCCTCTTCTCCCTTTCTTCTTGTGGGGGCCTTTGTTCCGTGACTTTTTTTAAGGTGTAGTTCTGTAATTGATGAATAAGTGTCCAAGGATTCATGCTCAGTATATTTTATTTTTCTGTAATTTGCCCTCAATACTTATATATATGATTATATATATATTCACATTAGTATTTCCTTCTGATTTGCATTGCGACCAAATTATTTCTCTATCCTTTTTTGGCTGCTGTTTCCTATATCCCGTCTATTCTTCTCCGTATCTATTTCTAGATGTTTCTATGCCAGGCGGTTTTAGATATGAGTGATAGAGTTGTGAGAAAGAATAAACAGAAGACAAAGTAACTCCTCCTTTTGTGGGTTGTGCAGAGTCAGAGAGAGCAAACCAGATAAATGAGTCAACTTCATAGTTGATTTGTAGGTATGCAATATTTTCTGAGTAGCCTTTTGGAGCTTTGGATGATAATGAGCTACTGAGAATATAATGGCATATAATTGTGCATCCCATAGTACTCGAGGTGTATTTTATTTGGGAAAATACCCCTGGGATATCACCCTTTTCCACTTATTTTTATTGTATGATTGGTTTAGTTGTTTTTGCTTTTTCTCAGTTTATTTGCTTAATTTGGTATTTTCAGCTGGGTACTTTAACTTTATTTTTAATTTAATTAAGTTATTTATTTATAATTGAACACTCATTGCCCTAAGTTGCTTGCTTAGAATTCCAGGAGAAAAAAAAAAAACTGACAAAGGCAATTGTTTACTTCTTATAACTAATTTGAGCAATTTAAATTATTTTGTATTTTTATGGTACTTTAAGCCTAAGAGAAATGTAGACAAAAGGGTCTGATTACTATAATGATGTGATTACTGGATGAATAATATGTTAGAACAATTACTGGAGGATCGCGGTTCGTGGACAGCCTCAGCTACTTAGTGAGGCCCTCTGGAATTCAGTGAGACCCAGTTTCAGAATAAAGAATAAAAAATAGGGCAGGGGGTGTAGCTCAGAGGTCAAATGCCCCTGGATTCCATCCCCAGACCCACACAAAAAAAGGAATAATTACTAATATTATTACTTAGATTTCTCAGCTGTTGACAACTTTTTTCATAAGTATTAGACTGAAGTATAATGTACATGATGTACATTCACAAACATATCAAAGTCAATCACTAAGACAAACATGAGCAGGAGGGACAGGGAAGGAATGGAGTGGGAATTAGATAAGAGCTAATTGAGTTATGTGTGCATGTATGCCTCTAATATTTTGTACCCCACTAAGATGTATAATGACAAGGCACCAATAAAAAGAAAAATTAAAATTTTATATAATATTACACCCCTAAGTATGTGTTATTTATCTGGGAAACATGAGAACATTTACTTACCTTACCACCATCTCATTATCAACTATTAAAAAGGTGAATATTGTCATATCACCAGCTCTGTCAAGCCCATATTTATCCACATTCCTCAAATTGTCTGTTAGTGTCCTTCATAGTGAAGTTAACAGGACCCAATCAAAAGTGAAAAGAGCATTTGATAAATATATCTGAATTTTAGAAATGTCTAGCCTCCCCAAAACCTTTCTATTCCCCTGCCACACACAATTCCACTGACTGGTTAAAAGGTTGGGCCAGTTTTCCCATGGAATATTCTACCTTCTAGACTTGTCTGAAAGAATGAATCAAGAATTCTATGGTGAATTAGGGTATTAATAGTGTCCACTTGGAAAGCATTGTGGCGATTGAAAGGTGTTAATATAATATTACAGAAAGTCTCCATTCCTGGCCCGAAATGTATGTTTTTTCCAGTAAGTCTACTGGGAATTACTGGTGGAAACAGGGAGAAGGAGGTTAGAAAAAAATAAATTATTATAGATGCTTTCCCTCTTCTACGCCTCTATCTTCTGCTTTAGATTGTGATTTCATTGTGTCAGGACCATCTCTCTTAGCATTCTAACATGCCATTTTAAACCTAAATATTTAACCTTGATGAGGAATATGCAGTCATGGGAAAAAGGGGGAGGGGGCTTCCATATCAGATCCAGCCACTTACCAGCTTTGTGTGCGGTCTAAGAGGAGCCTTCTTCTTCTCCCAGATGTTTATTCATTTGCTGTTCAGAATAATGTAGATAATGAGATGAAGTGTCTCTTGCAACTTTGGCACAGGCTAGTTTGTCAAATGATAGTGAATCTGCTAGTTCCTATTGAAAATGACAATGATCTGTGTTTCAGGTTAATTCCAGAGAAGCAAGGAAAAGGACTTGCATTGCAATGGAGCTGATCACTAATTCTTCCATCTTGTTCCTGGATGAGCCCACAAGGGGTTTAGACTTGAGCACAGCAACTAATATATTTTTACTCCTGAAAAGGTAAATCAGACAGCAACATTGTTCATTTATTTAATATCTGATCACCTCAACGTACCAGGTATTTTTGGTTCAGGGGATTCAGAAGTGAATAGCAGAATTTATTCCTTCTTTGGAGAAGAGAACACTCGAGAAGAAGGGGCTCAAGACATATGAAAGAAGACTGTTGGGACAGTTGGCCATGGTGGGGTAAGGGGCCTGTTGGAAATAGCAGGAGGGACAGGGAAGGAATCAAGTGTGTGACCTGTGAGCTGGGTGAGAGGGAGTGAGACCTGCTCTCCCTGGCAGAAGAGAGTTTAAGTGGAAGGATCACGCAGTGGCCTCCAAGGCAGAGGATGCCTGACTTGTGTGGGACATCAGAGACTCCAGAGGGATGAGAACCCAGTGACCTGAGGGGAATGAGGGTTGGCTACTGTCAAACACCGCCACCTGGGGGTTAGCAACAGAAATTACTTCCCTTCCAACCCTGCAGGCTGAAGGTGGAGGTCAAGATGTCCATGGGTGTTTCTCCCAGGCCTTTCTCCCAGGCCTGTAGATGGCCTTCTTTTTCCTCTGTGTCAGGGTCCCAATCTCCTCTTAATTGGACACCAGTCAGAGGAGGGCCCAATCAATGACATATTTGATCTTAATGATCTCTTTTGAAGACTGTCTACAAATGTAGCCCCATTGTGAGGCTGTGGGTTAGCACTTCAGCCTTTGAGTTCTGGGGAGGCCAGTGTTCAGCCATCACAGTTAGCACTGATACAAGGTGGGCTGGGTTGTTGGAAGCTACACAGACTCTCAGTTCTCTATGAGAGGCCTTTCCTGTCTCTGGGATCTATGGGGGCATTTGAGAGTGTCAGAGCAGGGCCGTGGCTGTAGGGAGGCTGCACGGCTGGGCAAGATGAGAGTGGGACACGGAAAGTAGACCTTGAGGCTCGTGGGGCTGGACTGAGACACCCATGGGGAACTGAAGCAAGGGTCCTAGGTCCATTTTTAAGATAGAACTTACTAGAAGGGCTCAGGAACTAGACCTGGGCTGTGAGGACTGAGAGAAGGATGCCTGAGGTGTGGAATGAAATGCCTGAACAAAAACAGTGGCATTTTCTCTCATCAAGATAGGAGATGGTGGCAAGATAGGAGAAATGTCAAGTTATGTTTTATACAACTTCTTAGGTATGAATACAAAATAATTGCAAATTGACAGATCTCTAAGAACAGTACAGAAAAATCCCTCTGCCCTCGCCTGGGCTCCCGGATTGTGACACTTTTCTGCCTTTGCCACCTTCCCCCTCTCTGCTCACCTCTGCATAGATTTCTTCTGGCTTTATGCCCCCATGCCCCTAAATACAGCCTAGTGAAAACCCCAAGAAATGAGGACACCCCACCACATTAGCATTTCAGAGAGGAAGTTCACAAGGACGGCTTCCCAACCATCAAGTTCTCAGACTCTATCCCATGTCACCAGCTCCTGAGCCACCTGTTCCCTTCTGCCTCAGGATCCTCTGCAGAAATGCATCTTCTCTGGCTTTTCCTAATCTTGAACAGTTCCTCTGTCTTTTCCTCTGTCATGCTCTTGCAAGTCTCAGTCCAAGAGTGACCTTGCTGCCTGAAGGTCATTGAGGGTGGCCTTGTTGCCCCAGGTCAAGGAGGGTGGCCTTGCTGCCCCAGGTCATGGAGGGTGGCCTTGTTGCCCCAGGTCATGGAGGGTGGCCTTGCTGCTTCATCCCCACATTCCAGCTGCTGACGGGGGCCAGGACATGCTCCTGTGTTCTTCCAGGTGCCACTCCCAGTTCTGCACTCCCACCAGGTGGTATGATCCTCCATCATCTCAGTGTTTGCAGTCCACTGTCTTCTCTGCGGTGAAGGACTTTTTCCTCTTTCTAATTGTCCTTTGGGGGGGCAATGGTCTATTACACCAATGTCGTCTTCCTGGTCAAATCTTTCCCACCAGTTTTAGCATATGCTGATAACTCCTGCTCTTGTGGTAATTGCCTAACATGAATAGTTTTTTTTTGTTTTTGTTTTTGTTTTTTTTTTTGGTGGTACTGGGGTTCCTGGAAGCCCTTCTACCTCCGGGCTACACTCCCAGACCTATTTTATTTTTGGAAACAGGGTCTCTTAAGCCAGCAATGGCTGGCTTTGAACCTGCGCGATCCTCCTGTCTCCGCCTCCTAAACACGGGGATTACAAGCGTGCGCCACCATGCCCGGCTAACATGAATAGTTTATGTTTTCAGATAAGGAGGAGTTTTTTCTCCTTTCCTATTCATTTCAAATTTTATACAGTGGTTTGGAATTTGTTATTTACTGTTTTAATATTCAAGTCTATGCTGTTTTGTCCAGTGGAAACCACTCTTCTAGTATTTCTTTACTTTAGATTCATTATAATATTCCAGGCTCATGTAGTGTATTTTTCGTATGTAAGCTATTTTTTCAAGGAACCCTGCTTTCTTCTGGATTAGTGAAGAGTCAGAAACCAGTATCTGGTCACTCAATGTCCTCACTGCTCATGGAGTGTCTGCATTGCTTCTAGACACCTAGTGGACAGACCAAGGAAATAAACATGTATAAGATAGTGTATGTGTGTGTGTAGATATATTTATAAATACATTTTATGTGTATGTAGTTGTGTGTGTGTGTTTTGTGCCTGCAAAGCTTCCATTCTACAATTGAGATACATTCTCAGATTTCTATGTATATATATATTACTAATAGATATATATTTTAATAAATATATTTCTAATAGATATATATTTTAATAAATATATTTCTAATAGAAAGGCTCATGTAAATATACATCAGTGAGTGATTCTTTCTGTTTATGACAGCATACACATCATAAAAAAGACCACGAGATCATAATAGTATTTAAGATTGCATTCTAACACCTCAGTGTTATTTTGGGGTTTTGTTCTTTCCATCTTTGCAAGTGACTTCCAATAGCAGGGGAGAAGATTCCATTTTTTAAACACATTTACTTATTTGCTTGATTGAATAATTTAATGTTTAATGTAACCAATCTCCCAATAGCTCTGGTCATTCTCTTTGTCTACCACCTCTAGAAATTCCTCTGCCCCATTTTTAAGTGTCCAGGCACACTACCTTAAGGCTTCTCTCCTCTACAACTACATTACTTCTTTTGATTCCCATGCCCCTGAGATATAAATCTTCTACTTTGCTTAGCTACTTCTCTTTCACATTGCATTGATATGATTACTCTCCCAGCCTTGCTCTCTGTGATGCAGAACACACTTTGAAAGACACACTGATAAAGTATAGAAGGTGCTTATTGAATAATGAAATAGAAATGGTTCTCATGAGTGTGAGTGTGTGTGTGTGTGTGTGTGTGTGTGTGTGTGTGTGTGTGTGTGTGAGTGGTGATACTGGAGATTGAAACCAGGGGTGCTCTAGCATTGAGTTACAGCCATTTATATAATTTATTTTGAGATAAGAGCTTGCCTCAAATTTTGCCTAAGCTGGCCTCAAATTTGTGATCCTCTAGCCTCAACCTCCTAAGTAGACAATATTAGGTAAAAAGTTTATAAGATGAAATCAAGTTAAACTAAGAACAAATGATGTAACAGCTGGAATTAGTAATATATTGAGAATTACAGGTTGAGCTGTTTATTGATACATTTTCTCTCTCCTTTTATTTTAGTTTGTCTAAGAAGGGACTGAATATCATTGTAACCATTTACTGGCCTTGGAATTCCATCCTCAAGCTGTTTGATAGCCTCACCTTACTGGCCTCAGGAAAACTCCTGTTCCATGGGCCTGCACAGGAGGCTGAGAAATACCTTGAAACAGTAGGTATGGTTGAATTTTTCATGAAGTAGATCCTTCATTTATAAAAATCTGGTAGAGAATAGAAAGTGTTAACAAGTATGCTGTTTAATTTTTATCTAGACATACCTTGGGTTTTACCATCTTTGTTCAATTTACTGCCAGAAGTTTGCTCCACTTTGCAGGCATTGTGTATTCTTTAGATCTTTTTCTTTTCCTGTCCCATTTGACCTTGTGTGTGTGTGTGTGTGTGTGTGTGTGTGTGTGTGTGTGTGTGTGTTTGTGTGTACACGAAGTGTTTCTACTGGGGATATATCTCTTCTGCTTTCCAGTTCTGATGACTTTGTTAGTAAGCTTGCAATAAATATCTATGTAAAAACTACTTAGAGGAGGAAAAGTTTCCTTTGACTCCTGATTTTGTAGGTTTCAGTTCATGATTATGTTCTCCACTGAGCATGAGGTGAGACCAATATCATTGTGGAAAAGTAACTCTGCTCTTGTAAACCAGGAATCATATGAGGGGCAAGTGACAGGGACACATTAAACTCTTCTAGGTCACATCCACAGTGACCTACTTCCTCCACCTAGGTCTGACTTCACAGGAGTCCATTCAGATTATTAAACTAGCAAAAAGATTAATCTCCTGATGATGTAAGAACCTTCATGATTCAACCGTTCCCTAAAAGCTCTACCTTTGTACACACTGGGGACCAAGGAATAAATCCACTGGTTTTGAGAACACTTGATATCCAAACCATGATAGGGTTTTTTTCATTAAAATTAAAAAATTAACTCATTGTACTCACAGGCAGTCTGTCAGCAGAACATTTCTGTAAAGGTCTGGTGTCCTTCACAATTTTCAGCTTATCCCCAACAAATGATCTTGCTCTGCCCTTAGGAGGCCTCATGGATTTTCTACTTTACTTTCTACTAACAGTGAAAGGGAGATTCAAGATACAAATGGGTGTGAGTCACCCATTAGTCAGTGGAATAGCTGGTCCTAATCTAACTTTAGTTGGCCGACTTTTCTGGGCAGCCAATATTTTTCCATTTTAGAATGAGTTATGCAATTTTTGTGTCTCATGAAATCTGCTCGTATAGATGTTTGAGTATAAATATAGATGCTTATCTATGACCCCAAATATGGTTTATTTATTTTTTGTGGCACTGGGGATTGATTCCAGGGGCATTCTACCTCTGAGCTACACCCCAGCCCTATTTATTGTTTACTTTTTGAAACAGGGTCTCACTAAGTTTGGAGGGCCTCACTAAGTAGCTGAGACTGGCTGTGAATCTGTGATCCGCCTGTCTCAGCCTTTCCAGTAGTAGGATTACAAGCGTGCACCACCACAGCTGGCTCCCCAAATATAGTTTTAAATATTCTCTTAATTTATTTTTGTTACCCTTTTCCATTTTAAGTTAAGCAAGTTACTGTGCATGGTGGCATACTGGTAATCTCAGTACTTGGGAAGCTGACAGAAGAATCGCAGATCTGAGGCCAACATTCAATGACTTAGCAATATCCTGTTTCAAAAAAAAATGAAGTGGGGCTGAGATTTTAGTTCTGAGGTAGAATGGCTCTGAGTTTAATGTCCCTAGTACCACAAAACTAAGTAAATAGACAAACACAAAATAAAAAATAAAATTAATCAAGTCTATGTGGGTCCATAGAGTGCAAAGGAAATGAACTAAAGAGTCCGACTTCAAGTCAAGTTCAGATGATTGAACCATAAAAGGTTGAGGTCAGGGTTTGGATAAGCTATGAGATCACGTTCTCTCAAGAATTATGTTTTGAGGATTTTTCCTCTGTTTGAACTTGGGGCAGCATAAGAGATGATTACATGAACCTCTGAATTTAGTAGGTGGAGGGGGAATTATTGATTCCATGCATACAGCCAGTTCAGTATCCTGTAGGTGAACTCAGACAACACACTGCACCTGGCTCTTTTAACTCTTTTTTCTTAGACTTGGTTATATACTGATGAGGAAGTACTGGTAACTATTGGTGAATTTTGATAGCTCTTTGGATTTTATTATTTATGAGAAGTGAGGACTAATACAAGATGTTCTGAAAAGTCCAAATTCACACACACACACACACACACACACACACACACACACACCCCACACCCCACAACACATTTGTATATATATTACATACATACAGAAGTATATACACAATATATGTTATATACTAACTATAAGCAATAGTCATATCACCAATTTTCATTGCTCTTTTAAGATTGGTTTTTATTCTTTTCACTCTTTCTTAGGTTACCCCTGTGGGTCCCACGTCCAGGATATCAATGATGGAGACATCTCTGCTCTGGTGTTAAACAGAGAGGAAGAAGACTGTGAAGGTATGTGAGTCTCTAATTCAAAGCTTTTTGCCCAATTGATCTGCTGAGGTTTAGCAAGTGAAGATGACTGAATTATGGCTTTGTGAACTTGTGTTAATGTTGTGTTTTCATACCACTGATATATTGTCTGAGTGCCGTGGTGAGTTTTAAATTTAATTTTTGAATGAGCATTTATATGATACTGTTAATTTTTTTTTCAGTACTGGAGATGGAACCTAGGGGCATTCCAGCTCCAAGCTTCATCTCCAGTTTTATTTTTTATTCTATATAATTAATTAATTAATTAATTTATTTATTTATTTATTTTGGTGGTACTGGGGTTCCCGGAAACCCTTCTACCTCTGGGCTATACTCCCAGTACCTATTTCTATACTTTTTAAAATTTGGAAACAGGGTCTCTTAAGCCAGCACAGCTGTCTTCAAACCTGCGTGATCCTCCTCTCTCTGCCTCCCAAGCGCGGGGATTACAAGGCCACACCACCACGCCTGGCTATTTTTTATTCTTTATTTTGAAACAAGGTCTCACTAAGGTGCCCTCACTAAGTAGCTGAGGCATCAGAGAATCAGGATCCTCCTGTCTCCGTCTACCAAGTACTGGGATTACAAGCATGCACCACTCTGCTGGGCTCAATACTGTTATTTGTTATTTGGATGTTTCCAAGAAAAAATAAATATGATCACATTTTATAGTACTTTAAAAATGAGAAACTTAGTTAGCATTTTATATGTTTGTAAATAGCATAAATCAAAGATAATTATACATTAAAATTAGAATTTTGTATGATACAAAGTTTATTTTAGAATTAAATTCCAAATAGGAAAAGGTCAGCCAGACATGGTGGGATACGCTTGTAATTCCAGCATTTGGGAGGCTGAAACAGGAGGATAGATATTTGTAGACAGCCTCAGCTCTTACTTACTGAGGCCTTTTGCAATTCATGGAGACTCTGTTTCAAAATAAAGAACAACAACAAAAACAATAGGGATGGGGGTGTAGCTTAGAGGTAGAATGCCCCTGGGTTCCACCCCCAGTACCAAAAAGAAAAAAAGAAAAGAAAAAGATCAGTGTGTGTGTTGTATCTATATTGTAAACAGATCAATTAACTGTGTCTCACTAATGCAAGAACAAAGTAATTTTTTATTATCAAGCTTTAGAAATAAGTTGTTATCTTAGAAGGGATTCACAGAAAAGAGGGTTAAAGGAGTTATATGTTAATGGTTTCTTTCTTTATCCATTTTTATTCAAAGCCAACAAAACTCAAAAGCTGGTTCATGGACAACAGTCAGCCATGGACACGGGTTCTTTTTACACGAGCTCCTCTTTCTGCATAGAACCAGAAGCTAAATTAAGCCAACTCTTAGAGTGTGGGAGGAGGTGCTCAGCCCATGAGGAGACCACCTGTGCCACCTCCTTCTGTCACCAGCTCAGGTGGATTTGCTGGCGCTCATTCAAACATGAACTTGGTTTTCCCTGGTACTGGATAAATCAGGTAACGTGACAAAATTACTTTAATTGTGCTGTGACATACTGATGTGGGAGCAATTTCGTTCTGGTACAGTCTGCTTCAGGGTCAAAGTTATGTTCCACTCACCCCTTCTATGTAGTTGTCACCTCACTCCATTTGGGATTTAAAATCAGGTTCTGGGACAAATAAAATAAACTTTTATTTTATTAACTGACAGATTTTTTTAGTGTTTTCTTGAAATATCTGACTCAGAAGTTTTGTTGATTTAGATAAGCCATAATCTATAGTCTCAGTAGAACTTTTAAACCTGTAGTAAACATTCTAATAATTAGACAGTATTCTTATAAGGTATCAAGTTTGAATGTTAAAGAAACAAAGAATGTAGAAAATCTATTTTGTAAGACTGACTGCTCTTAAAACTTCTGCTGTGTGAAGTATTGACTCTTGTAAAATCTGTGTGCTGCATGTTGATAGAGCCATCAGCACCTATTTTTCACTCCATGGAAATGTAGTTTTGGATAAAAATTTTATTAAAGTTGTTTTAGTTAGCAAATGCTTATTGTTTAGATCATGATATAATTCACTTTAGAATTCTACCTATAGTTAGTCATGAGATAATTTATAAACATATAGACAATGATAATCTAAAAATATATAAAATAGCTGGGCATGGTGGTGCACACATGTAATCCCAGCATTGGTAGGCTGAGACAGGAGGATTGTGCAGGTCCGAAGCCAGCCTCAGCTACTTAGTGAGGCCCTCTGCAACTCAGTGAGACCCTGTTTCAAAATAAAGAATAAAAAATTGGGCTGCAGGTGTTGCTTGGAGGTAGAATGCCCCTGGGTTCCATCCCCAGTACCGCAAAGATTATATTTATATATTTATATATTATATATATATAAATTATATATTATATATATAAATTATATATATTTATATATAAATTATATATAAATTATATATATAAACCATATATATTTATATAAATATATATTTATATATATTTATATATTATATATATATAAATTATATATATTAGTATAATTATATATAATATATATAATTATATATATATATTAGTGAAAATATACAGGGGGATATTTAAGGCCATTTTATAAGTGAAAAATCTAAATGATACTGTTTCCATGCAACAAGGGTCTTCGCACAATATTCTTTTTTTTAGTTTTTTTAAAATTTATTTTTATTTATTTTTTTTATTGGTGCACTCTATTCATACATCATAATGGAAAAAAAAACTTTTGTAGACATACATTCACACATTGCCCAATTAGCCCCTACGTGATCCCCACGGGGGGTGCCAGGTTGGGCGTTCTCCTATGGTGTGATATCTCTGCCACTGCCACTCTCCCACTGGGTCAAGTCCCTGGGAGTGTAGTACTGGGATTTCTTCTTAGGGGCCACAATTTGAGTCACTCTTGTTGAGTGTGATGTTGGAACTGTAGTGAACACGGTGAATTCGCTGCTGCTGCCGCCAGTGGCAATATGGTACCACTGCCACACCCTCGGCCACGAGGATGGCGTATTTCTTCTCTGGTTTTGAGCTCCACTCTAAGTCCCTGCAGGGTATGCTGAGCCTAGCCACTTGGAGCTTTAGAAGCTCCCCGTGCTGAAAAGTCTGCCAAATTCTGCCCGGCTGTTCCGCAGTGGCTCACCTCGGCTAGCTGTCCGCCGCTCCTCTCTGGAGCCTGGTGGGCTGTTGAGTGCATTGGTCTGGAGCGTCCGGTGAACTCGCTGTTGCTGCAGGCAGTAAGGCACTGCTGCCATGTCCTCGGGCGTGAGGCCGGCATATCTCCTCTCTGGCTCTGAGCTCCGTTGTGAGTCCCCCCTGTTCTCTGGGGCCTTGTGCTGCAAGGGAAGATGGTGCCCACCACTCCGCGCCATAACTCCGGCCGCAGCACTGTGGTCTGTTTTCTTTCTGGTGTCTTGTTTTTCCAGCCCTCTTTTTCTCTGTCCCTTGTAATTACATTTTTTGTTTCTCTGCTCATGGTGTTTTTTTGGCTATGAAAGGCACTGATTTTGTGGTAATAGAGATTGGTTGTTAGTGGGGCTCATAAGTCCCGCTTTTCTTTGTCGCCATCTTCCCGGACGTCTCACTATTCTTCATAAATCATAATTTTGTTTTCTACTTTGGTTTGCTTCAAACCAAAAATGTCCTCAATAAATTACTCCATGTTTTGATACGGTTGTGGTATTGTGGTATTGCCATTCATTTTTTCAACTTTAAAGTTTTGTGACTATATGTAAATTACGCAATGTATATGTTTCCTTTAGATTGTTGTTTTCTATATGTCTGTGTTTATCCCATGAATAATTAAACTGGAGTTTCTCAAGGAAATTATATCATAACTTAACCCATAGACTTTGCTAATTAAAACACTTTTAACATAATTTTTATTCAAAACCAATTGTTACGTTTGTCCAATGTCCATGGGAGCCATGCAGGATCAGGAGACTAGGGTGAGGATGACAAAAAATGGGCAGCTCAGGCGCCACTGGCTGAGGTAGATGGAGAAGGAATGGCAAAGGAGCTATATAATGGAAGCTCTTGGTGCCTCCGGAGAAAGCTGGCGGAGTGCTTGGGTGCCTGTGACTATGCACCTTCCCAGGCAGGCAGGGGCTCAGCAGAGCGGGACAGGACTCCAGTTCATCCCAACTTCTTTCCTGTGTAAAATTCCATTTTTAGAATCTCTCTCTCCTCTCTCCTCACTCCTCTCTCCTCTCTCCTCTCTTCTCTCCCTCTCTCTCCTCTCTCTCCTCTCTCTCTTCTCTCTTCCCTCTCTCTTTTCTCCTCTCTCCTCTCTCCCCTCTACCCCCCCACATATACAATTGTTCTTTTTTCATTTTGTAGTGCTCAGGATCAAACCCATTGTCTTGCATTGCTGGGCAAACCCTCAGCTACTGAGCTACATCCCAGTCTCTGAAATTTCATTCATTTCTAATGATGACACTGTGCATGTACATTGGCAGAAAAGTTTAGAGTTCAAGTCAAAACTCTTGGTCATATGGATTTGAGTTTGTTTCCAAAAGATTCCTCAGGTTCTTGCAGTGCCCTGCTGCCCTGTGTGGCATTGCTGGATCTAGTACCTGAGCTGGGATCTGAACCAGAACTTCCTTGGGGAAACTGGGAGGAATCTTAGCTTGTCCAATGATCTGCGTATTAGTTCCCCAAACAACAACTAAATTTTCAATTAAATTTAGATATCAGTCTAATAAATTGCATTGTTTATATTCTCTAAAGGACTCTGTCCAATGCATTTAAAGTGTTTATCTCAAAAGAGAGATTCGACTATGTAGCATTTTTATATAATAATAAATGGTGTGCATTTATGCCTGTAACTAAAACTCTTCTTTTTTAATTTTGCTTTTTCTCTTTTTAAAGATAATTTCTTCAGTTGTGTTGGGACTGGTTGTAGGTGGCTTTTTCCTGGGACTAAAATATAAATGTCAAGAAATTCAATATAGGTAAGTAAATCTGGATCTTGATTTGGAGGAAATGGTGTTATCTTTTTAAAGCTTATAAACATCCACTTTGAGAGCCTGTTTCCAAATAAAAATATAAAAATAGGTCTGGGAATGTAGCCTGGAGGTAGAAGGGCTTCCAGGAACCCCAGTACCACCAAAAAAAAAAGAAAGAAAGAAATAAAGAAAAGTGGAGAGAGGTGTAGCATAGGCTGGAGGCAGGAAGCTGACAGATGGTCTCAGCTCCTGACTCCTGTCGAGCTGCCCCACCCAACTGCAGCCCAAAGCAGAGTACCATGAGGAGATGAGACAGAGTACCCAGAGCACCCACTCAGGTCCACCCCTCACACCACTCAGACCCACCACTGCCCCGTAAATCCACTCTCGACTGTTTGAGGGTACATTGTAATCTCTAGAAAACACAATGCAAAAGGGTTCCTGAAACTAGATGTTACCACTGCTGCTGCTGATTGCCTACTCTGATCACGGTGTTTTACTTCTCTCGACCTTCCTTTCTAGGATTTCCTCATTGTTGGCCAGTACATCCTCTATACTAAGCTGCTTGGCTGGTACAGCGATCCACACTTTCAGTCCCAAGGACTGAGGACCATGGTTGCTGTGCCCTTATCAGGATGTGAAGCTTGGAAATACCAAGTTTCTCTGTGAATTCTCTGTCCATCATGTAGCATTAACCCTAGTCTTCAGGGACACAGGGAGGACACATTAGGGCTCATTTGTTTGCTACTGTTCCACAAGTATGGAAATCAAAGAGCGACCGAGTGGCAGCAGCTCTCGGGTTCAATGGAGCCCTTCCTGAATTACCCGGTGGACATGTCTCCCTACTCATTAGGATCCCAAACCTCTAATCCAGCAGGGCCTAAAACTGTAGACAGGAAGCGTAAACCCTAGAAAAAGTTAATGGAAATTATTTTGGGAGATACCAGTACTGCTTGGTTCATGAGCCTGAGTATTGCAGCTACTGAGAATAGACCCCCAGATTTAATGGAGGGGTCTACAAACTTAAATAGAGGGACAGAGTAAGTATTTTAGGCTTTGTGGGCCAAAATGCTTTTTCTCAAAACTATTTTTCCACCAAAGGGCAAGACCCACCATAGACAAAACAGAAACGTTTCTGTAAGCTTAATGCTTCCATTGGAAGCTGTAGCCTAAGACAGTGGTGTACACAGAGGTCAGGGACAATCATTGAGTTCTTGCGCTTTATTATCTTGCCATCAAGTTGCTGGCTGGTCTGGTCCCCTCGAAGGCCCGGACCACACCAAGTTGGCATTAGCCGCTGCGGCTGACAGCTCAGGTGCTAGTAGTGGCTGTCACAAATCGGCCTAGGGGACAGCCCGAGCTGTCACTTGGCAGACAACCCCATCCCTGCCACCATGACAATTCTGATCCAAACCCCACTGAGCAAGCAGTAGAGTGAGGGAAATAAATCTCATGATGAATGATGCTTCTTTGCAAATGTATATAGATGCTCTGGATGGTGATAAAATTCAAATCCACAGATCATGGAGGATGGCTTCAAAGATGGGGAAAGAGGTATGTGTACCTCCTCTTGAATATTTGTCTCCAACCTCTCCACTTTTTTGTTTCCTTCTTATTCCCTCCTCAACCCACCAAGAAGCCTCCCATAGCAGCAGTTTTCCTTGACTGCCCAACAACAGCAACCAGAGTAAAAACAGCAACGAACATTCACTTATTCTTGAGGTTTTATTATAAACCAAATTAATCAGTGCCCTCCTTCATAGATTAATTTTCACATACAAGAAAATTAAAATAAAAAAGAATTATCCAGATTCTTAAGTAAATATCTATAAAATAACTTTTTATACTTCACAGAAAAACAAACCACATTTTAAATATATTCTTTATTTTTAAAATGAACAAGATGATAAATTTTGTTATTTTATTACCACAAGAAAAAATGTAAAAAGAACTTGTAATACAAAAAGAGATAAATAAAATCAGATATAGTTGAATTCTGATTAGTTTAAAAAGTACGTATTAACAGATTTGGCTGTTTTGTTGATTCTGGCACATATATTTAGTTCATAAAGTAGAAATAGACATTCCTGTGTAATGAGTAAGTGTGTATGTGAGGAACCATAGTAAGGCACAGCTATGCTAAAGATCTAGAACTATACCCTAAACAGGAAACATTGAATATTTCCTTGATGCTCACATAGTAAGTAGGAAAAGTAGATGTTCACATAATAAGCAGGATAAAAAGATATGCTATGATAGCTATGCAATGGTTATGCAAATCAGTTATGCTATGATTTATATCTTAAAAAGACAAGACAATGTTCCTGAAAGTTCAAAAATAGTAATATAAAGTTTTATCCTCAGTTTTATGTTGCAAAACTAAAGCAGAGCACCCACCGATGGGCTAAAAGACATTCCACTCTGACTACAGTCTCACGGGTCTCTGCTCTGGGTCTCCCTGTTCCCTTAATTTCTACAACTATTTGCTTTTGAAAGGGAAAGGTAGATGCAATATAACCTCCTGAATGGGATCCTAGAATGCTAAAGGAACATTAGTCAAAACATGGTGAAATCTGAACAAAGCGTGCAGTTTGTTCAACAGTAGGGTACCAATATTCAATTCTTAGCTTTGACCCATGTAGCTTGGTTTATAAAATGTTCACATTAAGTTGGTTCTGGGCAAAGGGCCCATGGGAATGTTCCCCATGATATTTGTGGCATTCTATAAAACTAACATTATTTGAAAATTGAAAATTCATTTAAAGAGTAGAAGACTTAAGTATGTTCCTGTGTACCCAAGAACACGAAACTGAGCAGCAGTGATGCTCTCATAAGAACAGTGCAGAGACACGCACAGGTGTCTTTTCAAAACTCCCTGGGGAAGGGAGGAAGTGGTGCCTGGGGGCGTGAGGGGCTCCTGCAGGCTGCTCATGCTCTATTTCTTAACCTGGACTGGGATTTGCAGTGTCTTCATTTTATGGTAATTCACTAAGCTGTACTTTGTATTACAGTGCCCTTCAATCAAAGAGAAGTTTTAAAACACTTTTATATTACTGGTCAATATTTTCCCACTACCAAAAAATGTTAGAAGACAACTTTTGGAAATAGGTGAGGGGTACAAGTGTGCAGTGGGGGGACCTGTGTAGGCACAGATATAAGTTAATACCATAAGCATTAACTTTGCAGAGCTGGAAAAGACCTTGGGAATTAAGGAATCCAAAAGGGGTTCGTTCCTCATGGAGGTAGCCATGACATGGCCAGACACTGTGTCCTAGCCAAGTTCCTCAGGAGATTCTGATGCACACAGATATATACCACTGAGCTATCCCAGGGAGCTGAAGTGACTTTTCAAAGCCAAAATGTCCCACAAATGATACAAGAACCACATGCCCAGACTCATGACTCTCTATTCCACCTGCAGCCTGAAGCCTCCACCCAAGACTCCTGAGATCCTACAATTTCATTAGAAAAGTATCCGTAAGTTCTACCAACCTTCCTAAGCTTGTATCTACCTAGGGTTTTTCACCCTAGAAATTATACAGATTTCTCCAATATATTTTAGATTTCACACTTCTAAAACAACGTTAAAATATTTGTCATTTATTAAATAACTGCAGGTCACAGATTCCTAGGGTATTAAAACTAGAGCCCAGGCTGGGGATGTGGTGCAGAGGTAGAGTGCTTGCCCAGCGTCCACAAAGCCTTGGGTACATTTACCAGCACTGAGAGAATAAAAATAGAACAACAACAACAATAACAAAACTGGAGAACCACTAAACTTCAATGATTTCAAAAACAAGTTAAACTGATACAGAGATAGGAGGAACAATAATTTAGACTGGATTTATTCCCCAAGAGATAAATTATTTTACCATTGATGAGATAAAACAATATACAATATGTGATATTACTCGTTTTGGGCTTCAGTTTTTTATGTATAATTTAGCTTTTTATGGTTTCTGTGAATATTTCCATTAAAATAATTGTTGCTGAATGACAGTATCAAGAAACTAAATAGAACAACACAATTAAAAACTCAGTGGGATACTTAAAGTATTCCTTTTTAATGTGAAAATAGTTAGTGGTAAATTAAAGAGGAACTATGAATGCTTTTTCAGAAATAGCAGTGTTAGGTAGGTAATTGTGAGGAAGATAATCATCATACAGGCCAAAGCCACGTGATTCTGCCACAATCCCCAAGGTGAGAGGTCAATGCCTTGGTTTGTCAAGGGTTCTTCACCAGTACATCTGAAATTCAACAGAAAACAATATAACTTCATTCCTAACATCTGTTCAATTTACTCAATCTATTTACTATTCTTTAAAAAGGCTGACAAGTAACCAAACTGTTAATAATTATTCCTTCAGTATAATAGCAAACAGTGATTAAATGCTTACATTTTTGTTACTATCTATGCTAAGCAACTTGCACCTAATAGTTAATCCCAAAAACAATGGAAAGGGGTATAGCTATTACACACAATTATCAAGTAACCCTTCACTTACTTCTGATGGGGAAACCCTCAGCTTTAACTGAGGACGCCTGTGGTCCTTGTTAAGCTGATCAAAGTTCCCTCAAGTCCTGGTCACCCATAAGACAACCATCCAAAAAAACAACAACACAGGCTACAAATTCTTAAACTGAGGAGAGCAAAAGCTCCAAGCCGGTATCAGGATCCGTTGGCTCCCACACCAACACTGTAATGAGCATCGCAGACACTCAGCTATAGGGTGTTAGTAGCAGACTCAGGAATCAGACTCAAGCCTTACGTCATAGCTGGAACAGAGCAGGTAGAGTGGTCCTGCACAGGTTACAAAAGCAGCTGGTACTAAAACTCCATGACACAGCCACAGTTATGGCCCGCTACCATTATTGTGCACTTCTTATATTTTAGCAGTTCCAGGTGGTGGAACCCAGGGCTTTCTAACTCTGGGCTATACTCCCAGACCTATTTTTATATTTTGTTTAGAAACAGGGTCTCACTAAGTTGCTGAGAGACTCACTAAGTGGCTGAGGCTGGCTTCTAACCTGTGCGATCCTCCTGTCTCAGCCTCCCAAGCGCAGGGATTACAAGCGTGCGCCACCACGCCCAGCTAGAATCTATGTTTAGAACATGACACAGCCATTAAGAAATCTCACTGTAAAGCTGGGTGCAGTAGCACATATAAGTAGACTCAGCAATTTGGAAGACTATGGCAGGAGGATCACTTGAACTCCAAAATTCAAGGCCAGAGTGGGCAATATAGTAAGACTCCCATCCCCAAAGTAAGTAAATAAGTAAATGAATAAGTAAGTCTTATGATGGAACAATATTTTTAAGGACACATCATCACTGTAACTAGTTAAAAGAGAAGGAAATTCTAACGTATGCTACAAAATGGATTCACCATGAAGCCATTATGCTAAGAGTTAAAGTAAGTCAGTCACCAAAAGACAAATAATTAAGTGACTCCGTGTATATGAGGTTCATGGAGGTCAGAGACAAAGTAAGAAGGTGCTAGCTGGGCACTGGGAGTGAGTGTGAGGAGTTGTTGTTGAATGGGCAAGGCAGTTCAATGTGAGAAGACAGAGGTGGCAACAATGTGAATGTACTTAATGCTACTGAACTATATGCTTAAAATGGTTAAAAAGTTAAGTTTTATGTTTTACATAGTTTATCAGTAGACATAAAAGAGAAAAACAACTCTTCCATTCAGTTTTCAACTCACTCATTCATCCTACTCCACAATAAAACAGAGATATCTATAAGCTTATACAAAGTAACATCATTTTCTCAAAACCAAAATCAGAATTTACTTACCTGTTCTGGATTCCAGCAGGATTATTTTCTAGCCCAAAGTAAATGGCACCTATAACTAGTGCCAGTATGGCTGTAACAAGGATCTTTTCAAAAAGAAAAATGAAAATAAAAGTTTCAATTAGAGGTAAAAACAATCTATGTACCATTAATTTTATTTCTTTTATGTATAATTCGTTATTATGAGATACACTGCTACATAATCAGATCTCTCCATTGAGACAAACACTTTAAATTGTCTGGCCAGAGTCCAGTATACATTATTGCACTGCTTTCTAAATGAAATTGAAAATTAAGCTATCTATTGTTTGGGGAACTGAAAAGACAACAGAGCAGACTAGTGGACATGCTAAGATTGCTCCCAGTGTCCACCATGCACTGCTGAGTCAGGGCCCATTCAGGTACTTGGCCCACAAGGTAACAGAACATTGCAGGTTCCCGGGGAAATCATTTGGGGGATAAAGTCCAAGTGGCAAAGAGTTTGACCTGAATTGAACTCTCAAGGTTTCTGCCGGTAAACACGCACAATTTCATATTTCAAGAAGTTCAAGTGAAAACAGGATGTCTTTACTCTTAATATTAAAAAGTAAATAAAAAATTTAAAAGCACACACGCCAATTCAGACAATGGAATAATGCGTGCTGAGGAAGTAGGCGTGGGCAGGACCACGCTGATATCTGGGGAGTCCCTGCCTACATGGGAAAGTGCCCTGTCACTGTCATAAAGCACGCAACCAGCTGCCTCTGGGAACACTGAGTGCTTCCATCACCTGTCTCCTCTGTCACTGCTTCTCAGTGACAGAGGCCACCCAGGTCTCAGCCAGTGAGACCTGGGTCAACACCCTGCACCCGAGCTGCCAGCTCCTCCCCACCCTCACCTACTTTCCCTTGCTCAGCCTATGGGGCTGGCTCTCAAGGAGACTGCACCAATATCACTTGGGGTTTGGGGATGAAAAGCCTCTTAAGAATGCTTCCATTAGCAATGGCTTAAGGGTTACATTTTGATATAATGTATTTGAAGAATTCCACTTATTATCATTCATAAGGTAGTTATCAAAGTAAGAGAAATTGTAATCCATAGAACAAAAATTATCCCTACCATATATCTTGGAAATTTCAAAGTTTATAAAGAAAATTTCAATACTACAACAGTACCAAGACATGAAGGAACCTGTGAAGGTCATTTTTGGATGACGCAAGCCAAAGGAGAAAAACAAAACCATGATCTGAAAAAAAAATATTTTGTGAAACCTTATTCCAAAAAGGATATTACGTAAATATTTAACTTAGGAGATATCCTTAAAAATCCCATTGCCACCAATAAAAGCATTCAAAAAGAGGAAGAAAAAAATCCCTTTGCTAATTAGGCAAAAATTAGGGGGCGGACAAATCTATTACCCTGTCATATTTTCACTGTCCACAGGATATACTCTATTTCAACAGCTCAAGTTCCAAAATAAATACTTAGGACTCTATCAACATGCAACATGCACAAGTATATGAATTGATATACATTCATACATACAGTACAACTTTAAGAATATTCAGGCTTTTTTTTTTTTTTTTCGGTACCAAGGATGGAACCCAGGGGCATTGAACATCCGAGCTATACCTCCGGCCCTATTGTTTTAGTCTTATTTATTTATTTATTTATTTATTTATTTATTTATTTATGGTGGTACTGGGGGTGGAACCCAGGGGCTTTCTACCTCTGGGCTATATGCCCAGACCTATTTTTACATTTTATTTGGAAACAGGGTCTCACTAAGTTGCTGAGAGCCTCACTAAGTAGCTGAGGCTGTCTTCGAACCTGTGTGATCCTCCTATCTCAGCCTCCCAAGGGCAGGGATTACAAGTGCGCGCTACCACGCCCTGCTCGTCTTTTTTATTTTTGAAACAGGGTCTCACTGAGTTGTGAAGGACCTCACTAGGTAGCTGAGGCTGTCCACGAACCACAATCCTCCAGTCTCAACCTCCTGAATGATGGGATTACAAGTGTGCACCCCTGCGCCCAGCAATATTCAGTCTTTTAAACAAGAAGTTCCACATCATCATTTGCATTTAAACTTGATATCTTATAATAACACTATCAGTATTATCATTAGGATGTTGTCTAACACCATCAAAGTTCTAAAAGTATTTCCACTCAATTTCCAAAAATATTAACAAAACTATGTGTCCCATGAGTATGCTTTTACAAGGCGTGTCTTTGTTTATTACTTTCTTACACAAAGAGCAAAAAACACCAGGCAAACATTGCACAATGGAGCAGATGACCTCTGAGCTATACCCCCAAACCTATTTTTGTTCTTATTTTTATTTTAAAACAGGGTCTTACTAGGTTGATGAGAGTCTTGCTACTTGCTGAGACTATCCTCAAACCTGTAAGCCTCTTATCTCAGCCTCCCAAGTTTGGTATTACAGGTGTGTACCACCACGCCTGGCACCATAAGGAATTTTAACGTTCCATTTAACACTCCATATCCAAAACTTAAGAGATATAAAAAACATATAAGATTAAAGACCCCATGCCAAGGGTCAATAAACTATGGCCCACAGGGCAAACAGGACCAGACTTGTGTTTTTGTTAAGCTTATAAACAAGAATGGTTTTGATCAATTTTTAATACCTGGGAGCAAAGAGACAAAGGATAACATTTCTTACAACATGAAATTCATACTTCAGTGTCCAGGAATAAAGTTTTACTAGAACACAGGCAGGTTCATGTGTTCATGTATGAGCCAGGGCTGCTTTCACACTAAGATAGCAGGGTTGGCTATCTAAGACAAAGACCGTGTATGGTCTGCAAAGGCTAAAATACCTGCCATATGGCTCTTTACCAAAAAAGGTTTGCCTGTTCCTACACTAACAATCAAGTATTCGCAAACCTCAACAAGACTTGTCCCGTAAGCTCGGGAATTCCCCTTAATCTAGAGAAGGCTACTTCTCTGAACATCGCTGGAATTCCTATTGTGGTGCCGAGTCCACTGATGAGGTAAGTGGGCTGGAGTGCACCTGGAGGCATGTTTGCATCATAAGGAAGCCTAGGACCAAAACAGGCCACAGTGCTAGTGGAGTGCCAGAAGCTTGTGCTAATCATGCCCCGTCCAGAGCTACCACACATAAGTCTTGGATAATACACTTACAAACCACTTTCAGAGTTAAGGAGTAAAACCTAATGCAGAAATCACACTGAAGAATGGACTCATTCCATCATCTCTCTATAGAACAAAGGTTGATGAATCTAACTTACCTGAGGTGTTTCCAAATTACATCAAATCTATTTTCAGACAATACAATTAAATTACCTTCAGGTAGTTTAGTTCCCTCACCACCTGATTTCAACTGCAAATCAACTTTCTTCTCCCTACCTTTCTCTCCCCTCTCCATCCCTCTTCTTCTTAATCTTTCTGCATAACCCTTTCTGCCACCTGACATGCTATTTTTTTTCTTTATTCAGTTATCCCTCTCCTCATAAGAAAATAAGGTAATAGAGCAGAGATTTCTGTTTTTCTCCTTTTGTTCATGCCTGTACTAGAGTCTCATGATGTTGGGTTGAACTTCTGGAATGAATCAATGAACAACAGTGGACAGCTACGAGAAAATCCCATATATGGCTGTCATGGTCTTACTTAGAAAATTCGACTATGATTTTCCATTATAATATGTTCATTTTTATTTTTATTTATTTATTTGGTAATACTGGGGGTGGAACCCAGGGGCTTTCTACCTCCGGGCTATGCTCCCAGACCTATTTCATACTTTATTTGGAAACAGGGTCTCACCAAGTTACTGAGAGCCTCACTAAGTAGCTGAGGCTGGCTTCGAAACTGTGTGATCCTCCTGTCTCAGCCTCCCAAGTACTGGGATTACAAGCATGTGCCACCACGCCCGGCTTCCATTATAATATGTTTAAACCATAAAAATTCTGAGATAGGTAGCCCAAGAAAACACTAAAAAAGGTTTATATGAGTAATAATTCAGTTGTGTTTCACACGTTTCATTGAGTGTTTCTATATCCCACATTGGAAAAAAAAAAAAAAACAACAGAAGGATGAGTAGATGAACATAATCCTAGAGCAGAGCACAGCAAAACCAAAATGCTCCCCTATGAGAAGTCCACAGCACAATTAAAAAAAAAATCTGTCAGGTTACCTGAGCTATAGAAGCCTGAGGATTACCGAGTAGATTTTTGAATGAGCGCCTGGTAATCCATCTGAGTTGGTGACATAAGGAGGTGGGATAGGCAATGTCCTTGGAGGTAAAGCTCTTCTTCTTTTTCTGACCAATCGAGAGTTGCTCTAAACTATCTTTTGTTTCTCTGTAGAAAGAGGAGTTGGCGTAAAACTCAGCTAAGTTTTCTATGATTGTCTTTTCTTTTTTGGCAAGGTCTTCAATCTGATCATAGGCTTTGGAATAAAAGTCAACAAAGAAAGGAAACATTATTAACAGATAACAGATGATTTAACCCAGTTTTCTGTGATTTCCCCCCTTCTTTTAGATAACACTGAGGTGTTATATAAAGCTTGAAGGTAAAATAGTTTTTCCCTTCTTTAGACATTAGAAAAACACAATTGAGCTGAACTTCTCACAATGTTTTGGGCCCAAATTCTTAAAATAAACTTCTTACCATATATATCTATAATTCTTAACATAAAAATCTGGATTTTGCTTTTCTATTATGTTCAAATGTATAAACTGCTCTGTTTTTTACTTTATTTATTTATTTATTTATTTATTTGGTGGTACTGGGGTTCCTGGAAACCCTTCTACCTCTGGTTACACTCCCAGACCTATTTTTATACATTTTTATTTGGAAACAGGGTCTCTTAAGCCAGCGCATCTGGCTTCGAACCTGCGCGATCCTCCAGTTTCCACCTCCCAAGCACAGGGATTACAAGCATGCGCCACCATGCCCGGCTTTGTTTCTTATTTTAAAGATACTATAAAGAACCAAGCATGATGGCACATGCCTTTAATTCCAGTCCTTGGGAGTCTGAGACAGGAGGATTGCAGGTTTAAGGAGAGCCTCAGCAACTTAGTGTGCTGGAGCCAGCCGGGTTCCAAAGAGAGGCATGAGGATAAAAGATTTTAACTCTCAAGAATTTGATTCCAAGAATTTTTAATTAAACGTGGGGGGAACGCCACCCTACTCCTGAATTGATACCTCTATTGGCCGATCCCTGCTTGCTCCTTGGTCAATATTTCCTACTGGCTGACCCCCGATCCTGGGCCAATATTCCCTATTGGGCCAACAACAGGTTTATTTCTCTTGAGGTATTTATACAGTTGCAGGTCAATCAATATCCTTGTGCCATCACCACCTGATCTTCTCTCAGAACTTTTACATTGAACATTCTATGACCCCAAACCTTGTTGACTCTGGGCAAAGGACAGTCAACTGAGTCAGAAATATTCTTTTAGGGGAAAACCTTAATAGCTTCCCACATTAGTGAGGCCCTCAGCAACTTAAAATTAAAAATAGACCTGCGGGTAAAGTTAAGAGGTAAAATGCCCCTGGGTCTCTGTCTCTGTCTCTGTCTCTGTCTCTCTCTCTCTTTCTCTTTCTCTCTCTCTCACACGCACACACACACACACACACACACACACACACACACACAAATACTATAAACAATAGTATTTATTTTTAATGGAAATTCCCCTTACAACTGACTGTATTATATAAATACTCATCAATGAAATTAACTAAAAAAACCACTTGCAATACTCATTAACAACTAAGCCTATCTTCTCTTGACTAGAATCAGAATATTCATAACTGTAATTGCACAAAGCCTTTTTATTTTTTTGCTTGGTAAAGCTTAAACAATTATTTTCCTCAAAAACTATTTCGATTGATAAATTAAGATGTTTGCAGCCGGGCGTGGTGGCGCACACTTGTAATCCCAGCATTTGAAAGGCTGAGACAGGAGGACTGTGCATGTTTGAAGCCAACCTCAGCTACTTAGTGAGGCCCTTTACAACTCAGTAAGACCCTGTTTCAAAATTTAAAAAAAAAAAATGGAGCTGGGCTGGGGGTGTTGCCCAGAGGTAGACTGCTCCTGGGTTCCATCCCCAGTACCTTAAAAAAAAAAAAAGTATGTCTATATAACTTGCAGATTGAGTGATCTGAGCATAACAAACAATAGATATTCTAAAACTTAGAGAAATGAGAGTTCTGAGGAGGAGAAAAAGTAGAGCAAAATACTGGCATTTCAACATTAAGGTTTAAATATGATAAATAAATGTGGCATTAGGGAGATGGGATGGCATACTATCCAGATATTAAAATATGAATTTGCTGTGGAATGACACAGCACCATGTTTTAATGAGTCACCACTTTGCTCATCTTCAGCTAAATCTGTGACTCCACAAGACACACATACCATCATGGTCTTCTCTGTTTAATACCACAGCAGGGGAGTCTCCATTAATGATGTCCAGGAAGAAGTCTGCAGGGTTATTGTAGGGCTCACAGCGGTAACCTACGAAAGAAAGCAATCTAAAATTACAACTTCATGTTCTTGGGAGAAAAAAAGAGGACTCACATACTTAGGGAGAGGAAGGGGAGGTGAGGGAAGGGAGAATCTAATAACTTCCCCCTCGTCTTTTTGGTCTTTTTCCCCCTAATTTATCCTTTCCTCTTATATATTTCATTAACAACAAAAAATATTCCAAACTAATCTTGGACTCTTTGGAACATACTACATTTGTCATTACCCAGCCTAAATAATAAGACTCAACCAGCTACCAATATATATGGTGTGGTGTTTATCAGGACTTCTTCAAATATCTAAATCTGGGTCCAAGAAAAAAAAATTAACTGTTCAGTGCTATGCATGTTAGAAATTATTGCTTTCCGCATTCTAAACTCAGAGGTCCCAAGGCTGCCATAATTCCAAATAAAGGAGAAATCCCTAGAGCAGCATCCTCAAGGGAATGTGACCTTCACAGCATACCTGAGTCTGACCTCAGCTTCTTGTAGCACAAACATCTAAAATTGGCCTGAAGTCTAACTCTTACATTCATCTCCCCTGGGTGCCCCAGACCCACATATACTTGATTATTTTTATTTTTATTTTTATTTTTTTGTGGTACCAAGAATGGAATCCAGAGGTTTTCTACCTCTGGACTACACTCCCTTAATTATTTTCTATTTTATTTGGAAATAGGGTCTCAGTGAGTTGCTGAGAGCCTCACTAAGTAGCTGAGGCAGGCTTAGAACCTGTGTGATCCTCCTGTCTCAGCCTCCCATGTGCTGGGATTACAAGTATGTGCCACCATGCCCGGCTACTTCATTATTTATTTATTTATTTATTATTTATTTTTGGCGGTAGTGGGGTTCCTAGACACCTCGGGGCTATACTCCCAGATTAAATGACAGACATTAAAAAAACTTTTTTAAAAGATATCTAGTGAATATTTAAAACTGTATTGGGGTTTGTGAATTTGGCTTGTGAAACCAACACATTTATTACTGAACTTTCAAGGAAAAGGCACCTTAACTGGGAAGTAAAACAAACATATGCTCAGTACACTCACACACAACACACACACACACACACACACACACACACACACACACACATGCTCACGCACATGTACACATACACATACATGCACACATGCATACTCAAATAAAACAGCAAAAGGAAAGACACATAACCAGGAAGCAAGTTCTGCAAAGTAAAGAAAAATTCTGGCACTGAACTGACCAAAGATGGTTTAGAGCTATGGAACCCAAGGTACATTTATGCAAAAGCCAAAGAGCACAGCACAACTGCTGACCCTCTCTGCTCCCTCCCAGGGTTCTAGGAGTGAAGGATCTACTGCATGAGAAAGGCAACCACACCTGCTGATGAGAAGTTCTCCAAGGCCTCCTGTGCGGGCCCATGGAACATTAGTTTTCCTGCGGCCAATAAGGTAAGACTATCGAACAGCTTGAAGATAGAATATCGAGGCTGATGAATAGAGAAGATGATTGTTCGTCCATGTTTAGACATCCTACATTAGAAGACAAATCAAATTAAAAATGTCATTAAACATCTAAACTCTGCAATTCTTGATAAAGTATTTTATTTATTCTTGCTGTTACATCATTTGTTTTCAGTTCAACTTAATTTTCTCTTACTAACGTCTCATCTCATCTTACATGATCTATTTGTTAGGTGGGGAACCTAAAGTTGATATTTTCTTAAAAAGACTAGGGCAACTAACTGGTAGTAAAGCTCAGCGGTAGAGGTTATTCTTAGAATGCATAAGATTCTGAGTTGAATTCAAAAAGGAAAGAAAAGGAGAGGAGAGGAGAATGTTTACTGATCATGCAGATTTCTGGGCAATCTTCCAACACACTGAATTAAACTCTCTGGGGATAGGTACAAGGAACTCATATTATCAAGTATCCCAAGTATCTGTATGTACAATTAAATTTGGAAACCACTTACAGACAGAAATTAAGAGAATGGTCATGTGCCCAATTCTCATTGATCACCTAAGTCTTCTGGCTCTTTAGGAATTGGTTTTTATTCTTCCTCCCTGATAATACAATTACTATTACTAAGGACATGTTATGCGTTTGCTAAATGCTTTAGAGATCATTTGATTTCAATTTTCACTGCCAGTGTAAGGTAGTTTCAAAATTTTTCCTCCTTTTTACCGATCAGGCTTAAAGGTCAAGAAAGTGGCCAAGGGGCCACAGTTCCTAGGCAAAGTTGGGTTTTGATTTCTGGTGTCACTCCATGGCATAAACAATGTTAAACTATCTATTCACAGGGGTTATTGCTATGAACAGAGGAGTCAAAGGTTAAAATCACTTTTCAAAATTGTTATTAGCCGGATGTGGTGGTGCACACTTGTAATCTCAGCATTTGGGAGGCTGAGACAGGAGGCTCAAAGTTCTCAGAAGGTCTCAGATACTTAGTGAGGCCCTCCATAATTTAGAGAGATCCTGTTTCAAAGTAAAGAATAAAAAATAGGACAGGGGTTGTAGCTTGGGGGTCAAATACCCCTGGGTTTCATCCCTAGACCTGCCAAAACAAAAAACAACAACCAAAAAAACAACTTATTAAGAATCTTATGAGTGTTTGGGAAGCAGAAACACGAGGATCACAGTTCATGAACAGCCTCAGCTACTTAGTGAGCCCCTCCACAACTCAGTGAGACCCTGTTTCAAAAATAAAAAGTCTAAAAAATAGGGTTAGATGTGTAGCTCATAGGTACAATGCCCCTGGGTTCCATCACCAGTCCTGGAAAAATAAAAAAAAACTTATGAGAAAAATAACTATTGTAAGCATTTGATAGCACCTACTATTCATCAGCATGTGTCCAAGGGTGTGCACCCTCAAAGAAAATCAGGCCAGAAGATCAATAGTTTCAATACAGTGTGAGATATAAATATCTAAGGGCTCCTTGCAGCAAAATAGAAGAATTATAGGCCAATCTGAGGATAATAAATAGAATGTCAAAAGGTCCAACAGGAGTGAAAGAAGGAAAAGGTATTCAAGGTGTAAGAACAAGGTGAGCAAAGTGTGAAACTAAACAGTCTATTTGGAAAACTATCAGAAGCTCAATCTACAGAGAAAGGAGTGTGCGATTGTGCGTGTGTTTGTGTGTGTGTGTGTGTGTGTGCGCGCTGAGCAAAGTGTGAAACTAAACAGTCTATTTGGAAAACTATCAGAAGCTCAATCTACAGAGAAAGGAGTGTGCGATTGTGCGTGTGTTTGTGTGTGTGTGTGTGTGTGTGTGTGTGTGCGCGCTGAGCAAAGTGTGAAACTAAACAGTCTATTTGGAAAACTATCAGAAGCTCAATCTACAGAGAAAGGAGTGTGCGATTGTGCGTGTGTTTGTGTGTGTGTGTGTGTGTGTGCGCGCGCGCACGCGCGTGTGTGTGTTGGTGTTGAGTGAAGAATTTCATTAAGAGACTGCAGAAAAACAGGCCCATGATGAATCCTTCACTCAGACTGGAACTTTACTGGGTAGGAAGCAGGGAGCTGGCAAGGACCTGGAGCGGGATGTGGGACAGCATGAAGGCCCTGCCGCTCAGAGTGCGGTGTGAGGGGCAGGGGCGTCAGTGTCAGTATCTCCTCTTAGAATCTCCTGTGGAGAATCCTGGACTCTACTTCAGGCCTATGGAAGAGGCTCTGCACTTTAACCAGACGCCAGGTGATAAGTCTGCACAGTGGTGCTTGAAAAGAACTGAGCAGAACGCTCTGCGTGAGGCCAGATGCTTGTGTACTACACCAGACAGAACAAAGGAAATAGTCATGAGAGTCTGCACCAGTCAGCCATCATTTTCTAATGAACACTCTTAACAGAGTTAAAGGTAATAAAAATGTCATGGATATATATTCGTAACAAAACCTTAACCGATCCATAGCCTGGTATCTTTATGTGCAGCGGACATCCTAGCCTTACAGCATCTAAAACCCCATCATCTTTCTGATTCTTCCCTCCTAAAATAAAGTCTTGCTCACAAGACTGTGGGCAACAGAGAAAGCAAGGCAGTGATAGAGAGGGGAAGTCAGGAAGCTACTGTGTTTGGCAGCTTAGAAAATGAGACAGGAGTTTCCAAGGGTGATGGACAGAGGCAGAGGCCAGAGAATTTGGAGACTAGTTGGACTAAACAATTCAACTAGTTGACTGAGAAAATGAACAAATATATTGATAAAATGGTACTTGAATCTTTCAGTGTATGATGTTACTTATAAAAACTAGGAACAGCAAAGACTCAAAATAAGTTGGAGGTCTAAGATTGGAGACAAAATATTACTATGAACTCTGGGTTTGGTTTGTTTGGTGTTTTTTCTTTTTTGTGGTGTTGGGGATTGAATTCAGGGGCATACTGCTAGGTATTGAAGTCCGGGGCACACTACACATACCCTAGCCCTATTTTTATTTATTTATTTATTTATTTACTTACTTATTTATTTATATTTGGGGTGTTGGGATGGAACCCAGGAGCATTATACCTTCATATATCCCCAGCCAAATTTTTTATTCTTTACTTTGAAATAGGGTCTCACTAAGTTGCAGAGGGCCTCACGAAGTACCCAGATCCTCCCATCTCAGCCTCCCAGGTATGGAGATTACAAGTGTGCACCACCACGCCCAGCTCCTATTTTATTTTTTATCTGGAAACAAGATCTTGCTAACTTGTTGAAGCTGTCCTCAAACTTGTGATCCTTCTGTCACAGCCTCCTACATACTAGGATTACAGGTATATACCACCAAGCCCAGCTATCTATATATTACCTGTGTGTGTGTGTGTGTGTGTGTGTGTGTGTGTGTGTGTGTGTGTGTAATGTGTTTTTCCTAGGTCTATAAAACATCTAGAAGCAACGCTACTCCAAGAGCAGTGAGCACACTACACAACCAGATTATTCCTCGCAGAAACAGCTCATCCAGGCACAGTACAAAGCAAGACTGGAACATCCGAGTAACCAGAAAGTAAAGAATTTTTGAAGAATGATTAGGGAGATGTCAAAAAAAAAAAAAAGGCACATTGAAATGGCTTCCACTGGCCAAGCAGGGTTAATCAGATCATTACATAGTGACTAACAGATTATCACCTAATGTACAAAATGGGAACTGAATAGGAGAGGAGGGAACTCTTCCTTTCATAGAATGTCCAGCACTGCGTGTTAGGCAGCCACCCCGAGACCGAGCAGGAGCTATTAGCACACTAAAGCTGGTGGGAGAGATGAGGAATGGGACAGCCCCACAACACACCATTGTCTCCCCCCAACAAAATGCTAATCAAGTACAAAAGGGAAGGAGTCCTTCGCAGCAGAGCAGCCCAGCATCTCATCATCTCACCCAGTAACAGGTGAGATGATGGAGGTTCACACCACCTGTTGGGGTGCAGGCCCAGGTGTGGCACCCAGGAGCACACAGCAGCAGCTCCTGGCCCCAGTCAATACCTGGCACACAGTGATCCAGCTAAGGCCACCCCAGGACATGGACTGGGACGTGCAAGGACACACTCACAAGGGAAAGACTGAGGAGGTGTTACAGATTAGGAAAAAAAAAAAACTAGAAAAGATATTTTTCTGCAGAGGATCCTGAGACAGAAGAGCGACAGCCTGGAAACTGGTGATGTTTGACTGGAGTCTGAGGACTCCATGGTTGGGAAGCCATCCTCATGGTCCTCCTCACTGGAAGGCTAATGCGATGGGGTGTCCTCGCTCCTACAAGTGTTCACTAAGCAGTGTTTAGGGGTGCCAAGCATCAAGCTGGAAGAAACCTATGCAAGGCTGAAATGGGGGGCAGCAAAGACAGCAGAGTGTGTCAAAGGTGGGGAGCCAGGCGAGGGCAGAGAGAGTTCTTTGCTTTGCTCTTGGAGCTGCCCTGTCAGCTTGAGGTTATTTTTATTCATTTTTGAGAAGTTGTTCAAAACTAAACTTTTGAAATTTCTCCTATAATCATTCCTGCCACAGTCTCCTTTCTTGATAAAGGAGAGGTCATTGTTTTGGCTTCATTCCTCTGCTAGTTGAGGCCCACTCCTCAGGAGTGCGTGTCTCGGTCCTCACAGCCCAGGTCCAGTTCCCGGGCCCTTCCAGTTGATTTTGCCTTGAAAACGGGCACAGGATCCCTGCTCCAGCTCCCCGTGGGTATCCTACTCCAGCCCCAAGACCCTCATGGCTCCTTCCTGTATCTGCTCTCAACCTACCCAGCTGCACAGCCTCCCCACAGCCACAGCACTGCTCTGACACTCTCAGGATCCCTCCATGGTCCTCAGTGACAGAAAAGGACCCACTTCTCACAGCAGCCTGCGAGGTCTGTGTAGCTGCCACCAACTCAGCGCAGCTTGTGTCAATTCTAACTGTGATGACTGAACCCTGGCCTCCCCAGAACTCACAGGCTTAAGTCCTAACCCCACGGCGGCCTCAGAATGGGGCTACATTTGAAGACAATCTTCAAGAGGTCATGAATAACAAAAGTATCACTGAGCAGATGTCCACTTAAGAGGAGATTAGGACATGGGCACAAAGGGAGAGGGTGGCCAACCACAGGCCAGTGAGACAGGCCTGGGAAGAAACACCCGTGGTTACCTCGACCTCCATGTTCAGCCTCCAGGGATGGATGGAAAGTAATTGTTGCCTCTAAACCGCGGGCAGTGGTGGAGTGATGATAGTAGCCACTCCCATTCTCCTCAACTCACTGGGTCCTTGCCCCTCTGGAGTCTCTGATGTCCCACACACCTCAGGCATGCTCTGCCTTGGGACCACTGCCTGCTCCTTCCAGCTAGAGGTCTCTTCTGCCAGGGAGAGCAGGCCTCACTCCCTCTCTCCCAGCTAGCAGGTACACACTTGAGCTCTTCTCTGAACCCCCTGCTGTTTCCACCAGCTCCCCACCCCCACAGCCTTCCTTCCTGAGCTCTTGTTTCATCTTGCTTGATAACACTTTGATGTTCACTGGTTGCTTCCCTCTAACAAAGAAGGAAGAAATTTTGCCATTCACTTCTGAATCCCCTGTACCAAGAATACCAGGTACAAGAAGTGATCAGATGTTAAATAAATAACAGAACTGTAAGCCCAGTTTTGGGGAGGTTGAGACAGGAGGATTGCAGGAGCAAGGCTAGCAGCAACTTAGTGAAACCCTGTTTCCAAATAAAAAATAAAATATGGCTGGAGGTGTAGCCTGGCAGAATATCCCTGGGTTCAATCAACACACACACACACACACACACACACACACACACACACACACAGACACACACACACACACACACACAGAAAAGTAAGAAAGAAATAGCCAGGCATGGTGGTGTATACTTGTAATCTTAGTACTTGGGAGGCTGAAACAGGAGCATCCAGGTTCGCAGCCAGCTTCAGCTACTTACTGAGGCTCTTCCCAACTTAGTTAGGCCCTGTTTCAAAAAATAAAGAATTACAAATAAGGCTGGGGGTGTAGCTCGAAGGTAAAATGCCCCTGGGTTCTGTTCCCAGTACCACAAAAAAAGAAAGAAAGAAAAGAAAAAAGGAAAGAAAAGAGAGAGCAATGTTCTTGATGCACTTGCACTCACCTTTTCAAGAGTAAAAAGACAGCATTTGCTGTGCTTGAGTCTAAGCCAGTTGTGGGCTCATCCAGGAACAAGATGGAAGGATCAGTGATCAGCTCCATTGCCATGCTAGTCCTTTTCCTTTCTCCCCCAGACACACCACGGAGAAACTGAGTTCCAACCTAAAACGCAAATCACTGTCATTATCAACAGGAACAACCATGATCACTATCATTCAGCCCATCCTGCTAGAGACATGTTAGCTCTTGATTCTCACTCTGCACAATAGCAAGTAAAGGAATACCTGGGAGAAGGAGTCAGTTTCCCTTTACCAGATGCACTGGGCAAAACTACTAAGTGTGTAACCTGAGATGAAGTCCATGCTTTTAATGGTTCTATAGGTTCCTTATCCTGTCAAATATAGAGTTTAAAATAGTAAGTTAAAACTGGGTGTGGCGGCACACACTTGTAATCCCAGCACTTGGGAGGCTGAGACAGGAGGATCGCAGAATCACAGCCAACCTTAGCTACTAAGGCCCTTTGCAACTTAGTGAGATCCTGCTTCAAAATAAAGAATAAAATGTGGGGCTGGGTTTGGCTCAGAGGTAGAATGTGTCTGGGTTCAACCCCTAGTACCACAAAAAATAAATAAATGAATAGCGAGTTAGAAGCTGAGCATGGTGGCATACGTTTGTAATCCCAGCATTTGGGAGGCTGAGACAGGAGGATCACAGTTCATGGACAGCCTCAGCTACTTAGTGAGGCCCTTTGCAACTCAGTGAGAACCGGTTTCAAAATAAAAAAATAAAAAATAGGGCTGGGGGTGTAGCTAGGAGGTGGAATGCCCCTGTGTTCAATCCCCAATACCACACACAAACAAATTGCAAGTTAGAATATGAGCAGAAATGGCCCTGATAGAGTGAGATCACAGGATAAAACAGGAGATAAATACAGGAGAGGAAAAAGGAAAGCATCTCTAATAATTTATTAGTCACCTAACAAACCCCTCTTCACAAACTATCTACACCAAATGTCCCCAGTGGACTTATAAGAAGTGGGGGACCTTGGAGCCATATTATATATAATACCAAATATACCACATTAACACACTTTCAATCAACAGAAAGCTTTCCAAATTGATGCTGCCCACTTTCTAACTCACTGCAGAATTCCCAATTCATCCTTTCAGACAAATCCAGAAGGTGGGATATTCCACAGAGCACTGGCTTAATCTTTTCAACCAGTCAATTTCAGCATGTGTGCCAAGAGGAGTTAGAAGGCTTTGGGGTGGCAGGAAGTAGAAAACAATTCTGAAATTCAAAGTCTCCAAAGAGATAATAATCACAGGCTACTCATGACCCTTGGCTGTATCCCATTAATAACTGCACAGTAAGAGAAATTTGGAGACAGTCTGAGGAAGATGAATGAATGTGGGCTTGACAGAGCTGATGACATGAAGACTTTTGTTCATTGATAATAATATTACAGTTAGGTAGCCAAATGTCCTTTTTCTTTTGTTTTTATGTTTATTTACTTATTTATTTGGTGCTAGGGATGAAGCCCAGGGCCTCACACTTTGCAAAAGCATATTCTACCACTGAACCACACACTTAGCCTCTTGGCTTTGTGTTTTGCAGGTGCATAATGACTTTTTAGGGACAAAGTAAGATATAATTTTCTTTAAAATACTTCAGTAAGAAATGGCTATTAAGATTATGGGATAAGCCAGGCATGGTGGCGCACGCTTCTAATCTCAGCATTTGGGAAGCTGAAACCCAGAGGATCGCGGTTCGCGGACAGCCTCAGCTACTTAGTGAGGCTCTTTGCAACTCAGAGAGACCCAGTTTCAAAATAAAGAATAAAAAATAGGGCAGGGAGTATAGCTCAGAAGTCGAATGCCCCTGGGTTCCGTCCCCAGACCCGCAAATCAATCAATCAATAAATAAATAATAAAAAGATTATGGGATAAGATGCTAACTACTGAGAAATCTAGGTCTATTAGAGCCAGGCATGGTGGTGCACACTTATAATTCCAGTACTTGGGGGGCTGAGACAGAAGGATCTGAGGTTCAAGAACAGCCTCAGTAAGTAGTGAGTCTCTCATCAACTTAACAAGACCCTGCTTCAAAAATAAAAATACAATAGGACTGGGGATGTAGCTTGGAGATAGAATGCCCCTTGGCTCAATCCCCAGTACCACAACAAAAATTGTTAGTAATTATTCTCTTATGTTAAGTATCTCATAATCATATCATTATAGCGGTCGATTTTCTCTATATTTTTCAAGTTTTATTTAAAAGATCAAAATTATCTCAGTCAATGAAATTACATGAATTCTTAGAAGTTAACAACTGCCTTTGTACATGTTCCCTGGAAATCCAAATGAACAATTTAGAGAAATGAATGCTTAAAGGTTAAGAACAGGACTGGAGATGTAGCTCAGTGGTAGAGCACTTGCTCTGGATTCACTGACATTACAAAATCATCATCATCATCATCATTGTAAAAGAAAGTACCTTGCTGGAAAGACAAAATCAAGCAAATAAACATAGCTAAAGCAAAGAAAACTCCATTACTCAAAAAACAACAATAAGTGGTTAATGGTAGCATTTCAGAATGATTCTTCCAAACAAAATATAGCAAAATACACCTTACATAAAAGATTGTCAGCAGGTAGCATGCCAGACCCCTGGATAAACCAGGCACAGTGAGACGCTGGGTTCCGGGCGGGGGTCGCGCGGGTCACCCCTGCCAGGGCCCGGGTCACGGGACTCTGGGCCCGGGCCGAACTGAGTGTAGCAAGCTAGACCCCTGGAGAAACCAGGCCCAGTAACACGTTGGGTTCCGGGCGGGGTTCGCGCGGGGCACGCCAGCCGGGTCCTGGGTCACGGGACTCTGGGCCCCTTGCCGAACTGTGCGTAACATGCCAGACCCCTGGAGAAACCGGGCTCAGTACCCTGGCTTCCGAGCAGGGGTCGCGCGGAGCATGCCAGCCGGGGCCGGGTAGCGGGACCCTGGGCCCCAGGCGGAGTAGTGCGGAGCACTCTGGACCCATGGGGAAACCGACCGGGTTACAGTGCTACTGAGTGAGTGCCTGATCCCACTACCTCCTCAAACCACATATACTGTCTTCTCTTATTTAAAAAAAAAAAAAAAAAAGGAACAGAAAAAAAAAAGAAAAATATCGGAGAGGAGTTTAGAAAGCCGTTATGGATGCCAGGACACTGGAGATGCAGACAAAACTTATCTAAATGCCCTGGAACTTATGGAAAAATTCCCCGTGAAGGAGGACAGCTATTTCTCTATATTGTTAAGAATCTCAGACATCACCTGTAAGGAGAGAGTTTAGCGGAGACCAAGGAGAAAGGCGGTGTTGAAAGAGGTCTCCGCGATGGCGGTGGAGACTGGTATTCAGGAGAAGCAGAAACCGGATCCTACCACCCTTAATTTTTTGGAGAAATTACACCAAATTTCGAATGCTACCATAATGCATGCTTAGGAACACTGGACAACATTCAGAGTGGAAAAAGAGCCTGGGAAGGATTTGAAATGGTGGAGGCAGTGGCAATGGCAGTGGTCAGTACTCAGGGGAGGCAGATATCTGATACATTACACCTGGAACCTTTGAAATAATAACCACAGAGACAGTGATCGGAAGCTGCTGAGGGGTTAGGCGGTGCCGGGGCCAGTGGCCGACATCGGAGCTTTCTGTGAGGCAAGGCCAGTACTGAGGCCTCTGTGGCTGGGATTGGAGCCTGCCGAGGGGTTAGACTGATGCTGGGGCCAGCGAGACCGGCATCGGAGCCTGCCATGAGGCAAGGCTGGTGCTGGGGTCTTCGAGGTCGGGTCCGGAGCCTGCTGAGTGGTTAGGCCAGTGCTAGGGCCAGCGAGGCCAGCATCGGAGCCTGCCGTGAGGCAAGGCCGGTACTGGGGCCTCCGAGGCCAGGATAAGAGCCTGCCGAGGGGTTAGGCCGGTGCTCGGGCCAGCAAGGCCGGCATCGGAGCCTGCCGAGAGGCAAGGCCAGTACTGGGGCCTCCGAGGCCAGAATAAGAGCATGCCGAGGAGTTAGGCTGGTGCTGGGGCCAGCGAGGCCGGCATCGGAGCCTGCCGTGAGGCATGGCCGGTGCTGGGGCCTCTGAGGCCGGGATCGGAGCCTGCCGAGGGGTTAGACTGGAACTGGGGCCAGTGAGGCCGGCATCGGAGCCTGCCTTGAGGCAAGGCCAGTTCTGGGGCCTCCAAGGCCAGGATAAGAGCCTGCCGAGGGGTTAAGCCAGTGCTGGGGCCAGAGAGGCCGGCATCAGAGCCTACTGTGAGGCAAGGCCAGTGCTGGGGCCTCTGAGGCTGGGATCGGAGACTGCCTTGAGGCAAGGCCAGTACTGGGGCCTCCGAGGCCAGGATAAGAGCCGGCAGAGGGGTTAGGTCGGTGCTGGGGCCAGTGAGGCCGGGATCGGAGCCTGCCTTGAGGCAAGGCCGGTACTGGGACCTCCGAGGCCAGCATAAGAGCCTGCCAAAGGGAGAGACCGGTACTGGGGCCAGCGAGGCCGGCATCGGAGCCTGCCATGAGGTGAGGCCAGCATCGGAGCCTGCCATGAGGCATGGCCAGTGCTGGGGCCTTCAAGGCCGTGATCGGAGCCTGCCGAGGGGTTAGACCAGTGCTGGGGCCAGTGAGGCCGGCATTGGAGCCTTCCGTGAGGCAAGGCCAGGACTGGGGCCTCCAAGGCCAGGATAAGAGCCTGCCAAGGGGTTAGGCCGGTAATGTGGCCAGCGAGGCCGTAATCGGAGTCTGCCTTGAGGTAAGGCCAACACTGGGGCCTCCGAGGCCAGGATAAGAGCCTGCCGAGGGGTTAGGCCGGTGCTGGGGCCAGTGAGGCCGGCATCGGAGCCTGCCGTGAGGCAAGGCCGGTCATGGGGCCTCCGAAGCCAGGATAACAACCTGCTGAAGGGTTAGACCGGTGCTGGTCCAGCGAGGTCAGCATCGGAGCCTGCCGTGAGGCATGGCCAGTGCTGGGGCCTCCTAGGCTGGGAGCGGAACCTGCTGAGGGATTAGGGCCAATGTCCAGCATCGGAGCCCGCCGTTAGGCTAGGCCACTCCTGTGGCCTCCAAGGCCAGGATCGAAGCCAGCTGAGGGGTTAGGCTGGTGTAGGGGCCAGTGAGACCAGAACAGGGGCCTCCCATGAGGCAAGGCCGCTGCTTGAGCCAGTGAGGTCTGGATCAGTCCACTGAGTAGCCAGGCCACTACTGGGGCTGTCAAGAGTGGGATCGGTACTTGCAACGCAGCATGCACAGGGAAATATCGCAGAAAATATAAATCAGATGCTTCTCTTAATCTGCAATAACTAGGAGGAAAGGGGCAACAGGAAGAGGTTGAGCTATAGAAAGGGCCCTATAGTGAAGCAACTAATGTGACCAATCAGAGGGTATGTAATAGTGGAGGATGGAGCCTCTTTAAAACGCAGGAGGTACATAAACAAATGCATCAAAGTTAATCACCAAAGAAGTGTGGAATGAAGGGAGGGGGAGGGAATGGGATGGGGGCTTGAGGAGGGCTAATTGGATGATGTGTGCTTGTATATCCTCTCAAGTCTTATACTCCAATGTGATTGATATATGACAATGCACCAATTTAAAAAATAAATAAATTTAAAAAAAGATTGTCAGCAGAGATGAAAGGAAGAAATAGCCAAAAAAAAAAAAAAAAACACCCATTCCTCACTGCCTCTATGGAGGGGAGATCACAGGGTTCTAAAGCATAGTCATTACATTCTAAATAGCTCACTGTCACCCCAAACTTCAAATGTCTGCTCAGCAAAATGTTCATACCAGCTATTCAGTAATAAAGTTCATTATTCTTCTCATTTCCTCTTCCTGGTGCTACACAACCCACAAAAGAAGCTGCTTTCCACTCTTTATTACTAGTACCCCTTCAGCCTAAAAGAGTCGACCAGAGGAGCCAGGAAATAAACATTGGCAGAAGGAAGGGAAGAAGGAAGAACGACAAAGCTGCCAAAAGAAGGATTTTAGAAAAAGAATTCAATCACTATGCAAGTGAGAAGTAAATCCTAATGACAGAATATGGTTTTAGAAGTCAAGTTACAGCAAGCTGAAACATACAGAGCAAGAATGCTTAGAATCTCAATTCCAAAAATATACCTCAAGAAAGCAAGGGAACAAATTCTCCTAGAGGTAAACAGGAAGAATAAAGCTAAAAGGGGGTTGGGGGCGGGCAGACACTGCAAAGATATCTGATGAGCCAAGACTTGACCAATGTGCATGGGAGGTTTCTTTCCTGTCGATTATACTACCAGGGTTTTTTTTTTTTTTTTTTTCCACATTAACTTGGAATCTGCCACCTTGTTAAGACCTAACTCTTCAATGACCTTGTTGATCCTCTCATCTTTTTCATGGTTTGTCATAGTTGTTGGGAGCCAAAGCGCTGCTGAGAACTGTAGGTTTTCTCTCACCGTCAGGGTGCCCATCACAACGTCATCCTGAAAGCAAATGGTGTTTTAATGAGACACACTGACCATCACTCTAGTGTGTGTAGCTTAATCCATGAAGATAACAAACCCAAGGTGGATTTCTGGCTAAGGGCAAAGAAACTGGCAGTGAGTCCACAAGCAGACAGCTGAGGAGCCCACGAAACCATTTCACCCCCACCTGCTCACCCACGTGCCGCACAGGGGCTTAGGATGCTACCAGACACCCTCAGATGGCTGAGCACGTGGAACTGACCAGGGTATCTTCTAGGGGGAGGAAAAAGTGCAAGAATAGCAAAAAAGGACAACAGGTTTCCCTTTGGAATTGTTAACAGTTGGATTGATACCACTGGATCCCAGGGTCATATTCCAGGTCCTCTCTGCCTTTCCCTTTACCTCCACCCTCAATATAATGAGAGATTATGAAAAGCTGGTGTGAAAGAAGGTATTTCCAGCTGAGCTCAGTGGTGCATACCTGTAATCCCAGTACCTGAGAGGCTCAGATAAGAGGACTGCAGGTTTGAGGTCAGCGTAACTTAGTGAGACCCTGTCTCAAAATAAAAAATAAAAAGGAATGGAGACATAGCTCAGTGGTAGAGTGCCCCTGGGTTCAATCCTCCTCAGTAGCACACATACAGAAAAAAAATGAAAAAATAGAAAAAAAGTTATTTCCATGTGCATATCCTATGTTCAACTGTAAGCACACTAAAGTATGAGCCAAGGCACTAACCTAAAAGAGAAACCCACTAATACTTACTTGTACCACATAACCTGAATAACATTTGAAATTGGCAGGTTGAGGTGCTCCATTTATCAAAACATCTCCAGATAATCCCCGGGGATCTTTCCTTGCAGCTAAGACATCTAGCAACCTATAAAAGACATAATGTTAGGGCACTTTTTCCCCCTCCAACACAAGCCATATCTCAACTACTCTGAATCCCAATTCTGCTCAAGATAGAAAATGAATAAGACAAAATTCTATGGTTTAACTAACATTTTAACACACACACACACACACACACACACACACACACACACACTTCTCAACTTCTTTTCCATTATATGTGCTTAGAAAGCCCCAAAATATAAAAGAAGAGCAACATGAGCTTATGTAGCACAGATGTCCCAAATGACCCTTCTGGTCATCTGACCTTGGTGGACCAGACCCAGGTAATGGACTTTTTTTTATCTAAGATGCATGTCTGTGATTATACTTTCTGTTCCATCTCCCCACTTTTAATAAAATCCCTTACTTTTTTTCTTCTCATTAATTCATACTATGGCCAACCACAGGATGCCAGCTACTTTATCATGCCACACTCCTGGCATAACAGTAGCCCAAATGTGTTATCTGTAGCACCTCAAGCCAGACTGGACATGCGAGTAAAAGGTCAGTCAATAACTCCTCCCATAAAACTGATTTTTTTAAAGGACAATGGAACTGCTCAGAAAAGGGTGACTTATATTTTGTGTTATACTCACGAAGATTTTCCTCCACCTGTGGGTCCCAGGATGGCATTGAGTCCAGGTTTCATGATCCCACTGTAAACACAAACACATACTGATTTATCATTCCACTTTAAACAAAGTTCTATTCAGTGTCAGTTGACCTTGAAGGTTGATGAAATTGTAGGCAGAAATCAAGTACCAATTCAAACAAGGAAACAGAAAAGGAATTACTGATTAATATAAGTCTAGTCTACAAAGGAAGTTAGTCTCTACTGAGGAGTAGTAAGAAAGATAGTTCTGGTTCTCTATGTTCCTCTTTCATTTAGTTTTGAAATTATTTATCCCTTTTGGAAAAGAGACCTGTCAAATGCTCAAGGTTCCTTGAAATTGGCCTGGCGGTACTGCTCAGTGGTAGAGCCAGTGCTTGGCACGCAGGAGGCCCTGGGTCCATGAAAGGCAACAACAAAAACAAAGTTCCTTTAAACAAGTAACACACATTTTCGTGAGGTCTCTCGGTTGCACTTCCTCCTCTTACAACCGTGTAAATAACAGCTCCTGGGTAATGTTGACAACCAGAGTCTTCAAATTAGCTTACGTGCCAACTCTTAGTCAAGCTGTACACAATTAAGTGATCATTAACTCAATAGCAGTGATCAATACTACTGATCTATCAGAGGAGTGGCTGGCAAAGATTTTCTCTCATTCTGCTGGCTCTCTATTAGGGTTCTTGGCTGCACAAAAGCTCTTCAATTCAGTGCATTCGCACTTATTAATCCTTGTTTTAATTTCTTGTGCCTTGGGGGTTTTATTGAGGAGGTTTCTACCAGTACCTATATGTTGGAGCACTGGTCCTATGCCCTCTTCTAGTAACTGCAAAATGACTGATTTAATTTCCAGATCTTTGATTCATCTTGAGTTGACTCCTGTACAGGGTGCGAAGATGGGGTATAATTCCATTTTTCTACAAATGGATAACAAGTTTTGCCAACATCATTTGGTATAAATGCTATCTTTTCTCCAGCCTATGTTTTTGGCTCCTCTGTCAAAAATCAATTGGCAGTATGTGTATGGATTTGTTTCTGAATATACTATTCTGTTCCATTGGTCTATATGTCTGTTTATGTACTAATACCATGCTGTTTTTATTACTATAGCTCTGTAGTATAGTTTGAAGTCAGGAACTATGATGCCTCCTCTTTGGTGCTTATTGCTGAGAACCATTTTGGCTCTTCAGGGTCTTTTTTAAATCTCATAAATTTTAGGACTGATTTTTCCAGTTCTAAGAAGAATTACTATGGTATATTGATAGAGATTGCATTGAATCTAAAGATCACTTTTGGAAGAATAGCCATTTTGATAATATTTATTCGGCCTATCCAAGAGCATGGGAGATCTTTCCATCTTCTAGGGTCTTCTTTAATTTCTCCATTGGTGAGATTGTAAATTAGTGCAGCTACTTTGGAGATCAGTGAAGAAGTTCCTCAGAAGACTGGAAATGGAACTACTATATGACCCAGCTATAACATTCCTGGGTATCTTCCCAAAGGGACTGAAACCAGACTGCTATAGTCATACACACATATTTATGTTTCAGCAGCACAATAAATAATAGCCTAATTTTGGAATCAGCCTAGCTGTCCAACACCAAGTGAATGGATCACAAAATTATGGGATATACAAACAATGGAATTCTACTCAGCCATAAAGAAGAAAATTATGTCAAATTTGCAGGAAAATAGATGGAACTAGGGAATATTATGCTAAGTGAGATTAGCCAGTCAAAAAAATAAAAGGTCAGATATTTTCCATAATAAATAGAAGGTAGGGAGAAACTGAGATATAAAAGGGACTCTAGACAAAGAAGGAAAAACTCTAGTGGAAGGGTGGAGGGGACCTACGGGAGGGAGGCAGGTGGAAAGAGGGAGATTTGATGAAGGAAACAGTTCCGTGGACACAATGAACATGCACAAAATTATCAATGCCCATCTCAGTGCTGTGCACAGGGAAGGGAAGGGAGCAGGGTGGGAGTTGGGAAGAGGATTGCCAAGTGCTGAGTACATGTGTGGCTCTATCACTCTGAACTCCATCATGACATATGAATATAAAACACCAATAATCAAACAAAGAAATTAATAGTAATTTTGCTACTAAAGTCAAATGAGACCAAAAAACTTTTTTATTATTATTATTATTTTTTTTTTTGCAGGGCTGGGGCTGGAACCCAGGGCCATTCGACCTCCAAGTTACAACTTCTACCCTATTTTTTATTCTTTATTTTTGAAACAGGGTCTCACTAAGTTGCAGAGGGCCTCACTAAGTAGCTGAGACAGTCTGCAATCCTGCGGTCTCAGCCTTCCGAATGCTGGCTCAAAAAACATTTTTTAAGCAGAAATCTAAAGGCTAGAATGAAGTACTCCAGAGGATAAAAAAGCATCATCAGTGCTTAACACTGAGGGAAAATGTCTTACCACTTAGCAAAGGAAACACATATCCTCACGACAGTTCATTTCCTTCCTTGTTAAGTGTCTGAGAGTTAGCTGGAAAGTACTTAATTTAAAATGGGAAGTGCCGGCATGGTGGCACACGCTTGTAATCGCCACACTTGGGAGGCTGAGACAGGAGGATCGCATAGGTTCGAAGCCAGCCTCAGCTACTTAGTGAGGCTCTCAGCAACTTAGTGAGACCCTGTTTCCAAATAAAGTATAAAGTAGGTCTGGGAGTATAGCCCAGAGGTAGAAAGCCCCTGGGTTCCACCCCTAGTATCACCAAAAAAAAAAAAATAATAATAATTTAAAAAAATGGGGAGATATCACTCCAGTAGGAGACATTCTTTGAAGATGTCTAGGCACAGAAGAGACACACAAATAAGTGGACATGTAAGGATAGTGAATATTCAGATAGAGCAGAAAGGAGGAAGAAATCACATCAGAACCTGCAGATTCACAACCAGGATGAAGAAATGAACACGAGCTGACTCCAGGGCTGGCAGAGTAAGCATACAATGAGTCTGGCACTTCTTGATCTGCCAAGGAAGTATCAAAAAGTGAGAGGATCCATCAGAATAATGAGGGAGAACCCCATCTTGAATGGTCTCCCACTGGTAAAGTGAGGAACAAGAGAGGCATCGAGATAAATAATGATGAGGACGCATCACTCCTGAATGTGACCAAATATATCAGGTCCATATGTTCAAACAGCAAGTAGGCAGAAGAGACAATGACGGAAGCACGTTTTCTGCTTTGTAGAATACAAACTATAAGATAATATAATTAGAAAATCGCCCGTTGGCAACTAGAACAGCGGTTGCTGACCCACATAGGAGTCATCACGAGTTGGTGACGGTGGAGTTTGTTGAGGAACAGGATTCTGTAATAATGGCACAGCGTCTCCTCTTGTAATGCCAATCAGGTACAAAGAGGAACATCACCGAGTTGTGGTGACGTTCAGCAGACAGCAACAGGCCCAGGTGATCACCTTTAACAACACCTGCAGTGAGCGGGGACTAGAAAAGAGCAGGGGGATGAGTCTGAAGAGATGCCACGTGGTGGTCAGTGAGCTGTGTGGGGAGCGAGGTGACGGGCGCCCTCGGGACCACTCTGCCTTCATTACCAGGCCACATCTTCCCTCCGCTGTCACCAGACAACGCTCGAGTGATGACAATAAAGGAGAGGCTCCTCCTTTTGGAAAGTAATGCTGCAGAGGCTAGGGATGAAGGAGGATCACATGCACAGCCCGCTCTCAGATGGTTCCCACACCCAGTAATGACAATGGGTACAAAGGAGACACAGAGACTGGAGCAAATGGAACAACAGGGAAATTAGGGAATCTGAGGGACGGGGCATGTGCGTGCAGGCTTATACCTGCAATTATTTCAAAATAAGTTGTTAATCTGAGAATCTCCCAAAGAGTGTAATGGACTCCCTTCACAATTATAGGACACCCCACACCGACAGGAATGGATGGTTTGTACCACAGGTGCTGGATATGCAGAAAAAATGAGCAAGAGACAAAGATGTCTCATCAGGCCCAAAACACTTCTGAATTCTCATGGGAAATTTTTATTTTAATTTATTTTTACAAAAGAAAGGAAAAAACAAAAAAAAATCAATATTATAACCAGCTCTTCCAAACAGTTATCATTATGCATGGTGTTGGTGCTAGCAAACCCAAGTCAAAAATAAGATAATGAAAGCAATTTTCACACATCCTAGAGACTCTACCTATTTGGGTTTATTTGTTTGATTGTTGGTTGGCACTGGGGTTCCTGGAAGCCCTTCTATGTCCAGGCTACACTCCCAGACCTATTTTTATATTTTTATTTGGAAACAGGGTCTCTTAAGCCAGCAAGGCTGGCTCTGAACCAGCGCGATCCTCCTGTCTCCGCCTCCCAAGCGTGGGGATTACAAGTGTGCACCACCACGCCCGGCACGAGACTCTACCTATTTGAATCCAACACGTGGGAGAAAGATTGGAAGCACTGGAGACAAAAAGGGGATGGACCTTCTCATGGATATCTAGAGCAGCAATCTGAGTAGGCAAGTACACCCATTCTCACTGCCTTCAACTGAACTCCAAGACCTGACTGCATTTTTATGCATCTAGAAAAGCACAAGACAATGACTTCCTTTGCTGAAAAGCATACTAGCAAGGCATAAAAATGGTGAAAACTTTGCATCCATGAAACATTTTGGGTTAAGTTACTAATCTACTACATTGAAAAGATGAGCAAGAGGAGCTAAGAATGTGCCCCAGTGGTGGAGCTATTGCCTGGCATGTGCAAGACCCTGAGTTCAGTCTCTACCATATGCATACACACACACACACACACACACACACACACACACACACACGCATGCACACACACACACACACACTGGGGGCCGGGGGTGTAGCTCAGTGACGGGAACCATGCTTATCCTGCTCAAAGCCCATGGTTCAATCCCCAGCACACACACAAAAACAAGACAAATGCATCATTATACGGTATGCGTCCCACACCTACCCAACCTGCACACACTCAAATCATGTTGCCTCCTACCTTTTCAGCACAAAGTCTTGCTCATTATGTTTCACAAATACCTCGTCAGTTTCATAAGTCTGTTCTACCTCATGATGCAACAAAAGACAAAAGCCTTGCAGCCACCCTTCTTCTCCGTACCCATGTAGGCAGGATTTTTCCCCCTTCTGGTACTGAGTATTGAACCCAGGAGCATTCTACCTCCAAGTTACACCCTCAACTTTATATTACTATTATTATTGTTGTTGTTGTTATTTTTATGATTATGTGAAACAGGGTCTCGCTAAGTTGCTGAGGCTGACTTGCCCCACACACTCGGGTAATCAGGACTTTTCTTTTCTTACCTTTTTTCTTTTTCTTTTGCGGCACTGGGGATTGAATCCAGGGGCATTCTACCTCCAAGTTACACCCTCAGTCCTTTCTATTTTTTATTTTGAAATAGGGTCTCACTACATTGGTGAGTCTCTCACTACTTGCTGAGGCTGTCCTCAAAACTGTGATCCTCCAGTCTCAGCCTCCCAAGTACTGGGATTTCAGACATGTACCCCACCGTACCCGGTGCTAACCAGGAATTTTTTTTAAGAAGAAAGCGAGGGTTGCTGCAAGGACAGACTCTGATCCTGCAGTGTTCCTGGCCTCAGCTCCGGCAGCTCTCAGTTCCTCCCCATTTCTCTCCTGAAACTTTCTACTCTGTATTTGTACCGAAAAGACCATAGCTGCACACAAAACGTCAGGAAAAAAGGACAAACGTGATTCTATATAGATCTGCAGACACATGGGGTCAAAGGACTATTTTTATAACTATTTCCCCAGCCTTAGAAAGTCAGGAAAATTTGCTTGCTTTGTCTAGGAGGAATGATTTCCCCTATCGAACAAACAAGACAAATAGGCCACGCTGTCTGAGCAAACCCAAACCCACTTACTGCACTCTAGAGAGGAAGTTTTGATTCAGGTCTCTAGAATTCAGAAAAACATTAACACGCTAAGGCTAGCATCTGTGAACTAATACATACCTGATAGTGAGAAGATTCCATAGAACCCTTCATTTCCCCCTCATACGAGCTCTTACTTGAACACCACATTTTAAATTCTAAATTTACTGCTGAATGAAAATACTTATGGGGTACTTTTAATATGGAATCAATTACTCTGGATCTTAAACTATCACTTTGCATTTTAACTGAACAACAAGAGTTAAATTATTGTTGCCTTATATATATTTTCTACCTGATATTACTATGGAACGAAAGCATTAGGTGAATTAGTACACACTAAGCTACTATAATCGGGCCGTCAATTTAAAATAGGCTTATGTGTAAATCAAAGTATTTTCACAATATACTACCATTTCAACTTCCTTGTTACTAGAATGTAAAGGATATGTATAAGTACCCAAAAAAGCCTGACTCAGAAAGTCTATCAGCAGTCTTCTATTTCATATATTGGATAACTAAATCTCAAAGTTATAATTAAATCCCCACAGTCAAAAAGCAGTGAATCGCGCCGGGCGTGGTGGCGCACGCTTGTAATCCCCGCGCTTGGGAGGCGGAGACAGGAGGATCACGCAGGTTTGAAGCCAGCCGCGCTGGCTTAAAAGACCCTGTTTCCAAATAAAAAGTATAAAATAGGTCTGGGAGTGTAACACAGAGGCAGAAGGGTTTCCAGGAATCCCATTACCACCAAAAAAATAATAATAATAAAAAGCAGTGAATCATACAGCCAGATTTTCTTGCACCAAAACATAAGACTTACACAGAAAAAATTACATGATACCTTCATTGTTCAGTTTCTCAAGCAAAACTTGATATACATGGTATATCCATATTTAAAAAGTGTAACAGCTCCTTACAAAATTAAACATATACTTAACAAGTGAAACAGCCATTTCAGTCCTAGATTAACCAAAATAAGTTAAAGCATGGTCAATATATGTGCATAAAGATGAGCACACAAATGCCAGCAACTTATTGGTAATAGGCAAAACCTTCACTGAAGGTCAATAAAGGGTTTTTTAAAAGTTCATGCACCTACTTGATGTTCGATAGTATTTTTTTCTCAACTGTTTTCTGACAAAACAGAAATCCACTCTTCACTTTTACTCGATAACAGATGTTGTGAAAGCTTAACACAGCCCCTTCGGGAATTGTCTTTGGATCCCCGGGAAGGCCATTGGTCTTCTTTATTGACATCGGGATACAGAACTGGTCATTATTGGAAGACATCTGGAGAGTGTCTGCCTTTCTGTGAGGGAACAATGATGGTAAATTGATGTTCCCAATAAATGAAATTATAAATGCTGGAGAACAGTACATTTAAGCCAAGTCAGTTGTAAACTTCCCTGCAGAGGATTCCTTTACAACTTTAGAACACAACTTTGAACACTTGCACTCCAATGAGATACCAAATAAGTAAACAGTTAAGAGTATAAAAAGGGGGAAATTCACCAAATGATGTATGCTTGTATGTTTGTATAACTTTGAATCTCACTACGATGCATAATTACATAATTACATTGTACCAACAAAAGTATGACAATTGCTCAAAAAACATAAAGCAGAAAAAAAAGTAAGATTTAGATTTGTCTGGCTTGAAAAGCATATTTTGATACAACTTCAGGGACAGCCTACATGACCATCCCATCATCATTATCTACCCCTGATTTTTTTTATTTTTGGAGTTTACAAAATTCTATTACCAAAATAGGCTTAGTTAAGAAGTGAGGGACATGAGAAATTTCTCTGCATTTATAGCTCCTGACTTTACATCTCTGGTTGTTATGACCAATCAACTACAAAGGTAAACTCTAGAATGAAACAACAGATTGTCATCAAAGAAACAGAATCTATTTCAAGCAAAAGCAATATTAAGAAGTCAAACTGGGAAGGGTGGTAAAAAAAAAAACAACTATAGTCACAGCAGCTACACAGAGGCTCAAGCAGGCTGATCATAAATTTGAGGTAAGTCAGTCTGGGCAATACAGCGAGACCCTGTCTCCTAGAGAAAAAAATAGAGGCTGGGATGTATAGCGCTCACAGGCAGAGAGAGCATATGCTTGCAGCCCTGGGTTTGATCTTCCACACCAGAGGGAGAAAGGATTAAGAATTCAGTAGATGATTTAATAGTAAACAAAGATTGGGAAAGCAAATTAGTGAACCAAAAAGCTGTTATCTAGAAAATAGCTAGGAAAAAAATTATGGGTGATGAAAATTATCACCACGAAAAAGAGAAAAAAGAGAAATACATAAAAGTGCGTAGGAAACACAGGACAAGAAGTAAAATGTCTGGCATATATATAACTAGACACCTGGAAAAGGTCAGGAAATGGAGCAAAATCAATATTTAAAGAAATACTGGCCAAATATTTTCAAAAACCAAGGAAGGTATTGGGCCACAGACTGAAAAACCTGGACAGATACAAAATATGCTAAACACAAGAAAACCATACCCACACATGTCACAGTAAAATGATTTAAAAAAATAAGTAATCTCTAATAATTTTTATAGCCCAAAACTTTGTGTGTGTGGGGGGGGTCTGGAGGTGGCACCCAGGGGCCTTCAACCTCTGGTCTACACTCCCAGACCTATTTTGTATTTTATTTGGAAATAGGGTCTCACTAAGCTACCGAGAGCCTCACTGAGTAGCTAAGGCTGGTCTCGACCTGTGTGATCCTCCCATCTCAGCCTCCCAAGCACAGGGATTACAAGCCTGCGCCGCCACTCCCAGCCTACCCCAAAGCTTTTTAGAAACTGGAAAAGAAAAATAAATAAACAAACAAACCTACAAACAAACAATTCAAGACTTGCGCCTGGGATATGAGAGCTAAATAGTTGTGTGTTAATCTTTGAGCACAATGAATGGCAACAATTAGCCAAAATTCTATTCTCCTTGCCCAGTCAAAGGAGAAACAAGTCATGTAGGAACTTTACACCTTTACTTTAAAAACATTGTGAGTCCTCTCTCCATTGACTCAAGGCCTTCACAACCCACCTGCACCTGTCTACTCTATGTCTGGGCTAGTTATGAAAATCTCAGCCAACTTAAAAAGGTTTTCCACAGGAGATGGCAGGGCTTTCCCTATTCCCAGTTGTCCTTTTTCTAGAGGTCTACTTACATCACCCTTTCTTCTGGCATTTTACCCAGGGAGGCCACACTTTTGCTATTTAGAAAAGTTTAAACCCTTTCATTCACTACATCCTGCTACACCTGTTATCATGATAATCTGCACCAAAATAACATTTTCTCTTACTTTTTACCATACTCTTCAGTGTGTATTCTTCATTCTAAAACCAGAGTGCAAAACTCGGTTTCCATGCCCTGAGAACTTAGGTAAGTCCTCAGCCTGACTCCGGTCCAGTAAAAACTACTGCACCTGTTGAGAGACTCAACTCTGGGCCAAGAGTTCAGAGCCCTTCCCTTACATTTTCCCCCTAGGGATCATTCTAGTAAGTTGGGAGTTACCCTCTGCCTCATAGCCATAGAGCTCAGGCCTACACACATACCGCCTTAAGCAATTTAATAAAGTTAATGCCCAGAGATTACAGTCCTGACAAGAAGTAAGCAGCCTGGCGTCACTATCTGGTGGTTGCTCCAATTTATCAATGAAAAGCAAAAGGGATGTGCAATGTGAACTTTAATTTCCAAAAAGTATCCCTTGCATTTAAGAGATCTTTTATGGATCAACCACTGTCACGGTGTCTCTCGTTTGACAGATCCAAAGACATCTTGTTTCCCCTCTGCCTTGGGGTAACATCATTTTGGAGTCAGTCCACTGAGGTGCTCTGTGACCTCACTTGGAAGCAGCAGACATATGGAGGATACAACAAGATTTGGGGCAGAGAGGTAAAAAGACCCCATCATGAAATAAATCTATGCTCAGCAAGGAGCCCTGAGCTCTTTTAGAGGAGGCTCCGGACACTATGTGAAAGGACAAAGTTTGACCACACCAGAGATCACCGTGTAGCCAAGAGATTTATTGGAGGGTCCGGTATGAAAGGAAGAAACAAAGAGAGAGAGAGAGAGAGAGAGAGAGAGAGAGAGAGAGAGACAGAGGGGGAGAGAGAGAAAGAGGAATAAAGGAAGAGAGGGAGCACGTGCTGGAGTCAGGGTTATATAGGAGTTTGGGGTTATGTATTTGGGGCTAATAGGCTAGGGGAAATGCCCTTTGAACGAACTGGCTAGGGTCCCAGAAGAGGGGGTCATTAGGCCAGGTAACTGGCTTGAGGTCAGCGGGGAATGTCCCTTTCACTGATTGGCCAAGGGGCACCAGGAAGGGGAAGGTCTCCCAGGTGGTGACCAGGTACTTTGGAGGGGGGTGGCAGCTTAACCAGTGAGACCAGGGCCTTTCAGGAAACTTAGCTCATGGGGTTGGGGGAGTTCTGAAGTAAGAACTTAATTATCTAACACTACGTCTTTAGAAGAACACGGGCTCAGTGTGGAGAAAGCTAGGGGAGGAAAGGCCAGTGAGGTAATAAGGGGAGTTAGGCGGCAAGTGCGGAAAACCTGGGCAGAGGCTTGCGGAGGGGAGTGGGCCTGCAGAGTGGCAGGAAGGACCGCAAGTCCAAGGACTTGGAGGGATGAGTTTTTATTAAAAACTGAGAACCATGAACAAGGCTCTCCTGGATGACCAAACTCTCCACCCTCACTGGATCTTTTTTATGGGTCTAGGAGAGGGTTCATTTAATTGTTTGCTCAATTCATTTTTAGTTGTGTGTTTTGTTTGTTGGGTTTGGTTTGTGCTGCTGGGCATCAAATCCAGGGCCAAGGACACCATATAAGAAACGAACAACCCCCCCAATATAACTTTCCAAACATTAAAAAGCTGCCATGGTTCGTCTAAACCAAGTTCATGCTTTCTCCACTAGAGTAGTGTTGAGCTGTTGAGCAGTGTAGACATAGCCAATTCTTACTATTTAACAGAGGAGACATATAGCCAATTCTTACTATCAGCACATTTTTGGAGCACCCACCACTAGGCTTAAAGAGAAAGTCTATTTTTGTAGGGTGATAAGAGTGGTTATGATATAGATTGTTTAGGTTCAAATTCCAGCCCTGCCCTACTCTAGTTACATACCTTGGTAAGCTTATTTAATATCTCAGAATCATATATTTCTTATATATAAAATCATACTAGTGATAATTCTTTTAACAATTATACTTTCAGGAGTATTTTGAACATAGACCTTAAAATACAATTAGTAGACTAGAGTTATAATTTGACACATTTTTTATTGCCAATATGTTTATATGCATGATTTTATATTTAAAAGTAGGATAATTTTCAAGTCACCTCCACAGGAAGTTCTATTACTCAACTTTATAAAAATTTTCAATACATGAATACTTATGAAATTTACTTCTTAGGCTTAAACTTGAAAAGCAGAGATTCTCTGTGGGTCTTGGTGAGGAACGGGGTTGGGGGACAGGAAACGTGCCAATCAGCTGCAGCCTCTCCGTGCACAACCACCTTGCTTCAGCTGCTTTCTGGGTATGCAGGGGGAAGAGCCATGGCCTTGATAGGCATGTGGGAGCTTTATTAGCATGTCCTAGGATCTTTTTAATATGGTTTCTCATTCAAGTAACAAAGACAAAATGTGACATCCTTCAAATGTCAAAGTCCCCCCAAAGGCACATGTATGGAAAGTTTGGTCACCCTGGAGAACTTTAAGAGGTGGGACCTCACGGGAGGTATTTAGGTTAATGGGGGAGTGCCTCTGCAAAAAATGTCTCTCCTTCTTTGCCCTGAGGTTTTGCTGTAATGCATTCCCACCATAATGGTCCAACAACACCGGTCCTAAAGCAACCAAACAGGCCAATCAGTCATGGACTGCAAACCAAATAAATCTTTTCTTGTTCAAAGTTATCTCAGGTATTGTGCAATAGTGATGGGAATCTAACAGAAAATAGGAGTCACATACTTCTCTAAAGGAACCATAGCTGGCAGAGAGAAGGCTGTATAGATGGAGCCCTTCCCTTGGTTCTTTGAAAGCCAGACAGTAGTGCCCAGAGCAGCTGAGTATGTTACTGCAGTATAAATACATGTAACACACCTGTAGCAAGTAGTGGTGGCACATGCTTGTAATCTCTGCAATTGGGAGGTTGAGACAGGATGATACCACAGATTTGAAGCCAGCCCCTGAGTCCAGTCAAGGGAGCTCTTGCTTGCTGTACTTACCTCTTTGCTGATGAGTTTAAAAATTAAATTTAAAGGTGTCCCTTCTTTTATAGGGTAGAGATTCCAGAATAAAATCTAGGTGAGAGCACAGAGCTTACCTGGTACCTAAAACACACAGCCCAGGCATGAACGGGTACAAAAATGTTTCCCTGAACTCAGTTCCTGAGCCAAGGTGAACTCGTCTGGTTAATTAAGCATCTAACAAGGTTTTGTTAATGGATCCATCCCTTGCTGTCATCTTATGTTCAAAATGTGTGCCTGGGCCAAGGAGTCCACCTCCAGGCCATCAGGAGAGGCACGCTCTTTGCCTCAAAACTGGGGCACCAGCCGGGAATTTAGTGGACAAAACTAAGACACAAGCCGGAGCTCCTCCAAGGCGTGCTGGCTTTGACATGAGTCCAGTCACGGGAGCTCTTGCTGCACTTACCTCTTTGCTGTGGCTACTTTTTCCTCCTCACTTCTTTTTTCAACAATACCGAGCCATTTATCATAGAGATTAGATGAGAATACACTTCCTTGGATGTCTCGAAGAAAATCCTTACACAGAAAAATAATATTGGTTGTGTGAAGAAAATGTAAGTATATTGGAGCAATTACAAAGAAAACACTGAATTAGGAATGTAGTTTAGTCCCCACTTCCCTCCACAGCTACACAAAATGTGACTCACGCCAACATGCCTCACTCAGAAGCAGGTGCGTGGATTCATTCCAACTAAAACTAGAAGCAGAAAGAGCAGACACAGACCCTGGTGAGAATCAAGGTACAGTCTCCCCTCACCCAAAACTCCCTCTGTAGGGACATTCAAGCAAACCAGTATAGACTGATGAGGCCAGGTGATGACTCAGCCTGAGTCTTCTTGGTTTTCAAAGAAGACTTAAGTATACACATTTTGCTTGTTTCTTTGGAGGCTGTGCTTCTGATGCCCAGTCATGAAGGTTGTGAAAGAAATGAACTTCACACAGCCCCAGGCGCTCATGCACGGGTCTTCAGCAAGGCCGGGCCTTTTCTCTTGAGCTCTGTGTGCTCCTTGTGAGAACACTCATCAGATCTTCATCTGTCATTTCTCTTAACTATTGAAAAACTCAACTGTCTGAACTTGTAGGCAACAGATTGTTGGCTGTCTGCCCAAGTTTCCAACTTGTTTCACTGGTCTTACTACATAGACCCAAACTCCCCTCATTGTAACTAGCTCAGGAAGTACCTCTAGGTCGCTACTGTGGTTATAATCCAGTAGCTGTTCACTCACAATCATCCCAAGTGATTTGCTGCTAATTCCAGGCCTCATGTTGAGCATGGGGTCAAGTGTGGACACAAGTTTGCAGCCCACTGCATTATGGCATACAGTATTGCCATGGGGGTCACTTTCTCACAGGGGGTACCCACATGTGCAGAGAGAATCTGCTCCTACTGTGGCTGGCTCTGGAGGTTTGGGGGCGTGGAAGCACCTTTGTTGGATGGGACTAAACCTACATGCCTTCAGAGTGTGTCCTCTCCTCTAGTCCCCTGGGCCCCAGTCCATTGTGGAGCTGGGTGGTGACTCTAGAATATGACCCAGGCAAAACTGCCCTGGGCGTTTGGTGCTGGACCACTGCTTACAGGGGCTCAATAGCAGATCCAGTGTGGCTCTGCCCGCACATTCATCTCTGGAGAGCAAACTCCAGTTATCTGACAGGGTACTGTTGGGCAAAGATTGGAAAGTCTGGAGATGGGTAATTCTAAATCCTTCTGGAGTGTTCAGACACTTTTGTCAGTGTAGCTCATAGAAAGCGCCATCTGCCCTGTTATGTGCACAACCAAGATGTCATGCTGTGGTCCCGGCACAGCTAAGGTTGGCTGCAAGTCACTATATATATATATATATATATATATATTCCTGTGGCCAGCAGTTCCTCATGCAGATGCAGATGACCACTTATGGGAATACAGTAAGATCCAGAAAGAGATTCTAAGATGATTTCAAGAACCTGTTGGTCCTCATTACCACGTTACCACGTTTCTGTTTAGGCTGTTGCCACTACCAGAGGGTGATACAATTCTTTTTCTGTCAGGTTATTTCCTCGTGTAGAAATATACCCAGGTGTTTTCTGTTTAGCAGCATCATCTCAAAACGTACCTACTCTTTGCATAAATCTACTGAATTTTCAGAATTCGAATACATTGTTGCTTCTGTACAGAAGTGGCATATGGGATTTATAGAAGAGGTTCAGGGTGGCAGCTGGTCACTGTGTAAGTGAACTGTGGGCGCTGGATGAGCATGCCGATGCAGAGCGAGGCGGTAAGGAGGAGGGAAGGCACCAAAGGTGGCGGCCCTGCAACACTGCGATGTAAGGTCTGGGAGGGGGTGGCATGGTGATGGTACAAGCGGGTTTCGCTGGCCCTGAGCATCTTCTAATCCATTCTGAGACAAATGTTTTCTCATGTTGGACAAGTTCTATAACTAGGTTCCAAATTAAAAATGTCTTTTGGATACAAAAAGTATTCAAATTAGTATGCCTTCATTAGGAAGGCATGAGGAAGTCAAAGGCAAGATGCTTGTTTTTGTAAACATTGTAGAGTGTTGGTGTATGACTTGAAATGTATGACTATTGATTGTTATCAATAAAATAATAAAAACGTGTTCCACTAGTATTATTATTGACTGTATTCTTATTTTATGGAGTGAGAAGTAAAGATGGAAGGGTGGTCAAATCAACCAGCAATGTATCTAACACATGAGGCTTTCGGTAACCCAAGCAGCAGCTGGGTGTGGTGGTGCATGCCTGTGATCCAGTACTTGAGAGGCCAAAACAGGAGAACGGCAGGTTCAAGGCCAACCTCAGCAACTTAGCAAGATCGTTGGTGACTGGAAAAATTATTTTTCAAAACAAAAATGAAAAGGGGCATAGCTCAAAGGTAGAATGCTCCTGAGTCCAATCCCCAGTGCCAAATAAAATAAAGCAAGCCAGGTAAACAACATGGGTTTGGACTGTGTGACACACATGTCTTTCCGTTTTGGGATTCATAATCTCCTGCCCATTGCTGCTCTTGAGTCCTCGTAATGGAGCAAACGGCATGCTGCCCTAGGCGGCGCGGTGTATTCATATCGGATGATACAAGGACCTTCCTACCTTTAAGACAGCGGGCACCACGAGGACAGACCCTCTGTCAATGTTGACTCTGTCTCCAGAATTCAGCCTTTGCTTCAGGGCCATGCAGGAACTTATGCTGCCTGGCCTTCTGAAGATGCCCTCTGGCAGTGGCCCTTTACTGTTGAGCATTGACAGGTTGTCCTATAGAAAAGGACAGAGGGGACATGGCGTTTTATGTTCACGAGCTGAATGCCAGCCTGCCTCCTGACAACAGATGCCAGCTGAGCCAGGTTTTCAGAGCCCAGGGGGCAGGCAGGTTTTCAACTTACTTGTCGCCTGTAAACATATTTTCTTACCATTTTGAACTTCACTCTTCTCACTGGCTTGGATACATCAGGCTCTTTTGTCTTCTCAGCTGAATGGAGAACAGAAAGCTGTCTTGGCATAAACATTCTCAGGTTCTACACTCATCTCAATTCCTGATGAAAGGAAGTTTCCTAAAGATTTCCTCAGGACCATGATGCAACATCACAAAACCAAGAAATGGCAAAAAAGGTGGAGAGACTTGTAAAACATGTCCTCAGGTTCTAAAGCTCAACTCCACTCTAAAGCGAATTCTTGAAGCTAGTTGTGCGAGGTTCCAGGGACACTTGGACCAGCCCCAGCCATGTGGCTTTAGTAAGAATCTGCATGTCTTCCTTGCACTGGGACCATGCTAATCTTCTCTATATTGTACCCCAATCATGTCAAAAACGTTTATTTTACATCCATTATCTTACTTTCCAATCCTTACAGCTCCCTGGGACTTAGAGATTATGTTTTTCCTATTTTAGATATGAAGAGACCAGTGGTAAACAGTGGCCCCAGAGTGATCCTCTGGGAAAGTGGGTGTCAAGCCATCTTTCGGTGATGCCACTCTTTACAATGGTTCCAAAGCATTCTGGAATCACTGCAGTGGGAGAATGGGGAAGAGGCAGCATCCCAGAGCCATGTCTTAGGTGCCAACCCCAGAACCTCCAGCTCATACATGTGAGGTCCCATGTCACTTAGTTTGGAAGGGTTCCCTAATACTGAACCCTACAGTGACATGTCTTGATGACATTATGTTTCCACTAGCCACTGCTTAAACTCAGGGCCTCCTCTTGTCCTAGGAACCCCAGATGTGTGAGCTGCCTGGTGAACAGGTATGGTGGCGTGCTGAAAACATCCCAGTCCAGGACGGCATTCCCTGCCCCCCGCATCTCCCAGGACCCTCCCTCTCCCCTCCTCACAAGGGCCACGCAAGATACTCCTCAGCACGACAGAAGTCTCCTGGCTGCTGTCACAGGCTGTGGAGCATTCTCCGAAAACAGAACTGACATCTCCAAATATGTCGACACAATTTTCAATGAGAAACTGCACAAGAGCAATCTGGGGCACAAAACAGAAAAGATCATGCTAAAAATCACATATCACAGAGGAATCTCAGAGCTAATAAAAGTGTGAAATTTAGAATTCTGAGAAAAATTCAGAGTTAGTATAAAAAACAGTTTCCTCTAGAGGAAACAATTTTACTTTCAGGAGTATTTTGAACACAGAACTTAAAATACAATTAGTAGACTATAGTTATAATTTGACACATTTTTTATTGCCAATACTTTTATATGCATGATTTTACATTTAAAAGTAGGATAATTTTCAAGTCACCTCCACAGGAAGTTCTGTTACTCAACTTGATAAAAATTTCCAATACATGAAAACTTATGAAATTCACTTCTTGGGCTTAAACTTGAAAAGCAGAGATTCTCTGTGGGTCTTGGTGAGGGACGGGATTGGGGGACAGGAAACGTGCCAGTCTGCTGCAGACTCTCCTTGCATAACCACCTTGCTTCAGCTGCTTTCTGATTATGCAGGGGGAAGAACCATGGCCTTGATAGGCAAGTGGGAGATTTATTAGTATGTCCTAGGATATTTTTAATATGGTTTCTCAATCTAGTAACAAAGACACAATGTGCCATCCTTCAAATGTCAAAGTCCCCCCAAAGGCACATGTATGGAAAGTTTGGTCACCCTGGAGAACTTTAAGAGTTGGGACCTCACGGGAGGTATTTAGGTTAATGGGGGCGTGCCTCTGCAAAAAATGTCTCTCCTTCTTTGCCCTGAGGTTTTGCTGTAATGCATTCCCACCATAATGGTCCAACGACACCGGTCCTAACGCAACCAAACAGGCCACTCAGTCATGGACTGCAAACCAAATAAATCTTTTCTTGTTAAAAGTTTTCTCAGGTATTTTGCAATAGTGATGGGAATCTAACAGAAAATAGGAGTCACATACTTCTCTAAAGGAACCATAGCTGGCAGAGAGAAGGCTGTATAGATGGAGCCCTTGGTTCTTTGAAAGCCAGACAGTAGTGCCCAGAGCAGCTGGGTATGTTACTGCAGCCACAGAGCAGGTGAGGAGGCTGTGACTTGGAGATATTTCCAGGATACACATCCCTTACCATTGAATCAGCCAGTGGGGCAGGGAATGACTGGTCTCCAAGGGCCACACCCTTTCCTAGCACGTCAAACTACCTTCTGCTCTGAGGTTTGGTCAATCTAGTGCTCTGTCTTCCAAATGGGAAAGAAGTGACTCTCTCAGTTCTCCTTCCCACTCCTCCATGCAGGAGGTTTGTGACTGCCATTCCAGAGCAGTGTGACTCCAGGGTGTATTTCAAAATAGGTCTGCCAGAAGCATCCTCAACGTCAGGTTCCAAGTGGGACTCTGCTTTCCAGGGCATAAAAATAAGAGAACTCATTACCTTTTTTGCCAATTCGTTTTGTAGATGTGAGCTGTTAGCCCTCTGCAGCCAAAGGATGCTCGGGGCAATGCACACTGATAAGTTATAGGCCGTCATCTGGTTGGAGGATGAATGCTGGTCAATGCTCTCTAACACTTCAAAAAGGCCCCTCAAGAGCAGGGCGTTGGCCTTTGGTAGCTGTCCTAAAAGACTGAACAGAAAAACGAACTTTACAGCAAGTCATTCTACTAGGAAGCTTCAAATCCAGAAAAAGAGAACCGAGTGCTTTGGTCTACTGTTTGTAAAACTCAATAAAAATAAAAAAAGAAAGGAAGAATATAAGCTAATAACCTCTTCCCCAAATCACTACAATGTGTTTCAACTTGGGCAACTTTTATTAATAGCTAACTGAGTATAAATACATGTAACACTCCTGTAGCCAGTAGTGGTGGCGCATGCTTGTAATCTCTGCACTTGGGAGGCTGAGACAGGAGGATACCACAGATTTGGAGCCAGCCTCAGCTACTTAGTGAGGGTCTCAGCAACTCAGTGAGATCTTGTTTCCAAATAAAATATAAAATAGGTCTGAGAGTATATGCCAGAAGTAGAAAGGCTCTAGGTTCCTCCCTCAGTAGCACCAAACCAAACCAAACCAAACCAAACCAAACCAAACCAAACCACACCACACCACCCCACTCCACACCAAAACAAACCAAACCAAACCAAACAAATCAGAAACACTCCTGTAACATTCTAGAATGTGTTCAACTAAAAGCTGATGAGTTTAAAAATTAAATTAAAAGTTTCCCTTCTTTTATAGGGTAGAGATTCCAGAATAAAATCTCGGTAAGAGCACAGAGCTTACCTGGTAACTAAAACACATAACCCAGGGATGAACGGTACAAAAATGTTTCCCTGAACTCAGTTCCTTAGCCAAGGTGAACTTGTCTGGTTAATTAAGCATCTAACAAGGTTTTGTTAATGGATCCATCCCTTGCTGTCATCTTATGTTCAAAATGTGTGCCTGGGCCAAGGAGTCCACCTCCAGGCCATCAGGAGAGGCACGCGCTTTGCCTCAAAACTGGGGCACCAGCCGGGATTTTAGTGGACAAAACTAAGACACAAGCCAGAGCTCCTCCAAGGCGTGCTGGCTTTGACATGAGTCCAGTCACAGGAGCTCTGCTGCACTTACCTCTTTGCTGTGGCTACTTTTTCCTCCTCACTTCTTTTATCAATGATATTGAGCCATTTATCATAGAGATTAGATGAGAATACACTTCCTTTGATATGTCGAAGAAAATCCTTACACAGAAAAATAATATTGGTTGTGTGAAGAAAATGCAAGTATATTGGAGCAATTACAAAGAAACCATTGAATTAGGAATGTAGTTTAGTCCCCAGTTCCCTCCACAGCTACACAAAATGTGACCCACACCGACATGGCTCACTCAGAAGCAGGTGCGTGGATTCATTCCAACTAAAACTAGAAAAGCAGAAAGAGCAGACACAGACCCTGGTGAGAATCAAGGTACAGTCTCTCCTCACCCAAAATTCCCTCTGTAGGGACATTCAAGCAAACCAGTATAGACTGATGAGGCCAGGTGATGACTCAGCCTGAGTCTTCTTGGTTTTCAAAGAAGACTTAAGTATACACATTTTGCTTGTTTCTTTGGAGGCTGTGCTTCTGATGCCCAGTCATGAAGGTTGTGAAAGAAATGAACTTCACACAGCCCCAGGCGCTCATGCACGGGTCTGCAGCAAGGCCGGGCCTTTTCTCTTGAGCTCTGTGTGCTCCTTGGGAGAACACTCATCAGATCTTCATCTGTCATTTCTCTTAACTATTGAAAAACTCAACTCTCTGCACTTGTAGGCAACAGATTGTTGGCTGTCTGCCCAAGTTTCCAACTTGTTTCACTGGTCTTACTACATAGACCCAAACTCCCCTCATAGTAACTAGCTCAGGAAGTACCTCTCGGTAGCTCCTGTGGTTATAATGCAGTAGCTGTTCACTCACAATCATCCCGAGTGAGCTGCTGCTAATTTCAGGCCTCATGTTGAGCATGGGGTCAAGTGTGGACACAAGTTTGCAGCCCACTGCATTATGGCATACAGTATTGCCATGGGGGTCACTTTCTCACAGGGGGTACCCACATGTGCAGAGAGAATCTGCTCCTACTGTGGCTGGCTCTGGAGGTTTGGGGGCGTGGAAGCACCTTTGTTGGATGGGACTAAACCTACATGCCTTCAGAGTGGGTTCTCTCCTCTAGTCCCCTGGGCCCCAGTCCATTGTGGAGCTGGGTGGTGACTCTAGAATATGACCCAGGCAAAACTTCCCAGGGCGTTTGGTGCTGGACCACTGCTTACAGGGGCTCAATAGCAGATCCAGTGTGGCTCTGCCCACACATTCATCTCTGGAGAGCAAGCTCGAGTTATCTGACAGGGTACTGTTGGGCAAAGATTGGAAAGTCTGGAGATGGGTAATTCTAAATCCTTCTGGAGAGTTCAGACACTTTTGTCGGTATAGCTCATAGAAAGCACCATCTGCCCTGTTATGTGCACAACCAGGATGTCATGCTGTGGTCCCGGCACAGCTAAGGTTTGCTGCAAGTCAATATATATACATATATATATATATATATATATATATATATATATATATATATACCTGTGGCCAGCAGTTCCTCATGCAGATGACCACTTATGGGAATACAGTAAGATCCAGGAAGAGATTCTAAGATGATTTCAAGAACCTATTGGTCCTCATTACCACGTTACCAGGTTTCTATTTAGGCTGTCGCCACTACCTGAGCGTGATACAATTCTTTTTCTGTCAGGTTATTTCCTCTGGTAGAAATGTACCCAGGTGTTTTCTGTTTAGCAGCATCATCTCAAAACGTACCTACTTTTGGCATAAATCTATTGAATTTTCAGAATTGGAATACATTGTTGCTTCTGTACTCATGTGGCCTATGGGATTTAGAGAAGAGGTTCAGAGTGGCGGCTGGTCACTGTGTAAGTGAACTGTGGGCGCCGGGTGAGCATGCCAATGCTGAGCGAGGCGGTAAGGAGGAGGGAAGGCACCAAAGGTGGCGGCCCTGCAACACTGCGATGTAAGGTCTGGGAGGGGGTGGCATGGTGATGGTACAAGCGGGTTTCGCTGGCCCTGAGCATCCTCTAATCCATTCTGAGACAAATGTTTTCTCATGTTGGACAAGTTCTATAACTAGGTTCCAAATTAAAAATGTCTTTTGGATACAAAAAGTATACAAATTAGTATGCTTTCAATAGGAAGGCATGAGGAAGTCAAACGCAAGATGCCTGTTTTTGCAAACATTGTAGAGTGTTGGTGTATGACTTGAAATTTATGACTATTAATTGTTATCAATAAAATAATAAAAACGTGTTCCACTATTATTATTATTGACTGTATTCTTATTTTATGGAGTGAGAAGTAAAGATGGAAGGGTGGTCGAATCACCCAGCAAGGGTATCTAACACATGAGGCTTTCGGTAACCCAAGCAGCAGCTGGGTGTGGTGGTGCATGCCTGTGATCCAGTACTTGGGAGGCCAAAACAGGAGAACGGCACGTTCAAGGCCAACCTTAGCAACTTAGGAATGTCTTTGGTGACTGGGAAAATTCTTTTTCAAAACAAAAATGAAAAGGGGCATAGCTCAAAGGTAGAATGCTCCTGAGTCCAATCCCCAGTGTCAAATAAAATAAAGCAACCCAGGTAACATCCATGGGTTTGGACTGTGTGACACACATGTCTTTCTGTTTTGGGATTCATAGTCTCCTGCCCATTGCTGCTCTTGAGTCCTCGTAATGGAGCAAACGGCATGCTGCCCTAGGCGGCGAGGTGTATTCATATCGGATGATACAAGGACCTTCCTACCTTTAAGACAGCGGCCACCACGAGGACAGACTCTCTGTCAAAGTTGACTCTTTCTCCAGAGTTTAGCCTCTGCTTCACGGCCATGCAGGAACTCATGCGGGAACTTATGCTGCCTGGCCTTCTGAAGATGCCCTCTGTCAGCGGCCCTTTCTTGATGAGCACGGACAGCATGTCCTATAGAAAAGGACAGAAGGGACATGGTGTTTTATGTTCACGAGCTGAATGCCAGCCTGCCTCCTGACAACAGAAGCCGGCTGAGCCAGGTTTCCAGAGCCTAGGGGGCAGGTAGGTTTTCCATTTACTTGTTGCCTGTAAACATATTTTCTTAACATTCTTCACTCTAAGTTTCTACCCTGAGATGTTTTAAATGTTGTTTGCATAGATTTCTTTTCCAGAAAGCTGACATGTTTAAATCCAACTCCTCTTTCTCGAGGCCTCCCTCAATGTTCTTTCTCTTGGGTCTCCAGCATGGACACCCTTCCCCAGGTGAAAATCTTCCTGCCATAGTCACGTCCAGTTTGCCATTTCTCTTCAAGTAACTGCAAGCCCATGTCCCCTTCTTGGTTTTCCTATACTCTTTAAAGCTGGAATTAAGGCAGTCACTGAATGGGAAGAAAAAGAAGGAGGAGGAGGAGGTGGAGTAGAAGGAGGAGGAAGAGGAGTAGAAAGAGAAGGAGAAAGAGGAGGAGGAGGAAGAGGAGTAGAAAGAGAAGGGGAAGAGGAGGAGGAAAAGGGAGAGGAGGAGGGGATGAGGAGATGGAGGAGAAAGAGGAGGAGGAGAAGGGAGAGAACGAGGAAGAGGAGGAAGAGGAGTAAAAAGAGAAGGAGGAAGAGGAGGAGGAAAAGGGTAGGGGGAGAAGGAGGGGGAAGAGGAGGAGGAGAAGGGAGAGAAGGAGGAAGAGGAGAAGAAGAAGGGAGATGAGAAGGGGTGAAGGAGGAGGATGTGGAGGAGGAGAAACAAGAGGAGGAAAAGAGGAGGAAGAGGAGGAGGAGGAAGAGAAGGAGAAGGAGGAGGAGAAGGGGTTGGAGTAGAAGGAGGAGGTGGATGATAATGATGAGGAAAAGGAGCAGGAGGAAGAGGTGGAGGAAGAGTGGGAGGAGAAGGAGAAGGAGGAGAAAGAGGAGGAGGAGGTGTAGAAGGAGGAAGAGGAGGAGGAGGAGGAAGAGGAGGAGAAGGAGTAGGCAGAGGAGGAGGAGGTTGGACTCCAGGAAGAGGTGGAGGAAAAGAAGGAGGAGGAGAAAGGAAAAAGAAGAGGAGGAGAAGGAAGTTGAGGAGGGGAAGGAAGAGAAGGAGGAGGAAGAGGAGGAGGAAGAGGAGGAGGCAGAGGAGGCGGAGGAGGAAGAGGAGGAAGAGGAGGAGGAGGAGGAAGAGGAGGAGGAGGAGGAAGAGGAGGAGGTTGGACTCCAGGATTCACACCCAGGTCCTCCTCCCCTGTGGAGCAGGGCATGTGGGCTTTGCTGGAGCCATGGACCAGGTAAAAGCAGAGTGTGCTACTGCTCTGCAGAGCCTCCAGTCTTTGAAGTGACATACAAGCCGCTTGGCCCAGGCCAGGGCCTAAGATTGCTCCATCTGGGGGGAGGACTGGATAAGAACATGTGGACTCGTTTTCTCTCCTCAGAAGGCTACAGAAGGTGGGGGTGGGACTCACCAGAATTGCTGCAGGGAGGTTGTCATTCTCAGAAATGTCTATGAGAGAGATTTCGAAGAGCTCTCCTGCCCTGGGAACATCTGGGGCCAAGCAGGGTTGATCCTGGGAGGTGCTGGAGCCACAACAAATTGCCCAGCATGAAAAGGGCTTAGCTGTCTTTTGTTCTGAATCTGAGGAGGAAGCAAGAGCAAGCAGGCACACTAGCTTAGCTCAGCCCCCTGTCTCCACCCCATTGCAGGCTGTGCCTGCAGGACAGAGAGCAGGACTCATTGACAGCACACACTTTCCCATACTCCAGCCGGCAGATTGACTCACAGTGTTGACATAGTCTTCTTCCCTCAAACCTGCACTGGTAGCTAAGCCTAGAGGCCTGCTGGGCCTCAAGCTTGGCTCTCCAGGGGTGACATGTCCTGAACCGTGTCATCTGTCCTGCTGCAGGCCATTGTGAGACACCCATATCCAGGTGCACAAGGCTTCAGCAGGTGAGGTGTCAGGGCCCACATTGAAGATGACAATGTTTGGTATTAAAGTCAAGCAAAATCTTTCATGATCGGCCCCCTCCCACTTTTGGATTTCTTATTTGGCTTGCTGAATCTCCGCCATGGTCAACAAAATCTTCTCTTAGGACACAGCCTGCCTGACCCCACCTCCATAACAGCCTCTGACGCCCCACTCTAAAGGGCTGAAACCCACTGGAGGCTCCTCTTTCTTCTGCTGCAGCCTTAGCTGTGTGGTGCATCCCAGGTGGCCTCCTTCCTTGGCTCTCTGTCAGTCAACCCAGAAATGGTGTTAATTACTCAACAGCCTCTGTCAAAGACATGCTGAAGAAAAGGGGCCTTAATCAAAGAAAAAGTGGTCCACATGGAAATCTGGGGTCCAAGTTCCTACTACTCAACTCTGCCTATTTTCCCTGTGTCTGTCTTAATTTTCCCTCAAATAACCTATACCCCATACTTCAAAATCAACAGAGAATCCAGTTATAGGGGATTAGTGCCAATCCTTAACATTGGTTTTTCTGATGTGATGAATGTGTCCGTACATGTACACATGGAGGTTGCTTTTGTGTGCTGGATTGGAGGTGTGGTGTAATTTCGTAGTTGGACGAGATACTAAACTTTAAACTTTGCGCTTTTAGAATAACAACCATCACATTAAAAATATGCAGAATTCTTGCCAAAATATTTTCCAAATAGATAAAACACTTTCATCAGAGAAAGAAACATCATTAGAGAATTCTGGAATAGTGGGGAAATGGCAAGGAGGAAGACTGATAAGCTCCTGGCCGTAATCACCCAGTCTGGATCTATTCTAGCCCTGATCTAAGGCGATATGGAGAGCAGGCTTGCGGAGTGGGTAGAGGAGAGAGTCAGGCCAGACCCCACGGCCACTTTGCCCATGCCCAGAATAAATGCCATCAGCATCACCACTCTGTCCTCAAGACCTGCCAGTCCAGGCGTGTCCAAGTCATGTTGCCACTAGACCTCGTCCTGCTCTGGTCCAGAGACAGAGTGCACCCCTGGGCCAGAGAAGACATGGGTACCCAGGCCACCAGCAGCCGAGCTCTAAGGAGACTACAGATGTGTACATGCCTGAGGATATGTACGCTGAGTTCCAGGGACACAGAAGAGAGTGACTCTCCACCTGGAGGAGTGGAGAAGTCTTCGTAGCATATACTCTGCCCTGGGAGCTTTGTCTCAGCCAAGGGTGGGAGAGCATTAGGTTCCAGCCTGAGCCACCCTCTACCCTGAGAAAGAGCAGCTATCTTGAGCTTGTTCTCAGGAATGGAGATGGGAGGTGGGGGAAGGCCCCTATGGGAAGGGCAGGGACTCACTGCGCCGCTGCTGGCCTCTGGCTGGGTGCCTGGGCTTCAGGATGAACCGGCCCTGCATGGCTGGGGATATATGTCCCAGGCAGGGCTCTGAGACCGTGGAAGGAGACACAGACTTTCTGGGTTCCCAGGGAAGGAATGCAGCGGCTCCGAGGTGGTTCATCGTAATCCCATAGGGATGTTCATGTCCTAAATGGAGAGAAACCTAATGTAGACTCAGGCTGGCCATCCTCTTCCCTGTGAGCTCTGTGCCACACCGGTGCCTGCCATAGTTCTCTGGAAACTTCTGAACTCAAGAAGGCTTTCCTCCTGAGCAAGCAACATGAGCACTTACTGGGAGACCCTGTGTGAGGCAGGTGCCCACACACCAGAGTTTCACAGGGTGAAGAGAAGGGAATGTGTCCTGCTGCCTTGAGGTGAAGAGAGCCCTCAGCCACCACACAGTGGGGGCTCCTGCTGTTCCCTCTGAAGCTACTTGAGACTCCTAGTGTCTGCCTTGGGCCTTGACCTCACCTCCAGGCATCCATCTTTAGGGAACGACTTGACCTTCCAGCCTTATGTGCTGTCACAGAGATGTCAAGAAGGAAGCACATGGGCAGCATTGGTGAGAAATGCTCTTTAAGTAGCTGGGTATGCACATCAAGGATCCCTAGAATCAGTGTTTTCTCTCACAGTTGATTGGAGAGGTGCTGTGTCCCTTTCAGCCAGCTCTGCAGCCAGGGCTCCCAAGAGTGGTGGGCTGCTCTGCTTGGCTCCCTCCCACTGCCATTCTCTACAGGCGCTCAGTGGATGAGCCCAGGAAAGACCGCAGGACTTGAAACCTTGAAAGCTTGCCAGTGAAAAATCAGGGAAAACAAAAACCTTATGTTTCTCTCCTCAACAGAACCATAAATTGTTGAGTCGAGGAGATGTTCTCAGGTCTCTGGGATGGTGTAGGTACTTGGTAGTTAAATGTATGAATAATTAGTGCATGGGATTTTTCACTTCTAGGGAAATTGAAGCTTAAGACCTAACAGCAATACTTTGAGACTCTGAAGGTACAATTTTGAGCCTGCTCAATTCTTGATACTTACCAATGAGTGGGCACAGGGCTTTCTTCTCACCAGAACGGAACCACAGCTGGTAATCCTTCTCAGAGGCCTGGGGCAGAACAGAAGTAAGCATCACTAAGCACCTTTCAAGGTAGATACATGAATAACACATTTCCCTACTGTTCCTATGTTTATAAAAGGAGATGGATCGGGACCAATGTAAAATAAATCACTTTTCTATCCAATAGCTGGTCAGTTTCTAAAGAGTGCTGATTTCAAAAACCTAGTCCCTTCTCAACCTCCATCAGACAACCCTGATTTTGTCCTGTCTGTTTTAATGAGCCAGAGGTCTGTGGACCCACAATGCACTCAGCCTCTCACTCTCTGAGTGAAAAATGGAATAAGAAAGCATGCTGATGCTCCCTTACTAAGAAAGGAAAGTCTAATTGCAAAGTCCTGGCTCCTGCTGCCTCTAGCCTTTCAACGTTCAGTTCTGCCTTCGCAGCAGCCTGCCCAAGCAAACCTGCTGCCACCCACCCACCAGGATCACCCTGAGCAGGAGGCCGGGGAGGCATGGCGAGCTCAGCAACCCCCAGCAAAGAAGGAGACAAGCACCCAGAAGGCCCCGAGGAGGAGGAGGCATGGTGAAATCAAATGAGCCCAGCTCTGGAGAAGGAAGGGACAAACGAGGACTCTCAGCTGGGAATGGGCCAGATGCAAAACAATTGCTACCAGTGGAGTTAACACTTGGTAACATTGGGATCTCACTTAAGATAAACAAACCTAAGTTATACACATTCTGCATATTGTGTGAAAAAGTTAAACAGAAGAAGCTAGAGCAAAGCTATGTTTCAAAAGGAAGGAGGCTTTAGTGATGAGTACTATGCATGCCTTTGATTCCTGATGAAGAATCATGGCCTTGTCCTCATAGAGTGGAGGACATGTATGTGTAATGGAAGCCCTTACATACACATGCGCATACACACCAACACGTGCGTGCATACACACACACACACACACACACACACACACACACACACAGCTAACTCTACTCAGTATTGTACGGCAAACAGGCATATCTAATACAAATATTTCCTTAAAAATTCAAGGCTAGAATTCCTTAAGTTAGGTACATATATAGTCAAATAAACACAATTCTTTATTAACAGGGATATTCTTTTTTATCTGAGGATGCTAGTCACTTTTAGTACAGGGAACTTACAGAAATGAATATTATAAACTATATTTCATCCCCCTGCCCCAGCCCTAAAACCATTCTTTTCCAAGATTGATTTTTTTTTTAATTTTTGAAACAAAGTGGCACTAAGTGTAGAGGGCTTCACTAACTTGTGGAGGCTGGCTACAAACCTGTGATCCTCCTGTCTCAGCCTCCCAAGTACTGGGATTACAGCCATGCACCACTATGCCGGGCTTCTAAGATTTAATTCTTAAATGGAACATGTACATTAGACAGGTTAAAAATCAATGCAGAGGTGCCTGATTTTCTAGGTGCATATACATTCAATTGTATTTTAAGTGTATTATCCATTCCACTAGCAAGGAATATTTGATCTTTTATGTGAGGTGATGGTTGCCCCGAGTTTTTTAAGAGCTTGTTTATAACGCTTGCTTAGACAATATTTAAGTTCAAATCTTAGAAATGATTTCAAAGTGGCAAGGAACTTTCCAATTCAGATTTTTTTTTTAAGGAGCCATGTCAGATAAGTGCTTCCATAGGTTCCTGTGGATCTGACTATCATTCTTCATAATAAAAGTTTCCAGCTGTGTGGACTTTCCTTGTTCATTTTACAATCTTTTCCTTAAATGTGACAATCTCTTCCGCCAAAACCAAAACAAAATTCAACAAATAACAGCCCTATCAAAACATGTAAGACCGAGCATAGCGGACACGCTTGTAATCCCAGCATTCTGGAGGCGGAAACCGGAGGATCGCAGTTTGCAGACAGCCTCAGCTACTTAGTGAAGGTCTCTGCAAATTGGTGAGACCATGTTTCAAAATAAAGAATAAAACATAGGGCAGGGGTGTAGCTCGGAGGTCAAATGCCCCTGGGTTCCATCCCCAGACCCACAAAAAAAAAGTAAGAATAATTAAAAGCAAAACAGGATGGAAGTGAGATGCACATACATTCCCCAAGCTCACGGTCTCATTAAAAATGTGTCTCCCTATTGCAATTCATGAGAGGACTCAATTCTCCCCATTCTCAGGAACAGTGTCCAGGGATGTGGCTTCTAACCAGGTGATCTTTATGTCAAATTTAGAACACGTCATGCTCCTTAGGATTCATCAGATGAAGATCAAGTCCTCAGGTGGTAAGCAGGTATGGAAAAAAGGGGCCAAGAAAGAAGATACAAAAAGAACAATCCAGACCAGAACTACTAAGAATCTTATACAAATTTTATTGTATATGTGTACAAAATATGCGATAAAAATATATGTTTTAATAGCATTCTAAAACCATATCCCAATTCCATTATGCTATGACTTAGTTTGCATGAAATTTAAAATGAGAATGCAGGAGTAGCACTCATATATAGATTATTATAACTTGGCTACCTTTGGTTCCTAAAATTAGGGGGATATGACTTTGATGAGAATCAGCTATTTTATGACAAGAAATATATTACACAAACAAATATATACACATATATTTTAATATATGACTCTCAAAAAGTAAAGTTGGTTTTTAACTCAAAATAGCTTGTAAGTGACTTACAGTCAATCCTAGCATTGGAAGTGCCTTGTTGATAATGTCATTTGCTGTGTCTGAGTTGGCTACAGGTACGGTCACAAACTAGAAAAACATAAATGAGAAAAAAATACTATAAATCAAGAACTTTAGATCAAATGATTACAAAGCAACTACCAAATTTAGCTATTTCCTCAGCCATCAAAAAGATCTTTCTGGAAAACCACCATGTAATGGGCACCTTCTCTGTCAAGCAGCACTATTACTTGGATTTTTTTATTGTTGAAATCCATTGAGATGATGAGTTAAGAATCACGAATTAAAATTCTATTAATCTGAGTTCCATTCCCAACTCTGCCAATGAATAAGATATCTACAATAGCTTCCACTACATCTCTCATTGAGAAACCACACCATAAAATAAGCAATTTGAATACAATAATCTAAAAGTGACTAAGAAAATTCTTAGTCGATACCATTGAATTACCTGAATCCCAAAAGACAGTGTTATAAAGTGAGACAGTATGTCCACAAGAACATTTACTGAGCACATTTTTATACTATTTGAGAGCTGTGTCCTCTGATGGACAGTGCTTAAAGAAAACAACACAAGTGGATACCTATGGGCCTAAAAATAGATAACATTAAAAAGAAAGCGAAAAGAAATCTTTTATAATTCATTACCTTCCTTTTATGCTTCCTTCTTATGGCCTAATTGCTTGATATAACAGATTACCTTAACAACTGTTAAAACTGTGTGTGTGTGTGTGTGTGTGTGTGTGTGTGTGTGTGCATGTGTGGGCATGTAACTAAGAATTAAACCCAGGGCTTGGCACATGCCAGGCAAGTTCTCTACCACAGAGCCACAACCCAGCCCAGTTAACCATATAATGTTAAAATCGTGAGATAAAAAGCTATAACTCTAAGTATGATCAATGATATAAAGGGAAATAGTCCAATAATAAAAACATAGGTAGGTAACATCAGCACTAAAATGGAAAATATTTAAAAATAGAAATTTTAGATTTGGAAAATATCCAAAAGAAAGAATTAACTTGATTAGCTAAATAGCATAATTGAGTTTTTTTTTTTTTTTTCAAAATGGCGACTGAGGGTCACAGCACTTCTCAGTAGCTGAAGCAAATAAAGTTTAAATACTTAGAAAGCAGTGTGTTAATCAACAAAATAAATACATACCAGGAACCAAAACACATCCTGGTACCTCGGCGGAACCCTGAACTTGAAGAATAAGAACAAAGATCGGACACGGGACCTGCTGCAGATACATTCGGAACGATGATCGGAATGCCGCCGATCGGCGGGCTTCGTTTGCAGCTGCCCAAGGAGCTGCCTGCCCGATATTACCACGGCAAGATAATCCGGGACTAAAAACGGACTTAGGACCGCATCTTAAGCAGCGAGCAGCACCCACCAGAATTCTGTGTGCCCACCAGCGACCGGATCACAACTGCATAGAGACTCCCACGGATTCCTGCACCAAGTCAGGTACCTGAGGGCGCCCTGGTAAGCTGGGGTCCTAGCGTGTGCGCAGCCTCAACCCCCCAGCACGGGCTCAAGCCTCAGAGCCGAGCACTCTCCTCGCGCACCTTCCCTGCGCCACGGTCCCCTGCTAGTAGTCAGTGCCTGTACACTGCCACACCTAAATTGGAGCCTGCTTGTGTGTCTAACCCCTGCCACCTTGCCAGAGCCTGCCTTCCAGGCTGTGAAAGCCCTGTGTGACCCGGAAATCTCCTTGGGGCACCCCCAGCTTCTACGTCCCGCGGGAGGCAGAGACCATTGCTGGACACCGTGCACTGGACCCTTGAACACCTACCCTGCACCCCTGGCCCACCGCTGGGTGTTCCCACCCTCCTGGTAGCCAGATGCTTAGTTCTAAGCGGGAACACAGCTCAATACACCTTGGAAGAGCATACCAGCAGCAATAGACAGCTGCATCCACTCTCACTTGGGTCCAGTATTAGCAGCGCATCCAGCCTGCACTCTTGGAATAGGCAGAGCTCTGGCAGTAAGTGTGGGCATCCAGGAACCAGCATCCATTTGCCCAGGGTACATCTTGGGACCACACCGGCTAGCCCAGCTGGAATTTCCAGAGACACAAGAAAATCCATCGGGCCACAAAATCTGCTCAGGACCTCAGGGGGAGGTTCCAATTATACTTTGGTCATTCTCCACCCCTGCTGTAGGGAACCACAGGCTGGAGGCTAGGGTGGTGAGTGCAGAGGTGCTGACCACAGGTTAGAATTTCGCAGAACCTGTGAACTGTACAGAATCAAATAACAGTGAAACCAGACATCCGGACACATAAACCTAAAGCAGCTAAAGGAGAGAAAGGTGTCCAAACACCCAGAGTGACTTAAGAAGATAAAAATAGAGTACAAAGAAAACTAAGAGAAATTGGATGGTATTCTGAAAGCTACCAAAGCAATCAGATACGCACATATTATATGGACCTGACCCCATATGCGTAAATAAGGAGGACTGTTTGTTTTACTTTTAATGTGGATGTTTTGTTTTATTTTGCTTTTACAGTGCTTTTGTTTTGGTATGGTTATTGCTGTTTTATTTTTTTTTCTTTTAACCCACACTTCTTTAACTTGTAGTTATATATATATATATATATATATATATATATATATATATATATATATATATATTGGATAGTTTGCCTTATTTTTTTATTTCACACAGCTGCTAGCACCTTTTATTTTATTCCTGTTCCTTTTTCCTCTCTCTTCCTCTTTCCTTCCTTTTTTTTTCATTCTCCTCCTTTGATTGGTTTTCCTTCCTTTTTCTTGTATTACATAATAGTCTTGGTATCTTGTGTGGATTCTTTTTTTTTTTTTATGTCTGTCTGCTCCTTCCAGCATCCCTATTTACAAACCTTCCCACACTAACCTACATACTTTTCTCCCCCAAAACTTTTCCCCATAATATACCTCCTGGTTTAATACTCAAAGTATTTCTTATATCCATAATTACTCTACTAACGACAAGAGTCCTAGTAGTTAACTCTCTCTCATTCCTAGCAAGTTATTACCTTATCATACTTAAAGTCTTTCTCAACCTAACATATCCTCCACCTAATCCGACTCCTTTACCAATCACCCCAGCTCCTTACACATCACCCGCCCTCAACACTGTAAAGGCTCTGCTGACTAGCCAATACCCCTAAACTCCTCATATTAAGATTTGACTAAACACATTACTCACGAACGATGGGTAGAAATCAGAAAAACAGGACAGAGAACGCTATAAATATGAGAACCAGGAATTATGAAGAGACAGCAGAAATCACGAATACTGACCTACTAGAAATGCAAGAAGAGGAGTTCAGAATATTGATGATCAGTATGATGAAAGGATTTAAAACAAGTATAGAGGAGGTTAAAGGGGAATTAGAAACACTAAAAAAGAATCAGAAAGAGGTCTGGAATGAAATGAAAGAGGCAATAAGTGAAATGAAGACAGCAATAGAAAGAAATTCTGGAAGATTAGATGAAATGGAAAACAGAATATCAATATTAGAAGACAGTACATCCCAAACTGAAAACACAGTCAGCGATATACAGAAATCTTTACAGCAACAAAACCTAAACATCCAGCAATTATGGGATAATATGAAGCGCCCTAATTTACGGATAATAGGCATTGAGGAAGGGATAGAGGTACAGACCAAGGGCATCTGTAATATCTTCGAGGAAATAATCTCAGAGAATTTTCCAAATATGGAAAGAGACTTGAATCTGCAAGTCCAGGAGGCATATAGAACTCCACTGAGACAGGACCAAAGAAAAACCACTCCACACCACATAATAACCAAATTGACCAGCATAGAGGCCAAGGAAGGAATCTTAAAAGCAGTGAGAACAAAAGGAAGGGTGACATATAGAGGCAAAACAATAAGAATCACCCCAGACTATACAACCCAGGTCAGGAATGCTAGGAGAGACTGGTACGACGTGATTCAGACCCTGGAAGAAAATAACTTCCAACCAAGGCTCATCTACCCAGCAAAACTACTATTCAAGATCAATGGGGAAGTCAAAGTCTTTCAGGATAAACAGAATCTCAAAAAATTCATGAATTCAAAGCCAACACTAGAGAAAATTCTTAAAGAAATAAATCATAAGGAAGAAAAAAGAAGCAGACTTCAGAATCAGAGAAGAGAGGAAGTTAATAAATGGGCCATTTAAGTAAAGAAGAAAGATCACACCACCCAAGAGTAGACAGAACACAAAATGGCAGAAAACAAAAATCATATTTCAATAATATCACTTAATGTCAAAGGACTTAACTCACCAATCAAAAGACATAGACTGGCAATGTGGATTAGGAAACATAATCCAAATATATGCTGCCTGCAAGAAACTCACCTCACAGCCAAAGACATTCACAGGCTGAAGGTGAAAGGATGGAAAAAGATATACCATGCCACCAGTGACCAAAAAAGAGCAGGGGTAGCAACCCTGATATCCAACAAAACAGACTTTAAACTAAAACACATCAAAAGAGACAAATCAGGGCACTTCCTTTTATTAAAAGGAACAATACACCAAGAAGATATAATGATAGTAAATATCTATGCCCCAAATGTGGGTGCAACCACATTTGTAAAACAAACCCTTCTGGACATAAGATCCCAAGTAGACCCAAGTACAATAATTCTGGGAGACTTTAATACGCCTCTCACACCACTGGATCGATCTTCAAGGCAAAAGATGAGTAAAGACGCTTTAGAACTAAAGGAAACCATAAACCAAATGGACCTAATAGACGTTTTCAGAGTATTTCAACCAGGAACTACAGAATACACTTTCTTCTCAGCAGCCCATGGAACCTTCTCCAAAATAGATCACATCCTGGGACACAAAGAAAATACCAGCAAATTCAAAAAATGTAATATAATCCCATGCATCTTATCAGACCACAATGGAATAAAAGTAGAAATCAACAACAGGAAACTCAAAAGAAAGTATTCAAATTCATGGAGAATGAATGATACACTATTGAATGACGAATGGGTAAGCGCAGAAATTAGGGAAGAAACAAAGAAATTTATGGAAACAAATGAAAACAGAGACACAACCTACCAAAACCTATGGGACACCATGAAGGCAGTACTAAGAGGAAAGTTTATTGCATTGAGTGCCCACATAAAAAGGATGGAGAACCACCAAGTAAAGAACCTAATGACACAACTCAAGGATCTAGAAATTCTGCAACAGTCTATTCCCAAAGCCAGCAGAAGACAAGAAATCATCAAAATTAGAGCGGAAATAAATGAAATAGAGAACAAAAAAACAATTCAAAGAATCAATAAAACAAAAAGTTGGTTCTTTGAAAAGATTAATAGAATTGATAAACCCCTGGCCAACCTAACCTAAAGAAAAAGAGAATCAACTCAAATTATCAAAATTAGAAATGAAAAAGGAGATATCACCACTGATAGTGAAGAAATTCAAAATATTATCAGAAACCACTTTAAAAATTTATACTCCAATAGATTTGAAAACCTGGAAGAAATTGACAGATTTCTAAGCACAGTTAACCTTCCTACACTCAACCAAGAGGACATAGCAAGCCTAAACCAACCAATAACAACCAAAGAAATAGAAATGGCAATAAAAATTCTTCCACCAAAGAAAAGCCCAGGCCCAGATGGGTTCCCAGCTGAATTCTACAAAACCTTCAGTGAACAACTAATACCAATACTTCATAACATGTTCCGGGAAATTGAAAGAGATGGAACTCTTCCAAATTCCTTCTATGAGGCCAGTGTCACATTAATCCCCAAACCAAATAAAGATACCTCAAGAAAGGAAAACTACAGACCAATATCCTTAATGAACATAGATGCACAAATTCTAAACAAAATACTAGCTATACACATTCAAAACTATATCAAGAAAATAATACATCATGACCAAGTCGGTTTCATCCCAGAAAAACAAGGCTGGTTCAACATACGCAAATCAATACATGTTATTCACCACATAAATAGAACCAAGAACAAAAACCACATCATCATAGCAATAGATGCTGAAAAAGCATTCGACAAAATCCAACATCCATTTATGTTAAAAACACTGCAAAAAATTGGGATAGAAGGAAAGTACTTCAACATCATCAAGGCAATATACTGCAAACCCAAAGCCAACATTATAGTGAATGGGGAAAAACTGCAAGAATTTTCGCTACAGTCAGGAACAAGACAAGGATGCCCACTATCACCACTCCTTTTCAATATACTCCTTGAGACTCTTGCTGCAGCAATCAGACAAGAGAAGGAAATCAAAGGAATCCACATAGGAAGAGAGGAAGTAAAATTATCGTTATTCGCAGACGACATGATCCTTTATCTGGAAGACCCAAAGAACTCAACCAAAAGACTTCTGGAGCTGATTGACAAATTCAGCAAAGTCGCAGGTTACAAAATCAACCTAAAGAAATCAGTGGCCTTTCTTTATGCCAACAACGAACCCACAATGAAGGAAACAAAAACAACAATTCCATTCACTATAATCTCAAAACCAATAAAATACCTAGGAATAAACCTAACCCAAGATGTAAAAGACCTCTACAACAAAAACTATAAAACATTAAAGAAAGAAATAGAAAGAGACATTGGAAGATGGAAAGATCTCCCGTGCTCATGGATAGGCAGAATAAATATCATCAAAATGGCCATTCTGCCAAAACTGATCTATAGGTTCAATGCAATTCCCATTAAAATACCAGTGACATTCTTCAGAGACCTAGAAAAATCAATCATGAACTTCATATGGAGAAAGAAAAGACCTAGAATAGCCAAAGCAATTCTCAATAACAAGAAACACGCAGGAGGCATTACAATCCCAGACTTCAAACTATACTATAGAGCAATAGTAGTAAAAACAGCATGGTACTGGCACAAAAACAGATATACTGACCAGTGGATTAGAATAGAAGATACAGAAACAAACCCACACATCTTTAGCCAATTAATCTTTGACAAAGGGGCCAAACACATACGCTGGAGAAAAGACAGCCTTTTCAACAAGTGGTGCTGGGAGAACTGGCTATCCATTTGTAAAAAGATGAATCTAAACCCCTATATCTCACCTAACACAGGAATCAACTCAAGATGGATCAAAGACTTAGAAATTAGACCTGAGACTGTGAAGTTAGTAGAGGAGAACATAGGTTCAACACTACAACATATTGGCACAGGCAGTAACTTTCTCAACAAAACCTCCAAAGCTCAGGAAATTAAAGCAAGAATAAACAAGTGGGATAACATCAAACTAAAAAGTTTCTTCTCATCAAAGGAAACTATCAATAACCTAAAGAGGAAGCCTACAGAATGGGAAAGGATCTTTACCAGCCACCATTCTGATAGGGGGCTAATATCCAGAGTATACAAAGAGCTCAAAAGGCTCTACACTAGCAAAACAAACAACCCAATCAAGAAATGGGCAAATGAACTAAATAGACACTTCACAAAAGAAGAGATACAAAGGGATAATAGATACATGAAAAGATGTTCTTCATCACTGGCCATCAGGGAGATGCAAATCAAAACTACACTGAGACTCCATCTAACCCCAGTCAGAGTAGCAAGCATAAAGAAATCAAACAACAACAAATGCTGGCGAGGATGTGGGGAAAGAGGAACTCTTTTACACTGTTGGTGGGAGTGCAAACTAGTTCAGTCACTATGGAGATCTGTGTGGAGATTCCTAAGAAAGGTGGGAATAGATCCACCATATGATCCAGCTATACCACTCCTGGGTATCTTTCCAAAGGGGTTGAATTCAGAGAAATACAGCAACATATGCATACCTATGTTCATAGCAGCACAGTTTGTAATAGCCAAAATATGGAACCAACCCAGATCACCATCAACAGATGAATGGATAGCAAAACTGTGGGAAATACACACAATGGAATTCTATTCAGCCATAAAGAAGAACAAAATTATATCATTTCTAAGAAGATGGAAAGCCCTGGAGAGCATCATGTTAAGTGAGATCAGCCAAGCACAGAAGGAGAAGATACATATTTTTCCTCTAATATGCCCAAACTAGAAAACACAAAGGATACCAGTAGGACCCCAGATAGTAGAGGGGAAATACTAGCTAAGTTTTAATGGAAAGATAGGAGAGGAGAAAGGCCGATCTTGATTAAGGAGGGTCTACACCTGAACATGTGTAAAATTATGAATAAGACATGGTTAACCTGGACAACCATTGGGGGGGGGCGGGGGTGGGGGGGGCGGGGGCACCAAATATAGTGTAAATGTATACTATATAAATTCAATAAAATATTTTTTTTTTTTGGTGGTACTGGGGTTCCTGGAAGCCCTTCTACCTCCAGGCTACACTCCCAGACCTATTTTTACATTTTTATTTGGAAACAGGGTCTCCTAAGCCAGCGCACGCGGTTGGCTTCGAACCTGCGCGATCCTCCTGTCTCAGCCTCCCATGCGCGGGGATTACAAGCGTGCGCCACCACGCCCGGCAAAAAAAAATTGTTAAAAAAATAAAATAATCATAAAACACACACACACAAAATAAATAAATAAATAAATAAATAAATAAATAAATAAATAGCATAATTGAGCTGGAAAGCAGAAAAGTTGGTGAATTTGAAAATACATCAATAGAGAGTATTCCGTCCCTAGGAGGAAGAACAAAAGACTGAAAATATGAATACAGTCTGAGTGAGGGGTTGTGGATAGGAGCCATAGGTTTAATGAGAGGAGAAAGACAATGCGGAAGGAAATAAAGTTTGAAGTGACAATAGCTAAAAATTCCCCAAATTTTACAAGACAAAAATTCACAAGTTTAAGTTCATAATAATCTGTAATAAAATAGATTTTAAAAACTATGCTTTGATGCATTCTAGTGTCATTGCTGAAAGCAATAAAATAAAGCCTTAAAAGCAGTCAAAGAAAAATGAGAATCACAAACAAAGGATGGATGTGAAATGAGGAAGCTTGCAGGCCGAGGGACAGTGGGACGGCTCTGAAGTGCTGAGAGCGAAGTTAGCAAGAAGGGTCTAGGTTTAGAGAAAATATCTTTCAAGACTGAAGGTCTTGAAACTAAATCTGTTGGCAACAGGCAACTTGCTGCAGAATAAAATCAAGACAATGGACAGAAGCTTGGCTCTTCAGGAATTTGGGAAAGATATTAAATGAGTTTATTTTATGAACGTTTATCTTAAAACAGTTGACTTTTTAGACGTCAAGATAATTTTCCATGAAAAATGCTGACAGTACCCATTTGCCCATTTAAAATCAGCAGATAAAGAGGAGGCTGCTCCTCCCTCCAGCAATGTGCCTGGGCTTAGAGACAATCAGACTTCCCCTGGCTTTTCTTTGAGCTAGGAGATAAAATTTTTGTATGATCCTTTTTTCAACTTCAATACTATGTCACATAATCTTGGGCTACTCTAACAGAAGCAGCACCATAAAAATATCTAGGATATCTTGCTTTTAATAAAGATCTTGACTACTGTACTATAATTTTAGAAATCAAATTTTACACATTATCCAAGCTAAAGGTTTTATTTCCCCCAGTAGTGTATCAACAACAGCAACAAAAAAGAATGAGACAAAGTCACTCTTCCCAGCTGACATTCTCCAGAATGAAGGCCTTTCAAAGCTCCTCTGTATCTGATATAAGAATGAGCACAACTCCTGGCTCCAGAGGGAATCCCGTACTGGGAAGAAGGGGGAAACGGGGTCAACTGACAAGACTGGAGCAGGAACAGCAGGATGAACCGTTACAGCCATGCTCTACTTACTAAATAGAAGAGATTTATTCTCAGATCGTCAAAAATATGTGTCCACTTACACATGTATATAGAAAGAGAGATGGAGACAAAGAAATACTAAAGCAAATGAAGTAAAGTGCTACCAAATAGTTCAATCTAGGGAAAGATGTAAAGTCTTTTTTATATTTGCAATTATTTCTAAATAAACTCAAATACTTAATCCCACTAGGAAATACCTGTTTGGGTAAATTATTCCATTGCAACAAACTACCACCATCCATGGATGTTTAGCTGCAGTACTTCTCCTAAGCTTAAGACAATGTGGATTCCTTTTGCCCCCTATTACCTAGTGCTTGCATTTTTTATACACAGACATGTATGTATACGTGAAAATGTGTTTTTACATGGTGTTTTCTAAGCCTTCCCCCTTCTTTCTGTCATACTTTGCCTAAGTCAGAAACTTGGAATTGTACTTGGTCTCTGAAACACTTACATGGGCGCCCTTCTGGACGTTCTCGGTACAGATCTGTAGGGGAATGCTCTGTGGATTGTCCTTCTCTTTGGCAAGGATGGTGTACCTAATCAAATTCAATAATAATACAAAATAAAATAATTTAGCTAGCAGCTCGCTTACAAATCCATTTATGTTGCTAGTATTCCTGATATGTTGCATTCTTTTTAGTATGGACAGAGTCAGAAAGATCAATTATGAGTTGGAAAATAATGCAAAAATATCTCAGAAAAACAAGAGGTGGCTCAGAAGGGTTATCCTAGCATGTGAGATAAGGGATGCAGACAAGCTTTCAAAGCACACCTGCCTGGACAGGAGGCCCAGCCTCTTCCTGGGCTCAAGGAAGCAGCAGTTGTGTTGACCTTGCTCAGCAGAATGACTTGCATTTATAAAAATTTAACGTATGTTTCCAAAATAATGTTAGCTCCAATATATAGGTTGGAGAGAAGGGAAAGAGTAGAGTGCTGACCAGAATGTCCTCAAAAATAACTGCAGCACGCTTGTAAATGAGAGAACATTAATGATGGCAGCAAAGTAAATCCAAGCAAGAAGATTTCTGAAGATAGCATGATCCTTATTACTAAGAAGAGGGTGAGTGCCTCGGAGGTGCTGACTTGCAAAGAGTTCTGTTCTCTGATCACAAATTAAGGATTTAAAATATGCACACGGACAACATACCTTTGGAGGTAAGAGTGCCATTGTTCCTTTTGTTCTGAAGAACTGCAATTCAAAAAGTGGAAGAAAAACTTTAAATACATAAAATATACTGACATTTCAAGACTGTCACTACAGATGAAACTGTTCACTATCACTGTGACCAGTGTGGATGCAGGTTTTAAGTGGTACCTTTCACAGCGGGCTTTTGGGCCCTCGTGCTTCCAGGGGATGGGACTGGGTCTCAGCACAGAGGTGGGAGGGAGGCTGGCTTGGAAGGCAGGCTCTGACAGCAGCTCTGTGGTGCCAGTCCCTCCACCACACTGAGATCCAGTTTCTACAATGGATGGGGTCAGTGAAACCTCAAGGTGTTCTTGTGGCTCACAGTACTATTCAAATACACATATTTTACACAAATAATAACAAATGCTGGCGAGGATGTAGAGAAGTAGGAATTCTGATATATGGTTGGTGGGATTGCAAGTGAGTGCAAATACTTTGAAAGTCAGTGTGGAGGGTCTTCAGAATAATGCAAATGAACCTATCCTATGACACAGCTATACACCACTCCTAGGTATCTACCCAAAGGGATTGAAACCAGACTACCATAGTAGTGTATGCACATCAATGTTTATAACTGCACAACTTATAATTGTCAAACTATGGAACCAGCCGTGATACTTATCAACAAATAAATGGATTAAAAATTATGGGATATATACACAATAGAAGAAAATCATGTCATTTGTAGGGAAATGGATGGTGCTAGAGAATACTATGCTAAGTGAGATTAGTCACAAAAAGTGAAAGGTCCGGTGGTTTCCCTCATATCTGGAGGCTAGGGAGAAACTGGGATACAGGAGGGACTCCAGACAAAGGAGGAAAACCCTAGTGGAGTGACAGAGGTTTGTATTTTTTTTGTTTGTTTGTTTGTTTTTTTGTTTGTTTGCGATACTGAGATGGAACCCAGGGGTATTCTACCTCCAAGGGACACCCCCAGTCCTCTTTTTTATTCTTTAGCTTGAAACAGGGTCTCACTAAGTTGTGGAGGGCCTCACTAAATAGCAAAGGCTGTCCTCAGGTCTCAACCTCCCAAATGCTGGGATTACGAGCATGCACCATCATGCCCTGCTGACAGAGGGGTTTAAGAGAAGGAATCAGGTAGAGGGAGAGAGACTCCATGAAAGAAACACTTCAACCAACATGATGTACATACACAAAATTATCAATGAAATCTCAGTGTCATGACAGAGAGGCTGAGGGAGTGGGTTGGTTCCTGGGGGAAGGCTCGTTGAGTGCTGGGCATATGTTATGAGTCTATCACCCTGAACCTCATCATGATGTGTGATTACAATGCATCTATTAAAAATACACACATTTTAAAACACTATTAATGCCGGGCGTGGTGGCACAAGCTTGTAATCTTCGTGCTTGGGAGGCTGAGATGGGAGGATTGCACAGGTTAGAAGCCAGCCTCAGTTACTTAGTGAGGCTCTCAGCATCTTAGTGAGACCCTGTTTCCAAATAAAATATAAAATAGGTCTGGGAGTACCCAGAGGTACAAAGCCTCTGGGTTCCACCTCCAATACCACACACACACACACACAATTATTAAGATTAAGCACACATAAGATATTTGGTGTTTGTATGGATTGATGCTATTGTCCCAGAAACAATGTCTTCTAAGAAGTGAAAAAGCCATAATATTTGATTCTTTATAAAACTTAGTTGAATGGTTCAATAATATTTGCTGGAAATAGGTCTATTTTTGTACATTCAGAAGCATTGGCACTGTGGGCTTTATGCGTGAGAGTGCTGAGGAGGGGCCTGGAGCCTGGTCCCTCTGCTCCTCCCACAACCCAGTTCCACCCTCAGGTATCCTTGGAGCCCTACTGGAAGCCACTGATCAAAACCCGTGGGTATTTCCCCAATGCCTACTATTGATCCAGCTGTATTCATTTGTTCATAAAGCCTCTTTGGGGAGAGCACTGTCATACAGGAGTTCCAGAAGTGAGTCGAGGGCTTGATACATAACCACACCCAAAGGTTTTCCTTTAGAAAGAGTTCTGAGAAAAATCTCATTACAATGTCTGTCCCATTGTAAATGGTCTATGTCCTTCCACAGCTACCTCGTGTAGACACAGGATCAGGCTGTGAGTCCTACCTGAAGGTGGCCAGGAAGTTTACCATGGGCCAGCCCAAGAGTAAGGACTTGCTGGAGTGTGCGGAGCCTTCTTTTCCTCTGTCCACACAGTCGGCTATCCACAGAGCGCTCAGTGGGACTTCAGCTTTGACATTAAAATGTTTTTTATAACTGGAAAGATAACCAAGAAGTGCTCTGTTAGTGATGTCTTAAATGAGCAGCTGAGCTTGTGCTGAGACATCGTCAGCCACCGTCTGCCTCCTGCCATTGGTCACCCCGCCAGCCACCCATGCCCAGCCAGCGATGAGAGGCCCTGATACTGGCCACCGCCGTGCTGAGAGGAGCCCAGCCAGGGAGGCCCCAGCACACTTCATCCCGGGGAAACAGCTAGAGACTGTGGGCATTCCCCTGAATACTGTGTGTTGAGTATGCATATAGTCTGTATTCTGAAGAGACTGCCTTCTAAAGAACCATCAACACATCTATGATCCATGTCTTGCTTCCTTCAAAAATTTTTTGAAGTGCTGAACAAAGACTTAAAAGTGCATTTTTTTTTTAAGATGAATAGATTAAGCCGGCATGGTGGTGCATGCTTGTAATCCCAGTACTTGGGAGGCTGAGACAGGAGGGTCTGGATTCACAAACAGCCTCAGCTACTTGATGAGGCTCTTTGCAACTCAGTGAGATCCTGTTTCAAAATAAAGAATAAAAATTAGGGCTGGAGCATAGCTCAGAGGTAGAATGCCCCTGGGTTCCAACCCCAATACTGCAAAAAATAAAAAATAATAAAATAAAATAAAATAAATAAACAGACTAAAAATATATAACCTTGGCTTATAGGTGTGTGAGTGAACTGAATCTTGAGGCATTCTACCTCTGAGCTACAACTTAGCCTTTTTATTTTTATTGTTAAAAGAGGGTCTTGCTAAGTTGTTGAAGGGTCTCACTAAGTTACTAAGGCTGCCCTTGAACCTGTGGCCCTCCTGTCTCAGACTCCCAAACACTAAGATTACAGTCATGCACCACCATGTAAGCTGGTTGACAGGGATTTAAAATACATTTAAACCTTAGTTTTTATAAGATTTATATAAAAATAGGGCTGGGGGTGTAGCTTGGAGGTAGAATGCCCCTGGGTTCTATCCCCAGTACCACAAAAAATAACGATAATAAATGAGAATATTATGCATCTTTTAGAACAATGGACCAATCAAAATTTTAAAAAATCATTTCTTGATAAATACAATATTCTATTTTTTTGTGGTACTGGAGATAGAACCCAGAGGCTTTCTACCTCTCAGCTACATCATCAGCCCTATTTTTTATTCTTTATTTAGAAACAGGGTCTCACTGGGTTGCAAAGGGCCTAAATGGCTGAAATTGTCCACAAACAGCAATCCTTCTGTCTTGGCCTACCAAATGCTAGGATTACAAGCATGTGCCACCATGCCCGGCTTATAAATGCAATTTACTAAAGGAAAGGGAAGACGGCTTTTTACATGAAGTGCTTTAAGCAGAACACAGCAGGTTCTCTGGGAACCATTAAGAGTGTGGCAAGCATGGCATGGTGGTGCACACTTGTAATCCCAGCATCTGAGAGGCTGAGGCAGGAGGATCATGATTCAGGGACAGCCTCAGCTACTTCTTAGGCTCTTTGAAACTCAGTGAGACCCCATTTCAAAACAAAGAATAAAAATAGGGCTGGGGGTGGGTGTCTCCTGGAGATAGAGTGCTTCTGGGTTTCATCCCCAGTACAAAAAAAAAAAAAAAAGAGGGTGGCGGATTCTATGACAAGAAATGGTTTCTGGGTAGAAAACAGAAGTCCTTTCCCTGACTACTGCCAAAAGAAAACATGTTTCCCAAGAGACAACATTCGAGCAGTCTGCAGCCTGGGATGGACAGCAGGACCACGTCCTTGCATGTGTCTGCAGCTGAGCAGGGCCCTGCCTTGTCTAGGAATGGCAGCTGCTCATTTCACACACTGGGTTTAAAGGTCACCACTGCAGAGAGGTGCTTTTGGTGACCCCTCTGTAACACTGCCCCATCTTCCCCACCACCCAGCAGCCTCCTCTATCTTCTTACTAGAAGCACTAGTCACGCCGGGCGTGGTGGCGCACGCTTGTAATCCCCGCACTTGGGAGGCAGAGACAGGAGGATCGCTCAGGTTCGAAGGCAGCCACGCGTGCTGGCTTAGGAGACCCTCTTTCCAAATAAAAATGTAAAAATAGGTCTGGGAGTGTAGCCCTGAGATAGAAGGGCTTTCAGGAACCCCAGTACCACCAAAAAAAAAAAAAAAAAAAAAAAAGAAGAAGAAGCACTAGTCACAATCTGAAGGTCCCCTCCTTGGTTTCATCTGTCTGTGAGCCCAAGCAGGAGGGTCCCAGCCTGATACTTTCTTGATTCTGTTCTCTGCAAGGGGTCACAGCACAGGGCTTTCGTGGATACTTATTTAATAAAGGAAGGATCAAATCATTTGTGAACAACACCAGCAAAGACCACTTTGTAATTTCTTATAGTAAGAGTTCATGCAAACCTACTTTCTGATATCCCGGAGTGCACAGTGCATACATAACCGGGTACTGGTCACCAGTAACACGTCATCGAACAGGAAGAGATGGCGCTTCCGCTTTCGCCAGCCGCTTTTGAGCACCACAGGGCTGTAGATCAGCGGAGTTTGGCCGGCATCTTCCAGTGATGCTGTTTTGTCCCCGTGGGATTCCACATCAGGGGAAAGGCTTTTCATGCTGCACATTAAACACCATGGAAGGGCTAGTTAGTAGTCAAACACAGGGCAGACTTTTAGGCCAAATTTTAATGGTGACCCATGATAAAAATTATATTCTCAATTCCTCAAACAGGCTTCGATCGCACACCCAGGTGTTATTGAATTACAGTTCTAAAAGCTAACAGAAGAGTTGAGATTACTCAGGAAGCTAGAGGTCAATCAGGAAGAGAGCTCTGGGGCATGGCAAGTCTTAGCGATGGGAAGGGGGTGCAGCATAGCACACTGCACACTGTCAGAGGAGAGCAGGAAAGCCCACAGGCTGAGGAATTACAAGAAGAAAGTAACCAGCCCTGCTGGATGCAAAACAAAGGCCAAGGCAGGAGGTCACTGGAAATGACCACTGGCTTAGAAGGGCTTTGTTGGAATGATGGAGTAACAGTTGTAGGCATGTGGTAGACAGGATGCCCAAAGACTGCTACCACCTCACCCCTACAGCACAACATGTGGCAAAAGAGGGTTTGCAGATGGAACTAGGGCTACAAACGAGAAAAACCTGATACTCCCAACCTAATCTTAGCTTCAGAGACCTTAGCTTCATAGAGCTTTATCTGATGGAGTTAGACATCATTAAAAAATTCAGAGAGCTCTGACATGTGAGAGACACTCAACCTGGCGTTGCCGGTAGGAGCCACACAGATGGCACAAGAAGGAGTGCAGCCAGATACAGGAGCGAAGGCCAGGCAGCTACCCGTGTAGCTAGCAGCTAGGAAAGGGAACCTTGGGAACGCAGCTCCAAAGTCTGCAGGACTCCTTTCTACCTATACCTGGATCTGTTCCACAGGAGCCAAGCAGAGCACCTAGTCAATCCCCAGGCCTCTGACCTTCAGAACAAGAGCACAGGGATGTCCTACTGTTTTAAACCACTACGTTGTGGTGGCATTTTATCACTACGTCTTAACAATGAATGGAGATTTTCCTACCTGGATAAGGGTGCTGTAGTCACAAGCACCTGAAAATATGGGTGCAGCTTTTCAATCAGCAGAGTGAAGGCTGGGAAAATGCAGATGCGCATGGTAGAAAAAGCCTAGAGTGTGTTGAACAGACTACTAGAAACCGGGAAGACTCAGCAAGACAGGGTTCCTTGGTGCCAAGAAGCACTGGAGGGAAACTCAATGGCTCAAGAGGATTCAAGTCCCACACACAGACCAGACAGAACTGTGGGCTCCAAAGACACTACTGATGAGCACCCGGAAGGAGCACGCTGCAGACCCTAGGGCGGAAGGTCCGTGTCATAATGGGTTAAAACCTCAGTGAAGTGTGTCCAGTAGTAACATGGAAAACAGGCTTTTACATAGTGAACTTAGGTACTTGGGAGAAGAGATTTCCAAGTAAGGTATTGAAAGGGTGGCTCTTGTTTTCTCTAGCCTGCCTATATACATTGTAAGAAGAGAAAGACAAATGGGAGAATTAGTAAACAACGGAGAACCAGAATGTGATGCTTCGGGAGACCCTCAACCTGCCCAGATGCCAAGGTGCTCAAGCTGAGAGCATGCTTCAGGCAAGTGTGGCCCAAGGAAAGCTTGTGTGTGGTTGTTCTATCTGTTGCTTCCATTTTATAACCATCAAGAGGTGGGTCTGCAGAGGCACAGGCTCCTAAAAGAGGCTACAGGCCTGCCTCAGAGATCCCCCTGCCTACCCAGCGGACTGAAAGCGTAAGGGCATCTGCCACCCTGGGGTTCACCCAGAAGGACAGGAGGGCCTGACTTCTGTCTGATGAAGACAGCTGATGCTGCGGGAGACCCACGAAGATTGAGAGCCTTTCACATTGGCACAAACACTGCCAGCTTGGGCTGGAAGGCACAGAAAGAGCACAGAGTTAAACAGGGTGGTGGGATCCAAGTTCCGCTGAGGGCAGGCCGACTGAGGAATCCACTCAGCTAGAGTGTGGGCTACTTTTCATGATAAAGTAAGGATGACTCAGAAAACAGTGCTTAAAGTCGAGAGGTGGAGCCAAAAGCCCAAGGATGGGCCAAGAAGCCAAGGACAGGTCCAAGAGACCAAGGGCAGGACCAAGAGCCCAAGAGAGGGGCCACAAACCTAATGGTGTTGCCAGAACTGCAGGGCGAGGCCAAGAGCCTAGGGCTGGAACCAAAAACTCGAGGGCAGGACCAAGAGCATAGGTCCATGCTTGAAACAACTGTGTACTATTTTAAAGCTAACACTACAATCCATAATATAGCTTGAACACATAAGTTATACTAAAAGCCACTTAAAAATTTAGATTACCTATGTCTAATCTGGAAAAATTGTACCTCTTTACAGAGTTATAAATTTAATACATTATTATACTAAAGTAATTCTCCGTGTGTGTGTGTGTGTGTGTGTGTGTGTGTGTGTGTGTGTGTGTTTGTGTTTGTGTAATGATGGGGATTGAACCTGGGACACTACCTCTGAGCTACACCACCAGCCCTTTTTAAATTTTTCTTTGTTTTTACTGATAGTCTCTTTGTGCTGGTGAAGCTGTCCTTAAACCTGTGATCCTCCTGTCTCAGCCACCCAATTATAGACCTGGGTCACCACATCCAGCCAAAAGAATTCTTAAACTATAAGTTTCTCCGTAAATACTTGCTGCTAAGTAATTCTGATTGAAAGTGATAGATACGTCCTTCAAGAAAAGTTTCCACAGTCAGGTATGGTGGCACACACCTGTAATCCCAGACTTTGGGAAACTGAGGGAAAAAAATATCACCAGTTCAAGGCCAGCAATTTTATTGAGACCCTTAGCAACTTGGTGAGACTCTGTATCAGAAGAAAAAATGTAAAAATGGTTGGGGTGTATCAAAAAGGTAGAATGCCCCTGGGTTTGATTCCTAGTACCAAAAGAAAAAAAAATAGTTTGTATAATGTTTTCAAGGAAAAATAAAATCATATTTTTCTAATGTTTTATTCTTGTTTATATCTTTTGAAGGCATATTTCTATCCAATTACCTAATGAATATTTACCTAAGTACCTGTTACACTCTTTGAGGAACACTTAATAGTTAGGATAGTTTTTACTCATCAGGCATTTGAACTGATTAAAAGGAGACAATTTGTGGCCAAACGTATGTAAAACAATATATGAAGAACTGTAAAGAAGTAGATACAATTTTGTTACCAGAAAATTTTAGATAATTAAGGAGTCTGAAAAATTAGTTTTCATGTTATCTAAGTCAGTATTCAAATTTTGAGGAAAAGTTGCTAAAGAAGACCAAATAATACTGGAAACATGAAAAAGTTTCTCAATACAAGGAGGTCTTAGGTATTTGGTTGAGCTATGACCAATTCCTATCAGAACTTTGTGGTCAAAATAGGTATAACCCAGTAGACTGAATGGAATATAAATCCTCTGTGATGTTTAAAACAGACATTTTCATAGACCTTTAGAAAAATACAGAGATTGTCTCCTTGGGAATACAAGGCCTGTTCCCCAGAGGTCCACAGCCCTAAACTTAGGAAGATGAGCACCCTTGAGACCAGTTAAGTTGATCTGATGTTAAAAAATTAGCTCATGTTTCATAGAGATAAGACAGAGTATTTCCTGGGCCCACCAGTCTGCTGGATAATAAAAAAGAATGTACTAGACACTACCTTGTGCATATAAGCCTTGAATTGAGAGCTTTCCGATGACAGGGAACCTCTTTTCTCTTTAGTTCTCGACACTGAAAACGGATCATGTCTACAGTGCTTGGTAGAGCACTACGGACTGAGCCCTGGAGTCCCAGGATTCTCCGCTGGTCAGTGCCGTGCAGCATTGTGAAGTCACAGTTCCGAGGCTCACGCCTAACTGACAAGTTGACTTAACTGCCTCCCTGGTCTGCCGTTGCTGTTTGGCTTTTTAAAAGTAAGCATGTCAAAGAGGAGATCGTTGGGGATCTTTGGATATCGTTGAGACTCACATGCAGTCATAAAAATAATATAGAGATCCCACCCATCAATTATCCTGTTCCCTTCAATAGTAATATATCTCTAAGCCACAGAATGATATCATAACCCAATACGGTCGTCTGTTTTCTGTGGCTGCACCCAAATACGCGAGGATGGGTTCTTCATAAAGAAAAGAGATGTGTTTAGCTTGAGGTTTTGGAGGCTGACAACTCCAAGATCAGGCAGTCCCCTAGCTGTGTCTTTGGCTGAGGGCCTGGGCTGTGACACCTCATGGCAGATGGCATGGGAGAGGTCCAGGTGAGGCAGGAGGCCAACCACAGTGGAGGGGCCAGCCTTGCTCTTGCAGAACTAACCAGGGTCCTGTAAGAACTGCCTGAGCCCCTTCAGAGGACAGCATTCTGATGGCTGGGTGAACTTCTAGTTGGCCCACCTCTTAAAGGTCCCACCCTCTCTTACCATGGCCTTGCTGGGGACCCAGCTTCCTACACGCAAATCATTGCTGAGAAAAGGCACCTGGAGCACAGGATATTAATACCAGTGTGGTCGAGGTGCAGGATGCTGCCATTTCTACAGAGATCTCTCCTCATCTTCACAGTCTCAACTTCTACCTCCCCAGACGATCATAGGATACATCTATTTTTAGTATTTTAAGCAATCTTTATGATGTTCTTCATAATGGCTATACTACTTGACATTTCCACCAACATGTATGAAAGTTCCTTTCCTCCACAACCTCACCAGCATTTGTTATTTTCTTTTATTTTTTGATAGTTGCCAGTCTGACTGGGATGAGGTGGTATTTCGTTGTAGTGTTTACTTTGTTTTGTTGTGTTGTGGTACTAGGCATTGAACCCAGGGTCTTGCGCATGCTAGGCAAGTTCTCTATCACTGATCTATGTTCTCAGACTAATTACAATTGTATTTTGAGGCAGGTTTCACTATGTTATCCAGGCCAGCATCGAACGTGTAATCCCCCTGCCTTAGTCTCCTGAGTAGATGGTATTGCTCATATTCATTTCCCTGGTGGTTAATAATAACATAGAATATTTTGGAGTGTGTTTAAGCATTGGTATTTCTTCTTTTGAGAGGCATCTATCTATTCAAATAGCTTGCCCATTTTTAAATTGGATTACTTTTTTAGTGTTAATTTTTTTAGTTCCTTATAAATTCTGGATATTAACTCTCTGTCACAAGGATAGTTGAGAAATAATTTTCCCAATCTGTGGTTCTCTTCCCACTATTAATTGTTTCCTTTGCTGTGCAGAAGCTTTTTAATTTGACGTGATCCCATTAGCCCATTTTGGCTTTTGTTTCTGTACTTTTGGAGCCCTAGCAGGAAATCATCACCTGTAGCAATGTCTTGAAATGTTTTTCTTATTTTTTCTTCTAGTATTTTCAGAGTTTCTGTTTTATATTGGGGTCTTTGGTCCATTTTGAGTTTCCTTTATTATAGGGTGAGAAACAGGAGCAACAGCTTTTAAAGGACAGTGTCCAGTGTAGACAAGCTCAGCTACATTTAGAACCATGGAGAATCAGTGGGTGACACTGCCTGGCCTCCCGTCTAGCATCTATCAGAATCTATGTTCAGGCTACCCATCCCATCTGGTATGGGGGATGCTATTTTTATTCTTTCTTGGCTTACAATTAAACTTTCACACTTCTATACTGTGCACTCTCCCCACAATATCCTATTTATAGTAAGATGTGCGGACAAACTTATCTCTGTACCTTTCCCCACCCCCAGATTGTTAGGGTGCTCTCTCACTCTCTGTCTCCCCCTTTGAGAGCTGTTAGACACCTCTGTTCTTCTAGACTCAAACTATCCATAACCTCAATGTGCATTATAACCACGTGGGCAGTTTATAGGCACCCCAGCAATTTATACCTACAGATTCAAATTTATCAAATACAGATATGTATTTTTAAAACCTTTTTGAATGACTCTTATATGCAACTACATGGCGGAAGACTGTTTCTGAGGAATCTATCAAGAAAACTGTGGCTCTGATACCACCTTTCCCTGCAGCAAAGCAAGGGATAGAAGACCTTCCTTAGAAATACTGAGGAAGCTCTCCTTGGTCAGGTAACATTTGCCTTTCCCTATAATAGCTGATGCTCAATTTCCTCCCAAGTATCCTTATGGAAAGGATTCTAAGAGGAGCAGGAATCTGTCTCCCATCTGGACAGTTGCGCTGACAGAATTATCAGGTCCTAAGACAAAGAATGAAAGGAAAGAAAAAAAATCCCATGAAAATAGTAATTAGGAAAAAGCCAGAGTGGCCATGGTAATGTCAGAGAAAAGACAAGGACAGGAGACAAAGCAGATGAAGGATGCTGTACATTTAAAGGTTTAATAGAGCAAGAGTGTACAGCAATTATAAACACTTATGCACTTAAAAAAGATAATCAAAATGGATGAAGCAAGTCTGAGGGCGTAAGTGGACAGTCTACAAATGTGGCTGTAGACTGCAACACCCCATCACACAGAGAAAAGAAACATAGGATGTAATACAATAATTTGACATGTTCAGAATACTCTCGCCTCAGAAAGTAAGATAGTGCCTCAGAAAGTCAAAAGCAGAATTCTCATATGACCCAGCGATTCTATGACTGCACGCATTGCCCCAAAAAACTGAAATCAGGGTTTCAAAGAGATATTTGCATACCCATGTTCATAAAATGGAAGCATCCTAAGTGTCCATCGCTGGATAAAGGGATAAAATGTGACATAGACAAACACACAATAGAATATCACTCAGCCTTAAAAAGAAAGAAAATTCTGGCATATGCTACCACCTGTCCTTGAAGATGTTATGTTAAGTAGAACTAGCCAGTCGCAGAAAGGTAAATACTATGTGATTCCTTTTATATATGGAGTTTAGAGTGGTCAAATTCATATAGACAGACAGAAAATGGTTGTCATCAGAAGCTGGGGAAGAAAGACCTGAACTTACTGTTTAATGAGCATCATTTCTGTTTTACAAGATGGAAACAGTTGTTGAAATGGATGGAGTGATGTTTGCACAACAATGAGAGTGTATTTAATACCACTGACTGTACAATAAAAATGATATTTTGATAAATTTTATGTTATGTGTATTTTATAACAATATAAATTTGGGGGGAAAGAGGAAAAAACAGGCCAATAAAAGGCCATTGTCATGGTTTCTCTGTTTCTTTGTTTGTTTGATGTGACAGAAGAGCTCCAAATGAAATAGTGGTGGCAGGGTCCGTGCTCTGCCAGCGTGGTGTCTCACACAGCCTGCCACAGCCAGGGTGGTTCGTCCCAGGCTTGGTCTTCACAGCGCCAGGGCATGGAGCTGCCAGCAGGCGTGGTTTTTGCCAGGGTCCCTTCGTGGCTCTTAGACACAGCATCTTCTCACGGCTTTCCATGGTGGAGAGGGGTGTCAAGACACACAGGAATTTGGGGGCCACCATTCTGTTCATCGCAGTCTATTTTCATTTATTTCACTGAACAATCAACTTTTTATCCTAAATATCAAGTAGGAAACACAGTGTAAGGTGACAATAAACTAATAATAGCAACACTGAAGCTAACACAAAGAATTGTTTTCTTAGTTCTATTTTCTCTTAAATTTCTGAACGGATGCTGAAACGTCTGTACAGGAGAGCAGGCTTGTGTTTGTGTGCTCCTCTCTGGAATGGCTGGATTGGACACCGACCCTCTTCTGGCGGACAGGAGGCTTGTGCCAGCCCCCTGGGCGCAGGGGTGGCTCTTAGGTTAAGTACCTGTTCCTGGGCAGGCTGGACGGCACCAAAACTGCAGCGGGACCCTGGCGATTCGCTTCCCGCCTGCTAGCCTGTCTAGCCAGCTCCATGCCCTGTTTCGCCACCTCTAAGCCTTCTCTTCCAGACACCCTGGGTCCTCTGCTTTGCCTCCAGAAAGTGGAGGCTTGAGCCTGAGAGTCAGCCCTGGCTGACTGCTCTCTTCTGCCCTCTGCTGCCCATGTCTGGGCATTGCATCCAACCTCTCGGGCAAATCCTAGGATTATGAGCGTGCACCACCATACCTGACTAGAAGTGGTGTTTTAAAAAGTGAAAATAATAGTAAAAACACGAAAGCAACACCTAAATGCACTTTTAGATCGCACTTCTAGCTCACGTGCATTGAGACCTTGTGATGCCTCTCATCAAGGGAGAGTGGAAAGCCATGCTCCCACATCCACCAGCCTGCCCTGCTATTCATGTCCGTGAAAAACCTACCCTAGTTCAACAGCGTAAAGGAGGAAGTCCAGCAGAACACTCCTGGAGAAAATGGACAATTAAGAGAATAAAAGAAAAGATCTCTTAATCAGCATTTTCAGAATCAAGAAGCAAAGGATAGGTGTTCTGAAGCAAGAACAAAGATATTTAATGTTTCATATTCAATATTTTAGAAATAAAATGTGTCTTTGCTCACATTAATAATTTAATAAAGGGTTTAAAAGGACAGAGTTTAAAGCAACTCCATTTGACCTCAACACTTAGAACAGTCATTCTTCAGTTCTAATGGCATGACATCACCATTTTTTCTACAACTGGCAAACCTACGCTATTTTGTTTATCAGGAAGGAGTAATTTAATAACTGGAATAATGTAAATGCTATTTCTATTTGTAATAAAAAAAGCATCGAAGACAATAAGAACTATAATAGAGAATGTGACTACGGACTACATTGATAATGTCAGAAAATGACAGTCTGACTGTTAAGACAGCAGAGAGGTATGACAAGTAATGTCCTTAGATAGCAAGGAATGATACAGTCAGTGATGTAATAAAATACAGTTTAAGCATATTCTTTAAAATAACCACCAGAGAGACCACATAATGTTGTGTGCATATATGAATGTGTTACTATAAATGTCACTATCACAAACAATTATAATGTACCCATAAAAAATAAAAGTGGTAGCTGCTGTGTGCATGATGTTACTATTACCACGAACTATATTATGATGTGGGCCCAAAATGTACCAATAAAAGTATAAAAAGCAGCTGAAAAAAATAAAATAACCATCAGCAAAGCCAAAATAATACATCTAGTTAAAAACTTGAAAGTAGGTGGATTAAGAAATAAGAACAAACTCCCAACAGACAATGTCTTCTGTGTCTCCGAAGACCATGTGCTGTCTAGGGAATTGCCGAAGCCCAGCACTGGGAGGAGAAGCCTAATGAAGGTGTTTGGGTCATGATCTCCTCCCTGAGCCATCAGTATCCACCTTGTGGGGTTGGCTTTAATGCAAGCCAGTTCTGTCCCCACCTGCTCCCTCTCAGGTGTTTCTGTGCCCCCCCACCTGCCACCACAGATGATCCAGCAAGAAGGCCCTCACCAGACATGGCCCCTCAACCTGAGGCTCCCCAACCTCCAGAGCGTGACTCAAACATACTTCTCTTGTATATAGATTGGCCAGGTTCTGGTATTCTGTTACAGCAGTACACAGCAGACCAAGATACCACCCAAAGCTGAACACTGATGGAAGGAAATGAGTGCTGATGTTATACAGCAAAATATTGTTTGTAAATATTTAACGATAGCAAATTATACAAAGGTGTTTCATTCCTTCCAGTCTTCCTAGGATCTGAGCATGAGCACAAGGGGAGAGGCTATAGCTGGGAAAGAAAGGTGCTAAGGGCGACAGCTGCACAAAGTTTTGGGTGTGTTGTGTGGTGTGTGTGTGTGTGTGTGTGTGTGTGTGTGTGTGTGTGTGTGTGTTTAAAACTGCAGTTTATATGGTTTTCAGGTATTTATATAAAATTTTATAATTCAGAATAATAGGGTAATACTTTACACAGTATTTTCTAGCTTTTTATATTTAATATATTGTGATCATAATTCTGTTTCATTAAATATATGGCTACAATATAACTTCTGGGGTCAACTTAGAATTCCATTGCATAGATTAACAATATTTAAACAATTTCCTCTCAATTGTTTCATGTAACCATTTTTCAGTGATGCACTATTAATAAACAGCACTCTAGTGAAGATCTTTGTGACCATGATTTACACATGTAAAACTTCCCTTTAGAAAATTTCTAAACCTAGAGCATCTGAATAAAAAGTTGGGCCTACATTCTTAGGACGTCAGATTCAGTGTCCTCCAGCAGGAAGTTGAGCCAGTCACGTCAGTGCTCCCACCAGCAGCCTGTGAGTTTGTCTCCAGACCTTAATACCCCTTAAAATGTGTATCAGAGTGGGGTTGTTGCTCAGTTGTAGAGTGCTTGCCTACTGCAGGGGGTAGGGGTTCCATCCCCAGCACAGCAGCAAAACACACACACACAAAAAAAAAAAAAAAGAAAGAAAAAAAAGAAAAAAAACCCACCTTACTATTTCCTTTGAAAATCCAACTGGACTGAAAAGACTGACCAGTGGCCTTGACCCTCACCCCTGTGGTTCCTGCAGCCTAGTGAGACACGTGGACCACATGGGCACTCCACCAGCATCACGGTGAGCAAGGTTGACGTGAAGCTGCAGATCATGGAGCAGGACATGTGAAGACAGATGCACTGAAGGGGTTGCTTGCCAGGATGGCCAAGGTAAGGAGTGATGGGTTGGAAAACACCTGGCCAGTGAACAAGGTGTTTGTTGTTAAATACACACACACACACACATACACACACACACGACCCTGTTTTCTAGTTGAAGAGAGTAAAAAAAAGACATGTATATATTTCTCATTATTTCCACTGTCATTTTCAGATTGTTTCTCCTCTGAAACAGAACTACTGTCTGATTCTATAAAATATCCAATGTGTATATTCTGTTCCCTTCACCTGAGACTATCTTCCTTCAAGACTGCAGATCCAGTGAGATCCACACACTGATGCTCCTGCCTTCCCCGGTGTCCCAGGGACTCTGAGAATTGCTCTAGTTTGCTGTTTCTCTCCATCTTTACCTAACTCCACTTTTTATTGAAACAGATGATTTGATCCTGGGATTTCCTAGGGCAGTTTACATGTAGGAGAATATGCATCACCTGCAGCTCCCCAGTTCTTTTCCCTTGTTAGGTTGCAGACGGGGTCATGATAGTGAATCCACGGGGACCAGATGGAGCAGCTGGTGCGGGAAGAGCTGGAGCCTGGAAGTTTGATGATGCCGCTTCCCAGGGAGGTCGTGGTCCAGGTGCACCTGTCAGACTCAATGGCCAGCCCCCCGCCAGGAGCTCCTGCCCTTCTTCCTCCAACTCTGCAGATGGTATAGAGGGTAGAAGTGGGAAGGAGAATGCCAGTGTCCACATATATGACACGTGTTGGTGTGTGTGCACATGATAGTTGAGAAGGCAGCTGTGCCCCATCTCCATAACAAGGACCCAGTTTGTACGTCCTGATTACCATATGCTGCCCTTCTTTGCTTTGTTTGTTTTTCCATTGTGTTACTGGGGATGAAATGAAGAGGTGAAGAGGCACTGCACCACTGAGCCCTTTTTACTTATTATTTTGAGACAGGGTCTCACTCAGTTGTATCAAACCCTCTCTCCTTCTGTCTCAGCCTCCCAAGTCCTGAAATTATAGAAATGGGGACCACACCCAGTGGTGATGCTGGTCTTTGTAACCCTTGTTGTAACTTCTGCACTTCATTTCATATGAATATTACCTGTGGATCTAAGAAATGCTTTTATTTTTTTCTCATATAAGAAATCTCTGTGTGTATATTGAGTTCCAAGAAAAAAAAAACTTTGAAATATGTCGAGTGTCATGCCTTGTTGCTTCCCTTCCTGTCTCAGACGACAGTGAAGCATGAAGCGGCCTTCTAAAGCTAGAAGGGAATTGCCAAAGGTCTTCAGCATTCACTGCTAACCATAAAAACTGGCAATGCCATTTTTGTCCACTATGTGAAAGAAACTGGGCATTCCTTTCCACTCAGTTGTCACCTATGACTGCTCTTTCTTTTAAGAAAGGAGTCTTGGTTTGCATTTCCCTGTTAGAAATGGCAATTATCAATAATATGAACAATAATAAGTGCTGGCATGTATGTGGGGAAATAGAATTCTTATACACTGTATGTGAGAAAGTAAATTAGGACAACCAATATGGAGATCAATTTGGAGGTTCCTCAAAAACACTAGAAATGGAGCCATAAATGACCCAGCTAAACCACTCTTTGGCATCTTTTCAAAAGAATGAAGTCTGAATACTACATGCATAGCCATGTTTATAATAGCACAATTTATATTAGCCAAGTTACAGGACAAGGTGTTCATCAAAAGATGGATGGATGTTGAAACGTTACTATGTACACACAATGGAATCTTATTCTGCCATAAAAAAAGAATTAAATTATGTCATTTCCAGAAAAATGGGTGTAACTAGAGAATATTTTTCTAAGCGAGATCAGCCTGTCTCAGAAAGTCAAGGGTTATATGTTTTCACTCACGTGCAGAAGATAGAAAGAAAATAGGAAACTTAAGAGCCTTTAGATAAATGAGGAGAGGGTCTAGTAGAATAGTGGAGCAGGGTTGGGGAGAGGAGAGGAGAGAGGACAAAGGAGGATGAGGATGGGAACGATTCAGATGATGCTATAGCAATATATGAAACTATTGCCGCGAATCTCACTGACTTGTACAGGGAGAGAGCAGCAGGGAGCGGGGGATGGAAGGAAACACACCAAGTGCTGTGCGCGTGGACACTTGTACCACTTTCAGTTCTGCAATGATGCATAATTACAATGTACTAATAAAACTTAAAAAAGAGTCTGGTTTTAGCCACTTTCTGAGGTGAACTTTTGTAAAACATGAAGTAGAAAGAACAACAGTAGAATGGGTTTGTAGTCATTATGCTAGAATTTATAGAAATGTTAAGAGAAATATTAAGTGCTATGTTTTATCATATGTAATGTCTGTAGAGCTAACTGCATAATTTGATTTTATATTATTTTAGCTCTCGTTTGAAATGTGCTGAGAAAACCAAAAAGGACTAATTTAAACATGATACAGCGTTTCTAAATAAAACAGGAGAATTGGAAGAAACCTTAAATTTGTATTAATTTTGACTTGTTCAATAATTTGATTAATATGAAGATATCTTCATTTTCTCTTTCTCATGTGTCTCAACTCATTTATAAGAGCTTAAGGTTATAAGTAGTCTAAACGGAGCAATAATATACACTGTTTTAACTTGGCAAATATGCTCATGTAAAGCAAGATTTTAAGGAAGTTTAAAATTCATAAAGCATTACAAAATTAAATTTTTGGTTTTGTAGTACTTTAAAAATACAGTTTTCCAATAGTCTTGATTACATATTTCAAAACTAGAATTTATAGTCCACATGTGTAAATTAAGTTAAAGTTAATTAACTTAATAGAAAATATTAGCCAAAGTTTGAGTTAGAAGCAGTTGATTTCATTGGGGGATGGCCTCACCAAATCTTGTGTGTGGGGAGGTGGATCTATTTCTCAATAAAAAGTAAAAATGGTATTTTCCAAACCTTGAGTAATATGACCTTTTAAGAGCAAGAGACCATGCATGTTGGTAAGTAAACCTTAGTTGAAGAACCATTAGGAAAGAGTCCTGTTGTTAATGCTATTTTTAAATTGTCAGATTTCTTATTTAATTGGTAAAATCTGCCAGTGAAATATCTATGAAAAGACAAGCAGACAGGTCTTTGTAGGTTAGCATCTACAGAAATAAAATATACTGAGTTTCTTTAACAGTTATTTCCAAGGCTCATCTGTTTTTACTTTTTTCAAAGATGTGCTAAGCAAAGTTATTTATTCTTGGCATGCAAGTTTGCATTGCAGGTGTATGGAGAGTTCATGTGTAGTATGTGGATTGTGTTGTTATAAGTGAACAAATTTCAGTATGAAGTGCCTTCGCTGTGTGGTATCCACGTGCAATGATCATGTTTCATATATTGATTATGATCACCAAAAGTCCTTACAATTACACTTTCTATTATATAATACTTTTTCATTTATCTTATAAATTTTGGCAGATTTCTTTCTTTTCATCCCAAAGGCTCATACCTTTTTCTTCTTTAGTCATGAATAATTCAGTTCTCATCCCTTCTCTATCATCTTTTCACCTGGATTAGTATAATTAAGATGTTATTTGTGCACATCTCTTGACAATCAAGAGTTTCATAATGCATAATACTGAACACTTTCCTTTTTCATAAGAACTTAAGATGAGAACAGACATAAGAACTATTTCCCATGTAGAAACAGTTGGGGAATAGACCTTTTATTGAATGCATTTGAAAAGATTTAGACTTTGGAACAAAGTCACCTCATGATTCTATGTCCAAAAACAACACAATGGCACATTTTCATGCTTACTATACCAAATACACGTTTTAGGTAACCAATTAGCCTTTAGTCACAAGGTAGCTATTGCCGGGGTCCAGCCCTAGCAGAGTCGAGGTTCGTGTGTTGGTGACAGAGGAGCCGAGGTCGAATGAGAGTAGAATTGCCACACGAGATCAATCTTCTTCATTTTATTCAGGATTTGTTACAACTTTTATATTTTATTTTTTGGCAGAAAAGCAAGGGCATAGCCATGCAAGCAGGATCTCCAAGGATGGGAAAAAGTTATTATTTTTTATAGAGAGTTTAGAGCAAGGGTGCCAGACATTTAAATGATCATAGTATGCTTTGTCTCACTTCACAAGGCTGACTCAAACCTAATCTTATACAGTGGCTCAAACTAAGGTCAGTTTGAACTTAATGTCTGGCCCAATGACATTATCCTTGGGAAAAAATCCTTGCTGCCTGAGTCTCTCACAAGCCGCTGCCCATCAGTTTTAGTTATAATGCTTATACATAAAATTCCAATTATACATATTAATCCAAATAATCCATGCCATATCCTCAGCATATACGAGCGTGAAAATGCCATATTAATCAGCAAGGTCCAAGGAGACCACGCCCCGAGGAAGGAGGCGTCATCTCTGGCAGAAATACTCCCTGCTCTTAGATTTCTACACTCAAAAGCTCCAATGATGTAAAACAGGATCCCAAGAATTAGGACTGTGGAAGAAATTGAGTCCATGAAAGGTAAATTCTCTAGTAAAGGGCAGCCAGAATTCAGGGGCTGCAAAATTCCTTTCGGTTTTCTCTGAAGGCAAGTCCTTTGATCGAAAGATTAGCTCCCAGCACCTCTCTGCCAGCAGGGGAAGCTGCAAACCCACCTCTTGCCCCATTTCCCAAAGAGATGTAAAACTGTCTCTGGAACCTGGGCCATTTGTTTTTCCTCTTAAGAGATGCTAATAAGCTCTTGTCTAGCCTTAACAAACCTATCTTTAGGACTCAGCAGCAGGACAGTAAAAAACTCAAAAGTCTGCTCCAAAATTATACATTAAAGAACAATTATAGAAATCCAATCACATGTGTTATAATGTTTTTTCCCTACTTTACTAACTGTAATATAAGTATTGCCTCATAGGGGATGGCGGAGCAACAGGACCTGACAAATCTGCAATGCAGCCCATGGATCTTGATAAAGGAGGGCCTGGACTAAGCCCTAGAGACAAAAAGACTCTGGAAGGATCAAAGGAGATCCTAGAAGACTGAATTTCCCCAAAACGGACTTTGGATGTGAACCCCCACCTTTACTGACTCCTGCCTGTCCAGGATGCCTTTCTGGGACCTTGCCCCCTAAGGCTCACCCAAGGCCAGAAACCTGATTCCAATGACAAAGGCCAAGGGGAGTGACTTTAATCACCTAGTCGCAGATGAACCTTGAACTGTGCCTCCATGGATCCTCTTTTATCCTGTTTATCTTGTTTGCACTTAATGCCTCACTATTGTCCTTTAGTGCACACACGGGTATAGGGTATAAATACTGGTGATGGAAATTAAAACTTTGTCAATTGCATGGAAGGCAGTTGTCCAGTGATTCTTTTCAGAATCCTCTCTCCCAGGTCCCCTGGACAAGACCCCACACTTACAGGGGCTTGAAGGAGCTCTTACCTGCTAAGAGAGAGGAGTCCCTGCAGGTATTAACCCCTGCAGGACTGCAACCTAGGCCCTTGTTCATCTTTCTGAGGATTTCGGTCTCAAACGGACTCAGTTTTATTGCCCCCCAGGACTGAGCAAGTTCGTTTCAGCAAATCCTAAAATAATTTTTTGAAGAAAGGAATGCTAGACATACTTCATGGGGGATCTATGTCGTTGCGAATCCCCTGATCAAGCTTTCTCAAGATCTGCATGAGATGCCAGAGCAAGCTATGCATGGTCTTATTTTTTTAGTTCTCTCAGAAGAAACCCTCAGAGAAGGGCTCCACAGAGTTGATCTGGGGAGATGTACCTGATAGGAATATTGGAGTGGGGAAGACAAGACGGTAAGTGTCAATTAAAGGTAGGTTACAGCTGGGCATGGTGGTGCAGGCTTGTAATCCCCGCGCTTGGGAGACGGAGACAAGAGGTTCGCGCTGCTTCGGAGCCAGCCTCGCTGGCTTAAGAGATCCTGTTTCCAAATTAAAAAAAAAAAATTATATATATAGCAGGTCTGGGAGTGTATCCCAGAGGTAGAAGGGCTTCCAGGAACCCCAGTACCACCAAAAGAAAATAAAGGGATGTTTTCAAGCTGGCCAATGCTGTAAGCGACTGAACCCTTCATCCTTTGGTTCAACTTGAAAAAGAGTGGAACACAGGGTAGTCTTATTCAACTTAAGGAAGTGGGACTTTGAGTGGAAAGCTACTCTGGGAGAATGGTAATAATTCCTTAGCAATTATGGTGAATGGAACAGCCTTTCTGAATAAGGAGAACGCTTCAGACACTAGAAGCTGGAAATAAGTGGGCTTACACTGAAGTGCTGTTTAGAAAAAGTATCTGAAGTGTCTGGCTGACTTTCAAGTTCTACAGGGGCTCACAGTTAAAAGTTTACCTTACTTTTGGACTTGAATTTATGAGCAATGCTGGAATAATAAAATCTATGGGGACTCTTGTAGATGGACTAAATGCATTGTGACATGGACATGAGCTTTTGGGATCAGGGCAGAGTGCTATAATTTGGACTTAAAATGTCTCCTTGAAATGCTATGTTGAAAAGCCTTGTCTTCAGTGTAACAAAGTTCAAAGGTGGGGCATGCCTAGAGAAGGTGGTTCACTGATTTGTATAGCCTGAGGACAAACACTCACTCTCTCTCTCTCTCTCACTCTCTCTCTCTCTTCCTTCCTTTCTTTCTTTCTTTCTCTTCTTCTTCTTCTTCTTCTTCTTCTTCTTCTTCTTCTTCTTCTTCTTCTTCTTCTTCTTCTTCTTCTTCTTCTTCTTCTTCTTCTCTTCTTCTGTTGTTGTTGTTGTTGCTGCTGCTGCTGCTTCTTGGCTTCTTTGGTCTGACCTTCCTTTCCCCACTATACCAGGAAATTGCAATATGTCTGCCTTGAAGCTGACAGACCATGGACAAAACCTCTGAAACCATATGCCAATTGTATCTTTCCTTCTCTAAGTTGTTCTTGTCAGGTATTTTGTCACAGTCATAGAAAATCTAACACAAATGCTATGATTAGTAAACTTTAAACCTAAGATGTATGTGGAATGGCTTCAAAGACACAGAAGAGGTATATGCACTTAATCTTGAGCATCTCTTTCCAAGCCACAGATCTTTTCTTTCCTACTCCCTTCCCCCAAGCATCAGAGTGCTTTCCTCAGAAGCAGTCTTCCTCATGGCCTGAAAGGAGTAACTGGAACATAAATGGAACTAGCCTTCATTTATTCCCAGGTTTCTTTATTTGCAGCCAAATTAATCTGTCCACTCCATTCTAGGTTAATTTTCATACAGGCAAATAATAAAACATTGAAAAGAATATGTACATATTGTTCTGTAAACACCTAAAAACTAACATTTATCATTTCTACTTTAAAAAAAATAAAATTACACTTTAAAATGTTCCATAATTTAAAATGGGAGATGATAAGTTGTATGATATTTATTTCCAGCCATAATAAAGAAGAATATACAAAGACAGTTATAATACAAAAGGAGATAAACATAATGGTTTATAAGTAAATCCTTAAGGAATTCCTTTTTTTTTTTTTGGTGGTACTGGAAGCCCTTCTACCTTTGGGCTACACTCCCAGACCTATTTTTTATATTTTTGAAAGAGGGTCTCTTAAGCCAATACAGCTGGCTTTGAACCTGCGCGATCCTCCTGTCTCTGCCTCCCAAGCGCGGGGATTACAAGCGTGCGCCACCATGCCCGGCAAGGAATTCTTATATAAAGATAGGTATTAGTAATTTAGACCTTCTGTTGTTGTTGTTGTTGTTGTTGTTGTTGTTGTTGTTGTTGTTCTGGTAGGCACAGATTGTGTACATGGTGTAGATCTGTTTATCTCTTTACAAAATGAAAATATGTATGTAGTAAGACAAAATTATATAAAAAGCTGGAATTGTACCAAACATAAGAAAAATTGATTGACTATGACATTTCTATAATGCCAGGAGCAACAGATAATATGTATGAGATAAAACATTTATCAGACATAATAAAAATGTTTCTTAAACTTCAAAGATAAAAATATAAAACTTTATCCCTGGACTCCTTCCAGAAACATGCTAGGGCATCCACTGATGGGCTAAATAATATAGAAAAAGGAACAGAGTGGTAGGGGAATCTCTACTACAGTGATCCTTAGTGTGCTTCAGTCCTATATTTACTTTTTAAACGAGTAGCTAGATGTAATGTGATCTACTGAATTAGAACTTGGTATAATGGAAGAATAACAGTGGCAAAATGGTGAATTCTGATTAGAGCCTCCTGCAGTTTAGTTAATGCCCCACCAATTTCTTAGCTTGACCAATGCACTGTGTGTTACATGTAGCATATGAGATGTCAACATCAAGGGAATCTGGTTTAGGGCACTCAGGAACTTTATACATTATCTCTGTAACATGTCTGTAAATGTAAATTTATTTGAAAATTAAAGGTTTATTAAAAAGTGGAAGAAGCCGGGCATGGTGGCACATGCTTGTAATCCCAGCATTTGGAAGGTGGATGCAGAAGGATCGCAGGTCACCGACAGCCTCAGCTACTTAGTGAGGTTGCAACTCAGTGAGACCCTGATTCAAAATAAAGAGTACAATAGAGCTGGGGGGTGTAACTCAGAGGTAGAATACCTCTGTTTTCCATTCCCACTACTGCAAAAAAAAAAAAAAGTGGAAGACTAAAGTATGTGTTTCTGCAAACAGCATAAAGTTGAACTGCACTGATAACAGCATCAGAGAAGAATGCACACATGTCACTTCCAAACTAACACGTGGAGAATGGAGGAAGTAGTGGTTGGGAGAGGGGCATGAGGGCCTCCAAGTGCTGGTTATGTTTTGTATTTTGAGCTCGATTAGCAGTTGCTCACGTGTCATTTTTCTATGGTAATTCACTGAGCTGTACATTTTGTTATACTGCCTTTTAACAAATGCTGTCATTTTAATAAAAATGTAACAAACAAAAATATATTTTTTCATAAAATGAAGTTTAAAAACATGTCTTTACTACTGGTAAATACTTTCCTATTACAAGTAAATGTTGGAATGAAGACAGTATATGGGGAAACAGTTGAGGTGTACAAGTGGTGGGGGGATTTGGTGGTGTAGGCACAGATATGACAGCTATTAAACCATAGGTGCACATTTTTCAGAGCTGAGAAGGACTTGGAAATGACCAAATGCAAGAGGATATAGCTTCATGGAATCAGCTCTGTTGACACTTCTGCAGTGAAAGACACCTGTGTCTTAGCAAAGTCCCAAAGGATATTCTGGTGCACACAGATTATATACTGCTGAGTTATCTCATAGAGTTGAGGTGACTTTTGAAGGCAAAAGGCCCTAGCAATTGTTCAAGAAACCTACCCCCATATTTCTGGCTGTCTACCACACTTATAGCCAGAAGGCCCCAGCCAGGGACACCTGAGATATTGCAATTTCATTGAAAAAGTAGCAATAAGTTCTATCAACCTTAATAAACCTTAATAACTCAATTTTTTTCTATTGACATAGATTTCTTAACCTAGAAGTAACATTTTCAATAATTTTTAGACATTACACTTCTAAAACAGCATTTCCATATCTGTTATTTATTAAACAATGGAGGCCAACAGACTATTAATAATCAGAGGGCTACTAATCTTCCTGTTCATTTTAAAGATGAGAAAACTGACAGCAGAGATATCAGCAACTTGTTGAGCATTTCTAAAACTCAAGTGTCCTTTTCAGATCAGCAATTCAGCCTGGATTTTTCCCCTTGTTTACTGGGTGGTGATATGAACTAAGACAAGAAACAAAAATATCATTATACTTGGGTTTGGGTTCACTCATGTATAAAATTCTGTTTGGTGTGAATTTTATCTATTGAAAATAGTTGTTGCTGAACAATGGTATAATTGCAACGGAAAACCAGACAACAAAATATCTTCATGGGCTACTTACATCAAGGTGTGCTTTTGTTACTGTGAAGGTGATCATAGTAAAATTACTGGGGGAACCTGAAAGCTTTTTTAAGAAGTAACAATCTTAGGTATGTAATTGTGAGGAAGATGATCAGTATAGAAGCCAAAACCAAGTGATTCTTCCACATGCCCCATGCTGAGAGATCGATGCCCTGGTTTGTCAAGAATTCTTCACCGGTACATCTGAAATGAAACACAAAAACATAGCTACATTGCTAACATCTTTTACATTTTGCTTAATGTATGCACTGATTATTTGTTAAAGAAGTCTGTAGGCTAACCAAGTCATTCATATTTATCCCTTCATGTATAATAGTTAAGTCACTGAGTGATTATAATTTTGTTAGATATTTTTCTAAGTGGCATGCACCTAAAGGCTCTGTTTTTAAACAAGCCAAAGGAAATAGGTATCATGCACATTTGAAAGAGGAAGGGAAGTGGGCTTAGTAATCTTCTCTCAGTTAACAAAATCACACATGAACCATGATTTCAGCCTCCTCAGATCAATTTATTTCCAAGTCTTTAATGCTACTCCCTTCTAAGGAAACAGGGATCAAGTTACTTTCCCCTTATTCCTGACAGGAAACCCCTCAGCATCAACTGATGACACTTATAGCCCCTACTAAGATGATGGGAGGGTTTCTATGGTTCTACCTAGCCACAGCCAGCCGTCCAAAAGAACACAGGCCAAGAAACCTCAGACTAGGAGCAGAAGGGAGCAAGGGCTTTAGGCTGCTGTCAGGTTCTGTCAGCTCTTGCACCCAGATGGTAATGAGCATCACAGACATCCAGGTACAGGACATTACCAGCAGAGTCAGGAATTAGAGACTCAAACCTTGGGTACAGCTGGAGCAGAGCAGGTGGAGTGGTCCTGTACGGGTCACAAAAGCAGCTGGTACTAAGGCACTGACTTTATGTTACACAGATGCCACACCCAGACCAAACTAAGAATGTGGGCATGGTAAAGAAAACCCCTTTATATAGAGGCTTCTTCCTGCTAGTAGTTCAAAATATAAGCTTGTGTTATTACAGTGAATTATTTTTGTAATATTTTAATATCCAGTAGAGATTTGGGATACCAGCATTCTCTTTATTCTTGCTAATTTGTGTATCAAAATCAAATCATTAACAACAATTATATAAAAGGAAAATATTATTAAATTTTTAAAATAAAAGCTTCTGATTGTATTGAAATCTTTTCATTTCAGCAGGGCATGGTGGCACAAGGCTTCATTCTCAGTACTTGGGAGGCTTAGACAGAAGGATCACAGATTCATGGCCAGCCTCAGCAACTTAGCAAGGCTCTGCTAACTCAGTGAGACTCTGCTTCAAAATTTAAAAAAAGCTGGGGGTGTAGATCAGTTAGGATACCCCAGGGTTAAATCTTCAGTGCCACAAAAAAGGGGAGAAAGAAACTGCACTTCTGTTGCAATGGCATGCACACATAAGCTTTACTTCTCATTTTACTGCAATATGTGTTTCTTACTTTAGTGGATACATCCTTTAATTGAGTACATTTCAAATGAGTTTGCACACATGCACACACACACACACACACACACACACACACATCATGAAGCCTATGAATTCAGGCTGTCTGGCAAAGATGTGAGCAGAGGGAAGTGCCAGGATCTTGGCAAAGTTCACTCCTCTTATGTGACTACTGCCCTCCTAGCATTTACTCCTAGCATGTTCCCATGTGCTGAACTCAGGGCTAGCACAGAATCCATATGTTCAAAGACAATAAGCCCTTATGGAAGTATCAAAGCAGCCTGTTTCAAACTCAGATGTTCTGAAAACTAAGAACTCAAACCTGCAGTCAAACACAAAGGCGAATTCAAGATGGATTAGAAATTAGACTACAAACTATGAAATGTCCAGAAGAAACCAAAGAACCAACTCTCCAACCCTCAATGCTCAGAAAATTGAAAAAAAACCTGAGATTCAATAAATGGGATGGCATACAATTTAAAAGATTCTGAAACACTTCAATGGACATGTTGTACATATACAATTTTTTTTCTTTTTTTGCAGTACTGGGGATGGAACCCAGGGGCGTTTTACCTCTGAGCTACACCTCCAGCTCTATTTTTTATTCTTTATTTTGAAACAGGGTCTCACTGAGTTGCAAAGGGCCTTATTAAGTAGCTGAGGCTCTCCACAAACTGCGATCCTCTTGTCCCAGCCTCTCAGACACTGGGATTACAAGCATGCACCCCCACGCCTGGCTGTACGTACACAAATTTATCAATGACAATCATAATGTCCTGCGCTGGGAGTTGAAGAGTGAGAGAGCGTGGAGGGTAGGGAAGGGCTCACTGAGTGCTGTGTAGATATATGTCTCTATCACTCTCAACTTCCTCATTATGTATAACCACAGTTCACTAATAAATTTTTTAAAGTTTTTTTTTTAAAAAAAGCTTCTGCAAAGCAAAGAAGACAATATCAAGGAAAGAAAAGCCCACAGAATGGGATAGAAACCATTGTCAGCTGCTTCTCTGATAGAAGACTAATATAAACAATATATAAGTAACTCAAAAACCTTACACTAAAAAAATTACTTAATCAAAATGTGAGCCATAGGAATGAAGAGACGCTTCTCCAAAAATACAATTGGCCAGTAAAAATATGAAAAAAGTTCCACATCATTAACAAGGCAAACCAAAACTACACTGAGATTCCACCTAATTTCAATAGAATGGCAGCCATCAAAAATAAAAGCAGAAGTCAGTGTTGCTTTGGATGTGGAGTGATAAGAACTTTATACACTATTGATGGAATTATAAATTATTACAAGCTGAGTACGGTGGCTCATGCCTGTAATCCCAGTAGTTGGGAAAATGAGAGGGGGATAGCAGGGTCAAGGCCAGCCTCAACAACTTAGCAAGGCTCTCAGAATTTAATAAGACCCTGTTTAAAAATAAAAAAAAAATAAAATTGGTCTAGGAATGTAGCTTCAAGTTAGATTGCCTCTGTGTTCAATGCCTAGTTACATAAATAAATAAATAAATAAATAAATAAATAAATAAATAAATGCAAACACTATGGAGATTATGTTGGAGGTTCCTCAAAACAGTGGAAATGGAACCACTCTATGATCCAGGTATATCACTCCTAGGTATGTTTCCAAAATATATAAAGTCAGAATACTATGTTGATATATGCATGCCTCTGCTTATAATAGTACAATCTACAAAAGCCAAATTATGGAACCAGCCTCCATGTCCACCCAAAAATGAACAGATATAGAAAATGTAACAATGGAATTTTATTCAACCCTGAACAACAAAATTATGTCATTTGCAGAAAAATAGATGGAACTGGAGAATATCAGGTTACTTGAAATTAGTCACAGAATATCCAGGGGCCTATGTTTTCTCTAACATGTGAAAGCTAGAGAAAAACAGGAAATATAAGGGACTTTAATGCAGAGGGAGCTTTAAAGAAGTGGAGGGGCATATTGTGGGAAGGAGTTAGAGGGAAAAGGGAGTATTGAAAACAGTTCAGGTAAAGCTTTGGCAACCAGGTGTGGTGGTGCAAGTCTGTAATCTCAGTACTTGGAATGTTGAGACAAGAGGATCAGAAAACATCCTTGGCAACATAAGGAGAATCTCAGCATCCTGGCAAGACCCGGTTTCAAAATTAAAATAAAAAAGGGCTGGGGATGTAGCTTAGAGGTAGCATGGATGGGTTCAATCCCCAGTACCAAAGAAAATAATAGTACTATGGCAGCGTGAGTATGTTGGCTTATTTCCAACTTTACAAACTGGTATAGGGAAGGAAAAAGGGGTGTGTGTGGCGAGAATGCCACAAAGAGCTATGTGCATGTTATGTTTTTATCACATTGTACCTCACTATGCTGTATAATTGTGTTGCATTCATAAAAAATTTTAAAAAATTGAAACAATCTTTTAAAAGGCTCAAAACAAATATATCTTCACATAAAATACAATTTTGGCCACAGTAGAATACAGGAATTGTACAGCATGTTCTCATACATTAGTGAACAATGACTCACTTTCCAAGTGAGAAAAAGGCTCAGAAGTTCCTAATGCTAAAAGGGCTCCTACCAGCTTGAAGCCTGGAGGACTGTCCACATCACACCACGGTAGTAGGAAAACCCAAGGTGACACTGAACACAAACTTACGTCACATAGTCAGAACAGCCGTAGCTTTCTGTCGTATTGAGTTCTGGACAGAAGTTTTGTCCCAAAAATTCATTATGCTGCAAAGCCTGTAACACACAGGGAATCTGATCAGGGGAACTAGTTTCAATTTCAAAAGTTTTCAAGAAATTATCACAATCATGTCCTCAAGTATAATCTTCATTAACAAGCATAACAACTTTTACATCTGTCTTCCTCACATCGAAGTAAGTAAACTTATTTTCTGATAATCACGAGGTCCAGGGTTGGGATGATGATTCCAGTGAGCCAAGTAGGAAGACCTCTGGATAGATAACATCATAGCCCCTTCCTTATTTCTAATTTTATAACCCCATAAACGCTATAATAAAAATGATATAATAGTGCTCAAAAAATCTTATTGAGGTATGGTAACACTCTTTGCTTCTTCATTTTCATCAAATCCAGTTATAATTATGAGAGTTACATTATTTATTCATACACTTTATGACTGTTTATTTTGGAGATAATTAACTTGCAAAATTCAGTAAGCCTATGACAATTATATGGTCTTTGTTCCCCTTCTAATTTTTTCTCTATATAAAACTACTCATTCTAGTCTCCCATGCTCTTATTTACTTCCTAATTGAAGATAAACACAATATGTATTTCATCATCTGAGTAATCTTTCCCCTTTACAATGAGATTTCTTCCCAAGTTTGATCTTTAAACCCTGGGTGACTAAGGAAACCTAGATGAGCCTTAACCTTGTGCTAACCTAGACTATTAGGAGATTCTCATTCATTACTGCTGAAAGGGAATTCCTGGATTAGAGATATCCCCAGCTATGGCCAGGGGAATGAGTTTTTATTTGGTTTTTCTCAGTCAGTGTGGGAACCCACTCCGAGTGACGGAAGAGGAGGAACCTACCATATAGCCATAGTAGAGGATACTGAGGTGCTGGAGCCATAAGAGCATTGGTGGGATGGTTGTGAAAGTCACTGACATAGAAAAGAAAACCTGCAAATGGGAAAACCATGAGTGAGAGCCAGTCTAGATATATACAAAGACTTCTAGACAAGATCCTCTTTAAGAACCCTAAGTCCTTTAAAAATTTCCGCTAGTGCCAACATTTTCTTGAATTTCTTCTACTTACTCTGAATACTCATTTTCTTCCTTCATATGTATACAGCCCTAGAACTAAGGCTGCTCATGGTATGAAAAGGACAATATAATGTACCTGTAATTAATATCATATATTGAAGATCCTTAATTGCCAACACTATTATTTATCAGCAGCTTTCTCTGTAACTGCACACAATAGATTTAAAAAGCATAGTCTTTCCTTGGTATCTGAGGGGAGTTAGTTCTAGGCCTCCCAGTCTGCTGACACCAAAACTGCAGAGACTCAAAGCCTTTATTTTTAAAATAGAATAGTGTTTTCATTTAATCCATATATATATACACATATATATTTTATTTACTTATTTATTTATTTATTTTGCCATACTGGGGATGGAACTCAGTGGCATTCTACCTCTGAGCTATACCCCCAATTCTATTTTTTTATCTTTATTTTGAAACAAGGTCTCACTGAGGTGTAAAGGGCTTCACTAAATACCTGTGGCTAGCAGGGCATGGTGGCGCACGCTTATAATCCCAACATTCGGGAGGCTGAGACCTGAGGATCGTGGTTCCCGGACAGCCTCAGCTACTTAGTGAGGCCTTCTACAACTTAGTGAGACTCGGTTTCAAAAAATAAAGAATAAAAAATAGGCAGCGGGTGTAGCTTGGAGGTCAAATGCCCTTGGTTCCATCCCCAGACCCCCCCCAAAAAAAATTTCCTGAGGCTGTCTGTGAACTCTGATCCTCCTGTCTCAGCCTCCCAAATGCTGGGATTAGAAGCATGTGCCACCATGCCCAGCTCTAAATGGAATTTTGTGTGTGTGTGTGTGGTACTGGGGATGGAACCCAGGGGCATTCTACCTCCGAGCAACACCCCCAGCCCCATTATTTATTCTTTATTTTGAAACAAGGTCTCACTGTGTTGCAAAGGGCCTCACTAAGTAGTAGCTGAGGCTGTCCTTGAACCATGATCCTTCCTGTCTCAACTCCTGAATGCTAGGATTACAAGTGTGCACCACAACTTTCTCACTGATAAACACCGGTCATTGACAAATTCAGAAATGGAAGAGTTAAGCCTTTGTCAAGAATTTATGCTAATTATGCATCATTTAAAGAAATTTAAACCTTGGCCATGGCAGAAGGGGCATGTTCCATAAAAAGATGAGCATAATGCTTACTTTAGTTGATTTGTAGAGGAGAAATGTGGTAACTAGTTCTGTTCATCAGTTCATTCAACATTGTGAGTGTAAAATGTAGGGGTATGTGAGATTAGAAGTAAGTAATCATTAAAAATAAGAGAAAGAGAAAAGATAAAATATGTTTAAGTAAGGACTGTTAGGGACACAGAAAGGAAGTGACCTGGTATGGTAGACTTTGAATTCTTTATGTTTTTAAAACATTTCTTTTCAAATACAATATAGACCCAAGCAAAACTTGCCCCCTGCTATACTATGCACTGGTACACCTCTCTTGGAGAATCACTTCCACCTCGGAAAAGGGTGAATTCAACCAACCACCTCTGCTGTGGGTGAACAGCAGCAGGACTCTGATTCTGGCCTACAAGGAAGAAAAGTACCTGTCATTATAGGCAAAAATAGAGAAGCCATCAGAAGCCAGGCTTGGTGGCACATGCCTGTAATCCTAGTACTTGGGAGGCTGAGAAATGAGGATCCCAGGTTTGAAGCCAGCCACAGTAAATTATCAAGACTCTCAGCAATTTAGCAAGACCCTGTTTCAATTTACTAAGTGCTGGGGGTGTACCTCACAGGTAGAATGCCCCTAGGTTTAATCCTCAATACCCCAAAAAGAAATTAAAAAGCTCATTAGCAATGACATGTTAAATAAGTTAAAATAACTACATTAGAACAGAAGAAAAGCATTAGATAATTGCCAAGTAGCATTGGAAAGCTGGTATAATCTCTAATATAAACTATACTTCAGTTTATGGCCTCCTAAAACCATCCCAGTCCCACAGACAGTCTTCAACGCAGCTTTTACACACGAGGGGAAGGTCAGGAAGGAACAGGGAAACGATTTCCTCAGAGCAGTGCAGTTCATACTCACCAGCATAAACAGAATATAGATGGCCAGAAATTCTGCTGTATGCATAATCTCATGTGTTCTCATAGCCAGTGCCAGGGCACTGGTCGAGTAAAACACCAACAAAAGGGTGAATATTGTGATGAAAAAAGCCTGCGCCTCTGGTTTCAATCCTTGCAAAGAAAAGAAGGGAATCAGTCCAACTGCCCAAGTATCCATGTATTTGAGATATTTATTATACAAATAACACAATAATATTCTGAGAAATTGATAACAGAATGAAAAAGGTCACCTTCTATCCATCTACCCTGTGTCAATAATTCACTTGCCCAACATCTCCACATAACTACCTGTTGTTTGCCCTAAGTGCAGTAGTGAAGACACTGAGGTCAGGATTCCACAACTAGCACTGGCTTAATATCTGGAGGAAGGAGCCTCCATAACCTACATCCCCCTGGACACATCACCCCATGACTCTGAGATTGAGAATGTGGATGGGTACATTTCATAAAATACTGTATAAATTACAAGGAGCTAATCCTCTGAGTCATACAGTCTGAAGAATTTGGAACAGCTGCAAGAACAGGTATGAGGAGTCTGGTGGTCTAGATTCCATAACTAATTCTTTGTGACACATCTTGTATTTGTAAAATGTAAGATTTAAGCTCTATCCCTGGTTCTTATCCTATAGTTCATAGATATTTGGGGGGGGATAAAACTACATAAAACTCTGATGCATTGAGCTTGGGGTGATGCCTGAGTGTAATGCACAAATGACTTTATCCACATCTATAAGTAAGTTTTGTTAAATCTGTTTTCCACTCCTTACTGTCAAATCAGTAAACCCCCAGGTCACTATCTTTCCTTCATTAAATAAGAAGAGAGGGAGATAATTTATAAGTATATTATTTCCCTTTCTCTCTCTATATATATTTTTTCCATACACACACACACACACACACACACACACACACACACACACACACACACATCATATAGGGAAAATAGAGAAAAATATGTATATGCAATAAATATCCCAATTCCTCCAGCATAATCTGAAATAGTTGTATACACATTCTATACATTTTTGTATGAGATACAGATCCCAGTACAATGTCTTTTTATAAATAGTTGAAAAAGTTTAGTTGCACCCTGCATGGGAATATACTCCTACAATCCCAGACACTCAGGAGACTAAGGCAGGATGGTCCTAAGTTCAAGGCCAGCCTGGGAAACTCAGGATAACCCTGACTCAAACAAAAATTTAAAAATGAGGTAGAGATGTAGCTCGGTGGTAAAGTACTTTCATAGCATGTGAGAGGCCCTGGGTTTAATTCCTACTAGAGTGCCCCACCAAAAAGTACATTGGGGTGGGAAAGTCTTTACAGCAATGTCCACATCAAACAGCCATTCTAGACAATGCACAATGCACATGCTTCTGTACCTAGTGGTTTGGATTCAGTGTGGGGAACCATAAACAGGCTTGCTGAGAGAAGTTTACTTCATCCCATATATAGCAATAAGGACACATTCTCTTTGTCTCGTTACTTACCTTGTATGACATACACGACAGAACTAAATAGAATACTTGGAAACAAACTCCTAGGTAGTAAATCAGACAACAGTTTTCCAAGGAAGTAAGATGACACTCTGTAGTATCCACTGACACTCTCATGTCTATAGAGAAAAAGCACATGTCATATAGGACAGATGAGTTTAAGAAGGCAGAGAAGAGAAGCCGAGGAGCTCGCTGTGTAGACTCTGCTAACCCAAGGTCCAGCACTGAAGCTGCCCATGTGTACCAAGCACACCTTCCCCATCTCAGGTTGGCCTTGCTGGGATTTCAGCACCGTGAAGCTTTCCCTCTGATTGTCCTCATTACAGCACTTCCCCCTGAAGCCAACCACTCTGGGCACAGGAGACCTCTTCCAGGAACCTAGATTCTTCATTTCCTCCTCTCCTCAGGGGTTCTGCTTCTCTAGTGCTGGATCTCTCCAAGCAGCACTTGAGGGGCTAATCTCAGCAGTGAGGAAGAGAGTTCTTCCCCATTTCCAAGTATAAAGGTGAAGCTGTTATTCTCCAAGGCCCCATGGGGCTTAAGATCCCTGAACTCCAGAGCTCTTTTAACTTCTGATGCTCTCATGTTAAACAAGAAAAATTTCTTCAATGACCACACCTCCAACATACAGCCCAGTAAGCTACCAAATCCCAAGCTAATTCCAAAATTCTTCCATCTTCCTTCTTTTTATCTGTAATGACCCATTCCCTCACATGCAAATATGGTAAGTCCTGTACATTTTTGAAAAATGCAACAGACAAAACCCACCTACTCTTACTGTGAGGCTGCCCTCTGGGTCTTTCACTCCCCATCCACTAAGGGCTGCACGTGGTCACAGTCTTTGTCAGCTTTATCTCTCACCTCCAATTTACTGCAAATGCAAACACATAACCTCCATCAAGACCCACAAACTTTTCTCCTGCAGGTCATCATAACCTCTTGTTTGCAAAGAATCAAAAGGTACTTTTCATCATTTTAAGTACTTGCTTTCTTTGCAACCTAGGAATTTGCTGACCAAATTCTAACCCTAAAATTCTTTGTTCCCTTGCAATCAGGCTCTAAGTCTTCTTGAATTTCTACCCTGACTATAAATGTTATTTCCTTCTTAATATGACTAACTCACATACATACCTGCATCAAAATGTCATGTTATACTCGATAGGCAAATATAATTTACATTATTCAATTAATCAAATGAAGAAAGTAAAACAATAAAGAAAGGAAGAGAAAAGGAAATGCTGATAATCCCTGAGATCTCATCATTGACCTGATTGCAGATGTTGTGCCCACTTTGGCATCAACCACCCATTCCCCTTCCTGAACAGGGACTTACTCACATAAAGAACTTATTTTCAATGATAAAGATCTTCCTGGTTGACAGGCCAGCAAAACACTGGAGGGTGACCAGCAGATACAGTGTCCAGGCTCTGCCAGGATAGAAGAGGAACACAAGTACCACAGTCAAGTCAGTGCTAATAGGTCAGTTTTAACCCACAGAACTATTTTCGTGCATGATATAAAATTAAATATGGTTTTTGCCAGGCGTGGTGGCACACGCTTGTAATCCCCGCGCTTGGGAGGAGGAGACAGGAGGATCGGGCAGGTTCGAAGCCAGCCTTGCTGGCTTAAGAGACCCTGTTTCCAAATAAAAATATAAAATATGTATGGGAATGTAGCCCGGCAAAGGGTTTTCAGGAATGACAGTACCACCAAAAAAAAAAAAAATATGGATTTCTGGGAAGATGGCAGAGGCTGTGGTCACATTGGCGACTGTGGCCACAGCAACAGTAGGACAAATAGGACAGGTATTCCTCTGAGAAATCCCGAACATCAGATTTTGGTTTAATATTTGATTGGGACAATATATAGAGACATTTATAGCCATGACTTCCTAACCAAAATATAAGAGAGAAGAGATGGACCAAGATGGCAGCGGCCAATATTCGGGAGAGGTAGAGAGGTAGATAGAACCAATCCAACTTGCCTTGAACTGTTGGAGAAATCCCCCCCCCCCCCCCAAAAAAAGACTGCTCCTGCCCCACAGCCCTACATGCTCAGGAATTCTGAACAACATACTACGTAAGAAAAATGCTCGGGAGGAGGGCCAAGATGGCGGCGGTGGCAACAGCCAGTATTGGGGAGAGGCAGGTAAATTCATTCTATCCACCCTGAAATTTTGAGGAAATTTCCCCGAAAGTAGACTGCATCTGCTCCACATGCTCAGGAACTCTGGGCAACATACAATGTAAAAAAAACGTTTGGGGCACGTCAGATGGAGCCCCGTGTAGGCAGATCAGCTGGCGCCCCGTGTCCTGGGAGCCAAGGGCGCTGGGACTGGGTGCACTCGGAGCAGCAGAACCAGCTCTCCATGGTGAAGCTGTGGGTCTCCGCTCTTGGTGGGGAGATAAAACACATTGCTACTAAGGACTTGGGCCCCGAACTCCTGCAAAAGACACGTACTGTTTTCTTTTATTAAAAAATATTGAAGAGGGAGGAACATGGTGGTGGCTGCGACTGCAGCTGCGACCACAGCCAGAGCAGTGTGGGTTGGTAGCGGCTGAATAGAGCATTCATCCCTCTGAGAAACCCTGGACAACAGATTTTGATTTAATAACTGATTGGGATAACACACAGAAACATTTACAGTCATGACTTCCTATCTGAAATATAGGAGAGGGTGTAGAAAATGGCGGAATTAGATGCAAGACTGAAGCGCGGTGCCTGCCGCTGTAAGAAAAGTGATTTTTGGAGGGATATCCCAGAAGAGATCAGAAAGTAGAATGCTCCTGACACCCATGCACAGTAATACTTAACAACAACATACTCTAGGAGAGACCAAGCAGGCAGCGGCGGTGGCCAGTATTCAGAAGAGGCAGACAGATCCAACCAAATCCACCTTGAATTTTTTAAGAAATCTCTCCAAAAGTAGACTGTTCCTGCCCCACATGCTCAGGAACTCTGAACAACATACTATGTAAGAAAAAGTTTTGTGGAGACAAACCAAAATGGCGGTAGCGGCGGCAACCAGTATTCAGGAGAGGCAGACAGTTCTAATCCAATCCACCTTTAATTTTTTAAAATATCTGCCCAGAAGTAGACTGCTCTTGCCGCACATCTGCAGGCATTCTGGACAATATACTATGTAAGAAAAATGTCTGAGGCAAGTTGGAGGGAGCCCCGTCCATATTGCTAGGCCTATTCTTTGTGCTGGAGGTCCCGGGAGATCTCCGCTCAGGGCCGCTGTGCTCCTCTGCACTGCACTGGGGGCCAGGGTGCTACAACATCTCATGCAGATCTTGAGAAAGCTCAATCAGGGGACCCGCAAAGGCGTAGATCCCCCATGAAGTATGTCTAGCATTCCCTCCTTCAAAAAATTAAAAATCAGATGCTTTTCTTAATGTGCAAAATATTAGGGAGAAATGGGTAACAGGAGGAACTCTAAATGAAGAAGGGACCCTATAGAGAAGCAATGAAGGTGACCTATCTGAGGGGATAAGAGGGAGGATAAGAGAAACTCTTTAAAGCACATGATGTACTTAAACATGTCAAAGTCAATCAGGAAGCCAAGCATGGGTGGGAAGGAAGGGGAGGGAAGGAGTTAGAGATTGGGTAGGGGCTGACTGGGTGATGCGTGCATGTATATCTCCACAAGTTGTTTATTCCATGGATATGTATGACTACAATGCACCAATAAAAAATTATTAATAAAAATAATTAACAATGTGATAAAAATAAAATTAAATATATTTTTTCTTTTTAAAAATAGTAGAATTGTTCTGTTTTAAAGGGAGAAGGAAACCTGACCCTAGCTTGTTTCTCTCCACCCGGTTTTTCCTTAGTTCTGTCCTTGTGATTCCACATCATAGCACTTTTTGATCTTCATGGTCTTTGCTTTCTGTGAACAAAATTGAGTTCACCTGAAATTTGTAGGTTAATAACCCCCAATGTGATGGTTTGGGGAAGTAGGTGCTTTGGAAGGTAATGGGCTTGAGATGAGTTCAGGAGAGTAGATCCTCCAAGACAAGACCATCTACAAGCCAGGAAGGGCCCTCACAGGAGCTTTGCCGTATGGAACTGAACCTTCATCTCAACTTCCAGACTCTAGAACTAAGCGGGAAAAACTTCCTGTTTACTTAAGTCTCCAACTTTATGGTATTTGTATTGCAACCCAAGATAATGCATGGACTAAAAAAATAATATCCCCTTCAGTTAAGCTAGCAAAAGTGCCAAGTACTATTGCTAATGTATAAAGAGAGAAAGAGTTAGAAACAATGCCAAAAGGGTAAGACATTCAATTAGCCACTTTGTATAAAAGTGGAGTAAAGAAGAAAGTAAGCTACCTGGAAGAAAAACACAGAACCATATAGGAAACACTGAGTTCTGTATCACAGAAACCCCACATATCTGCAAAGCCCTGATAATTAGCCTTGACTTAGCACAAACACCCTCCTACAGGTTCCAAATTGCTCAAAAAAGAAATCAAGGCAATGCTGACTAATGAAGAAAAAATTAATTTGTGCACCTGCACAAAACAGGAAGACTATTAATATTTATTTTTCAGTAAAATAATTTATGTTTAAGAAAAGAAAGTATTGGATGAATCTACACTGTGGTTGTGGGAAAACTATTGATTTTATAAAATATGGACATGCTTCATAATCAAACAGTTCAATAGACATGGAGATTGTTATTTGAAACTTTGAAAAAATAATGTAGAGCATCATTCAAATGACTAAAAACAAGTGGAAAATTCTTAAAAATGTAAACCCAAGTGAACAACCTGAATTATCTTAACGGAAAAATGAGAGACCATACACACATAAAAATTTTTCTTACACTAAAAGAATTAAAAACTAAGGGTACAATAGTTTATTTAGCAATTAAAATGAATAAAAAGCATTCAGACCTACAAGAGAAACAGCTATACAACATTCAGTTCAGAAACAAACCTATATAAAGTTAAAAGCTAATTTAAGAAACATAAAGAGAAGATTCAGATCTAATTGTTATCTCGTTTCTGTCCCAGGCAAGATAGAATTCTCCAATTCCAGGCTGGGCGTGGGGCGTGTGGCTCACGTTCATGCTTGTTATCCCCACGCATGGGAGGCGGAGACAGGAGGATCACACAGGTTCGAAGCCAGCCTTGCTGGCTTAAGAGACCCTGTTTCCAAATAAAAAAGTATAAAATAGGGCTGGGAGTGTAGTCTGGAGGTAGAAGGGTTTCCAGGAACCCCAGTACCACAAAAAACAAAAAAATAAAATAAAAAATGAATTATCCAATTTCTTCCATGTTGTCACAAATAGCAATATTTCTTTTTTAAGGCTGAACAGTATTCCAAGGTATACGTACACATTTTCTCTATCCATTCATCTTCTGTTAGACACTTACATTGATTTCATTTTATTCTTTCACTTTTTATTATCTTTAATAGTTTTCATTTATTTTTTATTTTTATACCTTTATCAGTACATTATATTCTTATATTTTCTGTGTC